>NC_138908.1:28221316-29421316 GCF_965231255.1 Vanellus vanellus
AACTATATAAGTTATAAAATAAATAAGTAAAGGGGCTTAATGCGGGGGGGGGGGGGGCACTATCAAAGCATAATTTTACATTTAAAGAAAGGTGGATAGGAACATGTTCTTGTCCCAAGTTGGAGTTGTCCAGAGATGCACATCAATTAAATCAGCAGTTATACACACCTCTTTATCACACAGGTACCCTCTTTAATATTTCATCGCTATGTCTCAAAACAAGTGCACCCGTCACATTACATACTCTCCATGAGATTATTTGGACTTTATTTCAATTTAATGCCTGATAACAACTTCTTAATCACTTAGGTCATTCTCTTCTTTGTTTTCACCTTATGTTCACTTCAAGTCCTCTCATTTTCAGTGTTTCTTCTCCAAGAGAGCTTACTGGTAACAAGCTTCCCTTTACGGGTCTTTGTTCACTGTCTAGAATTACTTAGCCTAATAATTTCTTAAGGTGCTTAGAACAGCCTGGACACTCTTCTACATACTATTTGAATAAAAGTTATTTCTGATTTCAATCTCTTTGTCATGGTCCTTTTACCCTAACCTTTCTTCTGAGCCATGTGTATAAAAAGGGAGCTCTCTCTACAATGAGGATTTGCCTGTCATGCTACATAGCAAGGTACCACGCATGCAGCTGTATGTTATAGCTTCACAATCGCTCTTATGGCTCTGAAAAAAAACTTATATCAAACAATGTGCAGATGATGACAGTCTTTGATTTATAACCACCTTAATGTTTCCTGTTCATCGGTTTCAGGGTTTTGTTTGGTTTTGTTTTTTTTTTTTTCCTGACATGCTGGAGGAAAAAAAAAAAAAACACACAGGAAACCTGTCTTTGAAAACTGTTCATTTAACACAGGAGTAGTACTTAGAGCTTTAGAGCTTAGCCACTATTTTTTTTCTACAGAAGTGACTAATTCATTAGATCCATTTAATTCTTCACCTATGATTTTTCCTTTCAAAACATAAAAGCATTTTGAATGTCCTTTTTTTTTGGCATAGACGCATTTTGATTCTAATACACCTTAAAGCTGATAGTAATGAACTTTATCCTTGACTTCCTTAACAGCCTAATTGTTACTCTTATTTTTTCTCATATTTAAAAGGCAAAAAACTTATGTTTTAAATACGGATGTGTCCTTAAAACATCTTCAGAGTGGTTATTTGCTGTAGCAAGATGTAACTTGTTGTACTCTGACAACACACAGAAATTTCCCACCTCTTCAAGCATCCAATCATTTTTAAAACCACATGTAAACAAATCCTTAATATAGCGTGAAGTTGCTGCAGGACAAGAGATTCCTGTTTACAAATGATCAGAAAATATCACCCTATAATACCATTCTCTAATGTCTGGTTTGAGAAGAACTAGGGGAAATACGTGTACAACCTTCACCTTCTCTTTGCTACTTATGTGGCTTTTCCAGCTGTCTTTCAGACAAGAGTACCTTACTCCTGGTAGTTCCTTAAGGCACGTAGGAACCAAAGGTAGATAAAGGTCCTTGGAACTTCTGTACACGTCAATATATGAGCTCTTGCTATCTCCTCTAGTGAATAAGCTTATAGTCAAAGATTTGATCATGAGAAGTATGGCTTCAAAATAGTGGTTTCTGCTAAAGGAACATGGATTAGCGTGTGGTCTTATTGCTATAATGCTTCCCACTGTTTCTTCTTGCACAGACTGAAATTTAATTCCTCCTCCAGTGCAGCTCTCACAGTAAAAGTCTAAGAAGCTCCAAGATTTGTAATGTTCTAAGGAATTCTATAGCTAGTAAATGTCAGATATTAATTACTGTCATTTATTGCTAAAATATGATAATGAATTCAGTAGAAATTGATGGGAAATAAACAGTTCATTTTCTTTGCAATGTAGAATTAGTGCTTCTCCTTTGAATACAATTTCAAAGAGGCACACTCACAATGCAAGGAAATGCTGACATGACCCTTCTCTAGCAAATGCATGGTAAATGTCCTTTACCAAATTAACATTGAATTCCAAGAGCTGAGGAAGTTTGATCAATTTCAGCCAGTTATTTTTAAGGTTGAGTTAATTATTTTAGGGAGTTGATATTAATTAAATTTTTTGGACTTAGTTTTAAGAACAAAATTTGTGACTATAGAAGCTTGTAAATAATTCTGTTGAATTTCATTATGAAAAAGATCCACCACTTCCTAATTTACTGGGAATTAGTAAAACAATCTAAGGGAATTAGATTTCGTTAAAGTACTCCCAGATGTTTTCACTGGTCACTGCCCTGTTTTCAGTAGAAAATCAGTCATTTCAAACTGCTCACAGATGAGAAACAAATGAGAATAAAGAATTCTCATCATCTAGTCAGATAGATTCCTGAGACATATGACTGGAAATGGTTGGAATCATTTTTAATAAATGACATTGATTATGCCCAAGGATGTTTGCACAACCTGCGTGTGACAATGTGAGATAAGCTTGTTGTTATCTGAAAATCCAAAAGGCCAGAATGAATCTGAGAAACTTTTGAGTCAACCCTTAGCAGACATCACATGGGAAACTTTTTCTTTCAGTTATAATATAAAGAATCCTAGAGAAAAATAGGGCTATTTCAAGGAGCAAGATGGAAGGCCTAAAGCAAACTTTCACAACTCAGATAACAGAGCTGATGAAGGCAGCGTAACTAGTTGAGGTGATTAAATGGGACTCTGCAACTGAGGAGGAATACAGAGAATCTATTTGGTATTTGCAGGAGGTGATTTATGTTTTCACACCTGCCGTGTGGGACATGAGGAGGCCTATCCAAAGGTACTGCATCATGCTGAGAAACAATATATTTTTAGTTAGCTCCAAGGGGATCATCTTATATCGTCAATGTGGATAAACAGCCTTTAGTGGCTAAAGAACACCCTAACATTTTGCACATCTTTTTATAGCAACCAGTTAGGGATGTTGGATGCAGATATGGTCCTGTCATGACTAGAAATCTGTTGGAAATTGCAACAAATCTCATATGATTTATTTTATGGCCAACTGCAGAAACGTATTTTTTTTTCCCCTTTATTTTTGACCCCTATGTATTGAGAACTGTTTGCTAACGGATATTAGGGAAGAGTCGGACAATAATGCTTCTTACCTAGGTTCCAACAGCAGAATTCTGGTAATGTGCCCTAGGGTTGTTATATTAATTTAAAAGTATGATAGCTACAGCTGACACAAGAGGTATTCAATATGTAGAGTTTATATTTTAGGCCTACTATGGTTTAATAAATGATCTTCTCTGTACTTGTTTGGACAACTAGTGTTTTGCAAGCAGATAATTAAATATTCTATATAAGATCTACAGCTAATGCGTTCAAAACAAGCTTGAAATAATGCCGAGATAGCTAACATAGTTTTGGGGGTCCAATGATACACCTGCAAAAACACCTTTGACAGCACTGTGGTAAAGAGTTCTGATGAATTATCACTGTCTTTCTTACACTACATTGAAGCAGAACTTGAGTTAAGTTATATCTGTAAAATGCCAAGGTCAAAAATGGTTATTGTGATTCTTCTATCTGATCCACTTCTGCAAAGATTACATTCTGAAAAACAGCAGTAAATACTGCTGTAGAAGAGCCATATTTCACTGTTTATGAACGGCAAATCTGGCCCATCAAGAGCAACATACTAGATCTATGGTGGAACTAAGTATGTTTTGAATAAATTAACTTGAAGAAACTGAAGAAGTTTGGTTCTTGAATTATGATGCTTCTAGATTAAGTAAAGGATTCCCTGGCAGATACTTACATCAACTCACTGTGAAAAAAAATAAAAATAAACAAACAAAAAACCCACAAAAAACCACCAATGCAATGTATCATTGTAAAACACAATTGATATCTTTATGTGTGATGAAGCTCCATGTATTTAGATGATAAAATATTTTCTATAGCTGCTTCAGTTTTCTTTTAATTGCAGAACCCGGAAATATGGACCGTGGTGACAAAAGGGTAAAGATTCTCTATTTTTAATCTGTAAGTACTGAGTCTGAGCCTTTTTTGCAGGAGTGCTCAAAGATGGTCACTGTCTGCCTTGTTGCAAACGTATTCATCTGGGCTAAGAACTCCAAGACATCTGGATGTGATACTAACTCCGCAGACATGACATAGTATTGCTGGCTACAAGAAACTGGCACACTTATATTGTGCTAACCAGGTTTTGAAACTAAAGTTTTCTGCAGATAAAACAGGGAATATCAACCTATAAAGAGTAGATATAGTTGGGCAGTTGAAATCTCATGATGCTTAATGTCAGATAATCCAAATCCAGTGAGACATCTTTCTTGCTAATGAAAATGCTGAGCATGTCAACTATGTACAGTGAATCCTACAGGGGTAGGTTGAGGAACGTGATGCACATAAATGAGGATTCATTAACTCTGTATATATACTAGTTATTGGGTTACTGTAAAGTTGTATTGGAGTATTTGGACACTTACTCTTGCATGATTTATTTAGCTTACTGGCAGGGTTGTTAGAAAATTAACAAGTGAATCCATACAATAGATCCAGATAAAGCATCTGGTAAAGTGGGACAACACCCAAGCTAATAGCTGTGACAAAGCTAATTTCAGGCTTTGGATAAAGTTACCCAGCTGTTTTGCCAAGGCTGAAAGCTCGAATAGCAAAAGAATTCTAACAGTTAGGAAGTGATACTATAGGAAAAAAAGCAGGATTCAATAGTTCCCATGAATTTTTAATAAAGAGAAGTAGTTAAACTTTGAATAAATTATACTGTAGGCAAACTGCTGTTTGTTGATTTCTGAAGCTTTATTTCTTCTTTTAGAAATAAAAATATTTTGTTTAAGGAGATTATCTGATCTCCCTATCCACAAGTCTCAGTTCATGACAGGAAACCTGGCAGTAGTCACTGAGGCTTGATGAGTTATTATGGATGGAAGTAGCTGACATTGAGTGAAAGATGTGATTCCAAGTAGAAATGAGTAAGAAAAGGGTCTTGTATGTGGAGAATATAGAAGACTCCTGAAAGACCTGAAAATGTTTTCCTTGGATCAGGTTGTAAGCTACAGCCATAGCCCTAGTGTGCACAATTACCTCCACTCTGCTCCTTGATTTCCCAGAGAACAGATATTTTAACCAGGTCCCTGATCTGAACAATTAGTGCACAAGGACTGTGGTTCTCACCACAGTTGTGCAGTCTAGACATAGCTTCACACACAGAAGTGAGCAAAAGAAAAAGGTCCCTCTATCTCATACAGAACTATTTAAATCAGCACGTTTTTCTTCTTGAAATGAAAATATCTGCTTTGTTCTGAAGGTTTTCCATAACATGAATGCTAACCATTACATAAATTCAGAATTTAATTTAGATTTACTTTCCATTTAATTTTCTGCTTTTGCCTGCAATGCACTAACACCACAAAGTTCAGGTGAGAATTGCCAGAAACAAAGCTCGTTAATCTCTACATTACTTGTGTGAGATTTAGCTTGTCATTCCTTTCTAACTAGTCCACTGTTCATTTAAACATACAAATACACAACTACTTTTTAACATAGGAACCAGTTTACCAAACCTGTATCACGTTACTTACGTAACGTAAATATTATTTATTTGGACTTAGACACTAGAGGGGTTAGGTGTCTTATTCTCTGAATTAAATAATGCACACAGCTGTGTAGCTCTTTAGACTGTCATTGTACATATATTCAGATCACTGTATTCTTTAAGAATTAGATTGACTGCAAATAAGGAACTAAATATTCTGATGTCTTATCTTCTCATGACAAAGCCTGTAATGAGAACTGGGAACAGCACAGCTTGAGTCCATTTCTGTGACAATTACAGGAGGGGTAGGAAACGTCAGGAATGAAAACTTACTGCTTTAGGTTTGTAATTGTGACTGATGGAGGTCAGGTGCTGCAATGAAATATGTCCTCACCATCACAGAAATGCATTTCAAACTAAATTTGAGACCTAACCCCCACTCAGAAGGAAGCTGAATAAGCTTCAGGAAAATGATAACAGGCAACATAGTTAACATCACAGTTCTTAATTCATGGAGAGAGCCATTGTAATCAAATCAAGACATGGTTACTTACTTGTATGTACGGCTGACCAGAGGTGAAGGCCAAGAGTAGGATAAACAGAAGAAAATAAGGTAGATGAAAAAGCCATGGAGTGAAACACATTTTCTGGATTAAACACCATTTCTTTACTTTGTGAAATCTATTCGCAATCATATACTTTGCTAGTCCTTCTGCCTAAAACACATAACTGATTTTTTAGGGCAATTAAAATGAAATTGATTAAATTTCCCAGTTTTTAAATAACTTTCAGTGTTTTTATTACTAGGTTTAAGTTCCTAAAATCAGAGTTCTCTTAGTTCGTTTCCATATTAATAGATGAAGATTTTTAACATTACAATAAATCATTTCTCCATAACTGCTCACAGATCAAAAATAAGAATGATTTAAAAAATATATATTGTTATTTTTTTCTACTTATAATTCCAAAAAGCTTGTGGATAGTCCTCTTTATTCACCCACACTTCTTCTCTGTTCTCTACAAAGTAAAAGAAAACTTCCTTGGTAGAATACCAGCAATGTTTCAAAACTTTAAACTGTACTAGTGAAATAGAGCTGTTAAACCATTTATCATAAAGACTAGAACCAGAGAGATTGTGATATCTTAGAAAACTAGAGATTTCTTAAGCATTGCTGCAAAGGTGTTAGAGAGCAGTAATGTGTTCAGTTTGAAAAAAGTAGACATCTTGATTAAAGTGTGATTATCACTTACAAGACAGAAAAAGAACTATTCACTGATTCAAACCTCAACTGCAGTGGAAAACTCTTTGGAGGTAGGAACTGTCACCTATATACAGAATTAAGTAAAAGGAGTGGCTTTATGTGTGATCCTTTCATTGTGACCAGCTTCAAAGCTGCCACTTTTTCAGTTGCTAACACAATTTGTTTAGGGCTTTGTTGTCCTGGGGCTGCTAAAAGCAATCCGTGAAGAAACCCGCATTTGATTTATTGCAGCAGGAGTAGGGAAGAGCTGCTTAAATGGTAATTGTTTATGCATGACTGTAGATGATGCTCTGAAGCCACCATAATGAGCTGCCTAACATACGTTTAACTATGAAGGGTCTACCCTGTCTCCATTGCTCTGCCTGATCCTGATGATAATTTGGAATATAGGTATTGAGGCAAATGCCATGACAGCTTCAGAAAGGAAATCGAAGCTGTTGTTTTCTCCAGGAAAGCTGTGACAAAATGCCCACTATCTACACATGTCCCACTGAGTTTTTACCCCAGGGCTGCCCCGTATCTCCTATGACCAATTCACCCTCTAGCAGAAGTAACCTGGCAGGTGAGGAGTACTCACAGGAACATAAATGCACTTCAAGATGTCTTTAGATGAAATGAGGAGTTCCCTCCCCATGCCACGCTCAACTCCAAATTCTTCAGAAGGAAGATCACACGTCAACAGTGGGAAATAACACTGAAAGGTACAGGAGAAGCAAGCTGGTTAAGAGTATATATGAGTAACTGCTGTTCTGTGTTAATATCTTTTCCAGTACAAAAATCTCCTACTTGCTTCCAATAAGCTGTCTGATAAGCTTCTTATGAACTGCTCTGCTCTCATTTTTCTTGGTGAACAGGAGAAAAGTGTCAGCCATTGCTTCCTGTCTTTCCTGAGAAACAGTGTTGCACTGTCCTCCATTAAGCCATTTCTTTCATAAAAATGTATCTTCGTGTCATCTCTCTGACTTTTAAATCATCTAGATGACTGCTTTAAGTTTCATCAACCAATAGTTTTCTATCTCCACATAGAAATACAATTCAATCTGGGCTAGCAGAATCTTCCATATCTTCTGTGGCCTCTACTCCCTATCAGAGTCATGACAGACAGATTTGTGATCACTTAAAATAAACAAGGATTTATAAATAAGATTGCCTACTGCAGAAAACAACTGTTGATTTCCTTTCCTGTGACTGAGTATGAATACCTTTTGGGCAGAAAAGTTAGAGCAAAATGAACGTGAATGTAATTGCCTTGTTCAAATAAACAATTTTTATTTCAAAGTAAGTTTTATTAACAGACAAATTTTCCTCAAGATATTACATTGATTTACATTTACATTTAGATCTTTGTTCCCCAGATAATTTTGTACTTTCTAAGTATCTTTCTTCAATAATTGTTGATGTTCGTTGTGTTTAAATTTAAATCCTTAGCATAGTTACAATAGTTTCTAGTTTCTTTTTTTTTTTTTTCTGAATGCTCTGCCTATTTTTAGGTAGCTAGCATACATATACTTCCCTGCTGTGTTACTGTTCAACTGGACAATTCCTGTGATCCTCCAACCATAGAACAAAGTGCTCTATACCTGGGGGTAAATCCAGATTTGCTTCATTAAGTAGTTATTCTGTGACATTCTGTTTTAGTTTTTAAATCAAACTTGTTGCTAGAAGTTTGGGTTTCATGAGTTCCAAATTTCCACACACCCCCAGTAATATAAATCTGTATATATAAAATTACAAGTAAGGCTGTTCTTCTGTTACTGAGTGCAGAAAACTCATCTAGTCATATCTCACAAAAGTCAAATCATTGAAGTGACCAGCTCTCAGTTTAGGACAATTGCTTGTATTTGAGCTAACAGAAAGCTCACCCCTTGCAGCTTATCCAGGCTGATGGTAAATCTAATCACTTAATACTATTTTTTTTAATTACCTCCTCAAAACTACTAAAAAAATTTTTTTGCATTCTTCTGCCTTTCCCACTATAGCTCACCACTGATGTTACCTGTGTGGAAATGTTACTAGAAAAGTAAAGATCCTCCAACCCTGCAGTGCCTGATAGCTAGACTGATTGTTGTTGTTTGGACAGAGTACAACTTTGTTTTACTCTACACAGGAGGCTGAACCACCTAGTGTTAATTTCGTCCTCTTAGACTCTAACATAATTTTCTCTTCCTTTGTACAAGCCACAAGCAGACACGCAATAAGGGTATCTTCCTGAATTCTGTAAAAAGAAATTACATGTTTTTGCCAATCAAAACCAAATATATCAATATGACAGAAAACAGGAGTGGGAGTTTAAAAATCTCTAGCAAATCCACATCATCCTTTAAGACCACTAAAACTTTCTTGTAAAATGAGGAAGTTACTGAGATTACATTCTTACAACATAAATTCCACAGTGCTTAGTTTCAAGTAATTTTAAGTCATGTGTATATGCTAATCAAGTTACACATCTAGGAGATGATCACAGTACAGGCATGCTGTGTGTTGATTTCCACTTAGTGTCTTGTTAATATTCAACCATTGCCAATCACTAACTCTCCCTTCTGGTAGATATGCTTTTGGGTATTTATTAAATAATGTCAAACCATATGAAGATATCAGATATAATCTCCTTGCCTTTTTTTTTTTTTAAAACAAACAAACAAACAAACAATCTTCTTTCCAACTAGCTCTTTATTCTGAAAATTAAAATTTGAGTACTTGAGAGGATCTCAAACTACCCAAGTGATCAGAGCACTGTAATCAGTAGATTGTCTCATGTAATATATTTAGAATTTGCTAATATCCTTTCATTTCAGTTGCAAAATTATTTTATTTAGAATGCTTTTACTATTGCATTACCTATTCCGATCCAGTGTTTTCTTGTTACCTAAGTACTCTCATTCCCTTCTGGCTAATCTAATAAAACATTTTCTTGAGTGGTTTACTTTGTCCCAGTTCTAAGTTTCTTCTCACACTTCAATACCAGTCATTCTTCAGTTTCTTTTCCAATTTCATTGTCTGTTTTCTTCAGATCTATTCCACTCAAGCTCTAGCATCACACTTAGTACCTGATTTTTTTTATACTAGTGGCAAACTGATGACTAGCTGCATCCGATTTTGTTGAAACCGTACATTTTGGCAAGTTTTTCCATAGTCTTCTAAAACTTAGCATGTAATGCTCAAACTAGCAACATAAAGATGATGAACTAATTGGACTGTTCATGAGTAATTTCAGCCTCCCAACTTTAAATGTCCTTACTACATTGGCATGATTAGATGTGCATAGGGAGATTAAATTACAGAGTGAGCAATGTAGTCTGCTTGTAGTACTTCAGGAAGCTTAGACAAAGAATGGGAGCCTGAAATTGAGCCTTACACAATACTAAGAGTCTGGAAAAAAGCAATTCAGTGGTTTATCAACAAGATATATAACGTGTTGAAACCTTCTCACTGTACAGAAAAGCACAATACTTTTCTGAATCCAGCTCTTCTAGTTCGGTCAGGCAGGAAAAATAGTGCTGAAATTCTGGTGGTCCATCAAGCTGCTTCCTAGAGAGCTAGGAAAGACAAAATACAGTGAGAAATGCAGGATGTTCTTCAGTACAGGGGAAATATTATGGACTTGAGATATTGGTCAGATCAATGAAGAAGTTTTTCAGTCTCAAAATTAGCATTCACATGTGTACAACACAATACAGGTATAAACCTTGCTATTTCAGAAATATGGGATGAGCAGTTGAGAGTAGCAACAGTCTTTAGGGACACATCCAGTATAAAAAAAAAAATGCTGATTAATACTGCCGTAGAGCTTATTTCCACTTTTCATCAGGTAAATGGTAATGTTAAATGTAATCAGGAAATGTTTTCACATTTTTGGTAGTTGTGATTTTCAGTGCTGAACAGTTTTCTTCTTCCTTATAATGAAGTGATATATGGAGAAGGGCCACACAGGCACAGTGCAAAATCAGAGGCAAGCCAGACCTCCACTTAAAATTTCTATATGCCTCTTAGAATGCACTCTAGCCAGGGATTAACCAAGCAGGGTGTTAGGCTAGGGCGATCTATACCTCTGATCCATCCTGACAGAGATATTTCAGAGTGGGGAGGCAGAGCAGGACAGTGGAGCACCACCGTACTAGCTCCCTGAAGGCAAAGAAGCTATTAAAAGTTCTATATTAGTGCCACAAACAGCAGCAGCTATGGCAAAGACTGAGAGTTACATATTTTCTGTCCAACTGTTTGCGGTAACAGAGACACTCATCCAGGTGCCAGGTGGTGAAGCTTTCCATGTCCAAAAGTTCAGTTTGGCATCTAGCTGTTTTCTGTAAAGATTTGTTTTCCTTACTTATTTAATCAAAAACAACTTATTATGGTTTATGCTGCTAGACTGTACCTCACTTGCCAAGGCTATCAGCTCCAGTGCCAGAGCATTCTGCAGCGGAGTGGGGGATCACATTGTAAAGGGGAGTTTCCAGAGCCTGGGAAACTCCAGGGGAGTGAAGAGACCTGCCAGGAGCCAACAGGTCTCACAACAGTGGCCAATAAGGCCTGGGCAGGGCCAGGACTAGCGGTGGCCACCCCCCACTCCCATAAAAGGCAGCCACGGGGAGCGTGAGCAACCAGGAACACTGCAACATAATGGGCAAACAGGGTGTGGGCCGTCACAGTTCTCCTCATTCCACATAAGGAACTCAAAGGTACAAAAGTCCATGGGACCTGATGAGATTCATTTGCAGGTCCTGAGGGAACTGGCAGATGAAGTTGCCAAGCCACTATCCATCATATCTGAGAAGTCGTGGAAATCAGGTGAAGTTCATGTTGACTGTGCATAATCCCTATTTTTAAAAAGGGGAAAAAGGAAGACCCAGAGAACTACAGGCCAGTCAGTCTCACCTCTGTGCCCAGTAAGTTTGTAGAACAGATCTTCCTGAAAACTCTGCTAAGGCACATGGAAAATAAGGAGGTGATTGGTGACAGCCAACATGGCTTCACTAATGGCAAATCATGCCTGAAAAATTTGGTGGCTGTCTATGATGGTGTTACAATTTTGGTGGATAAGGAAAGAGTAACAGACGTCATCTACCTGGACTTGTGCAAGGCATTTGACACTTTTCTGATGACATCATTGTCTCTAAATTGGAGAGATATAGATTTGATGGATGGACCACTTAGTGGATAATGAATTAGCTGGATGGTCTCACTCAAAGAGTTGTGGTCAATGGTTCAATCTCTAAGTGGCAACAAGTGGCATTCCTCAGGGGTTGGTACAGGGACTGACGCAGTTTAACATCTTTGTTGGAGATATGGACAGTGGGATCAAATGCACCCTCAGCAAGTTTAATGGTGACACCAAGCTATGTCATGCAATCAACACGCCAGAAGGGAAGGATGCCATCAAGAGGGACCTGGACAGGCTGGAGAGGTGGGCCCATGCCAACCTCATAAAGTTCAACAAGGCCAAGTGCAAGGTCCTGCATGTGGGTCAGGGCAATCCTAAGTACAAATACATGTTGGGCAGAGAATGGATTGAGAGAAGCCCTAAGGAGAAGGGCTTGGGGGTGTTGGTGGATGAGAAGCTCAACATGAGCCAGCAATGTGCATTTGTAACTCAGAAAGCCAACTGTACCTGGGCTGCATCAAAAGAAGTGTGGCCAGCAAGTCAAGGGATGTGATTCTCCCCCTCTGCTCTGCCCTTGTGAGACCCCACCTGGACTGTTGCATCCAGCTCTGGAGCCCCCAACATAAGAAGGGCATGGACCTGTGAGACCGAGTCCAGAAGATGATCCGAGGGCTGGAGCACCTCTCCTATGAAGACAGGCTGAGATAGTTGGGGTTGTTCAGCCTGGAGAAGAAAAGTCTCTGGGGAGACCTTATAGCAACCTTCCAGTACCTAAAGGGGGCCTACAGGAAAGGTGGGGAGGGATTCTTTGTCAGGGGGTGTAGCAGTAGTATGAGGAGTGACAGTTTTTTAGATTTAGATTAGATATTAGGAAGAAATTTTTCACTCTGACAGTGGTGAGACACTGGAACAGGTTGCCCAAAGAAGTTGTGGATGCCCCATCCCTGGAAACATTCAAGGCCAGGCTGGATGGGGCTTTGAGCAACTTGGTCTAGTGGGAGGTGTCCCTGCCCATGGCAAGGGCAACTAGATGATCTTTAAGGTCCCTTCCAATCCAAATGATTCTATGACTCTATGATTAGCTATTGAATGCTTGTGCCAGAAATAAAACAGTATCAGGTGTGTCATTGTTACCTGGAGGACAAAAATAGCTGCACATACTGAAACTGCCAACAACTGATCAAGAGCAGCACGGAGGTCAGAATAACTAAGTCTCAACAGCTGTTAAAATACTCTCCACATACATACTAGCAGTATGACAAAATACCAAACATCATACAGGAATGTTTGTCAGCTTTTCAATTTTTGTGTATATCCTGGCCTTTCTCATCTTTTTCATACTAAACTATTCTAGTCCAGTGTTTACTCTCAAACAGAATATATACAAGAATTGAATGAAAAAATAATTTCCAAATTTTCTCTGTGTGTTACAACAGGCTAATTATGTGGTATAACTTCAGATTTTTCCACATTAAATTACAGAACAGGTAATTAGGTATTATGGTGATGAGTTATAATGTCTGATTTTTATAAACAGATTTTTCCAGCATTGGAAAGAAAACAACGTTTCTGAGAAATTTAATGCTGTTTCACAAGAGCAGATTCTTGCTGTCTTCACAAGATTTCATATTTGCGGAATATGAACATATGCATATGCATCACCTGCACTCGGCAGAACATGGTTGGGTTCTGAGAATCCAGGAAATTTCTGTAACAGTTATGAGACAAGCAAATAATTAATCCAAGTCAATCTTTCATACCTTATTCTAAAGGCTGATACATACTTGTCCTGGTTTCATCTGGGAAAAAGTTAATTGTCTTTCTAGTGATTGCCATAACAGGAATGTAAATATTTGTTTTAGTTGTTGCTAAGCGATGTTTATACATTTCAAGGACTGTTTTGAGCTTCCCATAGAAACTGAGAAGGATCACAGACAGAACAGTTGTTCAGTATATAAATGGGGATTGGCCTGGAAGGTTGGAATCCATGATCACTGCTCCGGAAGTTACCAGTTCGCCAGCTGGTGAGAGTGACTTGTGTCATTATTATTGTTGTCTTTATTTTCCTTTTCTGTTATTGTTCTATTAAATTGTCTTTATCTCCACCCCAAAGTTTTTTTCTTTCTCTTTCCCTGCCTTTTCTCCCTCTTCTCCCTGCCCTTCTGAGGGAAAGAGGTGAAGTGCGCAAGCGGCTGTGTGGTCCTAACTGCCAGCTGGGGTTAAACAACAACAATACTCCAGGTCAATTTATGAAAGTATTAATGAAAAATACATGTTGTTTTTAAGGACAAAATACAAAGCAGTACATCATGAATAGTAATTTGAGAAAGTACTTAAATCTTGTGAAGTTTTGGGGCTTCTTTCTTCTTCTTCAGAAATTTTAAAAGGTTCCTGACCATAAAGGGAATTGTTTAACAAGTATATTCAAGTTCATTTTTGCTAGTATAGAAAAGCAGTAAGACTTCAAAAGATAGTAAGTGCAAATGAGAAAAGAAATAAATGGTGAGTTATCAAGAGCAAAACAACAACATCATTTTGCTGTCAGAGAACAGAAAAGCTGAGAACTAGGAGAAATTAGAGAAAGAATAATATCCTTTGGTTTTTAATTCAAACCAATGTGATTGGAAACAGAACATTTAAAAAGTACATTGACCTCCATGAGGGCAGAATAAGTAGTGAGTGATTATGCCAGAACAGTTGTGGGTACAGCTCACAGTTTCCCCCCTTGGAAAATTCTTCCATAAAATATATAAGAAAGAGTTTGAAGAAAAACCCAGTGTGTATATAAAGCTATATATTATGCTGTATTTGCAATTCTGCTATTAACCACTGCAATCTTATTCATTAGTATGATACAAAAATGAATTTAAAACCAACTTGTGTTGTAGAGGAAAACAGATGAAAGAACAATAAATATTGCTATACCTCAGGCCAGGTTATATATGATTGCTACAGTTTCAAAGGGAACATTATTATTATCTAAATTGGACTGTCTAGTCTTCTAAGGAAAAAAAAAAAGAAAGCACTATAAAATATTGTAACAACAACTTTGCAGCAGAACCTTAAAAATGAAATATACTTGATCATTTCATACATGACTTGCAGCCCTCCCTATCTGTGGCAGAAAAAGAAAAATAAGAGTCAGAAATGTGTTTTCCTCTTCTAAAAATCCTAAAGAAGTTTTTGTGTTTAGGCAGCCTTGAAAGTTAACTCTTTCCCTTTCCTATTCTCTACACTCATTTTCTCTTGTTTCTTGTCTTTTTCCTCTATATTTCCTTTATTCCTTTATTGAATTCTTTACTGATCTCTGTATGCAGATTATCCTGAGACTTAGTACTAGATCATGCGGTGACAAAAAATACCTTCTTCTTAATCCTGTTTTTCTTATTGTGTGTCTTTGCTGTGGCTTCCTATCTAAACAATTTTCTTTGGTATTTTTAGTGATGTTTGTTTTCTGAGGCTGACAAGTGTTGAGGTGTGAAGCTTGCATGCTTGAGTTGAAGTCTATCTTGTGTTTGAAAATCATTTTGGAATGCCAAAAGGATAGACTTTGCTACTCTAGACTGTTTGGTGATAGTGTTCTGTAATATTTTGGGCAAAATATATGATTTTTTTTTCTCTTACTAAATATAGATGGATAACATAAAACAGAGGTGTGAGATTTTAGCATGAACATGCAGCATAAGTATTTAAAAAAACCCACCTCGAATCTGGGCATAGAACAGACATGCCAGGAACAACCTTCTCCACTCATTCAATTTCTGAGCCGGATGAGTGCATTTGTTACTTAATGATACATAATATTTGGTAAGTCTTTCAGAGTTCCACAACCATTTGAATCTCTCTGCTCTTACTCTATTGAGGACTTTAAAGCCACCGAACCTTAGCTCCACTGGAACAGAGAAGACAGAAGACAGGCACGGTCTGCAGGGAGTCAGTGAGAAACACTTTATCAGTGTTTAATTAGATTTTCCTCTTTGCATGTGAGGATTCACCATGCCTTTCATATCACACTGTATTGAAGGACTTAGTTTACAGGAGCTCAAGATACTTTTGTGGGGCAGTACGTCACCCAGTGGCAGGAGGAAATCAGAGCAAAGCATCTGAAACACAGTTATATAAAGAGGATATATTAAACAACTAATTAAGCACTTGATATATGGATTTCTACTGTCATTCTTCAGTTTGTGATACTGATACCAGAGTTAACCTTGCTTCTCAGTTAGTGTATCTCACATGACTGTTGAAAATTGTGTCAGCAATGCAGGAAAATATAAAGCAGAATAATGCTAATAATTGTATCTTTTAACACCACTACAGGGCTGCATCACAACAAATCAAAGTCAGTATGATCAAGCTCTCATATCTGTGCAGCAAAAGAAATTATACCACCACAGGAAAATCTGTGCACAAAAAAATATATAATTTTTTGCCTATGGGCAGATATTCTATTTGACCTGCTTTTTCCCTAAGAACAGTGACAGAATGGAGATATTCTGGAGCCAATTCAAAGATAGATATTTTTCAGATAGCCCTTTCTTACAGAAAGAGTACACTGTTAAGAACCCCAGGTGTCTTTACAACTTTAAGGTTGTGCACAAAATACTGATCATATAAGTACAATACTTTATAGCCTGCTATTAAAGCTCCAAATGTCCATTCTAAGATAAAACCTTAAAGTCTGGCCAGTAGAACACACACACATACCTCGTGGCCTGTCTACTCGAACCCTTGCCACTGCTGTAGCCTCTCCACTCCAGTCCTATTTATAAACTGAGTCTTGGTACTATAGTATCATGGCTCTGTTCTTTTCTCACAGTCTGGCAGCCTTGCTGAGTCAAAGTTCAACTGAAGGTGGATGAGTCTCCAGAAAAATTGAAATTCAGGCATTATTGTACAGACAGAGAGGACTATACTGAGGATCAATTAAAGTAAATGGAAAAACTCCCGAAGGTCTTTGGCTTTATTTAATTAAAGCTTAATTATCACTAAATGAGTACCCCCAAAGAGGTTTTAGTTTACTAAGGATCTAGGGAGTGAACAAATATGTCTGGTGATGAAGTCTGTCTTTATTAGTGCTATGATCTGTTTCTAGTACAGTGGTCCTCAGCAGGCTGTGATGAGTCTGCTTCTCCATCCATTAGTCATTTAAATTAATTATTCCTTAGAAATAATAAAATGCTGGTGTCTTGCAGGGCACTGTCACAAAATATTACACCTTGTCTTGGCTTTTACAGTGCATATATTAAAGGAAGCTAGTGGAACCAGGTGTGAAACCAGGCTGAACACAAACAAAAGCGTCTTTGCATGGCAGGAAGCACAGTGCCAAATAATTCCTGCCAAAGGATGCTGCGAACAAAGATTCCAGGAAACCCTAGGCAAGTTCAAGCAACAGAAGTCCAGTGGGGGTTACTAAGAACAGAGAAGTCATGTGAGGCTCATATATCCTTTGAGATGAAGCAGCTATATATTGGGAGAGCACTAGTGGGTGGGGAAAGTACCAGCTCCTGTTTTTTGCCGCTGATAGCGGGTTACGGCCATTTAGCAGACCTTGCAGACTTTTGTTTGTATATGCAACATAAGGAATAAATTATGATGATTTTTCACTTAAGAGGAACTATCAGGCAGGTACTTTGGAAATACTAACAACAGTTATGTTTAAGGTTGAGAAATTGTGAGTACTAAAGCGTCAAATCTACACAGATGGATTTTTTTGTTCAAAATACCTTGTAATTTAAAGGGGGATTATCAAGTCCAAACTCTTATATTGCCATGAGAGTCAGTAGAAAGTAAAATCGACTATGATTAAGACTCTATGTTATAACTCGGAACTTGTGTAAAATAATCAGAATTTAGAAATTGCTGCTACAAAATAGGGGAAGAAACACATTTTGAGAAGCTCTGAATCAGACTAATAGCAATGTTATCTAATGATTTATGGCAGTCTAGGGAAACAATAGCAAGGAAGATTGTCATTTACTATGATCCACAGCTTCCCATGCAAAGTACATATCAACTAGAGACTTGAAACCTTATTAATATTTTTCTTTCTGTTACTATTTTTGACAATCTTTTCTTTCTGGTGTTGTTTAATGCAGAGAGTCAGGTGTCTTTGTGTCATAATTTATAAAGTTAAATCAATAGGCAAAGATATCCCAGATGTTTGTTTACTTTATAACTATTTGTAATAATTATTTTTTTCATTAAATTGCTCTATAAAGTCGACACCAGTCCTCCAGTTCTTTGGCCATAGAAATAAATTAAAAAATAATTTAAAACCTAAATATAATCTTTAAATTAAGCTAGATGTCAACTCTATAGGAAGAATAATGTATTTGTAGGGGAAGGAAGAAGCAAGAAAAGGAAATAAGCTTAGAGGAAAGCAATAGAAAAAGACTGAACTTTCGCTTTCTAAAACAGAGTTTTATTTATAAACTTTTATCTGGTAGTTGCCATTAATTTGCTTTATGTCTATCGGGATGCTGACATGCTGAGACCTTTACACAGGTCAAAAAAAAAGACAATAATCCAGAAGAATGCTGCTTCAGCATTACAAAAACAGGTACCATACAAGCAACAGTGCACCTTCTTCAAATAATATGCAAAGGAACCTTGACTAGACAGGCACCGAAAACTGGTGAAAGACAAAGCTCAATGTGGTGTTCAAATAATTTCCAAAGAAATTTAATTTTAAAACATCTAAAAAGACTCAAGCTGTAGCAGGAAAACACCTCACATATGTCAAACAAAACCCAAAATTACCTGGCTTTTCTCTCTGACTTTCTGATTTATGCTTTTTTAGTCTGTTACAAGTAACTTTGTTTACAGCACAGATACCACTCGCTCACATGCTTGCAGTTCTGTAGTTCAGACCTGTCATAATGGGCATAAAAACTACTGCGTGAACTAGGCTTAGATGTTTGCACTGTGATCTTTTAGGTATCTATAGGTGTGCCAGTTAAGTACAAATGCCTGTGTGCAAATAGTTATGCAGATCTAATAATTTTGGGATTAGTTTCACTGTTTTTTTTTTTTTTTATAATACTCTCCGTTTCGTTTGACCCTTAATTTTATAGGTATTTTTATTCACATGTTCAATAATTTTTGCATTGTTTTACAATCAGTGAGTACCAGTGAGTATAAGTTCAGTATATGTATTGATATGGGTAAGTAGGGCTGTTACAGTAGCATCTAGTTTTGATATCTTCTCTACTGGCCTGCAGTCACTTTGGTAAAATATTGAAAGCGGGTTTTTTAACTAGTTTACCAAGATCTTAATTTCCTCCTGAAACTTTTAAGCCATTGAAACTTTTATAAAATTACATGCTGGTGCTACCAAGCTGCATATCCGTACTGAAATAATTGAAACAACATAATAAAAACTAAAATTTTGAAATAAAATTTAATCTTAGCATGATGGAAAATATTTCTGAGCTGCAGCTTCCAAAATTACCCATCTGTCTGTCTGTCTATCTATATTTTTGCACTGGGAGTTCCATTAAATCCATATGACTTTATGAAGGAAAATCACTGCTACCCAGATACAGTTTTTGTTTTAATAACTACAGCTTTGTCATATTCATTTTGATTGGCTTAAATGAAAAATTAAGATAAGGTCTTCTTCATATTAGATACGACTTCACCTGCCACTAGAAAGCTCACGCTGACAGTAACTTCCAAAAACTTTTGGATCAGCAGAGATAATTCTCTGGAAGCTGCCATTTTTGGATATTATTTATTTGCAGCATTTTTTCCACCAGACTGAGGATCAGACCTGAGATAATTTTAATTTTTATATAATACACTATGGCTTTGAAAAAAATTTTGAAATAAAAATTTTAATTTTTTTTTTTCTCATTTTTTTGCTTATTGTCTCCTAGTTTACAAGTACCTCAGCTGTAATGGCCTACTTCCAGACCCAGTCATGTAACAATATGAAAGTGGACATAATCGAAAAGCATACATTTGTTATCAATGGTCTTACTCTTCCCTGACCTTGAAATATATTCATGTCATTTGATGTGCACAGGGTCTTTAACCTCTTAATTACCTCAGAAGTAACATTCCCATTCTTTTTGTAGGTAAATGAATTTGAAATTATTAACTTGTCAGAGGATCAACTGGCACAGTAAACATTTTCTGTTATTTACACTGGGTAAGATTGCTTTTTAATTAAAACGACAGTTATAGTGCTACTCATTAGAAAGTGAAGTGAAATACAGTCACCTCTGAGGTTTTCCTGTGATGTTGACAGTTTAATAACCATTTGTTGCTAAATGTTTTCTAATACTCTGACATTTCTGAACAGCTTTATTATTTTAAGGCACTCATTCTGTCACTGCTATGTAAGGATGCCATAAAGAATTCATCTGCCTATTTGTAATTATTGTGGCAAAGTGCTAATATGTGGATTAGGTTTAAATTGTGTGAAAGAAGGGTGGGGGAAAGAAAGGATTTATGTTTGCTTATTCACTTTATTATTTAGAAACATTTTTGTAGCACTCATCTCCATAGAGTCTGAGTGCCAAAGTTGCCGTTTTTTTATATACATAATGTTCACATGCACTTAAAGTAAGAAAGTGCTTTTACAGTTTTTTAAAAAGTGTTTCCAAAAAAAAGGAGAAGCAACTAAAAAGAAGCAAATTACATATATATTGCTTTCAGCTCGCTATAAAGACAGTAAGGTTTTATGAGCTGCTGTTTTCAGTGGAATTTTCATCATTTTTATAATTTGTAGTCATGGTCATTCTCATTGCAATGATAAAAAAGAAGGAAATTATTTCTGCTCAATTCATTTTTCCCTATAGAAATTAATATATGCTACTTTTTTATTACTGCATTTTTACTTATCTTTCGTATTCCCTACACTGGTCATTTCTGCATAGACAGCACACGAGAGAAATGCTTAAGAATTTAGAGACAAAACTAATCTCTTAATTGTGTGTCTTTAATGAACAATAATCTTGAAAAAATAGCTTTTACACATTTATTATGATGAATAAACTATTAATCTCATCCATTTCTTTAAAAAAATATTTTTTTTTGAGAATTGGTTAATAAAATATTGTCAATGTTGTCTAAATTTGCTGTAAACTGATCTTTCCCCTTGCGCTTTAGGAAAATGTGGATCCACTAAGACTAGTTCATGTGATTGCTGAAGTTTTTCAGTCTAAAATATTTTTTTGTGTGTTCTTTTAAGGGTTTTCATCTGTGTCTTTCAATCTTGGAAGTGTTTGTGGAAAACAAGAAATGCACTGCATTATTAAATAGTGCTGTTATGCTACTAGACAGGTGCTTACTCTGTTCATAGCTGTTACAAGGAAACCTGATTGAAATCAATTGAAATTCATTCATACGTGTGAACAGAATTTGCTCTACAAAATTTCCCAAGTAGCTCAGTCACTGTATGGTCTTTTTTTCGTTGTTTGTCCTTCTTTTGCAGTCTTATGCCAGTTCAAGTAAAGCAGAAATCAGCAGCGGCAGTGACAATAAATGAAGTGTGTGTCACTAATGCAAGGTTCGACTGTGCAATAGTTTTCAGGAAAGAAAACAGGGCACCCCTGTTTCATAAACACTCAGACTTTGTCTTGGTCTCTGGAAAACATCTACTTCAAATTTAGTGTGTTCAAGCTTCATAACGTGCTATCATCCTGTTTGCACAACAAATAAGTTGGTACTTATCTCCACAAGTTCCGACAGTGTCTTTTTAGGCCTGCCTGAAGAGGAAGTACTTATATTCTTACAATAGATATTCTTTCCTTTCTCAGAACATACCAAAAGCATTGGTCTTTTACTAGCCCAGTAAATGTAATGTCCCTGTTTATTCAAGCAAGCAAAATGTATTCTTCTGTATTTTTAACATACAAGCCTACTCTTACTTTTCCCTATTTACAGCATACATGAAAAGAAATGGTACGGGATCTACCAATATGTCAGAGTAATGACACTTGGACAGGTAGTCTTAGATGAGCAAGCAATATCAAAGATTAACCAAATGATTTTAGAAAACTGCCTGAGACTTATGAGCTGACCTTCATACACAGAAAAGAGTAAGTGTGCTGCAGTCTGAAGAACAACCCAAATATTAGGTTCCAAACATTCTCAAAACAAACATGCCAAGAATAATCTTGCCTGTGTTACAAAATAACTTCTATTAAAACTGCAAGAGCTCTTGATTCCCATGTGTAAGGAAAGAGGCAAGGAAGGCAGGAGACCAGTATGGCTGAGTAAGGACCTCCTGGTCAAACTAAAGTGTAAGAAGGAAATGCACAGGCAGTGGAACCAGGGATATGTATCCCAAGAAGAATATAGGGACACTGCATGGCTGTGTAGGGCTGGAATCAGGAAAGCTAAGGCACGGTTGGTGCTGAGTGTGGCAAAGGAATGTGAAAAATAATAAGGGCTTCTACAGGCACATGGGTCATGAAAGGAACATTAAAGAAAATGTACTTACCCAATAAAATGGGAGAACAAGTGACAACTGACACGGAGATGGCTGAGGTACTCTACAGGGGTTTTTTTTGCTTCAGTTTTCACTGGCAATCACTCGTCCCACATTTCTGAAGTCCCTGAACCTCAAGGTGGGACTCGGGGAACAAAGTCTCTTCCACCATAAAAGAAGATCAAGTCTGAGACTATCTGAGTAACAACACACAACTCCATGGGACCTGACAACATGCTTCTCAGAATCCGAGGCAACTGGCAGACAACTTTGCTAAGCCACTCTCCATTGTATTTGAAAAGTCATGGCAGTCAGGCAAAGACCCCAGTGACTGGAGAAATGGGAATATCACACCCCACCCATTTTTTAAAAGGGTAGTAAGAAAGGGAATATCACACCCATTTTTTAAAAGTATAGTAAGGAGGACCCAGAGAACTACTAACCAGTCAGCCTAACCTCAGTGCCCACTAGGAGCATATAACAGATCCTCATGGAAGTTATTTTGAAGCATATGGAATACAGGGAGGTGATTAGAGACAGGCAACATGGCCTCAACAAGGGCAAACCATGCTGGACTAATCTAGTAGACTTTTATGATGGAGCAACTGCCCAAATGGACAAGGGAAAAGCTATCTGGACAGTTGTAAGACTTTAATATGGTCCACCCCAACATTTTGCCTCTCAAGTGGAGAGATATGGGTTTAATGGATGGACGGTTAGATGGATAAGGAGTTGGCTGGATGGCCATGTCCAAAGAGTCACATTCAATGTCTCAATGTTCAAGTAGAAACTAGTAACAAGTGGTGTTCCTCAAGGATCTGTACTGGGACCAATATTATTAAATATCTTCATCAATTACTTAGACAGTGGGATTGAGTGCACCCTCATCAAGTTTGCAGCTGACACTGAGTGATGTGGTTGACACTACCCAGGGACTGGATGCCATCCAGAGGGCCATTGAGGAGAAGGCCCATGTGAACCTCATGAAGTTCAAAAGCCCCAAGTGCAAGGTCCTGCACAGGGCTTGGGACAATCCCCAGTATCAGTATAGACCGGAGGATGAACTAATTGAAAGAAGCCCCATGGAGAAGAACTTGGGGATGCTGCTTTATGTAAAATTGGACATGAGCCAGCAATCTGTGCTCGCAGCCAGAAAGCCAACTGCATCCTGATCTGACTCAAAAGAAGTGTGGCCAGCAGGTTGAGGGAAGTGATTTTCCCCCTCTACTCTGCCCTCGTGAGACCCCACCTGGAGTACTGCGTCCACCTCCAGGGTCCCCAGCACAAGAACAGCATGGAGCTGTTTGGATGGGTACAGAGGAAGACCATTAAAATGATCAGAGAGCTGGAACATCTCTGCTATGGAAAACGTCTGAGAGAGTTGGGGTTGTTCAACCTGGAGACTAGAAGGCTCTGGGGAGACCTTATTGCAGCCTTTCAGTATATAAATGGGGCTTGTAAGAAAGATGGAGAGAGACTTTTTACCAAGTTCTGTAGTGACAAGACAAGGGATAATGGTTTTAAACTAAAAGAGGGTCAATTTAGATTGGATATAAAGAAGAAAATTTTTTATGATGAGGGTGGTGAGGAACAGGTTGCCCAGAGAAGTTGCAGATGTCCCATCCTTTGCAGTGTTCAAAGTCAGTTTGGATGGGGCTTGAGCAACTTGATTTACTGAAATATATTCCTTCCCATGGCTGGGAGGATGGACTAGATGATCTTTAAAGGTCCCTTCCAACCCAAACCATTCCATGATTCTATGTTTCTATGAAAAACATCTGGTTTTACGAAATGTTAAGAAACAGGGAATTGGTAGATACTGGAGTTCTTTAGGTTACCAGGGCTTTTAAACTTATAGAACCAAATAAAAGAAGTTTTCACTTGAAGTTGAGTGGTAGTCTGTGAATTGAGCTGATAATGTCACTCTCACTTTTAATGGAGAAGAGTCCACTTCACAAGCACAATATAGAAGACATCTTTTGTAACTTTCAACCTCATCAAAAATATCAAAGACTAAGTGGGCTTGAAAGTGATCCAAAAGTTGGTTCCTCCAAGTCTTGATTTATAGTTGTTGCTACATTCCAAGTCTTTCTCTGTTTCACTGACAAATCAATATCCTCATTCTCTTATTCTATGTACCGAGCAACTTTCATAATAATTTTATTTTCATTTTTTTGGAAAAACAAAACAATTTTGTCCTGCACCAAGATTTACATTTTCATACTATTAGGCACGTACAAGAGGAAATAGCTGTATCATGTGAAAAAAAACCCAAACATACAAAATTAGTCCACTATCCACTCACAAAGTTGCATGCAAGCTGTCCTAAGCATACGCTTCAAACAGTTTTATCTGCAGTTATCTATTTGATTGTCTGTTTTCTATGTCCATCTAGTCCACATTTAAAATAAATATTTCTGTACCTAAAACAGTCCTATCCAGCTTTGCAAAGTTAATAGTCCTCCTTCCATATTTTTAGATTGGAGTAGGAAGTGAATTTGTTTTCTCCATGTTTTGTATGAGTTTTGAAGAGTGAGTGAATACCGGGCCTACCAAACCTTGACCTCACCTCACAAGACCACAACTCTGCTGTTTTACAATATGTACACATCTGAACTTCTATGACTTTTCCTATGCCCAGGCAGTTGTCTGGCATTTCATCTCCAAATGGCTGCTGCAGTTCCCTCCCTCTGCTTTGTAATCAGCAAGTAGCCCTGCTGTTGTTCTAAAGCAGAAAAGTGTAAGGCAATTTGTGTGGTATATGGTACTCCTCAAGTCCTGAGAGGTGTCCAAACTATAGAGATATTCAGTCATGGAAGAAATTTTAAAGGCAGAAAAAATTTCTGTCTGTAAGCATAAAATGCATTATACTAACTCAAAATCAAATGTTGTTATATTCATTGCTTCATTCAGTGGCACAATATTCGGGAAACCAAATCTTATCAGACTTGGCAGAGTTGAGAACTGGGCAGATATAATTCCTGTTCTGTTTCTCCACCCTTTTCCCCCTTGTTAATCTCTTTTCCAATTCAGATTCCAATCCTGAGAAGAAAGCAGAAGCACAACATACTTGCCAGTTACAAAAGCATGAACGTCATGATGAACTTTGGTTTTATTATTTCATCGTTTCACAATATGCAGCATGGTTGAATGTATGCTGAGAGACTTTGCCTAATAGAAAGACATATTTTTTCCCCACAAAGTAAAATTAGGAGAATAAAAATAATTATGTCTCCCAAGCAAGATGTTTTTCTGGCTTGGTTTTGATTAAAAGTGCTGAGATCTTCACTGTAAATCTACTGTACCAATGATAAGAGTACTACAAAATGATGCTGTTTGCATGTTGTGGCTTTGTTTAGCACTCAACATCTGAATGTAATGACTTTGCTCTACAAGACAAAACTATGTATTCTAACAGACAACCTTAAAGAGTCTGAAGGCTGGAAGAGAAAACAGTGAGCAAAAACAGGCTGAGATTGCAAACAGGGAAGGGACATAGTGGTGTTGTTTTCAGGAAGCTAAAAGATTAAAGAAAAGCAACACTGCTAAGAGATTTAAATCAAACACGAGTTGCAGTTTACATCTGAGATTGTAGTCTTAATGCTTTTTGAAATGTCTTAATCTAATCTCCAATTTTGCCAAGATATTGAAGTGAATGTGTCTGTCACTTGATGGTGTCATTTAAAAGCTGTGAATAATCCTTAAGATTATTTCCTGCTTCTGTATCAAAGAAAGAGAGGGAATGATCAAATTTCCAGGCTTTGCCAGAGCTGTACTCTCCAATACAATTAACAACAGTATTCTGGGAGGAAAATAGAAAATTTTAACAGGTATAAGATAATAAAGAATGAAGAATCCACACCTTTAAACCCCAAGAAAACTTGAGGTCACAGCAGAGATTAGTAAGGAAGAATAGTGATTGCCTATAATGTAAGTAAAGCAAACAAACAAGAAACAGATTGTTGCTTTCATTTTAGTAAGGAAATACAACACTTCATTTTCCATCTAACTTTCGGTGCATTTATTTAATAAATAGTGTCTTTCACAGAGAAGTAATAAAATGCTCGATAGATGTATTAGTATGCAGACCATAATCAAATCATATAAATCCAGGTCTCTAGGCTATATATCAGCATGCCGTCATCAATAAATGTGGTAGTGTATATATAGAAAGGGGAAAAGAGGGCAAATTCTTTGGAGATTTATTGAGCAGGCAAACCTCAGAGCTTTGAGGAATAGACTATGAAAAGCAAATCTAAGGAGGATAGAGTTTTGCAAATATATGTATGCAGACACAAACTCTACTGCAAATTGTCTGTCTGGCTTTACATCATGAACCACTGAGTCATTTTAGACAGGGGAGGATAACAAATGCAAATATATTGTAGGAATGCTGCTTGAATGCTGACTACCTGCTTGCATTTTTTGGTGTTTTAATTGATCTGAAAAGCTTGATTATAGCCTAAAATACTGAAAAAAATTATGATGTAGAGCTATTCTTATTTTATAAAACTCTTGTTTGTAGTAAGATAATTTTAATCTTTCAGGTGTCTGTGCTGTATGTTTAAGATGATAACACTAACATATTAACTTAGTATGTTAAGTGACCGTATGTTCTGATTTGAGGGCAAAAGTACAAAATTAAACTTCAAGAAATTCTCTGAAAATGTGTCATATTTCAACTTAAGCAATTTGGAAGAAATGCTACCTGACATGACTGATTTGTGCCTCGATCCCAAAACATTCTCTCTCTGCTGTGGATTTAACACTGAGTAACTATTTCCTGACTTTAAAATATGAACTGCAAAGCAGTTTTTTAAAGGACAGAATGTGAAAACATTGCTGGAATACTACTGAATGTTGACTCCCTGCTTGGGTTGTTCAACATTTTAATTGATCCGAAAATATTGATTATACCCTCAAGTCCTGAACAAATGGCAGAACAGGCTACTGATATTTTCTTAAATTCAACCATTGACAGTAGAATTATCAAAAGATCACTTTTTGCTAGCGAGGGCCAGCAGCCTGTTGCTCTGAAAAGTGCTGGCTACACTGCAGCACACTCGAAGCCTTACAGAGATGAGGCAGGGGCTCCTGAGGTATTAGGAGCCAAAAGGGATACATCAGTGAAATACCCAAAAGGAATTAAGGGGTGTTCCTCTAAGAAAGCGACATGGCCGACAACCCAGTTGAAGTGCCTCCACACCAATGCACGCAGCATGGGCAACAAACAAAAGAAGCTGAAAGCTGCCATGCTGCTAGAAAGCTATGACCTGGTTGACATTACTGAAAATTGGTGGGACAAATCCCATGACTGGAGTGTGGCTATCAATGGTTACAGGTTGTTCAGAAGGCACAGGCAAGGAATAAGAGACAGAGGCATTGCCCTCTACATCAAGAAATGGATCCAGAGGGAAGAATTGTCTCTGAAGAATAGCCATGAGCAGGTTGAAAGCTTATGGGTAAGAATAAGAGACAGAGACAACAAAGGGGACCTTGTTGCTGATGTCTAGCACAGGCTGCGTGATCAAGGGGAGCCTACTGATGAAGCCTTCTTACTCCAGCTACTGGAGGCATCGCACTCACAGGCTCTCATTCTGCTAGGGGAATTCAACCACCCAGGCATCTGCTGGCAAAGTAGCACAGTGAGCTGTAGGCAATCCAAGAGATTCCTGGAATGCATTGAGGATAACTTCTTAAGACAGGTAATAGACAGCCCTACCAGAGAGGATGTGATGCTGGAGCTATTGGTGACCAACGCAAGTGAGCTAGTTTGTGACATCGATATTGGAGGCAGCCTGGGCTGCAGTGATTGTGCATGGGTGGAGTTCACAGTCCTGAGGGATATGCATCAGCCGAGGAGTAAAGTCAGGAGCCTGAATTTTAGGAAAGCAAAATTCCATCCCTTCAAGGAGCTAGTGAATAG
Organism: Vanellus vanellus; assembly: GCF_965231255.1. Taxonomy (NCBI): domain Eukaryota; kingdom Metazoa; phylum Chordata; class Aves; order Charadriiformes; family Charadriidae; genus Vanellus; species Vanellus vanellus. The sequence goes on from NC_138908.1 coordinate 28,249,571, forward strand.
GACCCCCAGGAAACAGGTGTCTGGGACAAGGGAGCAGAACAGAGCTGGCAGATCTGTTGGCAGAAAGGATGCTTTCATTAGAGCACAAGAGCTTTCAATCCCCAGGTGTAAGAAATCTGGAAAGGAAGGCAAAAGACCAGCATGGCTGAGTCAAGCCTGGCTGTTCAAACTAAAGAGCAAGAAAGAGATGCAGAGGCAGTGGAAGCAGGGACAGATACCCTGGGAAAAGTATAGGGACGCTTCCCGGTTGTGTAGGGATTGGGTTAGGAAAGCCAAAGCGCAGCTGGAGCTGAATTTGGCAAGGAATGCAAAGAATAATAAGGCCTTCTACAGGTATGTCAGACAGAAAAGGAAAGTCAAAGAAAGTGTACCCTTCCTGATGAGAAGATTGGCAAACTGGTAACAACAGACAAGGAGAAAGCTGAGGTACTCAACATATTTTGCCTCAGTCTTCACTGGCAAGCTCTCTTCCCACACTCCTCAAGTGGATGGACTCCAAGGCAGGGACTGGGGGAGCAAAGTCCCTCCAACTGTAAAAGAAGATCAGGTTTGTGACCACCTGAGGAACCTGAACATACATAAGCCTATCGGACCTCACAAGTTGCATCCCAGAGTCCTGAGGGAATTGGCTGATGTAGTTGTCAAGCCACTTTCCATGATATTTGAAAAGTCATGGCAGTTAGGTGAAGTCCCCAGTCACTAGAAAAAGGGAAACATTGCACCCATTTTTAAAAAAGGTAGACAGGAGGACCCTGGGAACTACCAACCTGTCAGCTTCACCTCTGTGCCTGGGAAGATCATGGAACAGATTGTCCTAGAAGCTATGCTAGGATGCTAGCATGGAGGACAGTAAGGTGATTCAAGACATCCAACATGGCTTCACGAAGGGTCAGTCTTGCCTGAACAACCTAGAGGCCTTCTCTGATGGAGTAACTACTTCAGTGGACAAGGGAAGAGCTACAGATATCATCTATCTGGGCCTCTGTAAGGCCTTTGACACAGTCCTGCATAACATCCTTCTCTCTAAATTGGAGAGACATGGATTTCATGGGTGGACTGTTCAGTGGGTAAGGAACTGGCTGGATGGTCACATCCAGAGGGTAGTCGTCAATGTCTCTATGTCTAGATGGAGATCAGTGACAAGTGGTGTCCCTGAGGGGCCTGTATTCGGACCAGTACTGTTTGGTTTCTTCATAATAGACGGTGGGATCAAGGCACCTTCAGCAAGTTTGCTGATGACACCAAGCTGAGTGGTGAGGTTGACATGCCTGAGGGATGGGATGGCATCCAGAGGGACCTGGACAGGCTTGAGAGGTAGGCCCATGCAAACCTCATGAGGGTCAAAAAGGTCAAGTGCAAGGTCCTGCACATGGATCAGGCCAGTCACAAGCACAAATACAGGCTGGGCAGGGAATAGCTTGAGACCATCCCTGAGGAGAAGGACTTCAGAGTGTTGGTGAATGAGAAGGTCAACACATCTCAACACATCCCAGCAATGTGCACTCACAGCCCAGAAGACTAACTGCATCCTGGGCTTCACCAGAGGAAACGTGACCAGCAAGTTGTGGGAGGTGATTCTGCCCATCTCCTCTGCTCTTGTAAGACACCAGCTGGTGTACTGCATCCAGCTCTGGAGCCCTCAGTACAGGAAAGACATGGACCTGTTGGAGCCAGTCCAGAATAGGGCCACGAAGATGATCAGAGGGCTGGAATGCCTCTCTATCAGGACAGACTGAGAGACTTGGGGTTGTTCAGCCTGGAAAAGAGAAGGCTACGGGGAGACCTTATTGCTGCTTTTCAGTACTTAAAGGGGGTCTGTCCATGTCACTGACAGAAGTGTTAAACACCGCTGGTCCCAGTACTGACCTATGAGGAATGGCACTCATCACAGCTCACCACTTATACATTGAGCCATTGACCACAACTCTTTGAGTGCAACCATCCAGTCAATTCCTTATCCACTGAGTGGTCCATTGGGTAAATCCGTGTCTCTCCAATGTAGAGAAAATGATGTCATCGGAAAAGTGTCAAATGCCTTGCACAAGTCCAGGTAGATGATGCTAGTTGCTCTTCCCTTATCCACCAATTCTGTAATGTCATCATAGCAGGCCACCAAATTTGTCAGGCACAATTTGCCCTTAGTGAAGCCATGTTGGCTGTCAACAATCACCTCCTAATACTCCATATACCTTAGCAGAGTTTGCAGGAGGATCTGCTCCATGATCTTGCCAGACACAGAGGTGAGACTGCCTGGCCCGTAGTTCCCCAGGTATTTCTGTTTTCCCTTTTTAAAAATGGGGCTTATATTTCCCCTTTTGCCATTAGCAGGAACTTCACAGGACTGCCATGACTTCTCAAATATGATGGATAGTGGCATGGCAACTTCATCTGCCAGGTCCCTCAGAACCTGCAGATGAATCTTATCAAGTCCCATGACTTGTGCACCTTCAAGTTCCTTAGATGGTCTCAAACCTGGTCGTCTCCTACAGTGGGCGGTTCCTCATTCTCCTGGTCCCCGCCTTTGCCTTCTGCAACTCAGGTAGTGTGGCTAGTCCCCTTGCCAGTGAAGACCAAGATAAAAAAGTAGTTGAGTACCTCAGCCTTGTCCATATCCCAGGTGACCAGAGCTCCCGTTTCCTTCTGGAGAGGGCCCACATTTTCCCTAGTTTTTCTTCTGTCATTGACATACTTATAGAAGCTTTTCTTGTTGTCCTTGATCTCCCTGGCCAGATTTAACTCTCTCAGGGCTTTAGCTTTCCTAACCTGATTCCTGGCTGCTCAGACAATTTCTCTGTATTCTTCCCAGGCTACCTGTCCTTGCTTCCACTCTCTGTAGGCTTCCTTTTTCTGCTTGTGTTTGTCCAAGACCTCCTTGTTCATCCACGCAGGCCTCCTGCTGCTTTTGCCCAATTTCCTCTTTGTTGGGATGCATCACTCCTGAGCTTGGAGAAGGTGATCGTTGAATATTAACCAGCTTTCTTGTCCCCCTTTTCCCCCTAGGTCCTTATCTCACGGTACTGTGCCAAGCAGATCCCTGAAGAGGCCAGATAAAATGAAGGAAGGGAAAATAATTTGCAGTCATTCTGCACTATAAAAACAAAACTAATGGACTCAGAAAAAAAAGGACTGCCTACTGCATCTGAAACCTTAAAGGGAGGCAAGAGCTCCAGAATCCAGTTTCTGCTCCAAGGATATTTAGGTTCTATGGGTTTGTTGCTGAATTTTTATTTTTTTTTTTAATACTCTGTATGACAAACTGGAATAAAACAAAATAGGGGAAAAAATCAACAACAAAAAAGACCCCAACAACAACAACACATAAAACTCCACAGCCAAAATCAAGGTCAAAGGTAACAGGAAGAACGTAACAAAAACTGTACACCTACATAGTTGGTAATGACTGAGATCACTGGTGAAAGGGTGTAAGAGATAGAAGAAAGTTGGCAGGGACTGACCAAGAAAAGGAGAGATGTGAGCACATTAACTCCAACAAAACTTTTTAATCCACAGTAACACAACAACAGTTTCAGATGACAAAAGAGTAAGACCATGGAAACAATCCAAGGAAGAAAAGTAAGCTTCCTAAAAACACAGACTGCAGAAGAAGCAAGAAGGAAAATGTGTAACATATTTCAAAAAGGAGACTAAGAAAATAAGCCTTAGTACCCTAACTCAATTGTATACGTCTTAAATATAGAATCATAGAATGGTTTAGGTTGGAAAGGACCTTGAAGATCATCGCATCGAGTTCCAACCCCCCTGCTATAGGCAGGGACACTTCCCACTAGACCAGGTTGCCCAAGGTCACGTCCAGCCTGGCCTTGAACACCTCCAGGGATGGGGCCTCAACAACCTCTCTGGGAAACCTGTTCCAGTGCCTTACCACCCTCAAAGTGAAAAATTTCTTCCTAATGTTTAATCTGAACCTGTCCTCTTCCAATTTAAAGCCATTCCCCCTCATCCTATCACTACATGCCCGAGTAAAAAGTCCTTCCTCAGCTGTACTGTAGGCCCCCTCTAGGTAGTGGAAGGCCGCAATAAGATCTCCCCAGAGCCTTCTCTTCTCCAGGCTGAACAGCCCCAACTCTTTCAGCCTCTCCTCACAGGAGAGGTGCTTCAGCCCTCAGATCATCCTCATGGCTTTCCTCTGGACACGCTCCTGCAGGCCCATGTCCTTCTTATGTTGGGGACTCCAGAGGTGGATGCAGTACTCCAGGTGGGGTCTCACAAGAGTGGCAGAATGACCTCCTTTGACCTGCAGGCCACACTTCTTTTGATGCAGCCCAGGATACGGTTGGCCTGGGCTGCGATGGCACATTGCTGGCTCATGTTGAGCTTCTCATCAATCAGCACCCCAGGTCCTTCTCCTCAGGGGTGCTCTCCAGCCATTCCCTGCTGAGCCTGTATTTGTGCTTGGGATTGCCCCGACCCAGATGTAAGACCTTGCACTTGGCCTTGTTGAACTGCATGAGGTTGGCTTGGGCCCACCTCTGCAGCCTGTCCAGGTCCCTCTGGATGGCATTCCTCCCCTCCAGTGTGCCTACCTCACCAAACAGCTTGGTATCATCAGCAAACTTGCTGAGGGTGCACTCAACCCCATTGTCCATGTCGCTGACGATGTTGACTTTATATACAATTACTTTATTATAATATAGAAAAATACTGATGCGGGGCTAAAAGTACTGTGGGAACAGAAGAGATATGTAGGGCACCTTTCTATTCTGGGGGAGAGAAGAAGGAAGTATTTTCATAATATTTGCTTCAATTTTCCTGAGTCTTCCCCAGACTTCATTTCATACTTGTGATACGATATGAGATACTAACAGAGAGCATAAATATTTGTTTCAAACACAGGGAGAGAAGGAGAAGATGGATGAGGATATAGGAAATATTAATAGAATCTGGTTTTATAACCTAAAAATGTGGTCAAGTGACTTTAAGTTCATCTGCTAATATATGATTCATAGTTCCTTTTTTGCTATTTAGAATTACGACACCAACGTCTCCACAATTTCTGAGGAGCAGTTTATGCATTTACACTCTAATGTTTATGGGTCAATAAAAATGAAAGGGATTTTCATCAATATTACTTTCACTTTATTTGATTGAATTACTTCAGCAGCACCTTACAATTTTACAACTTAACAGGCCAAGCAATAAAATATGATACAGCAAGTGACACCATGGTATAGTTTCATTTGCAGTTGCAGGTTTGAATGAGCTCCTTCTGCATGAGTTTTCAGTTTTTCCTATCAATAAAACAGAAAATGCAAAACGAATGACTAATCAAGTATATTTATAATATTTGAAACATAATTTTAAGATTTTTTTTAATTATATGAGAAAATTCTTTACAATTAATAGCTTATACAAAGAAATCTGGACAACACCAGCTTGCTTTAAGGTGCTGTGGGTGCCATCACTGTTTTATTATTCTTGACTCTATTAATTTGTACAGGTGAGGTTGTTTACCTTGTTCATTCTGCAACTTTGAGAACAGCAAATAATTCCCATAAGTCCAAGAGTCAAGCCATGAAACGCATGCTGGCCAGCTGGATGATAATGACTTAAATTTGTACAGTTCCTAACATAGTATAAACTTGTATAGTTCCTAACATCCCTAGCATAATTAGCACAAAATTTTGTCATTTACATGTCATATTCCTGTAGGCTTCAAAGAAGTTATAAACAGAAGTGTCACTCTGTAAAAATTTCCACATATTTTTGGTTATACAAGGCCTTCCCACTCATTCCTTTTCTCTCTAGTTCATCCCTTTTCTCTCTAGTTCATCTCTTATCATCAGCAAAATATTTGTTGGGTTCCATTCCAGATTCTGTATTTTGGAAATGATGATTGGGAAGGAAGGGGGGGAGGTGGGGGGGTCATTTTATGCTTGGGTGATGGATAAAGATTGGAGGGGAGTGGGCTGGTTACTACTGAGCCACTTAATTTCTTAATTTCATGTTCAGTATAAACTGACAGTCTCCATGTAGAGCAATGAGCTATAAAATTACCAAAGCTATGTCACAATTAGCCAATTAGCTTTTCCTACTGCTGGTCTGCTTGATATTTAAGAAATTGTATTTCCTTTTCCCAGTTTTATTCAAACCCACAGATTCATACAGCACAAAAATTTATCACACCATCTAGTCCTTCACTCTTCCAAGGTGAAATTGTTTCCTACTGTATATTTACCAATGAACCGTCCCAATAGACATATAGTTTAGTCTCATTTTAAATATCCTGAGGGAAGTTACTCCGTGGCCTAATAGATCTCACTGTCAAGAAGCTTTTACGTTAAATTCAGCTTGAGTTTTGCCTTTCTTAATCTCATCCCATTACTCAAGAGTGATGTACCCTAAACTAATGTAAATATTTCTTCTCCTACCCAGCAGTTAAACCCCTCCAGGAGTTGTGGGCTGTCATCATGTTTCTTTATTAGTTATTACTCACACACACTATAGAAGTAGCCTCAAAGTCTGACATTTTATCATAGGAGAAGATATTAAAAGTACTAGCCAAGGTCCCATTCCAACTGAAGACAGTAACTGCTGTTATTCATACTGGTAATAAGTGCTCCTAGTGTATACATCCATTTTTCATCTCTTACTGAAGTTACAATCCTGCAGAATACATTCCTTCAATTTTTGTTTCATATTTTATTATTGTTACATTTATTATTTTTTTTTTTACATTATGCACAGTGAAACAAAGGCTAAAAAGCAAAATGGCACAGTTATTGCTTCAAAGATATAAAATAAAAAGATAATTGACATATAGTGACATATGAAAGGAGTTACAGACTGAAAGATTGTTTACTGTACAATTTATGTGCTAAAGTCGTGTAACATAAACCGACAAATAACTCCCAGCTTCACCTCTTAACACATTAACTCCTTCTCAGCTTCATGAGTGCAGTGAAAATTAAACAGTTGGGCAAGAAGGGCCATATGGAAGGTCAGGAAAGAACTGGCATGTGACTCTAGAACAGGTGACCATGGCCAGTAATACTGATCTTGGCTTTTCTAGTGTGGACCAGGAGTTAAGACACCCAAGGCAGAGTTAGGACGGGCTTTGGAGGCAAAGGGGAGATTACTGACTTTAAGGTGATAAAAATGCGGAAGAGACTGGAAAGGGTGACAGGCTCAGGAAATGGAGTCTCATTTTTCTTACACATTGAAGGAAAGTTTACACTTGGGAGTATCAAAGAAGTGGTATTCACAGTAATCAGATAAGTGTTGATTAGGTCTGATGTAAAGGTTTTTGGCTAAAATAAAAATTTGTGCAGGACAAACTCCAATTTAGAAAAAAGAACCACCCCACTGAGGGTGACAAAGCAATTTTTGAGAAAGTGAACTAGGGTCCATTAAGGCAACTTCCTTAAGAATTAGTTGACAATATACATGGCAAATTAATGAAATTTGTCTCTCTTCTACTAAACAAAGTGATGACCTGGTTTTGCTTAAGTGGCCCTAATCTTCAATTACCTTTCTCTCTGTGATAAGACTTTACAGACTCATATCCAGTTCCAGTACATACCTGTTTTCCAATATTACTGTTATATGACTTCAAAATGATTGCTTCCCTTCCAATGCGTACTTTTAGATTAATTTCCCCAGGATCCTTAAAAAACTTCTGTTTTCTGAGCTAAATCTCTTTCACTGCACGTTTCTAATCATTCTGTGGCATTAACTTTCCAATGGATACCGGTAAATTGCTCTAATCTAACATAATTTGTGATTGTCATTAAGATGCTGTTTACTCTCTCATTGAGATCATAAATCAAAATGTTTGAGATGACTAAATGTTACATCATTCCAGTAGGCTCCTCTTAAGTTGTGGCTATTTATTAAGGTTGGGTTGGGTTTTTTATTGTTTACAGCTTTTTAGTATGCCTGTAGTCTACACCAGCTTCAATTTGATTCACCATAGATGTATGTAAACATATATTATGGGTATGCACGGGTGTGCACTGTTGGGTTTATTTGTGGGTTTTATGTTTTCCTCCTCTTTTCTTGTGGGGGTTTTTGTTTGGGGTTTTTTGTCTGCTTGTTTGTTTGGTTTGTTTTTAAAAAACAAAACAAAACTGATGACTGTTTTGTGCACAAGAGCCTTCAGTTCCCTTTGTTCATTGTAAATTGTTACAAGAGTGTAAAGTGGCATCTCAGATCAGGAGAAATATTTCATTTACTCAATATGGAGCAGATTGTGACTAATATACTTGTAGCTTCTGCTGTAGGAAGAAAACGTGCATTAGAGCAAAAGATGTAGATGGGCTTTTAGACCATATGGCGTTGCTGTGCTCATTCCTTTTCTCATTGACTTCCTGCATGCTTCAATCCTCTTTTAATTTATCAGAAAGCAGCACTGATATCTTTAGCTTAAAACTGAAGGAATAGACTTTATGCGAACTCTTTGGCCTAAATCTTAGGAGAAATTGGTTTCTCTCCTCTGTCTATCGTTGAGCTTGACTGGTATACACTTCCTACCCAGAATGCTAGTGACACTGCAAATCATCATTATCTGTATCCAAACTCAGCACTATTTACTTGGTAGAAATGAACTAAAAAGAGACAGAGAGGTCTTCAGTTCCTTTTCTCTGGAAAATGCTGCAAAGTCCAAGAGTAAAGCTGGGTGAATTCTCCTAAAACCATTGCTTCTTTTCTGCAGTAGAAATCTCTACTCCCCACAGATGGGTGAGGTACTGGACCTTACAGGCAGCTCCTTGTTAAGATTTACTCATTTACAGTTATCCTTTTGCAGCTATACTTAAAACCACCAGTTCTGATGGGAGAAAGGAAAAGAACGAAAAGGCAAATACTCGTGACATGTCCAAATTCTCCTTTGTGACTTGAGTAGCGGTGCAAAAATTGAACATACATTGATCTCAAAAGAGTATGAAACCTGCACAGAGACACAATACATCTAGTATTTCTGTTTACCAACTCCTTTCCAACCTTGGAGCTTTTTTTGACACGTCTCTCATCTCCCTTTTGGTTTCTAATTAAAAAATAATAATTCAAGGGGAGAAGCACAAAAATTAATATTAACCTGAGTCATACTGTCCCTATAGTCTATAGGTGTTCAAACACACATCCTCTTAATGGATTGCTATTCACAGTCTTTCACTGCAAAGCAAAAGCAACTTCTTCAGTGAGACAATATAATATTTCCGTTCTGTCCTTAGTATATATTGTGTTGTGGTCTCTCTCTGTGACTGACCTCCAGTTATAGCTTACCCATCAATGAAAAAAAGCACTTCTGAAATGAAAGGAAACATCCTTTGTGCTCAAAGCGGAGTGCACTGTAGGACTGCCTAAAGCCTTCTCTGGTCCTGGCACCTACACAGGCTGCTTCACTGTTAAAGCCATCTACTTCCAGTCTAAACTACAAAACCTAGTAATGCATTTTTGTAAATATTTCGATGATTCTTTTAGTCTAAGAAATACAAAGAACAATTTAAAGCATCTATACATGAGATCCAAAGTAAATTGTTATTTGTTGTGTGAGAACTGGATTTTCAAGAGTTAGTGAGGTTGATGTCAACGACAGTAACCTCTGAAAAAAACATGAAGAGTGACACAACTACATTGATGTGACGCATTTAATACAGGTGAAGTATGATTATTTATATGGAGTTTGCCTTTTATGCACTGAAGATAAGGCATTTTTACTACAAACTGCACTTTAAACAGGGAAATTCTGCTCCTTCAGTGGGATAACCGGAATTACACAGTTAAAGCATAGGACCCCTTGCAATCACCTATAATGTCACTCAATAATAGGTCACTTCAGAATGTAGTATATTAACTGATAGACTGTAGCAGTCTTAAATGATTCCTTATCAACTGTCCTTTAAATCTTCCTTAGTTCAGAGTTTATGGGCTTGGCAGATCACCATTACTATTTATTTTTTTCTAACCTTCAATATCAGAGTTCAGACGTTATTGCTTTAAGAAATAATCATAACTTTTTCATGCTGACCTAGGAGTCTATCTGCCACCTAATAAGCAGCCAATCAATCTACACAAAATCAGAAGCTAAAGAAAATGTCTGTGTATTTGTAATAATGGCACAGTAACAGTAATAACAGGATATAAAAATGCTTTCACTAAGACAGCTATAACGATCTCTTCGAGCAAGTGCCCACAAAGAGTTCAGCGGGGCATTACAATAAATAATGATTGGAAAACAATCATTAATAACAAGTGAATACTACATATAATATAGAATTAATTTCCTACCAAATGTTATTATTGACTGAGAACACTAGATAAAACCAAATGTTTGCTCCACAATTCAGATTAAAAGTCAAGTAAAAACCCTTCAGCCCACAGGGGAAATTCTGCAGCATAATTTAGACAACATAACATTTATTTTGTACATAGGTATACTTCTCTTTTCTGACTACAAGTACATGTGTAGTTGTATGTATGTTTATACACACCTACCGTAAACTTCATATCTGTTTCTTAATCGTGTTGACAATTTTCCAGTTGATATCAAGCCAAATTCTTTGATCCTTACTCTTTCTGGCTCTCTAGCTGTTAATCATATTTCCATTTATCCATTATTTCACTAAACACTAAGCCTTTTTTCAAACCACTGTCTAGTTTTCCCATAGCTGTACCTTTTATCTTGTCCACTTGCACTTTTTACATTCTGAAGTCTAGCTTTTGCTCCTTACTTTTCACATGAGCTAAACCCACTGACCCTTCAACCCCAAAACAGCCATCTTCTCTCCTGTTTTCCTCTATTGGGCCTCTCATGAAAGATCTCTGTCATTTCCATCTTATTTCTATCATAAACAGAGACATTCTCCTGCAGCTGTGTTCCATATGCTGGCCCTAATTATGGACTCCCTGACTGCTGACATAGTTATGCTTTCCTTTGTCCTTTTTCTCCTGTTACCGTTTATGCACGAACAGAGATAGTCATATTTACACTTTTGGTTTGCTGTTGCAATACTTAGAACAATAGACAAAGCAACCACTGTAATGTGACCACTCCTTCTTCTTAATAGTCAATGAGCAATAAGTTTTTTCAAATTCACTTTGTCATAAAATAGGCAACTTAGGGTAGGTGAGATGTGATACCTTTTAGAATGATCTCATTCCCCTTACTATAAATAAGCTTGGATAACTAGCTGGCCAAACATCTATAACATGTAGACAGATAAATTACGTGCAGTGAATTCCCTCTTAATAAATACAGTGATGCATCTTTAAAAAAATCTCTCAAATCTTGTAGAATCATAAAATGGTTTGGTTTAGGAAGGATCATCTAGTCCAAGCCCCTTGTGATGGGCAGGGACATCTTTCACTAAATCACGTTTCACTAGTAGAATTTCCCTTGTGAAAATTTAATATTCCCTGACAGAATACTGCATTTAATATTTTTAAAGCCCACCTTTTTTACTGAACACAGAAGATTTAACTTTGTTGTGTTTAACCGATTCTTGATGCTTAGAAGCTAGCAATGAAAACTGATTATTGTCCAAGATATACTGAGTCACTCTGTTGTACAGCGTGTGTATGGAGTCTTAGGTAAAAAGGCAGAAAGCAATCATTTCCATCATGCGGTTACAGGATACATTATTGCACTCTCCAAAATGTTGCTGAAACTGAAACTACTGTCATGCATAATGATTTCTGTATTGCAAAGTATCATGCTAGTTAGCCCACATTATGATTACAGGCATACAGATTTAAACTATAATTATAAATTTAGAAATTGAGAAAGGACGTTTCTTTTACAACCTTAATTTTTGTTTTATCAACTGTATTATGTCAATTTAGCCAAAGACATTTTGTACATAAGCACTAAAACCTTCAAAAATACATATGCAGAACTTCAACTGGAGTAATATGTACCCATAAGTTCACTTCAGAACATAAATTTTTATGCATTGAAGTGAAGATTAATTTCTTATTAAGTTTTTCATTGGTGTATAAGGAAACTCATTGTATCCTGGAACACGGACTTAGATAGCCATGAAGTCACATTGCCAGGAACCACAATTAACTTCTCAGCTCTCTCATCTGACTCTTACCACCCTACCAAGAGCGCAAAAACAAGGGGATTTTGCTTCAGCCTGTGCCAGATGCTGATGTCACAGAGACGTGTGAGATACTGTGCAATTTCTGTCCTCTCCAGCAGTGAGAGTGTAAATATGACTGTAATTTGTCAGACCAGCACAGGAGCCTGACTTTAGCTTTCCTCTCAAGAGAATGCCTGAGGAAAGGTAAAAACAGGACAAGTGTATGCATTACTTTCCCCTGGTACTCCTGAGCCAAATGTAACTTTTATCTATACGGTAACCCTGAGCGGATGTGTTTTCCATGAATCTCTCCAGTTTCCCCTAAATTCATTTCAGCTTTTGGCATCCCCGATTTTCTTTGGCAGGGAGCTCCACAGTTGGAGCACCCACTGCACAAAACTGTATCTTCTAGCATTTATGTGTGTTGTTTGATACCGTTTACTTCTTCTGCTGCAAGGGATAGTAAGAGTCTCTTAATCTGAAACCCATGCTGGTCTGTAACTGGAATATGGATTTGGATTATTATCAAGGGAACATGGTCATGTTTGAATTTAAAACACATTTTATGTTGTCAGTCATACCACAAAACTGGAAGAAGGATACATCTCTACAAAAGTGAAACGTCTCACAAAAATGAAACTACCAGATCATATTGAAATACCATGTTTTTAATGCTTCATTTTTGAAAACCATTTCCTTTTGCTTTGTAGAAGGGCAAAACTAAAGTGCAAAATTTGTATTCCTATGTGTCAGAAACTGTTCAACATACAAGGCAGCTTAAGGGAAACTATCTCACGAGAGAGATATTAATCAAATGCAAGTACTGCTGCACTAAGACAGGATGCTATTCAAATCAAGGAAATAGGCAAGCAGGCAAGAAAAGAAATATTTTAGATTTTTCCCATTAATTTCATTGAGAACAAAAGAGAATACTAAAAATGCCCATCAGATATAATTATTGGTCTTGATGTCTAAAACTGTGTTTAGGAAGTAGAGGCAGCTGTTTAACTAAAAATGTCATTTTGGTGTATATTCCATGTTCTCTGGTGCTACCAGTGGCTAGAGGGCAGCACACAGAGTATTTTAATTCCAGACCATTTCTCCTGTGAATATAAACATGAAAATGAAATTCCACAGCTATACGAATCTTTGACATATCTCAGTAAACTGCTCCAGAATAATTCACCTAGTCAGTAGACCACAGTGCTTACTGTTTTCCTTCAAAGGCTTTACTGTTTACACCAGTTCTGTCCATTCCAAATAAGCAGTCAGTTTGGATTCATTTTTTTTTACTGAAATAAGTGAATCTGCTTCTGAAAATAACAGTACCCAAATAAAATATGCCTTTTTATGAGGCCTACCTTGTTGCCTTGATCTGGTTGTGTAGTCCAGGGCAGACTCTTCAGTACTTAATAAAATAAACTGGAATAGCATTATGGAGAGAGGTAAACTTTGTATGCATAATAGCTTTATATGCATATATATATTCTGCAAAGATAACCTTAATAGTATAAATATATAAATATGCATTCTTATAAAGAATAAATAATGTATATATAAAGAACAAACCAATATATAATTCAACAGTTTGTTTGGGATGGTAGACTGTCAAAATTGTATGCAATATATTGACCTTGAACCATATGTGATTAATAACATAAACACAAAATAGATTTCATGAGGTTTTATGCTTGGAACAGATTTCTTTCTACTTTCATATGAAAAACCAAAACAATGAAATCTTACCCCTAGTCATGCATGTCTAGGCTATATACTGAATTGTACTGACTGAAAGTTCTTGTCCTTATCTTCTTCCATTAATTTCAGACATTCCCACTATTCACTCCTGAATTACAGTGATAATGGGGAATGAATAATTCTGTTGTTTCATGCTGAGTTAGTTGATTATTTTGATTACTTCTTATGTGAAATGTGCATGTGTATACCAAACCACTATGATGTACATTATATTAAGAAGCTACAAATGTTTACACTGTAAACATGTAAGAAATAATTGACATTAAAAAAAATAATGTTCTCTTATTTAAAGCTACTTGGAGCATTTTAAGTCTTAGAGACTTGAGAGACAGGGTGAAAATTTTTCCAAAATTTTTCTCTTGCAAAACAATGAATCAAGAAAATCTCTGCTGATTGTGCCACCAAGGTTATAATCAGTGTGAAATGAGATCAACGTTGCAGTCTAGCCAAATGAGGGCTTTGGCACACAGTCAGAGAACAGGTTGTGCAAAGCCAGGGGTGTCTTTTTTTTCCCCCTATCATTAAATAGGCTTTTAGCAAACAATACTGTCAGTCCTAAACTTTTCCCCTAACTAGTCTACTTAAAAATATTATGTTTATGGTTTAGAAATGTAGATGGAAAAGTGTGGAGCAGCTATTAAAAGCAGTTCTTAATTAGAAAATATTAGGGGATGCAATTTCAAAACAGCAGTTTTAAGCCCAGACATATGCTTCCACCACAGGAGCCATCCCAGTGTCTGTAACACATGAAGAAAATTCACTATTTAGCATCCAAAAGCTTTCATTTTTCATCTCCAATAAAAACTACAACATAAGGCCCAAAACTTATTCAGTGTTGCTTTTCTGTGCAATGCTAAGGGAGGGGGTTTTGCCTCTGTCTTTCTAAGATGTATAGTAAAGGTAGAAATAGATTTTGAATTAAATTATTTGCATGTTTCAGAGCAGCAGAAGTACCAGCTTTTTATATTTGGGATATAGCCATTTGTGGTTCACCTTTGTCACTATATAATGACACTCATATGATTGTTTTAATTAATCTGCTTGGATTTGTTTCCTTTTGATTCAGTCATCTTTTTCCCACCCCTGTTTTTCCAATATTTTTCTTGGTCTTTCTTATGTTTTTTTATTAGTTGATTTTGTGTCCCCCAAACAACTTTATTTCCATTTTTTTTATAATTTTTGGTTCTTCTTGCTCATAACTCTGTCATTTCTTATACTGTCCTTTTTTTCTTTTTCTGTGTAATAGACCCTGCTTTTCATCTTTTCCCCTTCATTTATGACATCTTTTGGTAGACTTCATCCCTTTCTCCTCCTTCTATTTACCTGCTAGTTCCTCCCACTGATACTTAATCTTTGGCTCACATTCCCACGCTTTCCACTTTCTTAGTTGACCTACATGGAAAATTTAATCCAGAAAAAAAGTATTTTAGTATAGAGTCTTGCAGCAAAGGAATCTGGTTGAAGAACAATGATATTTTGCCCAGCTGTACCCTTTCTTCTTTTTGTATCCCTGGGGAATCCAGGAGGGACAAGAAAGATTCCATGAAGTTGCTGTTCTTCATTTTCCCTGTAATTCTGGATTGATGTTAAAACTGTATTCTTTGTTGGAGTACAATTGGTTAAACCCTTCTCAGAAACTAGCCCATCTGTCTGGGAGAGGCTCTGCTCTTATTTCATCCTGCGCTTAATGCAGTTCTGACAGCCATGCTCTCTTCTTCATCAAAAGTTTTGCATGAGGAAAGACCAATGAAACTCAACAAGAAGGGAATAAGTAAGAGGACTCCTCAGGCCTGGTGTATGTGCTCTTTCTGAGATTCTTTTCTTCAACCTCATGAATATTGACACTGTGTAATTATTCTTTCTGCTAAAGTGAAGCATAGCAATGTTGTGTTACATTTTCTTATTTGCATTAACACAGATTTCCTCAGAAGCTGTTTGTATTATAATTTGATACAAAGATATACAATTTACTATATCACTGGAGAAAAGAAAGAAAGGTCTTGTTTTGGAAGTGTTTCTAAACAGAACAAAACACATACAAATCTTTTGATCCGTGCGTTGGATCAAAGATGAAAATGCAGACTGTGAGAGAACCTGTAATCAGTGGAAATTATGAAGCTATAAAATAAAACAAACAAACAAAAAATGTGTTAAACCTAACAAACTCATGGATTGAAACATCTTCATTTCTGAAAGGCAATCTCTCATTTCTTCAATCTTCCATAACCCTGAGAGTACAGTTCATTTTTCCTGTGATCATCATATTCATTTCTCATCCTTAAAACCTGTAAGAATTTAAAAGTAATCCAAGACATAGTTCTAAAGTCAGTTAAAAAAAAAAACAAAAAACAAAAAACAAACCTGGTGTATTATGAAACATTTCAATTTCACTTACCGAACCTTGTTCAGCTCTCTTCTCTAGCACACCTTAAATCTGCCACCATTTGCTGCTATCACCACAATATATCCTGTGCCTTCTAAAACATTATCACCACCTGTCAAAGCTGCCATGAAATCGCTTGCAAGGCTTTTATGTTGATTTTAAGGAATTAGAAGCATTGGCCATGTTATTTATTCAGAGCCTATCTGCAGCAAAATATACATTTTATAGCAGCTCCAGGATATTTCCTGAGTAGTTTTGAGGATGGGCAGCTGGGACACTACAGTGTCATCAGGATTAAATTTGTCTATACTATCCATCACAAAGAACCTTAGTTAACTAAGCTTACTATGGAGTAAATTAAATTCAGTCAATTAAAACAGACTGAATCACTGGGATTATTGGTAATGGCAAGTCTAATTCAATAAGACTATATTTGCCAGCTTCTTATTTCTTTGAAATATAAAATTTGGGGTTTACCTGGAATTTTGTTTTGCCAGTGACTAATCTGAATGTGTGTCTTTCCTGTCTTTGAATGTGGGGAGGAAAGATCAACATTTTTCATTGCTTAAGGTGCCAGGGGTAAACTTCTTCAATGGGTACATTATTACAAAGTATTGCAATTTCATTGCAGTTGCATTGCATTGCAGTTTCTCAGTACTTGACCACTGCAGAACCTAATAAGACAATAATTCACTATAGAGCCCAAGGAAGACATGACCACATTACAGAAAATTATTTCATCACAGATGTACCACAGAGTTGTCACTTTGAGTACGCCAGTAGAAAAGATGAGATTTGGACAAATCCAGAACTGAATGGTTTTCATCTGAAGTGGTTATTCCTCCATGTCAGTTTTACAGTTTTGTTTCTTCTTAATTTACAACACATGCTAAATTTGCTAGTGTCATTTTCAAAGCCAGAACCAAGGGAACATAATAAGGAAGAATAGCTACATTCTACTTTTTACAAGCTATCTGTGCAAGGAATCTTACAATGCTACTGTCTGATACATTGTCCTGGTTCCAGCAAGGATGGGGTTAATTTCCCCAAGGAGCCGGCAGGGGAGGCAGGTATTCCATACCAGGTGACCCATGCCCAACTATAGGAGGAGCTAGCCGGGGAGAGGGGGGCAGTCGCCACTCGGGGGCGGGCTGTGTCGGTGCGGGTCCGGTCGGTGTGCTGTGCGGCGGTACTGTAATTGCGTTCTTATACTCCTTTATCGGTGTTATTGTTTTTCTTTCTTCTTCCTTTTGACGTTTTCTACCGATTTTTCCCATGGCTGTGGGAGTCGAGTGAGCGGCTGCGTGGTTCTTTGTTGCTGGCTGAGGCCAAACCACGGCATACATAGTTAGCAGTCCAAAAGCCACATGAAGTCCCTAAAAAACATTCAAAAATATTCAAGATTATTAGCAGTGTAAAACAATTCACACCAAACACGGCTACTTGGTACTTTCTGTTGTTTCTGATTAAATTTCTTTAGCCACAGTTTTCTTTCGTTGTCGCTGGCTTCCACAAATCAGACAATCCCACCTTCTTTTTATGGTGTCAATAGTTTTACTCGCTTTAGCAAACAGCTGCGGTATGGGGGGTCATCAGAGGTCGCTCCCAGTTCTAGTCTATCGCAGTGCACCCATGTAATGAGGAACCATCAATTCTGTTGATTTTATTAGGTAATTTGTGGTGTTCTTGTAGGAAGGCTTTATTTGTTTGCAACTAATTGAAGAAAGAGACGGCACCTCACAGCTGGTTCTTACTGTGGTAGAGAGAAGTAACTTTATGTTCACAGGACAGGTAGGGGAATTACCTTCTGCCTCCGTTGACTCTCTTCAAACACAAGAGGAAGTACAGTGCTAACAATAGCTGCCACTACTGCTGATGCATTTGCTGCCACAGTTGCTCTGACCCCTACTACTCCTTCACCTACATGTATTGCCTGAAACAAAAACTTGTTAAAACCAGTGAAGACTTTGTACATCAGCTACCAAAGACTTTGAAGTATACATTATTTCTGCAGTAACAGGAGCAACATATCTCTGTTTTTCCCCTCTGGTCTACAGTACTTGACAGAATATTATGAGTTATTTTCTTTCTTGCTTAATATACCTTTTTTTTTTTTTTTTGCCATCCTTATTTTTTTTCATTACAACATTTCATTCAGAAGGGATAGGCAAGGAAGGGGAGGTGGTGGGGTGGCCCTCTATGTTAGGGGCAGTTTTGAATGTCTGGAACTTAACAGTGTGAATGACAGTGTTGAGTGTGTATGGATAAGAATTAAGGGGAAGGCCAATAAGGCAGACATCGTGATGGGAGTTTATTATAGATCCCCTAATCAGGATGTAGAAACCAATGAAGTGTTCTATAAGCAGCTGGCAGAGGTCTCACGATCATTTGCCCTTGTTCTTCTGGGGGACTTCAACTTCCCAGATGTCTGCTGGAAATACTATGCAGCAGAGAGAGAACAGTCCCGGCGGTTCCTGGAGTGTGTGGAAGACAACTTCCTAACACAGCTGGTGAAGGAACCGACTAGGGGAAGTGCCCCACTGGACCTACTGTTTGTTAACAGAGAAGGTCTTGTGGGGGATGTAAAGGTTGGAGGTCATCTTGGGCAGAGGGATCATGAAATGATAGAATTTTCAATTCTTGGTGAAGCAAGGCAGGGACCCAGCAGAACTGCCACCTTGGATTTCCGAAGGGTGGACTTTGGCCTGTTTAGGAGCATGGTCGAGAATGTCCCTTGGGAGGCAGTTTTGAAGAGCAAAGGTGCCCAGGAAGGCTGGGCATACTTCAATCAGGTGCTCTTAGAAGCACAGGAGAAGGCCATCCCCTTGTCTCGAAAAACGAGCAGACGGGGAAGAAGACCAGCCTGGCTAAATAGAGAGCTTTGGCTGGACCTCAGGAAAAAAGGAAAGTTTACATTCTCTGGAAAAGGGGGTTGGCAACTTATGAGGACCATCAAGATATAACAAAGCTATGTAGGGGGAAAATGAGAAGGGCCAAAGCTCAATCAGAACTCAGCTTGACCACTGCAGTTAAAGACAATAAGAAGAGATTCTTTGAGTATATCAATAGAAAAAGGAAGACTAGGGAAAATGTATGATGAATGAGACGGGTGCCCTAGTGGTGGAAGACACAGAGAAGGCAGAGTTACTGAATGCCTTTTCTTCGGTCTTCACTGCTAAAGCTGTCCCTCACAAATCGTGTACTCTGGAGGCAAGGGGGAAGGTCTGGAGAGAGGAAGATTTTCCCTCAGTTGAGGAGGACCGTGTCAGAGACCACTTGGCCAAGCTGGACATTTATAAGTCCATGGGCCCTGACAGGATGCGCCTGCGAGTGCTGAGAGAGCTGGCAGATGTTATTGCTAGATCACTCTCCATCGTCTTTGAAAGGTCATGGAGAACAGGAGAGGTGCCTGAGGACTGGAGGAAGGCTGACATCGCTCTTATCTTCAAAAAAGGCAAGAAGGAGGACCCAGGGAACTACAGACCGGTTAGTCTCACCTCTGTCCCTGGGAAAGTAATGGAGTGACTCCTTCTGGATGTCATCTCCAAACACATTGAGGAACAGGAAGTTATTGGAAGTGGTCAACATGGATTTACCAAGGGTAAATCATGCTTGACCAATCTGATAGCTTTCTGTGATGTTATAACTGGTTGGCTGGATGAGGGGAGAGTCGTGGATGTCATCTACCTTGACTTTAGCAAGGCTTTTGACACTGTCTCCCACAACATCCTCATTAGGGAGCTGAGGAAGTATGGGCTAGATGAGGTGACAGTGAGGTGGATTGAGAGCTGGCTGTGCGACAGAACTCAGAGGGTTGTGATCAGCAGCACAGAGTCTAGTTGGAGGCCTGTAACCAGTGGTGTCCCCCAGGGGTCAATACTTGGTCCAATTTTGTTTAATATATTCATTAATGACCTGGATGAGGGGACAGAGTGTATCCTCAGCAAGTTTGCTGATGATACCAAACTGGGTGGGGTGGCTGACACCCCAGAGGGCCGTGCTGCCCTCCAGCGTGACCTGGACGGGCTGGAGAGCTGGGCAGAGAAGAACCTAATGAGGTTCAACAAAAGCAAGTGCAAGGTCCTGCATCTGGGGAGGAAGAATGCAAAGCACCAGTATAGGTTAGGGGTGGACCTACTGGGAAGTAGTTCTGAGGAGAAAGATCGGGGGGTTGTGGTAGACAGTAAATTATCCATGGCCCAGCAATGTGCCCTTGTTGCCAAAAAGGCCAATGGAATCCTGGGCTGCATAGGGAAGAGTGTGGCCAGTAGGTCGAAGGAAGTCATTCTCCCCCTCTGCTCTTCACTGGTGAGGCCACAACTGGAATATTGTGTCCAGTTTTGGGCTCCCCAGTTCAAGAGGG
Organism: Vanellus vanellus; assembly: GCF_965231255.1. Lineage (NCBI taxonomy): Eukaryota > Metazoa > Chordata > Aves > Charadriiformes > Charadriidae > Vanellus > Vanellus vanellus. The sequence goes on from NC_138908.1 coordinate 28,270,116, forward strand.
ACAGGGAACTGCTGGAGCGAGTCCAGCAAAGGGCAACTAAGATGATTAAGGGCATGGAGCATCTGCCTTATGAGGAAAGGCTGAGAGAACTGGGACTCTTTAGCCTGCAAAAGAGAAGTCTGAGGGGAGACCCTATTAATGCTTACAAGTATCTAAAGGGTGGGTTGAAGGAGGATGGAGCCAGGCTCTTTTCAATGGTTCCCAGTGACAGGACGAGGGGCAATGGGCACAAGTTAGAACACAGGAAGTTCCATTCAAATACACGGAAACGGTGAGGGTGACAGAGCACTGGCACAGGCTGCCCAGGGAGGCTGTGGAGTCCCCTTCTCTGGAGATTTTCAAGACGCGCCTGGATGCAGTCCTGAGTAATGTGCTCTAGGCAATCCTGCTTTAGCAGGGGAGTTGGACTAGATGATCTCTAGAGGTCCCTTCCAACTCTGAAACTCTGTGATCCCGTGATTCCGTGAACTGTTTCTTTTCTGTCCCAGAATTTCTTCTTCCAGATAAGCTAATGCCCTTCTTCATGCCTCCTCCTACAAACAAAATTATACAAGTGCTTATAATAGTGCTTATATTTGCCTCTAAAGGCCAAAACCAAGGAAGAAAATGAACAGTCTTGCCAATTAATAATAGTCTTCTGCAGTGTTTTTCCAACCCAGTATTTTTCCATAAACCTTTATTTACTTAACATATGTCAGAGTAAAGTTAATTTTTCATATGCTTTTCTTTCCAATCCGTGTTATATCTGCTAGCCTTCTTCCACTATCTTAATGTATCCAAAAACCTATCTACGTGATTCAAAAAATGGTTATTTAAAATACTGGTGGGTCACCTGGTGACTACAGAAGAGTAGCTCACAGATTAGCTGATATTCTGCCCATAACTTAAGCATTCTTATTTGTCAGCTTAGCATGATCTCATCAGCATTCTCCCATGATGATCCGGGGTGACCATGTTCAGTGTTCAGTTTTATTAATTCTCTGAAAGACTGCCATCTAGCTGAACTGATGAACTGGTTTATGGCCAGCTGCCCTCATTCCTGCCCTGGGATAAGCGCACCATATCTATATAAAACAGTGAAAAGATGTTTTTGTCAAAGAACTCCCTTTTAAGTATTGCAAAAACTAGTCTCCTGTGTTGTCAAAGAATGAGAAAGGAGCTGTTTTCCTAAAAGTATCCTAAAATAGAAATTTCACCTCTCTTTTGTACATCTTGTACATCCAAAATTCTGTCTCCTTTCCTTCAATGAAGGACATCACAACAGTTGCAGGAACCTTCACTTCAGATTTGCAGCTCTTTCACATAATAATTTCTCACGTTGTAAGTTTATATACATCCTCTCTCAAAACCATATGAGGTTTTGCTCTGTTTTGAATGCCAGTGTCAGAGACATCAATCAAAAATGATAGCATCGATCATGCAGCTGTAAAGGAGTTGGATGGCATCTGCCGTAATGCCATACAATGCTACAGTAATGTACCAGAATTTTGATGAATAAGGATGCTGGTTTGCTCAATAGCAATTAATCATGACATCTCTTAATGCATCATGTTTTTAAAGGCATAATATAAAGCTAATAAATAGGTTAGCCTCTATTCTTCATTCAGCTGAAGTCAATGAAGATATTCTGAATGCAAAATGCCATAAGGGAGAAGATATATCAGATTATTCCAATTCCAAATGCAATGGATTTCATTAGGATATTTTATTTTTAACATAGTTATTAACCATGTCAATATTAGTATTAACCCCCAGATTTCATAACAAGCACAATTAGTAGTGGAAAAAAGAGCACTTTTTTAACTTTTTTTTTTTTTTTTTTTAGCTAACTTGCATCTGAGAACACAATTTGTCACAGTAGATGTAAAAGTAGGACCTATTTGCTTTTAGAGTTAGAAAGATATACACAAAGATCAGGGCCCCATCCTAGCATAAACTTACTGGCTCATTTATATCAGTGAAATAGGTTCTATATTTCACTGAACATATATTAAACTTATGAAAGAAAATATAAATACGGCCCACGGATTTAGTGTTTCCCTATAAAATGAAGTACTTTAATGAATAAAAAATTGTTCCTCTAGTTACATATTTTGTTAAAAAGTTAGACATTACAGAAATCTACAAAGGATCTAAAACTTTCATGCTTGCAACATTACAGATATACCTATGATACCTGTATGGTATGGAATTGCCATGATATAGGCAAATGTGCTGTTCCCAATACAAAGCTAATTTGTATATGCACTTGGCAGTATTGTGTTAACTTTTTTATTTTCATGTTTGAGCTAATAAAGTATGTGGTACCTAATAAAGTTTCTTTATACCTATGTCAGGCATCTTCTTTACTCATCTAACTACATCTTAAATTACTTTTGCACACTATTGGTCACATTTCTGATCATTATCAGAGATAATATACTAGATTCAATGAATTGTTCTGAAGAAGAATTTCAATGTTTTTCAATGTATTTTACTATGAAACACAACTAATAGAAAATATTTTCAAATATTCAGAAAGAACAGCAACTTCAATGGCAGTAATAATACCAAAAATAATAAAAATATCACACTGAAAGAAACCTATGCAAACAAAAATCATAGATAGTGGCTGGCAATTTTTTTCAGGTTATGCTGGCAACCTTAGAGCCCAGATGCTAAGCACTGGAAAATATTGATTCCAACAGCAGCATCTGGTACTTTGGCAGACTCCATAAGCAATTTTGTTTCACAGTTCTAAAGCTGCTTCTGGGTCTATTACATGGTTAATCTGATGGGCTGACTTGTTCTCCTGGATTCCATATGCCAGGAGCTAGAGACGCAGTGAACTGTTTGCCCATTATACTTGCATTAAAAAGCCAGACTAAAAAATCTGTTGAAAATGGTGCACTTTACTACAGCTCACCAATTAGGCTTATGATGAGGAGTGACTTGCCTTAAAATACTGCCAAAGAGCTGCCAGAAAACAACAAAGAGCATCAAGCACAAGGTTGGCAGAGAGAATACCAACCAGGTAATGTTTCAAATGACATCACTGGATACTTAGTAGATTCTGAAATTGTTGGTTGGTTTTGTTGGGTTTTTCCCTTCTGTAGGCATGGACGCAGCTTCAGATAGACAAGGAAATGTATAAAAGGTAACAGGGAAAAATAAGATATCTGTATTTCTTACTTTTTAGAATAGCTCTCAGGGCTAAAGGTGGACATATCAATGAATTGTGTACTGAGTCCTCTAAAGTCAGAACTTAAGCTGTAGAAGTTAAGCAACATAAAGACATGTAAAAATATTGCTCAGGATTTTCAGCATTATAAAATGGAATTCCACCTTCACGCAGTGAATTTGTGAGTACTCAGCTTTCCAATAAAAAAGGCCTATTAGCTTATCAGCTTTTAAAAAAGTGAAAAGCAAAACAGTAAGATCATAAAGGATGCATATTACTGGATATCCACCTTCAGGAATAAAGTTTTTAAACAATCTATTTATATCAAACTGGGATATCAGATGGATGTTAAATTTGTATCCCAAATAACCCAGACAGTGGAAATAAGTAGTGTGCTGTAGTAAGAAGGAATGTTATATGAAGTAGTGCGCAGGTTTATCATTTGAATGTGCCTGTTTTCACAGGGAGAAATTATGTTTCTTTTGCCTCATCATCAGTTTTCGTAAATAAAATTTCTTGAGAAGAAAGAACTCGTACAGTGCAAATTACCTATGCATTCTTAGCAGTAGTATTCCTCGTGCAACTAAAACCTTCCAAGACTCAATAAAAGTGGAAAGTGAAAACACCAAATAGAAAGAACTATAATAAAAGGCATTAATACCTTATTCTGTGTCTAAATATTGTAACCCTTGAAGCACTTTGTGCCATTACAGGAAAACTAGATATTAGATTAAGTCAGTTAATATTTTCAGAGCTACACTTGAAATGTCTGAATAGATATGTCTGGAATTGATGGGGGGGGGGGGGGGGGGGAAGAGAGATGTTTATACGTTGAAAAAGTCAGTTATTCTGAAAAGCTGTGGAGCTCGTTCCATCACTATTGACACCAAAAAGAAATTAACATATCTATATTGGGCCACTAATAGATCAAATTCTATATTCCATGCAGTGTTAATTCAGTATTTCTTTCAGATCAGGAGAGGAAATATTTTCTCTTAATAAGTTACAGCCAGAGGTTCTCATCTCACTAGTCTCAAAATGACTTTTCACAACAAATTAAGACTTTTACCCAACTGTGTCTTATGTAAGATTTCTGAAAAGAAACTGTAGTGCTTGCTGCCTGTTCCTCATAGATGTAAACAACTACTAAAGGTCTACCTATACTGACTGAGCATAAGCACTGACACATGACACCGAAACTGTTCTCAGCTGTATTCACATTATCAGACCATTTACCGCCCTGTGTTCATGTCCTGGTTCCGGCAAGGATGGGGTTAATTTCCCCAAGGAGCCGGCGGGGGAGGCAGGTATTCCATACCAGGTGACCCATGCCCAGCTATGAGGAGCTAGCCGGGGAGAGGGAGTCAGTCGCCGCTTGGGGGCGGGCTGTGGTAGTGCGGGTCCGGTAGGTGCGCGGCACGGCGGTACTGTAATCGCGTCCTTATACTCCTTCATCGGTGTTATTGTTTTTCTTTCTTCTTCGCTTTGTCTGTTCTGTTAAATTACACTGTTTCAACCCACGAGTTTTGCCTATTTCTGCCGATTTTTCCCACGGCTGTGGGAGTCGAGCGAGCGGCTGCATGGTTTTTGCTCAGTGTCTTTCTACCACCTAAATTCCTGTTTTCACAAACCTTATAGTATCGTTTTACTTTTGGGGGGTTTCTGTGGCAAATTTGGCTGAAATTATCCAACAAAATCAAGAGCAGAAAGTCTCAAACATATGGGCAATGTGACTTTATACACTTTTCTTCTTGGCAGACATGGGTTAAATACAAGGCATGTGCAATTTGGGGGTTATATGTGGAGGAGAGAGGGAGGTATTTTTAGTGACATTTTGGGTTGGATGATTGAATATGTCATGGTGAATGCCAAATATCTATGAATATGCAGGACTTCCTAAAGAGATGTGTGAAATAATCTGAAGAAAACCAATCTCCTCTCAGCTCCCCAAAACTACCATAGTCAGGTTTATAAAACAGTGAATTATAAATCAGAAGGTCTTATTAATAATCTTAGTTTTCTATATTTATGTATGGTGCTGCATATCCTATTGTCTATCCTTGGGTAGGTCATTTCTTCCTCAGTACCACATCTCATCCACCCTGTCTTTTGGTCAGACTGCAGGGTGGTTGCATAATGGCAGTCTTCAGTATGCTTTTTGTTCAATATCTCAAGCATTAGGATAGAACTGAATTTAAATTAGAAACTTGATACATTTGGGATCATTTTCAAACTTGTAATTCAGAGAAAATATTCAAGGCGGGTAAATAAGATGCTTTGATAAATGCTTCAGCAGCTGCAGGACCTTGGTGGAATTGGAGGAAAAGGGAAGCAAGGGTTACAGTGAAAGAAATTTCCATGCCATGTCTCAAAACACGTACCACAACAGATGTTGCTAATGGAGAAATATTGCAAGTGGAGAGGCACAACAAGCCTCTTGGCCGCCCCATGCTAAACACAGGTTATACCTTGCCTTTTTTTATAGTTCTTCAAGTCCATGTTTTGCCAGACACAGAATGTATGCATTTACACAGTGCCATCATACATATCCTTTTCAACTCAAGGCTATTTAAGAAATAAGATCATAAATTTAATTTTAGGCAAATGAAATATATGAGGTATGTAGCATCCTTCACTGTTGCAGGGTTGCACATTTATGAGATGACAGTGACAGTACATAGGAACTCTACCATATTCTAAACAGTTTTACAAAAATAAAAAGTTCAAAAACCATGTAAATTACAAACTTCACAACACCTTCATCTTAACGCTGTTAAAGTGTTTCATTATTATACTGTTGTAATTCTGGAGAGATGAGATTTCCCCTTTTGTCTTTATTTTATGCCAAGAGGATTTTGAACAGTGAGCACAGTGGTATACATAGCTCCTTGGAATTGCTCCTTTTGGAGTTTGCCATTCAAGAGAGTAAATAAACTGCCCCTGAAGATTACAGAGTTTTGTTAAGTCCTGGTTGGTGTGCGGATTCCATTTTGTCCCACCTGTTTGATTTATAATGTATAAAACCATCAAGACTTTAAATTGTTTCCTTCATGAGAAAGTGCAGTGATACTAGAAAATATAACTCGTGAAAGCTCTGGTGTGCTAATCACTTAATTGAAAACTGAAATAATTGAATAAGATGTTCAATCACCACTGCAAAAGAAATCCAGCACAATGCAGAGGGCCAGTGTTGGATCCACGCATCAGTTGACTCCAACACAAGCATCATTTTGAGGTCATCTGTAGCATGACTGCTTTACCAAAATTCCACTCACACTGGAGAAAAGGCATCCCATACACATCAGACCTGAGTGATTCTGTCCTTCCTCAATCCTAACTGCTCAACATCTGTAAATTGGGTGTGTGATCTAATCTAGTTGTCTAGGCTTTTTTTTTTTTTTTTTTTTTTTTTTTTGTCAGTGGAGCAGACAGATAGCACAGAACAACATAAACATTCATTTTGAGAATTGCGGTGAAAAACTCCTGGGAATTTTATTTCTTGATTGAGTATAAGAGACCCTGAAAGAGAAGTATATACCCAACTTCTCCCTAACTGGTTAGGAGAGTCGTATCACACTTTTAGTTCTGACAGATTTTGCTTGCCCCTTGAACAAATATAAGTTTTACAATATACTTTAAAAATAAGCAAAAAGTTCACAGGAAATGAACAAGTTAATAATAGTTATATAGTAAAATAGATATTTATGCATGTGGGGTTTTGTGTATGCTTGGATTAACAAAATAATACTTGCAGGTTTCACGTATTGATTTATCTTTTAAATTAAGTAGTTTCTGTCACATATTGGTGGCACGACTATCATATGATCAATCAATAAACAGAACTCCAGAGCTCTTGCTTTGAGGAAACACAGAAGTGATGTCATACAAGAGTTATCCTTGTCCTTGACTTGATAGCAATAATCTTGCAAAAAATTGACTTTTGAATGTAACTTTGTATAATTTATATTATTCAAACTTAGTTAATAATAATGTGCAAACTCATTCTCAGTCTTAACCTGCAGAAGGTCATCTAACCTTGCCACAAGTGTCCAAAATATCTGGAGAATACTAATATTACCACAATGAAACATGAGGGGGAACAAGTGCAGTACAAAACATACCATCTCCTCTCCAGTGCTGTAGAGATTTCCAGGACAATAATTGCATGGAGTTGCTTTATCTTCTTTTTATATTGAAGACCATTCCTCAAAAAAAACCCAAACAATAATTGAATACATAACGGATCTCATGTTACTCTGGAGTTAGTCAGACAGTGGTTGAACATCTGTGGAGTCAGAGACCTTATAAAGTTGCCTAGTCCCTAGAAATCTTCTGATAGTCTGTCTAGGAACCGACATAAACCCTATTCTGAATGAATCAGAGATGTGGAGATTATTCTAAAAACTAATACACAATTTTACATGTTAGAAAAAATCATATTTGAATGGTGCTTTCATAAAAATTTGGGCATCTTTGGACTTGACCTCGCTTATCTAAATTTAAGTGGGAAAGGTTTACTGACAATAACAGCAAATTAAGAAGTTAGAAAAAAAAATTTAAAAATATCTTTGTTCACTCAAAACCAGAGAAAAATACCTGGTTTTGCAGTGGAAGGAGAGACTTATGATCTGGTGTGGCAGAAAATAATATCATCATTAGGCTATGCAGTTGTTTACATACTCTGTGCATCATGGACCACGGACGCTTGCATAGCAACTTGGATTGTGGATTTTGATCATGATATCACACTTTACCACAAGGCAATAATAAGAGTAATTAAAGTGATGCTGGTACAAGATACCCTCAAGCAGTGCATGCCACAGTCAAGGGAAAACCTCGTCTTTGCATTGCACGTAATATTATCTTTCCAAGTTCTTATAACATATTATGAGCTTTAGTTAAAATATTTTTGTGGTATAACAGTGTGGAAAAAAATATCCTTTTTCCTGCAAGGGAGATGTCTTAATAAACAGCAGTGCATTGGTAGTATTACTTTTCATCTGTGCATGGCAACCACATGGCTATTCTCTGTTGGAAACAAGTCACTGGAAATGAAAACTCATGCTGTTCAGTCCCAAATTAATCAGTAAAAGTGAGCGTAATTGGAGAATAGAACAGGTTACCAAGGGAGGTAATCAGAGAAGTCACCATGGCAGAAGACACTCAGGACATTAGTGGTAATGATACTGTTGAGTGACCCTGTAAAACACAAGGAGACATGTTGGCTGACTCATGCACAGTGCTAATGCCACTGACACAGCTGAAATATTTCTCTACTTTGGATTTTTTAAATCAGTATGTAGTTATTTATATTTATATTTGAATAAACTTCTAAAATTTATAAGTGAGTTTTGGTCCTGATACAATATCTGAGCTGAGAGGGCTTGAGAAGGATGGAAAGTTTTACTTCCCATTTTCCTACCAAACTTTTTACAGTTACTACTTGTTTGATCAATATCCAAACATGGAAATATTTCTGACGGTATGCAGATACCTAATAGTAAAATAGTATCCCTCACTTAGGTTAAAATGAATCTAGAAAACTGATTCTGATGTAAAAATCTGTATTTTGTCTGGAGGTAATATAAATCGCGTCCGCCTGTGCTGCATTTCCCAGTCTTTTTACATCATCTGACATCACCTGAGTGATCCTGAGATCCAGCACTGGAGTCGTGAGGGACATGTCTCATAAAGGCTGGAGTTTGTGAAGATGTTTCTAGAGAAATGTTTTCTCAAAGCATCTCAACATCTCTAATAAGAAACCACATGTAAAGTTGTCAACAGAAAGTCCTATTTTTCCTCTGGGTCCATAAACCCTTCAATATTTTCTTTGTATCTTCCCATTCTGTTTACATAAAAAACATAAGTTTGGAGGAAATGTGTTTTTTAATTCCTAGATGAATAAACCATACTTCCTGTTATGTCACATCATTCTCCCCTCTGTTTTTTTTATTCCACCAAAGACTTGAGCACCACATGTGTTCCCATATCCAGAGAGACTGTCATCTGTGGAGAAATAGGTCCTTCTGTCACAACTCAAAATCATCATGGATAAGTAAACAACTGAGTGAAATCCAAAGAAAACACATGGCACCATACATTAATATTCCGTGCATGACGACATTTACCAGCAACAATCACAATTCAAGCTCAGCCTTTAATTTATCCACTCATATGAATATACAAGTGTATGCACACAAATATTCACATATAACCGTATTCTGAATCTTTTCCTCTAATTCCTTAAATTATCTACAAGAACATAAATAAAGATGCTAAAAGATATTTTACTTTTGAAAATAGTTGCTCTGCTGCAGTATTTTCATAGGATCAATTTTAATGACATTTCATTTTCAATTCTTTTCTGGTTCAGATTTTTTGATTTACATTCTTTAACTATATCACTGTTTAAGCATAGCTTTGATGATTTACCCTTCTAAAATAACATAGAGGGTGGAGGAAATATATCCGCAAGTTTCAGCTAAACTTGTAAGTGTATTGGAAATATTGTGATAGACGTTCATTTTCCATAATGGAATTCTAAGGTCAACTGAACGACAAGCAGAAAGAAATTGTACCTGGGCTTGACAGAAACTTTTACAGATAAATAATACATGCACGTCTATAGGTGTATATCATGCAGGTGTTTTTCTTTTTTTTTCTGAAGACTGTAAGTAAGAACTAAATTTTTGCTTTAAATTGCTAATATGAGTATGACATTCATCTCTGTTAGTGACTATCTCTTTGGTCAATGCATCTTGTGGTTTGTCTTAAAGTAAGTCAATACCTGCATTTCCTTAGTATTTCATTCCCAGATGAACAGTGCCAGTTGACAGATCCTGTGTGCTGGAGTTGCTAAACAAAAATATCATGCTCATCAGTAATTGTCCATAAGACTGGACCATATTATTTTAAAATTATAAATGAGGAACAGCCAGGCTTAGAGAAATGAGCAGAAAGTGAGTGTTAGAAGGTAATGTTTCCTAATCCTTTGATGATAATTTGCTAGGAAGCTCTTAGTTCCTCAGCCCGAGTGAGAGAGTACAGCATTAGATAATCACCGGTAGTATTCCCAAAAAGTATGTGGAGATTTAGCAGCATGAATCCCACTGGCATTAATGGGATTTGGATAGCTAAATCATAGTGTGCTGCTTCAAATACATATTCCTTACACACTCGGAAATCATGACAATATTTGTTATGTGGATAATAGAAAATGGATGGCAAATAACATTTTCTGCAAGAAAGGTTAGTTCTTGGTTCAATAAACATATTGTTCACCTTTAGAGAATTTAGGAAAACTTGTAGGACTGAGTTTTCAGCTGCAGTAAGGAAGCACTTAGCACAACTAAAGAACAAGCAAAGGCATAATTGTGTAACAGACTATTGTCTTGGGGGTGGTTCACACATTGAGGTTTTGTGACACATCAGCTCCAGGAAACCCAGGGTGAAGTTCTTATGACTTAATGTTATCCATCTCAAAGTTGAGTTTCTAGATGACGTTAGCAACAAAAACTACTTTATAACCTGATAACGGGACAGCTGTGATGAAAGTAGATTCGTTTCACAATTTTTAGTGAGATAATGCATTTTCTTGATGCACATGTACATCCACCAAAAATGGAGCCTAGGAGAAGATTGTAGCACATGCCATTCACCTATTTCACAATGACTAACCTGAAATGAGTCTTCTCCTTCTTGTATACACAACACATCAAGATGAGTTTTCTACCGTCTGTGTAATAGCCCACAACTTGATACCTATGTATGTCTGTGATATAAGCTTGTAAAACAATTCTGAAATCAGGGCTAGGAATAAGTTTATTCTTTGCTGAGAAAACACATAGAGGTACAAGGCATACCTGATGCCTCCTGGTTGTCAAAAGAGAATGATGTAGTGATCACCTCACTTTGCAGAAGGAAGTGAATGTTCATGCACCCACACAGATACCTGCATTTATTACGTTTTGCTTCTTCTCTTTTGCAAGACACTGTTTTTTAAAGAAGTTAAAAGACCAAATTCTGTCAGAAAAGATCTCACTGAAATCAGTGGAATTACTTTAAATTACTTTAAATGCTCCTATTCTTGGTTGTTTGTTCAAATCTGAGCAAACCTGAAGTTAAGAACCTACATATATAAATAAACTGATTTTTCCTGTTGCTGTGAATTCAGTGGAAAAAAAAAAAAAAAAGTCATTCTGGTATCTAACTATGGAACTTTGCCTTTTAAATTTTAATTAGATATAGATATGTTCTTGTAATTCCTTTTTAATTCTCCATAAGGCAACCAGAAATGCAATAGAAGAGAACAGAGTGCAAACAACCATACTTTCACAGCATCAGGAAAGAAACAGCTTCCCTCAGACCTTTCAGCATGCACAATCTGTCCCTCACTCTTCAACATATCTGTGTGAAATAAATCCTCCCCACCCTTCTTTAAGAATTTGTGCTGGACCTGTCAGCAAACACACCGCTCTCCACTTCTGGGAGTCATGTTTTCTGAGGTTTTATTGACAAAAGGACACTTTCCAGCCTACCATGACTGAAAATTGTATTTGAGATGAGAGCACATCTACTGTGACCAACGCATATGTACTATTCAAAGATCAAATATACTAGACTGTACTTTAGTCCAAACATTGGGAGATATTTCTTAAAAACACTTTCACACCTTTACTGCAGTACATTGTGAGATTTTAATTTAATTCTACCCTACAATAGCTTTGTTGATAGTTGTATCACAAGGACTCAGTAATAAACTTCCAAAATATCTTGCCTTTTGCTGTTTCATGTTCTGTTACAGAGTCTTTATCATGGGGGTAAATTCTTCGTCTGGTTTGAGCAGGAGAGCTACAATCTCTACCTGTTCACCATGAATTTTATGAATTATTATTACAAACATAGTCCAACTGTATGAGGAACTTCCAATTAGACACTGATGTACTAAAAATTAAGCCACAGTTATCTGCACAAATATTTTTAATATGAAAAATAATAGAAAAAAAATAATGGTTTAAAAAATCAGCTCCTTTGTGCTCCTTATTTTAAGGTCCAAAAAAAGCATATGAAGTCATTACAAAAGTCTGAAATCATGACACATGCTTCAGTACTATACTGCCAGTGAGCGTGAATTCTTACTCTGAACACATTTGACTGATTTACAGAGTGTCATTTTTCTTTCACAAAAGGAAGGACATTGTTTAGCCCACCACAAGACAAAGACATTGCTTAGTGTCACTGCAAATGAAATTTTTAAGCCGGTTGTATGTGAAGAGACTGGTGTATATCAAAAGATTCCCACAGGCTGTTGAAACTGTAAGACCTTAATGTCCTTGGCCTGCTTATGACTTACAGGAGGCATAAATATGGCTTGGGGATTAGGTACAGAGGCATAGCATGCGCAAATCTTAAATTGTCAATTAGAGAGCATCATTGAATCAGTAGCAGAAACTCCAAGGGCATATTTGTCTGCAAAAGAAAGGATTAAAATAGACAGTCCCCATTCACTATCCCCTAAGGTATACAGTATATCTGTGATTCACGACACCTGAGTAACCACATCTAAAAACTTTGATCGTATGAAGTCCAGGCTTTACTTCATGCTTAAGTGACTGAGACAAATGCAGCTCAGAAAGCACCTTGTTAATACTGGTATTAAAACTGGTATTCAAAATTACATTTACTGAGTCTTCTTTGATGTTGTTGAACTGTATATCACTAACCATAGGGAGAACAGGAAGCTTCCACAATCCACCTGTCTATCAGTCATTCTAGGCCTTCTTTAAGATATCCTTCACAGTCTCTGTGCGCCACACAGATTTTGTGTGCATGTAGAAATTTTATCAAGGAAAAAGGCTTAAAAGTGCACCTGAAGTCCGTAAATACTTCTCAACTCATATATAGCTTGCAGTCTATAATGCAAGTCAGTGGGATTTTTCCCTAGCACTGTCAAGTGAAAGATTCTTGCAAAGAAAAATAACAAAGATTTCCAGTTGAAGTAACATTCTTGGTATGAGAGCGTACCCTTCCTCTGTCACTGCATTTTGGGTCTATCTTTTTTTACTTTGAATAGTAAAGAGGATGATCAACAAATTTATTTGCCAAAATAAGCTTAAGAATGATTTTCTTTGATAAGAAGGAATTGCTGTGTTATGAAGTAACACTTCTCTAATTTGAGTTAAAGGAGGCATGTGATAGTCCTTTTAAATCATTGTAATTAATCTAGTATTGTTTTTTACTTGATTTTCTCTTTTTGTTTACAGTGTTGAATTACTTTTGTCCAGGAGAGACAGTTATGCATGAACAGCCATTCTATGATGAATTATATACCTTAAAGTAAAGAATCTTTCTTGAATAGCAGCAATACAATACAATGATTTATAGTCCTTCTCAGGGAAATAAAGGTGCAAAGATTAATGAAGGGGTTTTGAGTTCAACCAAACTTAAAACATATTTGGATGCGGATGGTTCCTCATATAAATTCAACCTCAGAAACTTACATGAGGTTTTCTACAAGAACAAAAGCCAATGTCAGCTAGCCTATGATGATACATTTTTTTAAAGTTGCTTTGTATCTAATTTCCACTTTATTCTTACAAAGATTGGCAATGGCAATATTAAAAACAAACAAACAAACAAACAAACAAACAAAACCAAAAACTCAACCAAGGGGAAAAAAAAAAACAAAAACAAAAAACCCCAACAAACCACAAAGAGATGGTAGGAATATATTTTAAGGCATTACTTTCTTTTAACTAGATTTAATAATTTAGAAATGCATTAAGAATGACACACAACTTCTCTGATGAACAAATATATATACACATTCAGTGCTCCCAGTGAGTTCATCTAATCTAAATCAAAGACTGCATGATAAAGGCAGGAAAAAAAAAGAAATGTACGGGCTTCAGTAAATACTTCTGTAAAGCCTCTGTCAAGATGACGAGCACACTGATGTAGACAAACTCTCGTATGACAATTAACAGAAGAACAAACAGAAATTGGGGTCACAAAAAAAAGTCGTAGAAACACCTAAGAGTGAAAAAGAGGAAGGTAGCTTAAAGTTTAGATGTTCATCAAATGCTCAGAATAGAAGTTATGGCTAAGTTTCATATGTAATCATGGATTAAGACTCAAAGTTTTTTTGCTTTCAAACTTCATGCCATATTTGCACAATCCTGAATATCCCAATTCTGGGGTTTTACTTTGTTTTGTTTTTGAGGAGCTTTACCTTCTCTTTGCTTATGACTCTGTGACTTTACTGTAGCGTAAGGGTACACAAGCTAAATTTAAACAAGCTAACTCAGGTTAGTAATTTTCTAACCTGAGTGTAGCTACTGCACTATGGACATCCACACAGTACTCCCAGGAACATCTTTGGGAAGGTATGGTTCCAGGCTATGATCTGATGTCTTCTGCTGAGTGTGTCAAAAAATCTTAAAAAGGAAATACCTTCCATCTCTTGTGCAAAGCACTGCTCCTGGCCACCCAGATGTTGAGAAAGAGCTTAATCTGTAGCACAGATGCAATCTTCTGCTTTCACATTCTTTCTTGTTTTATCAAAACTGTGTATAAAAACTTTAATATTTGTTTTCTTTTTGTACAGTGACTATCAGAATATGTAAGGTATGTAGGTTTCTTTCACAAATTAATAATGCCAAAGAAAATATTAAAAGAGTGGGAGGGGAGAAGAAGAAAGTAGGAAAAACAGTACACCAACAGACCAACAAAAATAGTCAAAAACTTGGAACACAACTATCAAAGACAATAGAAATGTCATATGTTTTCAAGTTTAAAAGAAAAGCTAATTTTTTCTTGATGTTTAGTAATTTTAAAAAATAATAGAATCATAAAATTGTTTGGATTCAAAGTGACGTTTAAAGATCACCTAGTCCAAGCCCCCTGCTGTGGGCAGGGACATCTTTGACTGGATAAAATTGCTCAAAGCCCCATCTAACCTGACTTTGGACACTGCCAATGATAGGGTATCTGCAACTTCTCTGGGTGACCTGTTCCAGCATCTCACCACCCTCATCAATCTATTCATCCCCCAGTCTGTACTGATATTGAGGATTGCCTTGACCCAGGTGCAAGACCTTGCACTTGGCCTTGTTGAACTTCATGACTTAATGCTGATCCAGAGGCAGAAAGAAAGTAAAAGTGCTTTCTCTTACAATTTATAGTCTTTAAGCAAGCACCGTGTCTGTGGACAGTAAATTCAAACTCAGGGCCAATGAAATCTACACAGGTATCATCAGAGGGCAAAAAATTCCACAAATGAACAGACTTCAAAATGGCTACAAGGATGATGTTCCTTGAAATAATGAAATAGTACATCAGCTATAAGCAAGAAATATGTGTGTGTATCCGTGCGTGTGTCTGTATGTATACATGAATACACATATCAACATACAACTCACATGTATGAATATGTTTTATGTGTGCATCTCTGCAGATATATGTAGTCATACATGCCCTTACATTGGGTGGAAAGTCCTATCTTCATTTACAGGCTCTAATAGCAGGCCTATACTGATCCCTGCTACTTATCCCTGGAGAGAGCCTGAGATTGGTCTAAGCAAGTGTCAAGGTCAGGGCCACAGACAGAAAATGAGAAGCATAAGGCAGAAGAACTGTACCCCATTGATATAAGTGTGATTAGCAGCCCTTCATGAAGGACTGTCAGGTGGCTTCTTGCTTTTACATATTATGAGTTTTATGAACCACCACTTTGAACATGTTTTGGAGTAAGTTGGTAAGTGGGTGTTTCTCTGAATGGTGGGAGGTTTCCTGAAGTAGGAAACTGAGAGGGTACTGTATACGGAGGGACTTTTGCACATGGGGAAGCAAGTTACTGACTTGGAAAATAAATTTAATATCACCACACTGGACAGCCACGTGGCTGCCTCGTATTCTGCAAGCAAAAGATGGAGTGGTTTTGTGGAGAGAAAACAAAGGGAAATGACTGAAGGAAGGAGGATTAAAAAGAAGAGGGAAAGGTGAAGCTGTGGCACCTGGCTTCATAGATAAAGTGGGAAAAAGAGGGAAAGGGGGACTTCACTTCTATGTGTGGATGACTTTGTCTTTGATCCATTTTTCCCACGAACCTTCCCAGGCTGCTGAAATGTTCATTGTGTGGCCAATCTGGTGCTACCAGTAAGCACCTCAAGGAACAGCAAAGAAATGTTTGGGATGAAATCAGCAAGGATGTTGTCCTGTTCTCAGCTTGTCACTAAGCAGCTTACACAGGCCCTGCAGTTTACCTGAGCTATCTTACCTCCTTGGATAAACTAGACACTGAAAATATTTTAAATGGTCAATCTCTCACCCTACCTGCTTCTCTTTGGAGCCTAAAGTTTCTAAATCTTTCAGGCACAAGCCAGTAGGAGTACTCAAGCAAGATGAAGAACTTAGATGCTGGTGGGCAAGAGGTCAGGTCTCTTGTATCAGGTAGTTTTACATGATGCAGACAACAGAGGTTACCCCTTAGAGATAAAAAAGCCTGCTTTGTTATTCTGCAGAGCTTGTTGGGATTGCAGGCTTGCTTCAGGTTACACCATTTTTGATATTTGGTGGGCAGGCCTGGTGAAATCTGGGACATTTTAAAACAGGTGCAATTAGCCAATTCTGGGTCATTCACACTGCAGGAGTCTTCAAGAATGAGCTAACAAGGTAGCGAAGAGAAGCACTGACCACAAGTCTATTTGCTATTCTGCAGCTTCTCTCCTGCTCTCCTTTCCTTCTGTTTGACCAGGAGTGTTATTGCATACCTGAAATAATTTTCCTAACAAATGTCATCTCTCTCTTTCCTATGAAAAATTTCCTAGTGAGTTGAGTTTATGAAGGTTCTGACAATTTGTGGTCAAGAAAGTAGCATTAATTTATACAGCTGGATCGTAGGTTTTCTGAAAATATCTAAATCAGAAATTGGGTATTGCTGATGGAGAATGAATGGAAGCAATAGACAAACCACTGGGAAACAGTGAAGCAAGTGACCTGAATATATGCAACATACTGTTTTGTTCAGGACATTTATTTCTGCTCGAAAACATGTCTTATTTATTACATTTTCAGTTTGACTCCATCAACACTTCAGCGTAGGCTGCTGTTTAAACATCAGGTGCTTAAAAATTTGACACTTGAAAAGTCCCACTTACATCAAATGGCGGCTCTTCACCAACATAGTGAGAGTCTATCAGCAGGCAAGATACACCAAATAGGGCAGTGTTGGCAGCAGATGAGGAAGATTCATCAGTATTCAGGAATGAAATATGCCTAACTACATACATTCTACAATTGTTGTTTGTGCAGTTTTGAATGGTATTAGAAGATGGCACTTGTGATTAGGCATGTTAAAAGGCATACATTTAGATGTCACTTTTTTTTCCAAAATTTGTGTTAAAATTACAGATACAAAAAATGAAAGGGGTACAAATGAATTTTTTAATTGTCAATAAGTCCTACCAGCCATTTACATGCACAATTATATGATTTCATGGTTTATGCATGGCTTCACAGTTCTGGTGCATGTATATTGGCTGTGCACATACAGACATGCAAAGAATTATTTGTATGTGTTTATTCTAACGGGACATCTGAATTTCTTAAAGCTTTAATACACCTTCTTAAAAGACAGACATTCACATTTTAATATGCCATTTTCTTCACATAGAATGACAATTTAGAAATCATACATAACCTATGCTAAATCTTATTTAAGCTTATTAAAGACTTATATTATTCTTTATTAAAGCTTATATTATTCTTATTTAAGAATTTGACAAGCACATCATCATGTGTACGTTGCCTTGTCCTTGTAAAAAGTACAATAAGTCAGCATGTCATGTTTTACAGAAAGTAATTAAACTGCGTAATCTTTTAAAAGCCTTCCAATAAGGCAATATTTGTTAATATTGCTAATGTAATGAAACTTCACTGTAATTGCTTCAAATTATTTGAACAATTTTGAATCACATTTTGCCAAATCATTAATACCATATAAATTTAACCAAAAAGTATGCATTATATACAGGCGAACAGGATAGGAGCCTAATCCCACCTCAGGATTTTATATCAAAGATTTCTGCATATGTAGCTCTTTTTAATAAGTTCATATGACCCAGATAAGAATATAGTAACTGGAACCTACGTGCAGCTACTGTTCCACATTAGGATATCTGGGAGAAAATTTACTTAAACTGCCCAGTTTCATACTTCATTTGATATTTATATTTTCATGCCCTCACATAATTGACTTTCATGTTGAAAACAGAGCAAGAGAATATTTGTGTTGTGATATTTAAAAAAAAAAAAAACAACTATATAATATTCTTACTAACATTATATTTCAGATTTTTATTAAACATAAACTCATGGGTAAATTTGAGCTGACAAAATCCCTATAAATTCTTACCTATCCTAATCTGTAGGGTAATAGATTTTCTTTGGAGCTGTGACCCTTTAGTCTCAGTTGCAGAGCTCAGATGCTCCCTATCTTGGTTGTCTTCAGCTCCAAAATGGTAACTTGATTTTGCTAAAAGGATCATGATAAGAAAAATATTTTTAGTTGCTGTATTCTCATTTCAATGCATTGATTATCTTGCTAATGGTATTTAAATACATATATCTGGTTTTGTTTTTTTGTTTTCTTAAGAAATAAAGTAGAATTGACTGCACTAGAAAAAAATGATAAAAAAAAAAAAGGATATCTATTACCTGTCATTCAAGTTCATTGGCTTGATAACAATTAATCAATAAAGTATGTCATCTAAATTCCTTCAACTTGAGCTTCTTAGCTACTCATAAATAGTTTTACCTATTTGTTCTTCACAGTCATTATCCTTTTTTTCATTGTGAGTCAAGAAAATACACAAAATAACACCACTGAAAAAATATTCATCAGCCCAATACCATCAACTATTACTGAGTTTACAATTTATTTTCTGGATATCTCAGCACTAAACCATCCTTTTATCAATAGATCTACCTATGTCAAATTCTACTTATTTCAATTTCTGTTTACTGCTAAGTTACAGCATTCATGAGTCAGCAACATTTATATGTAATCTGAGACATTTTAATTGTGTTGTTCTTGTTATCATTATCATTATTATTTTGAAAGAAAGTACTTCATTTTGTTGCTTATTATAAGCAACTTTTGTTCAGTGTATTTAACTTTTAAAAGCTGTTTCAGTAAGAACATCCAAACTACCCTTTTTCATCCTAGGCTATGCAGAACAGTATGCATTTCATAAGGGAGAAAATACACTAAATTATATTTGTACAATACAATTTTGAAAAATATCAAATTTTTCATCTTAAAATAGTTGAAAATCTGGCCTCTTTCCTTTTCTTTTTCTTAGTGCTTATTTTATTTTCCATCAAGTTCAATGAGATTAAAATAAGTTTCAGCAGCACTTTATAGAGATTTAAAAAAAAAAAAAAGAAATTAACTTTTGACTTTTGTGTTTAATTTGATTTTCAAATAAAACCAGTTTATCAAAGTGCACTACAAAACTTAGGTCTTGCATTGCTCTGGTACTGGCAATATCTCATTGTGTTCAGGTCAGGAAAAAATCCACGTGACAGTGAAGACGGCAGAGCTGGAACTGTTTTTATAAAACTTTTTTTCTACATTCTGAAGCTTTCCCAGCATTGCTGGGATGGACTATGCAGACACATCTATTGATGTATCCTGTTTTATACAACATTTTGTTTTCTATTCATGTCCATGCCATTCATACTGGTCTCTAATATTAACTTGCACAATTAAGATGAATTGATTCTTTCTTTACTACAAATTTAATTACCTCTACTTTCCAAGAGAAAAAGATAGAGATTTATGCCACTTATGTGGGGGATACAAATTGTACAATAAAATTTAATTGCTCCCTCAGAGTGTAAAAGTAATATGTATGTCCGAAATTGTAGCAGAAAGTTCACTGAGCTCAGTAGAAAAAAGAAAATCTCGTGTAATAGGTCTACTTCTATACTGAATTTAGCTGTAACTTTTTCTTACTCTTAATGATTCAGGATCAATTACCATATCACACTCAGGAGCACACATATCACACCTTGTCATGAAGATTTTAATTTCTCCTTGACCCATATCTAGTCTCTGTACTATTCTGTCCATAAATTGGTAAGCACATTGAGCCTTTGATCTGGCAATGTACTTCATCTTGTGCACAACTTTAAGCACCTGAATAATTCTGCTGATTGCTAGATCCAGGCCACCTATGACTCAAAGAAGACTGTATAGATCAAGACACTGAATGATGACCAGGTGGTAGGGGTGTAGCACCCCTTTGACACATATCTCCTACATGACTTCTAGTGAATTACTTAAAATATACCTTAAATTTGTCCTCAAAACATTAAAACTATTGTCATAAACATATTCTGAGAATACGGTCTTTGAAGTTTGTGAAGCAGTGAAATACTAATGTAACAGGGTCCACAGAGAAAGTAGTAACAAATCTGAATATTTCAATCAAGGTTAACTGAAATAGAGTTTACATTGTAGAGAATGAGTGTTTAAAACCTGTAGAATTCCTGAAAGAAATGAGTCGGGAGATTAGTTTGGTCTCCAGGGAAAAGGTATTTATGCTTAAAAATGTTGCAGAGAACTAAATGTTCCTACTTATAACTGCTCTAGGGTAAGAATGTCCATGCAACTTAAGCCACTTAAAGCACGCCACTGCAGCGGTAATGTAGGGACGCTTCCAAAGCATGGGGACGCACATCCCTTCATTCGCATGGCAGTAGTTTTACTGTGACAGTACTAAAGGACTAAAACAAGTGAACTGTAGTAACCAAGTTTTAAAAAAAAAAATCAAGAAATAGCTCTCTTTTCTCTCTCTTGATATGGGGATATGCGTGGGGATATACAACTAGATACGGGTCTACATGTACAAACGTATTTATATAGATGTATGTATGTTTGTATATGTAGATATATATGCACATGCGTACATACTTATATGTATGTTTCTATTTAGCTAATCAGTTACCAGTTCCTTTGTCAGAATGATTATTAAATAAAATTGTATGGCTTTAATTTATGCATGTTCTTAATTACAGAATGATTCTTAAATTTCTGCTTTTCAGGGAAAATGTGTGTGGCACATTTTCACAGGGAAGAACAAAAGAGTTTGATGAACACACATATGGATGAGAAATAAAATCTTTCCACACAAATATATCACACAAGCCCCTTGTAGGAATGTATTTTCAATGATGCAAAGCAGCTGGGACAACACTGGTCCTCTATATCCACTTTTCATCAAACAACATCACAATACATAATGGAAAATTTAATCTGATCTGGGAGAATGAGGATATTAGCGTGAAGACTAAAAGCCCTAACTTAGATGCACTGACATAGCATTTCCTTACTGTTTGACTTTGTTTTACTTGCCACATGTGCATGCATGCACACATGTGCATGCTCGAACTCGGGAATTCAGTGGTATAGATATGATTTTTGATAAACACCTCTTTGTTCCTTTTGTTGAGGTTTTCAGAAAGTCTAGTTCTAGTTCAGAGAGATTTTAAATGTGTGTTCTTCCTTCTGGTTTTACTCCTGAAAATGGAGCATTGTTATAGTAAATTCACTACGAGAACATATTAAATACTGCTTTTTTCTATAATGTAATTCTGTATAATAAATGTTAATCTCACTTAGGGAACTGTGGACACCAAAGCTAATAAAAATGTGGGCACCAATGCTAAAAAAATATACCATTTGTATCACCAGTGTTAACAGCTTTTTTAAAAAATAGTATATTCAATTTTTTTTTTTTAAATGGCCACTTCTAATTTTTTGTGCAGCAAACAGTCTGCTTTGCTGTAAGGCATTTATGTAAGTTTTGGTCCTTGAGTCCTTGAAATTTTAGTCTCTTCTTGGCTTAAACACTGCAGTTTGGCTCACTGAACCACCAAATATTAGTTAAAAAACAGGCAGTTATTCCTTGCTGTAACAACTCTTTTCCTCTCTAAGTGCTGAAGAAGCATAGATGTGTGGTAGGGCAGGCACTGGTGGAGGTGTGGAGGGGACCTTAAGGTACCAGCAGAGGCCTCTGAGAGGGACAAGAGCTCAGGGACCAAGATGTGCAGACCCACCACCTTGTGCATCAGGCTGTGCCTGTGATTTTGGGATTACAGGGTAGAAGGAAAGTGCTCTCATGCCTGGCCACCTGCTGTCAGCATCAAAGGTTTAGACAGAGTAATTAATCAGTTTTTTTTTTCTGTTTGGGGTGGATAATAAGCTTAAAGAGCTGACAAGGTGATTCTTGACTCATCACACAACACGAAGGTTGGGCACGAAGTCATTCTCTGGTCCAGGGATGGGACTGGACCGCGTAGAGCCAGGCAGCTCCCAGTGAAATTTCAATCTTATTGCTAAGTGTAAAGTAAAGAAGGGAAATAAAGGGTTGTAACTTTTTTCTTTTTTCCCTTTGAGTGATGTCAGGCTTTCCATTTCCACTACACTCATTAAGCTGTTATGTGTAATGTGGACTTGAATTTCTTTTTCTTGCAATTAATTCACTCTAGAAAAGAAAAAGTTTTCTTTTCAGAGAACTGATGCCTATCAGCAGGAGGAAGTTGCTGATGAGGAGTGGGAAAGAAAGTCGTAAATAAGTATTTGCAAACATTATTTTTCACAGAAGTGACTGGTTTTCTGTGATAACTCCAAAATTCTTTTAGTTTTTCACAAACTGTAAATTCCAAAATATGAGTGATTTTTGTTCTCCGAGAAAGTTCACACTTAATGAGTTTCTAAGTTGTCTTCATGCTGTTTTCATATGGCATTTCTTATCAGAAATAGTCTCAGTCAATTCTTTAGAAATCTCTGTAATTTTCAAAACAAGTTTCTCATTATGATAAAAATGTGATTTATATGACTGACCACATGAGCCAGCAATGTGCCCTCACAGCAAAGAATGCTAATGGTGTCCTGGGCTGCATTAAGGAAGAGTATTAGCAGCATGTCAAGGGAGAGGATCCTTCCTCTCTACTCAGTCCTAGTGAGGCCCCACCTGGAGTATTGTGTCCAGTTCTGGGTTCCTTGGTACAAGAGAGACATGGACATACTGAACAGAGTACAATGAAGGGTTAAAAAGACGGTGAAGGGACTGGAGTGTTTCTCCTAAGACAAAAAGATGAGAGAGCTCAGACTGTTGAGCCCAAAGGAGTGGATGTTCAAGAGGAACTTATCAATGTATATAATTGCCCGACAGGAAGGTGCAAAAAGGATGGGGCTGGGGTTTTTTTCAGTGGTGCCCAGTGACGGGATCAGAGGCAATGGGCACAAACTGAAACACAGGAGGTTCCTTCTGAACATCAGGAAACACTTTTTCACTGTGAGGGTGATGGAACACTGGCACAGGTTTCCCAGACAGATACTTAAATCTCCGTGCTTGGAGATATTGAAAAGCCATCTGGACATGGTCCTGGGCACCTGGCTGTAGGTAGTCCAGCTTGGGCAGGGACTTGGACCAGATGAACTCCAAAGGTCCCTTCCAGCCTCAACTATTCTGTACTCACATCATAAATATATGACATATATGTAACAATGAAACATAACTACATGAAGTAACAAAATATCCTAAAAGTTGAAACCTGCTTATGGAGAGCATACAAAGAAAATGAGTGCAAACTTAATTTTTTTCATATTTTTTGCTTTAAACAATTTAGCTGTCTCTATATTTGGCAGAATTATCAAGCATCATAAAAGAGATCTTCTGGCAACATGTGGAAGGCTTTCAGATCTCACTGAAGACTTCAGGAGATTAGGGCACTGAACTGCTTCTAGGATCAACTCAAAATCAATGTAACTCTATTCTGTGAGAATGACTCAAAATCCTTCAGTCAAGTATATTAAGTCAGTAATTATGTATCTCAAATATGCAGCAAAGTATGTATCTGAATGTAGAACTTCCTTACAAAATATTCTCAGGAATTTTGCATATCTGACTGACTTACCCATTGTTTGGCACATCCTGTAGGAAACTGCTATATGTAACACTGGCATTGTAGGTGGAAAGGGTTTCTTAACATTTTAGTTTCCAGTTTGCATTACTTTTATGTTGTCTGTATGTTATCCAAAAATTTAGATGTGGTTTGGTTTTCTTCATGTTCTTTTCTAGACACAGTTAAAATACCTGGATGAAGACATGGTCTCTTGAAAGGCAAAAATAGCAAAAATGCTGCTGAGGGACCAAGTTTGACATTCAACTTCCTTCTCAGAAAAAAACCCTGTTGTTCCAGCAAAGCAAAACTGCAGACCTCTAAGATATTATTTAAAATTGAAGTGCCTTTATGTTGGCCATAACATGAGACATTTTATTTTGAAAAAAGATTGTAGAAAAATAACTTTGAGCTTTTCGGCAGTGTAAGTACCATGTCACCTTTATCTCTTCAGTCTTGGTGAGCAGAGAAAAAAAAATCAAATATAAATACATTCCATTTCAGGCATAGCCTTTTGATAGGGATTAATCATTATAAAGAGTCCAAAAGGAGAACTGAATTAATCAAAAAATCAGTGGCAGGAGCAAGTTACGGCCCTGTACGTATACCAACTAATGACAAAACAATTCTGAATTCAAAGTTGCAGCTCCTGCAATGTTCACAAGCACCAGGAGTAACAGTGATACTGATGCTTTTATTCTGATATTCTATGAGTTTTGCATCTGTGCCATCTGTCTGAAGGAATATGTCTCCCGGTTGCATGGTAAAAATTTGGAGAATCTGCTGTGACTTCAGTTGAGATTTACACCAGTGTAACTGAAATAACAAAATTAGCTTTTAGCAATTAATACTGGTTGACAGAAAGGTGGGAAAAGCAAGTTTCTATTCTCTAGTACATACAAGTAAAGTGCTGCTTGTGGTAATTTTTCCAGAATATAAATAAACTCTCCAATCAATAAAATATGTCCAACGCATATTTTCTTTTGGCTCAGTATCTTTATCAGTCACATAAGATAAAACCATGACTCAGAAAGCACTGATCACCAGTGACTGTTTAAATCAAATTGTTCTGAAATTGGCTATACCAAACCATACAAATGAAAATCTGGATCAGTCAAGCGATAAGTTATTATTTATAACCTCATTTATTTGTTTACAGTCTTGAATAAAAAAATAGTTACCTCCAAACTATGAAAACTCAGAGCTATTTCCAGAGCAGACTGAAAAGGGATCTTGAATCTAATAGACTTAACCCTTTAAAGAAAGCTTGTTTCATTGTGAACCAAAAAAAATGTCATTATGTACTTCTCTAATTAACCTCCAGATAATCCTGAGTGACACTTAGTTTAATAGATTTATGGGTCAATCAAATATCACTATCTGGTTAGAGCACGGTCTTGTTTTCAGAGCAAAAGCATTTTACTAAAGGACAAAAAATTTGCATAATCAGCTTGACAGAGGATGGAGGTCAAAGACATTTTGCAGTTCTTACTGCCACTCTTAAAGGCACAGATATTCTTCATACTGAAAAGGGAACAAAATTTCTCAATCCAGCCCTTGATGTAATTGACTGGTGATCCTTGAATTTTTGGTTCAGGGCATTAACTAGAATTCATCTAGTCATCTAGTCTACAGAAAAATTTGTAATTTGAAGTTGATCTGGCTGTCCTAAGTATTAGCAGAGAGGAGCTGACAAAAGCCAAACAAGCTTCGCAGGTGATATGGTAGTTCCTGACATCATTTGGATGTGGTAGAAATCTATGAAGAGTTTTTAGAGTTGGATCAGATTTCTAAGGTTACCAAACTTTTTCTTAGAATAGCTACAGGGAAAAATTGTACAGACAGAGGGAAAGCAAAAGTCTTTTTAGCTTGGCTAAGTTTTCAGTGATCCCTGACACTCAAATCTTGTGGCCACATGCAGGATTTCTCCCTCTGCCACTGGTGGGCACTTGCTCTTTAAATCCACAAGTGAAATGTTATTCTAAAATGGGAAGAGCATAGGAGAAATTTTGCGTTATAATCATCTTTTTATTCTGTGAAAAGTAATTTTCCAAGTACATTGCAGAGTACAGTTTTGCCCTCCAAAGAAACTGAAAATAACCCTTTTAGATGTGGTCACGGTGGACAATAGCTGGCAGTTGTTGCAGAAACAGTAATAACACCCTTGTGTAAATACACAACAATACAATCTTTAATTTCATAATTACATACTATTTTTCCTTGCCTCATTCAGTGTTCAATGCTTACTTAATGAACCCCTATTGCAATGATTTGTTTTATCATCTTCATTCAGTATGGCTCTGGGCATATTTACTGCACTACTGTGTTATATATTGAATTATTGATTTCCTAACAAGTTTTTCTATAAAATTCATTGCTGAGGTATGAGGGTGCAGTTATTATTAATTAGAAAAAATATAAAAAATATTAATTAATTTATCTTCACAACTCGAGGCATACTTCCTGTTTTACATGCATACTACTTCTAATTTGTTTAGCCTGGGAGCAATCACAGGCTCAAATTGCCACACTGCCCAATCTAGGAAGCCTGTAGCTGAGATACATACATATCCATACTGCTTTGCCTTGTTAAGTCTTTCTGTAAAAAAGCCTCCACTGATTTGCCTGCCTTCCATTAAACGTTGCTGCAAGACATTCTGGAATACACAGGAGCAGCTTTCATGGTGAGTAAACATACCTGTGATCATGCTGGTGAATTTACACAGCTCTTAATGACACATTTGGACATACCATAAAGGGTAGCCTTTGGACACTTCATATTATATAGTAACTTATATCATTAGAGCACTGTACTGTTAACACCAGCTGCTGAAAGCACTCAGATCCTCTTGCAAACTACAGACCTCACACTTAAACGAGGAGCACACAAAATTAAAAATGTAGAAGCTGGGCCACCTGTGTAAAAGTTGGGCTTAAATGAAACGCCAAAGAAAACTCTAGACAAAGTAAAAAACGTCTCCAGAGCAATGCTTACATGTCTAAGTCTAACTCTGTGTTTCCTATCTCTGTGTTTCCTATAATTCTTCCCATATTGAATGTCTTCAAGTTTTGGCAAGGGGGTGAATTAAAACATTTTGAGGTGAGGCCAATTATTTTTGGAAGATAGATAGCTGGTCAGAAATACACACTCAAGAACATTTCAATAAGCAGCAAACATATCAGTCTAAATTAGAGTGACTTAAATAAGTAACTCCTAGTGCTTCCTTAACAGTATGTTAGTAATGGCTGAATATGCACCCTTCAGCAGTGATAACTGTGTACATATTGTTGCAGTAGTATCTTTGTAAGCTTCAGAAAGCTGCAGAGACAATGCAGAGAGTAGTGTAAACTATTTTAAGCTTGCAAATGGAATCAACTTTCACCGTTCAAAGTCAAGATATCTACTCTACTATTGACTATAAGAGTGTAAGAGAGAAAAAGGGAGAAAGATAGATAACATTTGGGGCTCAACTTCACATGATATGATGAACTAGAAAAAGACCTTTCTTATTTCTCATACATCTCATATGAGGCACCTGCACACACTTTTTGTAAAGGGTTGTTTTCTTCTGTTTTTTTTTGTTTTGTTTTTTTTTTTCCAAATGAAAATATTTGCACTTGCAGTAAGTAGCACAAGTGAAGTGCGTTTGGGAAGCTGTGGGTCTATTGGGAGGATTTATATATTGGATCTGTGTCTGGTAAACAGATGGTCTGTATCACAAGCTCCATAGGTTCAAAGTTTCTTGAAAGTATCACATGTTTAAACAGACTCTGCAGAATTATTTCTGCATATGCACAGTGTAAGGCGTCCCAAATAGATCAGCTCTGTTGCACATGTGTAAACCACCTGTAAAGCACATGGACAACAGATCTGATGCTTCTCTTGAGACAATGGGTCTGGTAGCCATAGCTTCATTATAAAAGACCTTATTTTTAGAGTATCTAATCTCCTGACCTCCTCCCTCCAGCATAATACTTTTTATAATGAGCTTTTTAACTATGCATTTTTTCTTTCTATGCTAATAAAACTAAACAGATAGATACTTGTTTTACTTTGTAATAAATATACAATCTCAAGAATTCTGCAACTAGGGCTGCAATTTTTTTGTAATGTGTGACACAGCTTTCCAAACCACAAAACTTTTACCAAGACTTTCATTTCCATCTTAATGTTTTATTTTGCTTACAACACATCATTTATTCACCTAATGTGAGTTTACCTAATTGAAGTCCTTCTGCATCTCACATTAGTAATTTCCTTACCTTTCTATTATCCCATGCATGGCATTATGAAGAGTATGTCCTTTTAAATTATAAATATTAACTTTATCTTGAATTACACTCATTATATGCAATATATTACCAAAATCACTGTCAATAGGAAAAAATACTGGGATGAATGAAATCAAATTATTGGATCATGAAATCGGTATTCCCAAAACAGCTGCTGCGTTACTTGATGGGCCAGATGCTGAGCTGTGCTCTCTGTCCCTGTCTGGTGATTGCTTTTGAGCTTACAGGCAAAAATTACAGTAAATTTTTTCTTATTTGTGAATTGAAAGATAATCTGTACATGTCCTGGAGAACACTCTCTTTGATGCTAGTACAACATGAATTTACTATCAGAGTTGCATAGTGCCTTTTCACACTTTCTGATATGATAGGGAGGAAAATAGAAGTTCACTTCGATCTCAGCATGCATAGTTTTGCTTCCATCTGCTCAAAAAGCAAACAATGTGGGCTTGTCTGTCCAATTCAAATTATTTTTGTCACTCTGTTTCTGGAGCTTTGCAATTGCTTTTCAGTACCCTTCTACTTTCATGGAAAAAGACAAAAAAAATGTCCTGGTTTGAGATAGAACAGAACCAATTTTCTTTTCAGTAATTTTACTTTTCGGTTAAGTATCTTCCAACTAACTGCACGTTCTGAAATTAACAGCATATTTTTCAGATAGTGTCTGCTTCCAGCAGATAAGGTCTGATGTTTATAGTTAATACCAAGGAACTGTATACAGAGGCGCTCCTGCTTATACTTATTGCTATAAAAATCAAGGTCAGCTAACTTTGTTATGAACCAAGTTGGAGGGTAGGAATCGGAAGAGTCTAAAGGGGTCGCACCTATGGGGAGGAGCAGACAGGACAGGTGACCCAAAACTGACCAGCAGGGTATTCCATCCCATCTACATCATGCTCAGTGTAAAAGCCGAGGGATCAAAGGGGTCAGCCTTTTTCAATGGCCAGCATCCAAGGAGGACTCTGTCTGTTCATCTGGCTTCTTGAATCCAGTTCCCATCCATTTCTGAGTCCAGTCTGGGACTTTCCCTGTGCCTGTCACTGACGTGATTGTCATCCTGGGAGCTTGATACTGGTTTTGCATATATTGTATATATGTAGTTATTTTCTTTTTTGATATTACTATATTTTATTTTTATTATTAATATTTCATTAAAGTACTTTTAGTTTTCTTTTCAACCCATAAGTGTCTCCCTTATTTTCTCTCCCTTCTCTTCTGTGAAGGGAGAGAGAGGTTAGAGAGAGCATCTGTCATTCATTTAGCGGCCAGTCCAGCCCAAACCAAGACACAGAGGAATAACTACTTATTTTCAAGAAGTATCTTCCTAACATACCAAAAATCACTAGCAAAATGGCAATTGCTAACCTTTTTGACCATCTAAGATATATTTCAACATTTTCTTTCTGTGGAGACCCACTGGACAAATCTACATTGCTCAAAGATCAAAGAGAAAGTTTGTTTGCACAAGGTTTGGGTGGAAGATGAGGAGGGCATGACAGTGCTTTCATGAAATGTTCAGAAACAGGAACCACTCCACAGGAATATGGATTTTATTTGGGTGAAAAGCAGAGTCTTAATACACCAACATTTGTATGGTTTAAGACCCCTAGGCTTGCTACCCATTTGACAGGAAATGCCTTTGAGAAAATATAATTTTTTAACCCCATTGAGTGTTGTGATTTTCAGACCCCTTTGCCTGAGCTTAAGATCTTACAATTTTTTCTTCTTGTGTCTATAGAATGTCCCCCTCGCTTTACTGATAATATCTCAAATCCAACTTCTGGTGAAAATCAGAGCAGGGGTAGTATAATTAGATCCTGAAAGTTTGTGTATATTACCATTAATACAATAAAATATCTTACCTTCAACATTTTGTTATAGATTTATTCCTAATATGTAAAACTAAAGCTTCCAGAGTGATAAATTAGGAAACAACCATAGCTCATAAATTGAGCTTTCCTGCAAAGCTGCTTACAAATAGGAAGTCAAACCATCCCAAATTAAACCACACTTTCTATTATGTGATTGTATCGGCTATTACTTTAAAGTAAAAGTAAAGTAGTTATGGGAAGGCAAGTAGAAAAAATTCTCATATTATTGCCATTACTTTCTATCAGGGGAAAAAAAAACTAAACTGCAGCCTATGAAGTTTGGATTTTCAAAAGAACAATTTGAATGATGCCTTTGGTAGAAAAAATGGTAGGATTAATTGTGGCTTTGCATCCTTGACTCCTACATATCTCAGTTTGGTTTTGCAATTTTTCTTCTTTTCTTCTTTTCTTCTTTTCTTTTTTTCCTTTTCTTTTCTTGTTTAACACAAGCTCTTAAAAAAAGCTTCATTATTAAGCATTTCATTACCCTGACCTTTTTACTATAAACATTTGGGCATAGATCTCCTACAAATGGGTTAGAAAGAGATAAATCACTCTCCTTGGCACTTCCCATGGTTTGCCAACTTCGTTAGCCAGCTTCTGCAGATGCCCTTCCTGGCATCAAAACCCAGGAGCCTGCAGGAAACAAAAAGATGCCAGTTTTCTCCTGATGCCCAGGAAGGCTTTGTTTGCTGTAGGAGAATGCTGTGTGTTTTGATAAATGCCACTGTGCTGAATCAGCATGGTGGGCAGCTTAACTTTGTGACCTTCTTGAAGTTGACGGTTTCCCCCATAGACAGTCTTTGACATAGCCTGTAACATACTGTCAAAGCTACTGAAGTAAAAGAGAGCTGTATTTATTTTACTGTTAAGTCATCCTTCCTCTGTGCAGATCTCAGGTGTCTTGGCACTGTCCTGGACAATTTCGTATCCTTTATTGTTTCCATCAGTTGTGTCCAGTGTTTTTTTTTTTTTATTTGAGGGAGTGCATTCTTTGCACAGCCTCATTCTGTCACCCTGACATTTCACATGTGCCTTTAGTGTATGGGCCTAATTTCTAGGAAAGATTCAGAACAATTTTGTAGTCTCTTGCAGCCTAAACATTGCTACTGTTATATTTATTGTATTTGGAGACACAGGGGCAGCTTTTGATTTAGGGAATTGTTTTAGGATCAGTATTATCCTCATTATAAAATAAAAACAAAATACAATCCACCTGCATTTGGCGGAAAAAAGAAACAACCCCCAAAAAAACCCCAAAACTAAAACAAACAAACCTTCTCTTACTGCTGCAGATGCAACTTCTAAGGACTAGTTTTAGAGGACTTTAAAGTCTCACATGTATGTTTCTAAGCTTGAAAGCTGTCTCAGAGCTTCTCAGAGCAGGGTAGACACAATCAGATCCTCACCTGAGGATGAGGAAGAAATCCTTAGGACAACAGCATGCCATTTTTTGAGACAAATTGGCTTGCAGAAGGCTGTGGTTATTTAAGACAAGCATCTTTTTCATCCCTCCCATGTCATTCCACAATGCATTCTGACCCCCTTTTCACTAGCAATAGCGGATGGGGTATTCAAGTAAGTATTTTTACATGAAAGATTGCTCAGTTTTTCCATGGGCATTGTCACAACAGGCCTTTAGCTGCCCCCAGCAGACTTCTGACTCAAGTAGCTGCCTGCCTTCTGGTGCCTAAGGCCAGCCCTAAGAGATCCTGTTTTCCTCAGTCAGCCACTCTTTGTAGAGTGGGTAGTGGTATATCAAACAGTGCACGGAGATGATCTGAACTGGGGGGACAGAAAAAGCTTGAAGCAATACATTCTGACCACTGTCGGTATCTGAAGCAGGGGATGACCAGACTGAAACCACCAGATTTGCCATTAAAGGGAACACACCATTAAGAGTTTCATTATCTCATTACCAAATACAGCAAATGGTTTTCGTCCTAAATGAAAACATGTTTACTATAAAATAAGCACCTTTTCATGTATTAGGTTTGGGTTTTCTTGCCCCAAAGCAGATAACACAGAGTTAAATTTATTATAGGACATTAGGACCATAAATGAACCAGGTTAGATAGCTACAAGAGAGACCATCCTTTGTTCAGTGTCTTCAGGCACCAGGCCTACAAGGACAGTTTAAGTTTTCCACAAAGCGCTGTTCAGGACCTCTGCGCTTACATGGATTTAACACCAAAAAATTTCTTCAGTATTCGTTGTAAGTGCATAATCTCACAGTCTGTGTCACCTGGTAAAACTAACAAGTGCCTCTGCTTCACCTTCTACTTTTCCCTTGCCTTTTCCCCTCCTCCCAGCATACAGTCATTTATTGCATCTTAAATTGACTTAATCACTTAACAGGTCCCAGATATATTTCTGTCTTGGTAATCTGCGTCTACTAGACTATCATGTCATGACCCTTCTTGCCCAGCATAAATATGGAGGGAAATAATATGTAAATTTTCCAATCTTTTTTTAATCATCTATTTTAAAAAGAACAATTAACAAAGACAATTAACACAAGTAGAAAATATCAGAATAAAGGCTGAATAAATCACTTTTTATTATGTGCTCCCATGCACGGGATAATTTAATGCATAATATTAGCCAAAGTGTTATCACCTCAATGCTGTGAAGACTGCATGCTGAGCAAAGGATTTCTGAAATCCAGAAGGAATCTCATCAACATTCCAAACTGACAAATGGACAAGGGCTGCCATAAAATTCATATGCAACGTAGATAATGTCTTTTGAACCCCAAAATATAATCGACTTTGATTTCATTGAAGGAAAATGACAGACATCAATGCTTTGTCATGAATAAAGAGCACTTTTATTTGTAGCAGAGTAATAAATATGCCAAACCAAGGGCTGGTGGTCCGACAGTAGTGTATGCATGCCCTTATTTATGCACATACAGTGTTTACCTGTGCACTGGAATGTACATATGTTATAAAGTACATAACATTAATATACTGGTCTGATAAATAACAAATAACCTTATAATGTCTCATAAACTATGACTAACAGTGGAAGATTTCTCTTGTTGTTTTTCTGTCTTCTGAATGTATGTACCTATGCCTATGTGCCTAGGAATTACTGTATGTGCATACAACACATCATGCATCTTGGAGTTCGAGATCCTTACGGCAGTGAGGAGTAAGCTTGCTGCCCTGGACTTCAGGAAAGTAGACTTTGGCCTCTTCAGGGATCTGCCTTGCAGAGTACCGTAGGATAAATCCTTGGAGGGAAAAAGGGCCCAAGAAAGCTGGTTAATATTCAAGGATCACATCCTCCAAGCTCGGGAGTGATGCATCCCAACAAAGAGGAAGTCAGGCAAAATGCCAGGAGGCCTGCATGGATGAACAAGATGCTCCTGGACAATCTCAAACAGAAAAAAGAAGCCTACAGAGCGTGGAAGCAGGGACAGGTGTCCCGGGAAGAATACAGAGAAATTGTCTGAGCAGCCAGCGATCAGGTTAGGAATTAGCTGGATGGTTGCACTCAAAGAGTTGCAGTCAATGGCTCGATTTCCAAGTGGTGAGCTGTGATAAGTGTCATTCCTCAGGGGTCACTACTGGGACTGGCTCTGTTTAACATCTCTGTTGGCAACAGGGACAGTGGGATTGTGTGCACCCTCAGAAAGTTTACCAAAAAAAACAAGCTGTGTGCTGCTGTCAACACACAGGAGAGAAGCGATGACATCCAGGGGGACCTGGACAGGCTTGAGAGGTGGGCCTGTGCAAACCTCACAAGCTTCAACAAGGCCAAGTGCAACGTCCTGCACGTGGGTCGGGGCTATCCCAAGCACAAATACAGGCTGGGTGGAGAATACATTGAAAGCAGCCCTGAGGAGATCAATTTGGGGATGTTGGTGGATGAGAAGATCAACACGACCCGGCAGTGTGTGCTCGCAGCCCGGAAAGCCAACTGCATCCTAGGCTGCATCAAAAGAAGTGTGGCCAGCAGGTTGAGGGGCGTGGTTCTGCCCCTCTGCTCTTGTGAGACACCAGCTGGAGTACTGCACCCAGCTCTGGAGATCCCAACATAAGAAGGACATGGACCTCTTTGGAGTCAGTCCAGAGGAGGGACACGAAGATGATCAGAGGGTTGGAGCACCTTTCCTAGGAAGACAGGCTGAGAGAGCTGTGGTTGCTCAGTTTGGAGAAGAGAAAGTTCTGGGGTGACCTTGTAGCAGCCTTCCAGTACTACAGGAAGCCTACAGGAAAGGTGGAGAGGGACTCTTTTTCAGGGAGTGTAGTGATAGAAGGACGAATAATGTTCTTAAACTGAAAGAGGTTGGATTTAGATTAGGTATGAGGAAGAAATTTTTCACTCTGACGGTGGTGAGACACTGCACAGGTTGGCCAGGGAAGTTGTGGATGCCCTATCCCTGGAAGTGTTCAAGGACAGGTTGGCTGGGGCTTTGAGCAACTTGGTCTAGTGGGAGGTGTCCCTGCCCATGGCAGGGGGTTTGCAACTAGATGATCTTTAAGGCCCCTTCCAACTCTAACCATTCTATGATTCCCTGACCATTCTAACACATACTCACTAGTGAATGCTACCATTGTATAGAGAGCTCAAAACTTTATGGCACCGATAACATTTTAATAAATCCCACCTGTAGCTGCATCACTCTGTTAGCCTGCAGGGGCTCCATGACACAAGTAGAAACCCACAGAATAGGAAGCACAGTGGTTTCACATGTATCACTGAGCCTCCAGGGGTGGAGGGAGTCCAGTAACCACCCTTCAGTGCTTGTTGCTGCTTTCCCGTGGGGCCACATGCCCTGCAGCAGAGCAGCACTGCAGCCCCCACTACTGAGTGTTAGCTATGATATTCTGCACATATCCTGGCTCACTACAGAATAGGTAAGGTACTTTATGAAGCAAGGAGTAACTTAAGATGAGCATGTGAAATTGTTCACAAAGAAGATAAGGGAGGGTAAATATACGCACCAAAAACCCTGTTATATTAGAATTACGTTTAACAGTAAAGGAACTTAAACTCTTTATGATGAGAAGATACGAAGGAAGGAACCCAAACAATCTTAACTCTAGCTCCACCTCTAATAAGAAAGTTAATTTTTAAAAATCATGGGTCTTGGAATTATAGAATCATTGACATGATAGTCATAATGACATGTCATTTATAATTTTCTGTCCAGTATATTATTATGGCAAGAAGAAGAACAGCTATGGAGGCGATGGTGTGAAATATATTCATGTGTGTGAAGGGTGCACAGGTATTCTTAGGCGTAATGCAAAATGGGGGAGCAAAGAGAAAAAAGATGAGAAACAAGCAGAGTATCCTTACGCTGTCATTTATTGTCTCAGCAAGCCCAGGGAGTGCAGCACATTGTGATCTTGTCTAGCAATGCAAGATTCTGGTCAAACCTTAAACGTTCTCATTTGTTTTCACCTTTCCTATATGTATACAGAGAGAATATGCAGAAAAATATATGTCTGTGTAAAGAGGAACAACTTTGAAATTTTCCCCCTATTACTATTAAAATGGTGAAATATCTTCAGTAGGATTTCTTGTCTTACATTTTTGTAACCTTTGTACCTTTCTTACTTTTTATTCACCTTACAGAGCTTCTTGTAATAAAGGATTCTATGTGCCTACTGCCAATATGTGGGCAGACAGCCTGATTTGACTGTATTTTCCTATAGCTTAGTGTTCAGTTCTGTGAGGTAAGAACACTCTGAAAACTTGTGTCAGACACTGAGTGTTAATAATGCTCTTTACCACATAGGAGGCACACTATATCTCTCAGGAACACACTCCTTCTCACCACTTCTCTAAAATTAAAGAAAATTGTCTATTGTGTGGCGTAAGTACAGTAGGTTCACACAACAAAGATGGGATCCAGGATATCTAATGTAGGAAAATCTTTTTCCTACCATTGCTTTCTTTGTCTTGCAATATTGCAGTATTTTATTGTAAGGGATCAATGTTTTTATTCTCTGGAGGAAAGCGGTGTAACATTTCCTTTTTTTTTTTTTCTCCCCTTCAGGTCTGTGAGCCTGCAGGTGCAGCTACCATTTCCAAAGACAGAATGGGTGTATGACTTGACTGAGAAGATATGTCACATACACTTTCTTCTTCTTGGCCTTACAGTTCTGATTGTTGCAAAAATCAAAATTATTCAGGACATAAGAACTGGAGGAAGTTTGCTTTCTCACATGAAGGTGACAACAGCATGCAATATGCAATTGCATACAACTACATAGATAAAAAAGAACAACTTTTTAAAAAAAGACAGCAAAATAGCCCCTTTATGGGTCAGTGATAGCTATAGTGAAGGGTGTTACATTTATCTGATATTCACAGTAATTGTGTAACTGCATCTCTACAACAAAAAATGCCTTTCTTTCAACAGTTTTACTGTAAGTGACCATTCTAATGTAACTGCCATTGATGATTGCATCATATTATCATTGAGTGATTACTCAGTAAATTTTAGACAACATAGTTGTTACCTTAAACTTCAGTATTTGCATAAAATGCCTGGTTGATGAATAGAGATAAATTTTCTGAAGAGCAAAAACTAGCTATACTATGAGCTATTTCTTTTCTCAGAATCACATGCAGAGACATATTGTTTTCCGTGTTATCTTCTCTAGACATATTCCTACGCAGTTTGAGTCTTGCAAAACTTTACTAAGTATCAGCTATGTGCATTTAAATGCATCTGAAGATTTTGCATATAGAGCCACTTAAAGGAAAAAAATACATTTGCTTTGGGAAGACATTTGGTAAAACATTTATTCTACTGGCATAGAACCCTTCCAGGTATTTGATCCGAATTCCATTGATTTATAGCCTTTTACTTTGGTGGAAATACATATTTGTGACTTGATACGGTAGATGGGATATGGATTCAAGAACATGCAGTAATAAAGGAAACACACGGGACAACTATTGACTCGTTCAGTTAACTCATACTGGCTTCAGAGAGCAGGCAAAGGGCTAGTAAGTATCATGCTTGAGGAGAACGTGAGAGTGATTCAGAACATATTAGATCAACCGTGCTGTGTATAAGTCATTTAGAATTTAGTATGTCAAAGTACAGAAACCTTGTGGCTTTTAAAGAGTGGTGCTGGAGTAAATTTGCATTCTATTATTTCCATATTATGTCCCCTAGGCCTTAGTAATGACTGCAGAAAGCAATTCCAGATGAGTTATGTTTGTGAAAACACGCATATGTGGCTGCTGCTCGCAGCAACAGTCTTATACCTGTCCAGTTAAACTACAGTGACACATACCAAGTACTTCAACATGATATTAAATTGTTTATGTCTCTAACAAATGTCAAAAAATGAACACTATCAGGCTGAAACACTGGACTTTGTTTTCGTAAAGACCTGATACGACAAACATCAGCGATATCCCATTAAGCTCCACTATCGAATAAAGAGTTGCACTTAATCTTGTCCACTGGCAGAGCAGATAAATGCAGCTCTTGAGGTACACAGTGTGCTGCTGCTGCCCCCTTAAGACAGGTAAACATAAATAATCGTATGTGTGCTGTAGTTTGTCTACATTTTCTCAAAGACATTTCTCTACAAGCTATTAAAGAGTGATTATAATAAGAGGCTTGCCTAGTGCAAGCTGACACAACAATAAGTTCAGTCTATTACAAGACCTATGAAAAAATAAGGTTTAGTTTAAGGACCTCAGAGAATATGACAGCCAGAAATTTTTTTATCAATTCGTATTGGAAACTTTAAGACAGCGAGGCACAAACTCTGAAAACAAAGATATAGTTAACACTACTAAAACTTGAAGAAGAGCTATTAGCAGGGAGAAAAAAGGTTCAGTCCCTACCCATGCACTTTAGGATGACATACAGCTCAGTAACCTCGGTAGGCCATGAGATGATTATGTGAAAACTATAGCAAGGATGAGTTATTATCACTTTCCATTCCTTTAACCTTTGTCAAGAGACCTGATTAATGTTTGGTCGTTTGCTCCTCTCTTTAAATTTTGTCTAAGACGTAGATATTAGAATTTTAATGGCTGCTTATAGATGTCCTTTGAAACTGAATTGCATAGGGTAATATTTTGACCTAGACTGATGTTCTCCATTTTCACTTGGCTGTTCACCTCTGCATCTCTGAATTGAGTTCGGCCAGACACAGCAGGGAAAGCAGAAAAGTTAACTTACTAAATATAAAAGAATGAGGTTTGCTTCCTATTCAAAAACTTAATATTGCAAGGCCACAGAGGCACAGTGGGGTCTAAATAACTGTAATTACCGAACATATAAAAACTGTAAGGCCTGCTGCTTTCAATAGTTTCTGGTGACTTCTAAATTATAGAACAAAATGTATGCTTCAATTGAAAAATTAGTACAGCCAATTAAAAAATACTACTTTATTGCAGGGTACCATGGTACTAACCTCCCATACATGTTTGAAGAAATTTCCAGATGCTAGCCTTCTTTGTATCACCCTTAACTGTGCATGCAGGTATAGCCCTAAGAAAGACAATCTGTTCGTGATCATGAAAGCATTCAAGTACTAATGCAAATTTTTAAGTAGAGACAGAGAATACAAGGTCATGTGCTTTCATGATAGAAAGAAAGTCACAGTATGGTACAGACCCAACTTTTGCACATAAAAAGATTCTGCTTAGGGAGAAGCAGCACTGGCAACTACTCCTGTTTATTCTTGCTGGGAATGGCTTGTCAGGTACACTACAAATTCAGATTACAAATGAAAAAAATTCTGTTGCTGATTGTCCTCCAGCTACTTATTAAAATAATTGAAATACTGTAGTTCCTTTTCCTACTGTGTGGCAGAAATAGAAGACTTCTGGAGAGTCTTTCATTAGAATTAAAAAGTCGTAAAAGGTATGACTAAATGTTTCCCAGCTTCTTGTTCAGACTTGTAAAGTAACTGAAAGCTACTGTGTGTTTACTGAACATGAAAAAATGAAAGGAAAATATCTCTGTGAATAATTGTTGATTCAAAAGAATTGCCACTATCAGAATGGCCACAACAGCACCAGTGTTTTCTGGAAAAATAACCAGAATGATGACCCAGAAAGGTTATGAAATTCACCTGAAACCTCACCTGTGTTTCTCCATATAAATTAGTTGTTTACAGTATATATATATAGTTTCTCTTCTATCTTTATGCAACAATCTTTAGATCATCACCGCAACAGCACTATTGCTATGATTATTTAAAGTTGCTAATTAAAGAGCAAATACAAAGCTACATGTGCTGTTTGTCTCTTGAGCAGAAAAAAAAAAGAATTTTGTTTGTTTATTTAATACCCCTTCTCTCAACATTCAGTGTATGTATTAGAGGCAATCATAACTTCAAATGAAAACCCTGTGGCCAGAGTAGAATTCTTCATGTGTTGAAATATTTTAAATGTATTTGCTGGAGCAAAATCATAGCATGTAAATCAGCTCTTAAGGATCCCAAGTAAGTAACAATACTACAAACTGAAAATCTTTATACAAGTCTGTGAAAGATTCTGAAATATTATTTAGGACACTATTCCAAAAATTTTCAATGACGCTTTCCAGAATTTTACAATGCAGCTGTGAACAAATAAAAACCAGAGAAAAGGGGGGAAAAAAAGGCATATACATTTTTTTTCAGAAATATTTATAGTTTTCCCACCTTTTCCTGAGTGAAATGGAAGAACACCATGTCAGAGGCAGAGCATGCTGAGTGCTTGTCTCTAAGCAGCACTCAGAATGGCTGCTGCATTTTCTTAAGTAAAGAGCATTCCTTTCTACAGCATGGCACTTCAAGTCAACCAAAACAATGCAATGTGGTTTGTACTGCTTTTTTCCGGGAGCATGTACTTTTCTTAAAAAGAACTAAAAATATATTTTGAAGATGACTTAAAATATTTTTATTTTGCTTTTCTCACCATGCTTTTAATCTCCCTTTCATTGTTAGTATTCATTAGGTTTTCATATGTTTCTTTCTGCTTGTCCAGTTAATGTGCCTGAGCTAGGTTTTATACCTTTCTGTGTATTTATAAAATCCTGTACATTCTGAGAAGGTTTATTTATCACAGAGAAGAATTCAGCTGTCAATGAGGTTACGTTTTCAATGCTTTCTTTGATATTCTATAGCCCAGTGGTTGACAGCTTTACCCAAAGCACTTTCTAATGTAATATCACCTGCACTTTCCCTCGTGTTGCCAGTACTAATTTATGCAGAAAACTCTTATATGAAGCTTCCTTTAAAAACTATGCAAACCTTTCATATTCTGCTACTTAAATAAATAAAAGAATGTTAGGATTCATGTTATGTTCTGCTGGTGAAATTTCAGCCTTTGAACTATTACAAGTGTCTTTGGATTTTAACAGACTTTAACAAAGCATTGATTTTATCATGACGCATTGGTTCTGCAAAATTTTACGTATGTGAGAGCTTAAA
Organism: Vanellus vanellus; assembly: GCF_965231255.1. NCBI lineage: Eukaryota > Metazoa > Chordata > Aves > Charadriiformes > Charadriidae > Vanellus > Vanellus vanellus. The sequence continues at coordinate 28,310,822 of NC_138908.1, forward strand.
ACCACTGGTTCGATATTAACCACCAAGCAAGGGCTTTATTGTATCAGAATCTTGCTCAGAATATGAATCAGGTTTCCACAACTGTGTAGCATAAATAACTGCTTTTAACACATCTGACTGGCACAGCTTCATGGCATGTGTACATTATCAGTGTCTGGGCAAAGCATAGGACAATGGAGGATCTGTGTTTTTATTACTTCGTCCTGATTCTGATCTTCCTCCCTTTATTATAAGTAAATTGAAATTAATCAAGCAATTGAAGCATAAAACTGATACATGTTTTATGAATCAGAATCAGGGTTACTTCCATGACAGGCTGGCACTATCCTTTGCAGATTGTTTCATATCATTTGCTTCAAAGGCTTGGGCTAGTCATTTCTTATGTGCTCTCCACTCTTGCACTTCAGTGTAATCTTCCTTCTTCCCTTAACCTGTCATATTAGATTTTTTTTCCTATTTATCTGTACAATGGAAAATCAGCCAGACTATATGCTGTGACTATTTCTTAACAGGGAAAAATAAATCAGTGCCTTCCTGGCTTTTGAACTCATGCAAGTGGAGATATCCAACTTACTGCACTTAAAATGTCATGCAAACTCATTTCCTGACTTATTGGAATGCTTATGGTCTATTATTAATCTCAGCAAACGAGAGTTCCCCTTCTACTGCTTAATTTTGTGTCTACTGTTTAATTTTGGGGGGAGTTTAAATTTTATATTCGTCTTCATTATGCACACAGAAGTACAAAAGTACTCAGCAGAGGAAATCAAATTTTGTGAGCTCCTTGGAGCTTTGTATGCATCACAGACTTTTATCAAGCCAAAATATTGCAGTGCTAGATATTGATTTTGATATTAAATTTGTAGAGTGTGTTTTAGTCTGGCCATTATGAGATATATCTTTTGCTGATGCAAATAATTCTAGGCACAATTTAGATAATTTGACATAAAAGTATCCTATTAATTTGGAAAAACATCTATCTGGATGTCAAATAAGCAAATGTGTACATCAGCTATTCAAGCTCATAAGTTTAAACCCGAAAAGAAAGAGATCATTCCCATAATGCTGTCACCATTATCTCTAGGTTGTTTTTGCATTTGCTTCTGATCAATCTCTTATTGTTGTGTTTGCGTTTGTAAGCATTTGTTCTGCATCCCCTTGTTAGCTGGGCTACTGTTACAAATTAGTGCTATTTCCCAGCTGGGGTTTGATTGGTGTCAGTCATGGTGGAGCCTGACTGTTTAACACACAGGTTAAACAGTACTCTAGTGTTTTAGTAACAAACAATAGAAAATAGAATTGGGGGGCTTGAGGGCAATGGCGGCGGGGAATGGGGAAAGAAAACCCTCAGTGTTCTCTCGACTAGTAAAATAAAAATATTTATACTTCGGGTATATGTATTTCAGCTTTAAGAAATTCTTACTGCAGCATAGTAGAATAGCATATAGACTATACACTGTGACTATTTATTAAGAGGGAAAAATGAATCAATACCTTCCTGGCTTAGGTGACACCCATGTCAATACATTAGGCAGGGGTGGCTGAAGAGTGAATTCAACCATCAGCACCTAACCATGCATATTGCTTCACTTTTAGCTTGTTCCTTGGCATAGTTTTGGTCCATGCCAGCTAGCATTTTTGGGAAACAGACAATACAAAATAGGGAAGAGCGGCTGGTAGACAAGATGCTCGAGCTATGATTCAGAGAGACTACGAAAGGCTGGAGAATTGGGCTGACAGGAAGCTCATGAAGTTCAGCAAGGGCAAATGCCAAGTCTTGCACCTGGGGAGGAAGAACCCCAGGTATCACTACACACTGGGAGCTGACCCATTCCTTGCAGGGTTGTAAAGAAAGCCCTAGGAGTCCTGGTGGGCACAAAGTTGACTATGAGCCAGCAACATGTTCTCATGGCAAAGGCAGCCAGCAGCATGCTGTGCTGCATTAGGAAGAGCATCACCAGCAATCTGAGGAAAGTGATCCTTCCTCTTTACTCAGCAGAGGAAGCACAGCACCTCTGGAGTGCTGCGTCCGGCCTGGGCTCCCCAAGACAAGGGAGGAATTCCAACAAAGGGCCACAAAGCTCCTTAATGGATAGAAGCATTTCTTATGAGGAAAGGTTGAGAGAGCTGGGACTGTTTGGCCCAGAGAAAAGGTAGCTTGGCAGGAGATCTTATTAATGACTGAAGAGAGGGTGCAAAGAAGATCGAGCCAGGCTCTTCCCAATGACAAGACAAGAGGCAATAAGCACAAGTCAAAACACCAGGTAATTCCATGTGAAAACAAGAAAATATTTATTTTATTTTTTATGAGGGTGGTCAAACACTGGGACAAGTTGCCTAGAGAGGTTTTAGAGTCTCAGTCCTCAGAGTTATTCAAAACATGGCTAGACACAGTCCTGGGTAATCTGCATTTGCTGACCCTGTTTGAGCAGGGTGGTTGGACTAGACAGTATCTCAAGAGGCCCATGTTCAACCTAAACAATTCTATGATTCTGTGAAGTACAGTTTAGGGAAATACAACAGATCCTCCCAACAGGCAGTGTATATGAAACCGCACCACATTATGCTCCTTCGGCTCTCCTTGGTCCTTTAACAGTGTAACTTTGCTCTTTTCAATACTACTATGCACAAGAATGCAACATCCCAGGGCAGGAGACTAATATGGTGAAAACATTGCCCTGGTGGGCGGTGCAGTGGTGCAATAAAGAAGGCTATAATTGTTTATGCCTCTGCCCCTCTCCAGAATTCCAGAAATGATACTAAGATCACATGATCTGCACACTCATGTCATTTCAGGTATTCAGGGTCATAAAAAAAAAGAAAACCTAAAAATATTGCATTTTAGGACCATTGCATGAGGGTCAGGAGAGACCCAAAGCCAATTACTACTTACTGTGGATACAGCCAGGTTGTGACAATTAGCCAGAACAGTATCTGTCCCTGTTTTACTTGGTAGTTGAGACCTGTTTCAAGCACATTCTCTTAAGTACTTTGGAAAGGAAAAGGGTTTAGAAGGGTATCCTTTTTGCACTGTGTCTGCTGTTCAACTGTGCAATCTACTAAGCCTTAAAAAAATACAGGAAAAAACTCACAAACAAACTTAAGAATAACCCTGTTTTTTTAAATTAATTTGCCATCCTTAAAGCTTTCCCAGCTGCCACCCATTGCTAAATTTTTTGTCATCATTAGTATTAACAACGTGAGCTTGTCCAAATTCAGTGATAAGTAAGTAACCAAGATCTGGGCCATTTTTGCCGTAAGAGGAAACTGAAATGAATTAGAAAAAGGTAATACAAGAAATCTGAAATAAAACTCTACTTTTACTGTACTTGAACATATATAGAGGATAAGTACCCCTAATGAATCTTGATTGAATGAATTTTAGCTCAGATAGCGCACTTCCGAGATAATTCTATATGCATTTGATTATGTTTTCCTTCTGCATATTAAGTTATACAAAAGAGAATATAATAATTAGGGGGTTTGTGGTATTTACTCCAATTTTTCATTTGATTACTAACAACTCATTAGTTATTATTATAACTAACTTTGTACTTTGGAATACAAAGGAAATCAAAGACCTATCGAAAGACCATGTTTTCAGATTATATCCTTGATATCAATGTTTATTTGTTCCATGCTGTTACTGTTTGCTTGAATAACATTCATTTTTGTCTATTTTTTCTTCTTTTGTAAATGTTGACACAGCTAAATTTGAAAGAATTTTAATCTATTCCATTTCTTGTTTTAGATTTATTCAGATACGCAATTATATTATGTTATTATTTCATTAATTTCTTATCTGAATCCTGCAGCCTTTTTTTATGTTTGTTGCTCTCATTCTCCCATACATTTGTTCTAATCCATTTTATTCTTTAACTGAGACATGCAAGATAACACTTTCTCTGAAAAATAAATTACAGTAATGTTACCACAGTGAAACATGGCTTTGTATTTTAGCACCTTCTTGCTTCCTATATTCATAAGTTCTCAAATTTTAACCCACAACCTGACAAATCATCTTTGCTTTTTAAACTTAATCATAAGCCACACGAGTAATTTGCACAGTACTTGAAGTAGCAAGTTATGTGTGATTATATCAGTGTGAGATCTTGATGGCATTAATTTACTGCTGTGGCACGTAAGAATACCTGGAGCTTCACATCCTAAACATTTCCCCTTGTCTCTGATAATTAATGCATTCTATAAGGAAGTGCACTTAAGATTTATGAAATCAGGCTGGTGCTCCCAAATAATACTACCACTTTGAATATTTTCTTTTAGAGGAAATAGATGTCTTTAAGATACCAAGGCCAAGTGCAAGGTCCTGCACATGTGTCGGGGCAATCCCCAGCACAAATACAGACTGGGTGGAGAATCGATTGAGAGCAGCCCTGAGGAGAACAACTTGGGGGTGTTGGTGGATAAGAAGATCAGCATGTCCCAGCAACGTGTACTCACAGCCCAGAAAGCCAACCGCATCCTGGACTGCATCAAAAGAAGTGTGGCCAGCAGGTTGAGGGGGGTGATTCTGCCCCTCTACTCTACTGTGGTGAGACACCACCTGGTGTTCAGCTCTGGGGTCCCAACATAAGAAGGACACAGACCTGTTTGGAGCGAGCCTCAAGGAGGGCCATTAAGATGATCAGAGGGTTGGAGCATCTTTCCTAGGAAGACAGGCTGAGAGAACTGGGGTGGTTCAGCCTGAAGAAGACAAGGCTCCGGGGAGAGCTTGTAGCAGCCTTCCGGTACTTAAAGGGGGCCTACAGGAAAGGTGGGGAGGGACTCTTTATCAGGGAGTATAATGATAGGAGGAGGGGTAACGTTTTTAAATTCAAAGAGGGTAGATTTAGATTACTTATGAGGAAGAAATTCTTTACTGTGAGGGTGATGAGATACTGGCACAGGTTGCCCAGAGAAGTTGTGGATGCCCTATCCCTGGAAGTGTTCAAGGCCAGGTTGGCTGGGGCTTTGAGCAACCTGGTCTAGTGTCCCTGCCCATGGCAAGGGGGTTGCAACTAGATGATCTTTAAGGTCCCTTCCAACTGTAACAATTCTATGGTTTTATGATCTATGAAGTTTTGTGTTGACTCCAACAGTAACAAGGCTTTCTTTCCTCTTAAGGCAGGTATTTTCTGCCAAATCATTTCAGCACTGATAAACAGTTACCCACCTTTCTCACACAACCAATGAAAATTTTTTGCACTAGGAGAACTCTATTCTCTTGAAGACTTTATGGTGTGATCCAACAAAAGCATACTAAGAGAGTACCATAGCTGGTATTCTTTTTATTATTTAATAAGCCCCAAATATGCTAGGCATTTTCCTTATAAAAAAGCAGACCAAAAGTCCTGGGTATTTTCTGGAGGCTAAAGGCACAATTCCTTTCAAACAATGAAAAATATCTAATCTAAAAACCTACAGAAACTGCAGCTCTGTGAGATGTGTTATCTTAATCATGATGTTGTATAGTAGAATTGCTATTGTCTGAGCACCAGTCCTTCCTGCAATCCCCTTGGTAAGCTTCTCAATATAAGTGAGGCAACAAAAGAGCAACAAAAATGTTGATCACATGTTACCAAAAAAGGCAATAATGAGAGGGGTGTGGGAAAGAGAAAATAATTTAGTCAATTAATATTACTTTTTTTCCTTAACCTTTCTACTCCTCTTGAAGTCCTCCATGGATTTTCCATTTTTGTTTACATTAGAAGTTTGTTGACTTGTTATTCATTTATTAATAGATGCTAATTGATATTGATCTCAATGTCTTGTTTATTATCATCTTCCAGAGGAAAAAATTATTCTGAGATGATACATCTGGAGTGAGTTGTGGTTCTCGAGGTGGAATCAATATACATAGGAAAGTCTGAAGAAACAATTCTGGTTTGACGTACATTGCAGTTAAGAAAGATTAATTTCAAAAGCATGCATAAAGACATAGGAACAGGACACCTATGATGAGATGATAGCGATAGAAGCTATGACAGTTATTGGGAAAGAACAAGAGGAGGTTGCTGATACCCCAGACGGTAATACTTGGAAGTTGGCTCCCATACCTCCTTGTCTGGAGTGCTGGACCTGTCTAGGATCAAAGACGCGTGTATAGCGAGGATGTGGTCCTTCCTTACTTGTTTTGTAGCTTTGGAACTATTTAACAAAAACAAGAGACTTCAAAAAAAGCACAGCTGTCAAAACTGCACTTTACTTTCAATTAGATTAAACCCTGTATTTGGAAGAGTGTGTACCAATACTGTGTTAAAGGATATCCAACAGAAAAGCATAAGCCCTTCTGCTGTGCTGCTTTGCTGCATCTTTTCCTCTGGGGTGCTGCGATATAGCGTAGCCATACTAGGGACTTATGGCAAAAGAAAGGAGCAAATAAATGGCAGTCTCAACATGAACTGAGATCAGCCACTGTAATGTCATGTTGGGTTTCAAAGACTTAATGTGGATGGTTCTTTCATACTTAAATTTGTTCCCTTGGACCCACCACTGCCCTGAGGCCACGACTTTTGCCCCCTTGACCTCTTTTTTTAAAAAATGAAACAGAGAAAACCCCAGTAACACCAAACAGTAGCACTTCATATTGATTATCCATTTTAAATTGTGGCTTGTGGAAGAACCAGGACAAGACTTCAATTTTACTGATTCCTGTTCTACTTCCCACTGGTTTTCCAGGAAAAAAGATCTGACAGAGGGGAGTGAATGAAAATAATATATAGATCAACATAGCACAGAAAGTCTCACTAAACAGGAAGGAGACTTTTATTACATAAAGAATTTTACAGAAAGGGTGTATTTTCTTTTCTGCACATTGTCTTCCTTTTCCTGAGTCTCTAGCACTCTTTTGCCATCCACTCAACAAGCATAAAACAGAATAAAGCAAAAACATACATCCACTAATCTAAAATATTTTTCTCTATATTTCCAGACGAACTGGAAAATAAATTCACGTTCATAAGTTACAATTTACCAAATATATGCTTAACACAGCAATACTAAATTTGTGGGTCATGTATGTTACCTCTGAAGTCTTAATGATGGTATCACTTTTGCATACTATGTCTTCAGCAACGGCTCTAATCCTTGTCTCTGTTAGCTGAAGGAGAACTATAGATGACATTCAGCTCAGAGCATAGTGTTGACACTGCAGTCCTGCCTTTTCAGGGCAGAGCTGAGGCTTGAATGGGTGTTAGTGCACAGCACAGAATATTCCCAATTCAAAATGTTAAACGTGTTGCTAATTATAATCAAAACCTTTGAAAACTGAACACTGAATAAATACTCTGGAGGCTTTCTTGTCTAATCAGAACTGAGAAGAAACTACAGTCAGAGTACATGTCATATTCATTTATATATTTGAAAAGTAGGGTAGTTTTACAATTATATCAGGTTGGCTAACACAGAATCACAGAATCACAGAATTTTCAGAGTTGGAAGGCACCTCTAGAGATCATCTAGTCCAACTCCCCTGCTAAAGCAGCATTGCCCAGAGCACATTACTCAGGACTGCATCCAGGCGCGTCTTGAAAATCTCCAGAGAAGGGGACTCCACAGCCTCCCTGGGCAGCCTGTGCCAGTGCTCTGTCACCCTCACCGTAAAGAAGTTTTTCCATGTATTTGAACGGAACTTCCTGTGTACTAACTTGTGCCCGTTACCCCTCGTCCTGTTACTGGGAACCATTGAAAAGAGCCTGGCTCCATCCTCCTTCAACCCACCCTTTAGATACTTGTACGCCATAATAAGGTCTCCCCTCAGCCTTCTCTGCTCCAGGCTAAAGAGTCCCAGCTCTCTCAGCCTTTCCTCATAAGGGAGGTGCTCCAAGCCCTTAATCGTCTTAGTTGCCCTTTGCTGGACTCGCTCCAGCAGTTCCCTGTCCCTCTTGAACTGGGGAGCCCAAAACTGGACACAGTATTCCAGTTGTGGCCTCACCAGTGCAGAGTAGAGGGGGAGAATGACTTCCCTCGACCTACTGGCCACACTCTTCCCTATGCAGCCCAAGATTCCATTGGCCTTTTTGGCAACAAGGGCACATTGCTGGGCCATAGATAATTTACTGTCTACCACAACCCCCAGATCCTTATCCCCCAAGCTACTTCCCAGCAGGTCCGCCCCTAACCTGTACTGGTGCCTAGCATTCTTCCTCCCCAGGTGCAGGACCTTGCACTTGCTTTTGTTGAACCTCATTAGGTTCTTCTCTGCCCAGCTCTCCAGCCTGTCCAGGTCACGCTGGATGGCATCATGGCCCTCTGGGGTGTCAGCCACCCCACCCAGTTTGGTATCATCAGCAAACTTGCTGAGGATACACTCTGTCCCCTCATCCAGGTCATTAATGAATATATTAAACAAAATTGGACTGAGTATTGACCCCTGGGGGACACCACTGGTTACAGGCCTCCAACTAGACTCTGTGCTGCTGATCACAACCCTCTGAGTTCTGTCCCGCAGCCAACTCTCAATCCACCTCACTGTCACCTCATCTAGCCCATACTTCCTCAGCTTCCTAATGAGGATGTCATGGGAGACAGTGTCAAAAGCCTTGCTAAAGTCAAGGTAGATGACATCCACAACTCTCCCCTCATCCAGCCAACCAGTTATAACATCATAGAAAGCTATCAGATTGGTCAAGCATGATTTACCCTTGGTAAATCCATGTTGACCACTTCCAATAACTTCCTGTTCCTCAACGTGTTTGGAGATGACATCCAGAAGGAGTCGCTCCATTACCTTCCCAGGGACAGAGGTGAGACTAACTGGTCTGTAGTTCCCTGGGTCCTCCTTCTTGCCTTTTTTGAAGATTGGAGTGATGTCAGCCTTCCTCCAGTCCTCAGGCACCTCTCCTGTTCTCCACGACCATTCAAAGACGATGGAGAGTGGTCTAGCAATAACATCCGCCAGCTCTCTCAGCACTCGTGGGTGCATGCCATCAGGGCCCATGGACTTGTGAAAGTCCAGCTTGGCTAAGTGGTCTCTGACACGGTCCTCCTCAACTGAGGGAAAATCTTCCTCTCTCCAGACCTTCCCCTTTGCCTTCAGAGTATGGGATTCATGAGGGACTGCTTTAGCAGTGAAGACCGAAGAAAAGAAGGCATTCAGTAACTCTGCCTTCTCTGTGTCTTCCACCACTAGGGCACCTGTCTCATTCACCAGTGGGCCTACATTTTCCCTAGTCTTCCTTTTTCTATTGATATACTGAAAGAATCTCTTCTTATTGTCTTTAACTGCAGTGGCCAAGCTGAGTTCTGATTGAGCTTTGGCCCTTCTCATTTTCCCCCTACATAGCTTTGTTATATCTTGATAGTCCTCATAAGTTGCCCATACCTGCTTATTAGAAATATAACTATACATCTGTACTGTTTTGACCACGTGTAGGGGTGCTAGGACTGGGTGGTGAGAGAAATATTGTGAGCTGTGCCGCTGTAATGTCATTGTTCATGCAAGACATGCTTCCATGGAAAGCCACTTACTTTTGTGGATGGACAGATTCTGAAGTACTCTGCTTCTATGCCAGGGCAGACTAGCATAAGCAAAGCAAGTCCTTCTTTGGAGAGTGGTAAGTATAATGGAAAAGAAAGCAATATATTTATTGAGCAGTAATAGAATGTTTTCTAATAACACTCAGTTTGAAGTATTGCCAAGTCTTTCTTAAGAGGTAATGGAAATGCTACGTCAGTACGAATAAGAAAAGATTATTTTCTGCAGCAATAAAATGAATGATAGAATAGTTTATTACTGTTGCCAGAAAATTTATACTGACAAGTATACCCAGATAATTCATTGCATGACGAAGAACATTGTATTGTCTTGTCAAAGAAAAGCATCATTTTAATTTAAGATGAATTGTACTTTACTAGCTGGTACAGACTTCATAGATCATAGATCTGAGCAATGAAACTGATTTAAAGAAAACAGCTAAGACATGACTTTAACAATTACCTGATTAGAGCAACTTATTCCTTGATCAGGGTTGCTAGCATTTTGAAGAAGGTATTCTGCATGAACTGATTCATTTTACAAAATTGAAATACCTACCATAATATCAAGCTTTAAAGTTTAAGTATACCTCAAGGTATCCAAGTTGCTTCACATACAGGAGGGGAAAAATAATTCTGTCATCCTCTGTTCTGCAAGAATTGTTCTAGAAAATTATGGTCCTCCTGGAGACATATTAATCACTCATTTTATTTGAATCATGCAAAGCATGTTATTAATAGAAATAACTCCTGAAAGGGTCTCAGTTTTTTAAGTAGAATAGGGTTGAGTCAGTGCAGTACACATTAGTGTAATGACATGATATGTAAAAATGGAACTCTTTTATACTCTTTCAGCCAGGAGAAACTATGATGTGAAATCATTTCCACGAAGGACAAACTGCACCTTAAAAATCACTCATTTTGACATTTAGGGATGGTTTTGTTCTCAGTTAGGTTGAAGTGATTCCAGTGCATGCTGTTCTGGCATAACTGAGAGTAAGATCATTTCAGAGCTCACTAATTGTCCAAAGGAAGAGTGACAAGTATAGAAGAAGCACTCAAAAAAAAAAAAAAAAAAAAAAAAAAGAAACAAAACTAACAATACCAGCAACAAAAAAATAACTTTAGCAAAGAAAAAAAGTCTTAAAAGGGTGTTTTCACTTCCCAGAGAATCTTTTCTGCTAGCTCAATGGTTGCACTGAGAGGGGGGAGGAATTAGGAGAGATTGGATGCTCAGAGTCCAATAGAATAATAGAAGACTTAAAAGATTGACCAGAGTGGATACGTATCTCTTGTTCTTGATAAGTTTTGTTTAGAAAATCCACATATGGAGTACATATTAATTTATTTGAGAAAGTGCTCAACTGCTTCCCTTCCTACCCTTATGATAAAAAGGGTGTTTGTTAGAAAGGAAGTAACTAAATATACTGATACACTAATATCAATCCTTTTCTTTTGCACATCTTGATGGTCAGAAACTAACGAGAAACCAAATGTATCCATAATCCTTTAAGGTTTCAAATCATTTTAAGTCTGATGTAAATTAGCTTAGGATAGGATTGGATATTTAATAATATCCATTGTAACAATGAGAAAAGACATGAAACAAAGTGGAAACAGGCAGTTACTCTGTTACATTTCACAAGTAGGATATACAAATTATTAAATTAATGTAATCTCACTGAAGTTGCTGAGTAAGTTTTTGTTGTATTTTAAATACATATTGGGTTTTGGTTTTCGTTTTTTTTTTTTGTTGCTGGGTTTGTTTTTTTTTTTTTCATTTCTGTTGAAATTCATTATCTTTCCAATCACAAAAATAAAAACCAAATAAATTGCCTCATTTTTAATGCTATTGTGAAAACTGGAGTGTTTCCTCTAAGGAAAGACAGACTGCCTGGTTAGCTGATCAAGTATCTGTTATCAGAATATGTCCCTGGATTATGACAAACAAAACCTGATGGTGCTAAAGCACATCTCTACTGATGTCTTTTTAGAGAGTACAAAAGCAGTCTGAAGTCACTGCTGACACAACAGTGTATTTTATATCATAGGAAGTTACTGCAGAAACCAAATTTAGAGTTCCATCATTTCAAGAGACCCATAAAAAATGAAGTAGAGGAAACAGGATGGGAACTGAATATGAAGTTTCTCCTAAATTTTTCAGTAAAGATTAAATTCTCTAATGTATTGTGCACATAAGAATTTAAATCAGAAGTTTATTTTATTTTTACTATATTTCCTCAGTCTTCTAGCCAGCTGTTTTCTCTCACCTGGAGAAAGGCCAAAACGGAGTTTCTGTGGGATGTTCAAGAGTTGTAGCCTGGTTTCACAGCATAGTAGAAAGACAATGACTGATCTGCAAAACCACAGTGGGACTAATCATATATTTTCTATTGCTTGATTAGAGACTACTGAGCATATATTAGGTTTTATGACTAGAAGATATCTGTTGTGAGGAAAAGAATGGAGCAAAGAACAGAAGATCAACAACAGGAAGTTGATGTAACTGTAAATCCATTGTCATTCTCTGGCAGTGAAACACCTAGCTTAGTGCCAGGGATTTTAATTTTAGTGAGGCCAGATTGCACTTATTTTTCCTGAACAGTTACATTAAATTGATTAGTACTAAATTAATTAAAAAGGCAGAAATATTTGAGTAGTTAGAGATTTTCTTCCCATTAGACTTAAAACTAAGAGAGAAAAATGAAGTACTGAAACAATGAGTTATACAAAAGAACTGCCCAGTTGTGACAAAATTAATTCAAAGAGGCAGTACTTTGGTTTCAAATTCTGCTGAGCAGTAAAAGAGAGTGTGGGACGCCAAGTATTACAAGTTGTATTCCTGACAGGTCATCTATTTTTAGGGAGAGACAGTTCCAGGCCAAATAATAGGGCTGTGGCTATGCAAACAGATCAGATCCTCAGCTGGTAAAAACAGTAATAATAGCAAAAGCATTACCAGTGGTAACTGTACTGTCACTGTATCTAGACATGATTATTTTAGACAGGATTATCAAAAGGCGAGGATCTCCCATATGAACACAGAATAGAAGTACAAAATGAAAGAATTGACCAGTACGAACACTTTCCCTGCCTGGAAGACCCTACAATGCAAGCATGAGGAAGAAGTAAAAGATGAGCACAGATGCACAGAGGAATTTGAGGAAACAATAAGCCTGAACTGATTGTTGTGATAGGCAGCAGGCACCACCCATGAGTGCTTTAGCCACTGCATGTCTTTGTAGGCATTGGTCCAAAAAAGGGTTTTAAGGAAGGTTTTGAAAGCAAACAATAAAGGCCTTACACAGTCTCCTGCCTGGATGGGGAGTGCTAAGGTGGAGAGTTGCAGCTGTATTCATCTGAATATACTGATACTTATTCAAATCAGGACAGTCTCTGACATTAAGGTATAAATGAAGACAAAACTGCTTACAAAATCAGTGTTTCTTTCTTTAAAAAACCCAGAAAATACTCCCCTACCATAGGATTGGGAGCTACCCACAGATACATATATTTTTTTGAAAAATCTAGTATTTACATGGCTGTGTCAGCCTGAAAAGCTGTGATAACATATAATACATTACTGGGCAAGCAGATCCCTGAAGGGGCCAAAGTCTGCTCTCCTGAAACCCAGCTCTGTGAACCTGCTTTTTGCCCTGCTCCATTTTCCTAGGATCCTGAACCCCACCATCTTATGGTCACTGCAGCCAAGGCTGACCCTGACTTTCACATCCATAGCCGGTTCTTCCTCGCTTGTAAGTGATAGGTCCAGCAGAACACCCTTCCTTGTTAGCTCCTCAATCGCCCATGTCAGGAAGTCGTTATCAGTGTGCTCTAGAAAATCTCCAAGATTGTTTGCACCCTTCTGTGTCATCCCTCCAGCAGGTACCAGAGTGGAATGTGATGTTCCTTCCAGTCATCTGAAGAAGGCCTCAGCTGCTACTTCTTCCTGGTCAGGAGGTCTATAGCAGATACCTCTTGCAAGAGAAACCATGTCTGCCTACTAATCTTTACCCACAAGCTCTCAGCTGGCTTTTTACCCAACCCTCGGCAGAGCTCCATGTACTTCAGCTGCTCTCTCACATAAAGGGCAACTCAAAGGGCAGCCCTCCTCCTTGCTCTCCTGCTCTGTCCTTCCTAAGGAGCCTGTATCCATTGATCACAGCAGTCTGGTTGTCTGTGCAGTCCCCCCATACTTCCTTGAACCCAATGAGGTTGTAGCCCTGTGACCATACCAACTTCTAACTCCTGTTTGTTCCTCATGCAATACGCATTAGAGGCATTTCAGAGAGTGTATTGGATTTGCATGGCAAGGTTTTGGTAGCAGGGGTGGCTTCTGTGAAAAGCTGCTACAAGCTTCCCCTATGTCCGATACATCAATGCCAGCTGGCTCCAAGATGGACCCACTGGTGGCCAAAGCTGAGCACATCAGCAACAGCGATAACACCTCTGTGATAACATGTTTAAGAAGGGGAAAAAACTGCTGTGCAACAGCAGCTGGAAGAGAGAAGTGAGAATATGTGAGAGAAACAATCATGCAGACACCAAAGTCAATGAAGAAGGAGGAGGAGGAGGTGCTCCTGGCACCAGAGCAGATAGCCACCTGCAGCCCATCGAGGACCCCACGCCAGAGCAGTCCATTCCTGAAGGACTGCACCCCATGGAAGGGACCCATGCTGGAGCAGTTCATGGAGAACTGCAAACCATGGGAAGGACCTGCATTGGAGAATTTTGTGAAGGACTCTCTCCTGTGGGAGGGACTCATGCTGGAGCAGGGAAAGAGTGTGAGGAGGAAGAAGCAGCAGAGACAAACGTGTAACGAACTGACTGCAATCCCCATTCCCTGTCCCCCTGCACTGCTCAGGGAAGAAGTGAGGGGTGTGTGGAAACTGGTTTAAGATTTGGTTTTATTTCTTATTATCCTACTTTGATTCGATTGGCAGTAAATTAAATTCATCTCCTCGAGTCAAGTCTGCTTTGCCCATGACAGTAATTGGTGTGTGACCTCTGTGTCCTTATCTCAACCCACACGCCTTTCATCATATTGTTCTCTCCCTGTTCAGCTGAGAAGGGGGAGTGATAGAGCCGCTTGGTGGGCACTTGGCATCCAGCCTGGGCCAACCCACCAGAGAGACACTCAAGTGTGCTGAATCCCCAGGACAGGCTTGAGAGCTTTCCCCACAAGGCTGTTCTGCAGGCACTTCCTTCTTTACATGCCTACGCTCAAAGAGATTGCACTTGAGCTGTTTTGTTGATTACTACATCCCTTCTGCTCCCATCACCATAGGCCTTTGGCTTGCCTACCCCACCCGCAGCTTCTTCACTTGTTGAGGAATCTCTCCTTCCCAGACATTTCTAGTTTAAAGGTCTCCCTGCCAGGTTTCTTACCAGCTATACCAGGCTGTTGGCAAAGCTATCTTTGCCCTGCATAGTCAGGTGGATCCCATCTCTTACAAATAGCTGTTGACCCCCAAGGAGGGTTCCAAAAGTGCTTTTATTCCCTCTATTTTCAGCTTGAAATATTATACACCGATTTCACATGCTCAGAGACTCTTCTAAATCCTTCGTATTATTTTCAGAAAATACAAGGTGTTTGGGTTGATTCATTACATTTCCAAGAGATATGTGCTTCTCATCAGGTTTCTTATGCAGTGTAACTATTTCTTTGTATAAAATATTAACCAACGCAACCTTTAGTTTTAAGGGAGATATTGATTCTACAATTACCTCTCTTCTCTCAGTAAACATTCTGGAGATCTCAAGTATTCATTCCCAAACACATTGTTTCCACTGTGAAAGGATGGTGTGCAATTACCACACGCAAAGACCCTCTGGGCAAATCATTACAACTGCAAACTGGATGAGACATTTGATTTAATACCTCATCTTGGCATGATATGATCATTAAGATTACAGAATTCCTATAGCCAACTTAAATAAAGACATCAGACTCCACACGCAGTTTTATTCACACATCCAGATTCCTCATGCAGTCCTAGGTGCAAATAAAACTGAGCTCACATTTCTGATCAGTGTAGCCACCTATGCTTTTCCCATCAGAAATAATTCTACATAAGCTGGTAAAAGGATTAGGTTTCCTAACACATCAGTTTCCCTCTCTTCTATCTTTATAACTGTGATTCTACTTCCAATAAAGTCAGCTGGATTTTCCCTCATATTGTAACAGAAACAAAGTCAGATCAACTACTCCAGCAGCCCTCCTACCCTTTGTAAACTGCAGCTGAGCGTACAGTGGGGAGAGGAGATCTGGGGAACTGCACCTTTACAAGGCTCTGAAGTGACCTGGAGCAGAGTGATGCTGTACAGAGCATATAGCACAAACGCTGGGCAACCAGAGCCCTAAGGAAGCTCACCTCTCCGACGCATTTGGGTTTGCCAAGCCTGCAATCAAAGCCAACTTTAGACAACTTTTATACATATGGCAGACCAAGCTGTAGAATAGTTAGCTCAAGGGACACACTGTTGCTGTAGCAAAAGCCCCTGTCTCCAGGCTGCCATTACTGACAGCTCTGCAGCTAGTTTCTATTTAAAAATAAGACAGCTTTAGCTCCATCTTTGAAAGGAATATATGTATGTAAGCACTGCTAAATATCAGAAAGAGGAAATGTTCCTTCCAACTGAGATGGGGCAGAAAGAAGACATATTTAGAAACTGATGCTACTTAGCCATTCAAGTTTCTGCTGAGATTACAGCAGGATCCAAGACTCTCAATATTTTGATGAAAATGGGCTGTTTTTTTTCAGCAGCAAAATGTTTGTGAGTGCTTTAAAGAAAATATATATTTGCAGCCACAGTTCAATTTGAACCAGTTGCTCTCCATCAAAGGGCTGATTTACTGGTAGAATTTAAAGCTTTTAAAGAGGACGAGATTGTTGCTCCTGAAAATACACTACTGAATTTGCTACAGGTACTTGTTTTGCTGGAAGTCATGCTTTTTCTCCTGCATCCACTGTCATTCCTTCCTATTACTGCCATGGCATACCAGAAACTCTAGCTACCAGCAGTCAAAGGCAACGGTCAAAAATTGCTGCACACCTGTAAATCAGGTAGTTATCCTCCCCTTCCCCACATTATTTTCCTCCTCTCCCCCACTTTTCTCATCTATACTAGTCATGTCTGCTTGACAGATGATTACTGAGTATTGATTTTCAAGGTAAGTTTTTTACAGAGTGGATTAAAAAGAACTTTTATGATTCAGTCAAAACTGTCATTTATTATTCATGTGTTCTCTAATGTGACACACAGCAATAGCTACTGGCATCTGAGTAGACATCATGTCCATGTAGGGTTTGCATTGCTGAATTTTTTTGTGACATTTGCCATCAGGTGTAGGAACTAGTGAACTTTGGATAGAAGGAGCACCCTACTTTTAAGCAAACTGACTTATTAAAATGTAAAGAGGTCAGCCTACTGAGAGATGCCTAGAAGCCAAACACTGCTGAGGGCTGCTTAGTGTCTTTAAGAAAATTAAGGCAGAGTGACTGTACATACAATTCTGCAAGAAACCTCTACTGCTATGTCCATTTCTCTTTCTAGCTAGACACCATAGGTGTGTTTAAGTAGGCAGGAAATATCATTGTAATGATGGCAAATAAGCCATTCCCTTGTGCAAGCCACTATCTCTTGTGTATCATCTCATTTTCATCCTGCATAAGATGTTACAGAAAGATTTGCCATTGCCCGGAGGCTAGAAAACTTGAAACAACCAAAGGTTTAGATTAAGTATGGCACATCCTTATACCCAGTGGTTTGCAAAGTTATTCTATGCAACCTTCAGAAAAGTGCCTCTAGCACTTGAAACGATGGCCAGATTTGCTTTTTCTCAAACTCTCTGGGGGTCAGGCTTCTCTTCAAGACCTTTATTAAGCAGAGTTTTTTGGCTTTCTTTCTGGCCAACTTAAATATGAATTGTTTCCCTTTATTTGCTCTTTTTATTCTTAATTTTATTTGCATGGACTATATACTGTATAGAAACTTGCTGAACTGCTAAGGGATCTTGTTCATCAATGGTTTGAAAGGCAGAGTCATACATTCCTAGTTACTCAACTTTCCTATTTTTAGTCTGAGAACTTTGCTTACCAACTTTGTTGCTATATTTTAGGAACTTTAAGATTCTTATGCCTGCTTGCTGCTCAGGGACTTTGCCTAAGCCAGTTTTTTTTCCTCCTGTTCCTAGGCAATTGCTCTAGCTGTCAGCACATTGCCAGGTAGCTAGGGCAGCAGCTAGCATCTCAGACAGCTTCTTAATGAAAGACCCATGCTGATCCTTCTATTTATGCATTAGATCGCTGACTGATCTAGGACTCACCCTAGCCCTGCAAGGTACAACAGTCTTGTTTTAATCAGCCAGAGCTCCCAGCAATGAGCAGATAACATTCACAGTGCAAGAGCCCTCTGACATGCTGCACACTGCACCACTTTCTCCAAACATACAACATAGTGCCCCAAACCATAATGTTTATAAATGGAGATATCTGAAGAAAGCTATTACAACAAATATAATATTTTAGCAGAACCATGCTATCCACCTACAAACATGCAGGGAACATAGAGGAAGATGCACATACAAAAGGTATTTTCAGTCTTTAACCTTTGGTGGATAAATCCCAGTAGTGTCTAAAACAGGGTTAAATTCGGCTCTAAAGATATACCTGTATACCAACATCACTCTATCCAAAAAAAGAAATAAATGCACTTATATACCCTTATATTTTCATGATGAGGATAAAATTGACTTGATTGCTAGATGATTACAATGACTATTGGCACAATGAGAAAGGACATTGTGACTGTGTCTCTTCATCTAGATGAGCATCAGGGGAGGATTGTGGCAGAGTGCTGAATGTGCAACATACTTATTTAGAGGCCTTCCTTCAAATAAAAAGTGTCTTTCCCCCCACTCCTCCCCCACTGTGGATATAGGTTACTACTAATGCAAAAGGGAAAGATTTTTCTACAGACATAGGCAAATAACTCTGCCTTTCCAAACAATGTTTATTACAGACTTTACTATATTTTGATGTTTCAGTTGTGTGTGTATATGGGCATAATATGTGCCTGTATACTTTTCTCTCTCCATTTTTTCATATTTACCTTAGGAGAAACATTTTTTCATTTCACTGCAACTGTGTTCATCCTTCATCATGATAATGATAGTTTGTCCAAATCCCATACGTCAGTTTCTCTGTATGTTTTATATACCACAACTGTGTAACTAGCTGTTCTAGTTTGTTTAAGCTTTTTCTGCTTTTGCAGTGGTTTCATTTGAATATGGTGAAAGTTTCACCCTACTGGTATCGGTTGTGTTAGCATTGGCTCTTGAACTAATCTATAACTGAACTGAAACAGTGACCTGTCTTCCTTAGACACTTCAGAATGCTTTTGTTCATTATCCTATATTAAGCAAATAGGAAAATGCTATAAAGCTTCAGACATGAAAAGCTGCCTCTATGGAGTTAGTTTGATCACTGATTTCAGTGACTGTAGGATTTCACCCAGTATTTTTAATGCTGGAGCTTGAATTCACATCTCAATTGTAAACATTTATATTTCCACCAGGGGTTGAAACTGAAGTGCTGAGCTAACAACATTTTGTGGCTTCAGAAATGCTCTCAGTGGATCTTACAAATTTCCATTTGGCTGGGGGAATATAAAAATTATACCATATTCAAAAGAGGAGCCTACGCTTCTTTGAACCAGAACTTTCAACTTGGGAAAAACGGCCACCAGACCAGGACTCATAACATACCTTAACACTGAGGTTTAAACTTCTTGCTAAGAGATTACAGCAAGCTATATATATATATATATGTATACATATGTATTTTATCTAGTCATGTAAAACCATAAGTATATCTGACTGTAAGTGTGGTGGGCTGACCTCAGCTGACAGCCAAGCACCCAAATAGTCCCTTGTTACCCCTCTCCCTGGAAGACAGGGCAGGGGGAGAAAATAGGGAGAATGAGACAGGGAAGACTAGTAGTTCAAAATAATCACCGACTAGTTGCTGTCACAGGCAAAACAGATTTTACACGGGGAATTTAACTAAATTCATTGGCAATTAAAATTAATATGTAAGTACTGATTGAGGTATTAGGAAACAAAACCGGAACAGCAAGACCATTTACAATCTTAGGGAGACCACTGCTCTTTCTCCTTTCTTGGGCTCAACTGCACTCCTTCAGACCTCTCTCCTCCACCCACTCCTATCAAGGCAGGTTACACTCAATCCCTTTGTTAAGGGATATATACGAGCGGCTGCGTCCTCCAGCTGCTCCAGCTCAGGACCTCTCCTGCCTGGCTGATGGACCCCAGCCTGGTGCCTAGGGACCCGGGGTCTCTGCCCAGGCTGAGCGACATGGGTGACTTTTTCTCATTTGCAGATTCAACTAGTAAAGAAACTGAGCATTTGTCCCAGACACAGACACACTCACAGAGGACACTGACATGGCCGGTCACTCACATGGCCACAGAGGAGACACTGCCCCCGACGGCACCCCAAAGCGGATGGACAGGACCAGGAGGGCAGACAGCCCAGCCCCCTCCTCCTCCTGCACTGGCAGCAGCAGAAGGTCACTGGTGCAGCGCATGGGACACTCTCCACGTTCACAAGCACACCCACATTCGCTGATCCCCCGAGCACAGGCACAGACCCTCTGCCCGCCCAGCACACTGCCCCGAGCCCGGCTCCCCGACCCACCGGCCGGCCCAGCTTGAAGTTTGCTGGCGGTGACACCCCCCCCCCCCCCCCCCGCACACACCGGGTTTGGGGAGGACACACACACTCGTCCCTCTTTGAGCCACCAGGGCTGAGCCCCTCACTCGTCTCGCTCACGCCAGTGACCCCCAGCAGCAGTTTTGGTACTGTTCCTGCCCCAGCTCACGCTACTGGGATCCCCCACTCTCTCCATTCTCACTTTTCCTCTGCTCCCGTGGTTCTCAATGTGCTGCAGTCCTTTCAGGGGTGTCTCTGCTCTGGCTCCACACAGCACCTGCACCCACACCTTCACCACCATCTCCTTGTCCTCCAACTCCTCCTCTTCCTCCAGCTCCTCTTCCTCTTCCTCTCACCTTGCTGCTCCCTCTGTTGTTTCTTACTCTTTAGTTGTCTCTCCTCAGAGTTTTTTTGCTCTTTTTTAAATATGTTTCCACAGAGGTGGCACCATGTTGGCCAAGGGGCTCAGCCATGCCCTATGGTGGGTGGGTTGGAGCCGGCTGGCATGGGCTGTGTCCAGCACAGGGCAGCCCCGGCCTCTCCTCACAGAGGCCGCCAGGCAGACCCTGCTGCCCGGATGTGGGCACCTGCACCCAATGCAATAAGCCTGAAAGTTTGGAAATAATCTTGATTTAAGATATGACAAGACTGTTGCCATTTTTTTAAAAAGGTGAGTGTGTAGCATACCTTTTTTCTCAAATTATGGTACAAGTAATGTCTTACACTTCTCTCAGACTTCTAATTTCCTGTCTTTGTAGGGCACAGATTGTTGAGGTTTTTTTGTCTGTGTAACATCTATTATGAAAGAGTTTTAATAGGTAACCTGTAGCTGCAACTGCAGTGCAAAAAGACTCTCTTCACACCAGTAACATGAAACCCTTCCAGTTCCTGAGGCTCATCAAACTCCTTCCCATGCTAGAGCACACATAAACTAAAATAAACTTCAGCTGAAAAGGGGCTTTTGTGAGGAAGTGGAGAAATAAAGCTTTTCTTGGAAGGGTTCTTGTAGCTGTAAAAGCTTGCTCATACTTCACAGGGAAATAGACGTGGCCAACCACACATGCAAGTGAAGAGCCCTGTTTTTTCCAATGCTGAAAGGAAAAAGAAAGGGGGGGGGGGGGGGGGGGAGGGAGCTTTAGGCTTTCTGACACTACTTAGATGATATATTTTCAATATAGGACTATAAAATAATAAAAAATAACAACAGAGAAACAGAGAAAGGAGAAAGCAACCTGCCAGCAATGTCCTTGTCAGAGCTAAGATTCAGATGCCTGCTCTTCTCAGGAGCGCAGGAGCACAGCTCTGTTTACCACCAATCCCAGTGAAGTCAATTCAGAAACATGTATATGTATATATAAAGTGTGGTACATTGTATACAAAGGGACATTACCTAATCAAAATTGAGATTCAAGCAGTTTTCTGGGAAAGTGTCCCCAGTGTCTGTTCTTATTTAATTAGTACCCTCTCCCCAGTGTTTCATTTATAAATCAGAGCCTAATCACCCGCACAGATTCATTTTCTAACAGTACTTACTTGAGTCACTTTCAAATTGTTCCAAACTTCTTCCTTGATTTTTTTCTTTCCCTCTTGGAACACAAAAAAATGACCAATTAGTTCCACATTCTGGAGAAAAAAAATAGAATCTGAGAACCTCTGTGCCATCTGCCTGAAGCAAATTTGCACTGTTGAGTTATATCAGAGGATTTTAAACTTGAAGTAATGGCATACCCTTGACCACAGCAGCATGAATGGCTCTGCTAGAATTGCAAATGATTTTATGTACATTGGCAGTAAGACACCATTGATATCATAGTGTAAAAAACGAATATAAAGTAGTGACTAACTTGTTGCCACTGTCAATCAAGGTTGTTTGTGGGTTACAGTGAGCACAGAATTTGTATATGTAATACTGCTCTGAAATTGCAACATGGAGTATAAAATACTAGGCCAAAATGGAAAGTGATCAATAAGAAACATTGCCTGAAACCATTAAACAAACATCAGCAAACTGAGGAAATCTGTAAGGATAAAATGACAA
Source organism: Vanellus vanellus (assembly GCF_965231255.1). Taxonomy (NCBI): domain Eukaryota; kingdom Metazoa; phylum Chordata; class Aves; order Charadriiformes; family Charadriidae; genus Vanellus; species Vanellus vanellus. Next base: position 28,333,070 of record NC_138908.1, read on the forward strand.
ATCACTTTCATCACAGTCTGTAGTTAGTATTTATGGATTCAGATACAATGATAGGTAATGTACTAGATTTATGTAATGCCATTTATTACGGCTCTCATTTTTCCTATCTCCTGCACAACATTACTACAATATGTCATATTTCACAATAGTTATTTTAAACTCTCAGGTTTCTATTCAAAATAGAAATGCAAGTTGTAACTTAATTATAAATCCATGAATGATGACATGCAATAGTTTTGAAGGATTCCTTTAGTGCAGAAGGACCAATACAGGATCAACAGATCATCTGAAAGGTTTTGTGTTGTGGAGTGTCACTGCTACGATATTAAAGGAGACAGGTCCTGCCTGACCTACTGTTGATATAACCATAGACTGCTAAAAAATTCTTGAAGTGCCTCACAACCTTCCATCACTCAAGAATAGTTGAGGACAGATGTTTTTCATCAGACTGATAGTATTTTCACACTGCTTTCATTAAACTGTCATGTTAAAAACTGCTTCAGTTTCAGCCCCCTTTCTGCTTTGTTAGTTTTAACGTATCTCTCTGTACCTTGTATGACAGGAGAGGTTGCCGTTGTTCTTGCTGTGTATAAATTTTCCAGAAATTAAAGCACATTCATACATACACTTACCTACACCTAGTCTGAATGTGATCATACAGTAGCAGAGAGGTTTGGGCCAGATCGGTCTTAAGAATTTATACTTATTTATGGTCTATTCTGGAAAGTTTTATTATGTGTTAAGGCACTGTGAATTAAAACATTTATGCAACTTTGATTTGAAAGAATCAGTAACTTCGATATACTAATGCTGTAGAATATATTGTTCACTGAACACAGAAAACGAATGCTTCAGCTTGTCCTAGACAGACATAAAATAAGATTCAAGAGAAGCAGTGATATGGCAAGCACAGCAAATAAACTGTGTATAATTGAACCAAATGATCCTTTAGAAAGGCACAGACACTTGGGTCCCAACGTTTGCAAAAGCTGTGGATGTAATTTTTTCTTCCAGAAATTCCATTCTTGTTTTTCTTGGCCTCAGACGTTTTCTGTTCTTGTAAAATGTTGCCCTGAGGAGCTATGAACTTACAAGGACAACAAAATACATGCTTCATAAGAAAAAAATGTTTTCAGAAGTTGTGCTGCAATACAAGAGGTGGGAAGTTAAGTCATATATGTTCAGCACACACACACAAAAACTAATAAAACCTATTTCTCTTTCATGAAAACACAGAATAATTTGAAGTGAATCCTGAAGTCTTGACAGGTTTAGAAGTGTCTCTTTATGTTCTCCTGATCTCAGGGATGTAGTATAAAGTTTAGTTCCTTGGTGCAAGTCAGCTGCTCAACCGTGCATACATATGTGTGAACAAAGACAAGGAGAATACAGTGGGATGGCATTGCTCTCCTTCTTACAGCCACACTGAAGCAGGGCTGATGGAGAAGCTAAGCTGTTGGCCCCTCTCCAGACCTGCTTCCATCAGAGAGCCCCATGTGTTGGCTACATCCTGATGCTATCAGTGATGTCGCAGTGATGTTTTTAGAACTATCTATGGATAACTGGGGGAAAAAAAAAAAAGAAAACAGAAAGAAAAAAAAAATTAAAATGAAATATTTCCCAACATGTCTGGTTTCTATTCCTATCAAAAACGTGAATCTATACTAAGGATTCAAGCCTACTCCCAATTAACTTGATAATTTGTGTTAAGATGGGTTGAGATAACAGTTTCTTGCTTCATAAGGGTGTTCTAAGGATGTATGGATTTTATGAAGTGCTCACATACTTCAATAATGAGGAATCAAAAGGAAAAAGATAAAATTCAGGTTGGTAATGGGAACAAACTTACTGAAAATAGTCTAGTTTTCACTGGAAGCTTAAGAAATATTCATAAAGTATAGACCTGCTTTTGGTTGTTTGAAGAAACCTATTAAATAACAGAAACAGTAACTGCTTTTTTATGTTTGGTTGAGTTTTGGAGGTTTTTTGTTTGTTTGTTTCTCTGAAGCACTTGATGCTTTTCAGGATTTAACTGCAGTAGGCCTTGATATGAGTGTTGTCTGATTAAAGCACTATAACACACTTCTGTCATCGGTTGTTTACCATTCCACTAGGTCACTTCCCTCCCTCTTTGCTGCGGATTGAAAAAAAACTTGAGAACATACTTATGAGATGAAAATCAATTCTGAATGTTTCAGCTGTTATATTAATTTGCTTAAGGCTAGCATCTGCTTCACTCTTGAGAAGTACAATTTGCTGGGACCCTTCTCTCATGTGTAGCCTGAAACACTTACAGTTCTTAGGCTCAAAAATTTGGACAGTCTTTCATAGACTTCATAAGTACTCTCCGTGACTGTGCATTCATAGCCAAATGTAATATGCCACTACACCATAGTCCAGAAAATAATCACATGAAAATTTAAAAAAATATCTTTTTTTTTTTTTTGCAGTAGCTTAGCAGCCAGTAAATTCATCTAACATCCATGCAGAGGGTATTTATTAAATCTTCTCCTGTAGAATTACATGAAAACTCTTTCATACAAAAAGAAACAAAACTTGATTTAAACCTTTTTTATGAGGCTAAATATTAATTAAATTTCTCCCCATCTTTGAGTGAATACGGTGTGTAATTATTGATTGCCATGTATTCCTCTCTTTCAGGAGTACTTTAGTTTGATTTTTAATATATATCTCTATTTTGTATTTATTTTTTCTTATTTTTCTCCTTTTGTTTAAGTTAAAATCCTTTCATACAATTCAATTTTACAGAAAGATTTCACGTTCTGTCTTTATTCCCACTGCAGCCTTTTTATCAACGTTTTTACCTCTTCTTTGAACACATTCAATTACACTATATGGGGCTTACCTAATACCAGATAGTTTATGCTGCAACAGAGACTTTAATATATGAGATTCTAAAGCTTAATAACTTCCTTTACACAGTATTTCTTTCATTCCAGATAACATAAGTTTCACTGATGGCCATAATTTGAAAACTAACTTATTGTCTCCGTTCTTAACATCTGCAATTATTTCAGAGTTTTTCAACGTTGTATTCCACGGTTTGGATCAAACGAAGTGAATATTCATTCCTCGTCCTGCACTTCACCCGGACACAATGATACCCACCCTGATAGTTACACTAGCTGCAAGCATCTGAAATAACAAAAAGACACTTTTCAATTTATGATTTTTGCTTTTCTTCTCTAGGAACTTTGAAAAACTGTCAACAATATTCACTTATTTTGTGTGTGCCATTTTTATGACTATTGTTTGAGGTAGCCTGTTATTGGTACGTAGGTGACAGCTCCCACATTGCAGAAAATGCGGGTCAGATGATTTGTACAAATCTAATTGTGAGTGTTCACCCTCATCCTTTTTGACCTATGATGTTTGAGAAAAAAAATAGGAATCCTTTACATACACATGCAAACAAACATGGTCTGAGTCATCCAGCTTGCAGTAGAAGTAAAATAAAAGTTTTATTTTTCTGAGATGAGCTGTAAAGAAAGACAGGCTGAAAAAACAGGTCTAAGTCATTGACTGAATGGCTGAGATTTATATATTCTTCTCATTGCATTAACTGTTGTGAATCTTCTTTGCTCAGAGCAAAACTCTGCACAGGGCATGGTGTGGGCAGGTGTCTTGCCAGCATTTTAGAGCAGCGCACGCTACTGATGTGCTGCTGCCTGATGATGATGCTACACTGCTGCTGCCATCTGAGCCTTGTACATCATGTTCATGTCTCAGCTCCACCTTTCAAAACATTTTGGAAGAAAGTGGGGCTCCACATCCCACAGAGATGTTTATACTTCCCACAGAGATGTTTATACTTCCCACAGAGATGTTTTTGCATCTCACCCAGTGTGCTACAGAAAAGTCAGCCTGTCTGGGAAGGTAAAGAGCAAAGTGTAGCTGAGTAGAGTTGTGGTTCTGGCAGAGGGTCCTCATGAGCCGCAGAGATAAAGGGGTAGATTTTGGACCAAATATTCTGTGAAGAATATAGAGAAAAACATATTTTTTGAAAACCTGACACTGTTTCTTTCAGTCTTGTCCCTGTATGGCTGGAAAGAAAACTAGGTAAGGCAATTTGAATTAAAATATTGATGTATTTAAATGCAATAAAATACATAACTCAGAAGCAAGTACAAGCAGTACGGTGCTTTATGGTAAAAAGGTAAAATTTAAGATGGGACTTGGTTTTCGACATCTAGCCAAGGCTAAAATGTCTAATGAGGTTCCATATTTTGTGTATTTTTTAACAGGATAGCCTCTCTTAATAGGATTCAGTAATTAATCGGTTGACCTTTGTGAATAATTAAATCAAAGTTGATTTGATAAACATGCTAATTCCTATTTTGCATTTACTCAAAACCATAGTTCTTTTTGTGTTGTTTACCTGTTAATAGTGATGTTGCATCAGTCATCCCAGAAACCTCCATCCTACTTGCACAGTTCCCTGTGATGAACTGGGTGCTTCTCTTCTAGCTTTAAATGATTTGAAGAAAATGTTTTCTGTGTATATTGATTAAGACGGAAAAATTTTTGCCAGGTCCTACTAACTGAAATGGATTAAAGCTTTCAGCATACTATGTATTTGAGAATATATAAATTCTGTTAGTTGTCACCATTCAGGTATATAGCATTCTTTTATGTAAAGTCTGAAAAGAACTCCTAAAGTTAACATCTGCATTAAATATTACTCTTTATTTATATCTGTTTGCTCTTTTACTTCATAGATGGGCTTGACTTTTCTGTAACAGCCATAGAATAGAAAGGATTTGTCTTTTTATTTATCATTTAATTATCCTAAGAACAAAATAATAGAAAACAATAGAGCAGATCTGGGAATACCATCAGGCACAGCTAGTCTCAAACATACCTAACTGGGTAAAAAAGGGGGTTCTAGTTATGGTAGCACTGCAAGGAAGAAGTAGTTCCAGGACAAGCCGGGTGTCACAAAGCCCAAATGGGCTGCGTCCCTTAGTGAGCCTCTACAACCGAGACACTGAATCCCACAGTCTGATGTGCAATAGAAGTGCAAAACTGAAATACAGAGCTGGCTTGCTACCCATGAGCACAGATGATGGTCTGAGCCAGATTTTAAAGTTCTACCCTCTCTGGAAAAAAAAAAAAAAAAAGACAATACCTTAGTATGTTTTAAAGCAAGTTTTCAGGCATCTTACTGCAGTGATTCTAAGCTTTTCAATACTGTTAGTTACTGTTGCAATAGAGAAAAAAAAATCTTCAGTCTTGCCATCCAGAAAGCGAGCGTTATTTGACCTTCAGGTTAACAATCCATATGGCACTGCTATTTTTAACTTAACTTGCATGGGTTTTGCAGAGAACATAATTAAACACACAGCCATTAAAAATCAAATCCTTACCAACAGTTACCTCAGAGCGTCACATGAAATGCAGGAATCCTCTCTGTGGGTTAGCTATAGGAACCAGATGATTTGTGGGTAGGTGGACATTTCAGACAGAATTGTGTTAAGAGCTGGTGTTAAAGGTTGACTCCTACCACTAATCCCAGTGCCAATACTGTAACTGATTGGCAGAATATAACTATAGAAAGCTGATTACCTTAATTTTGTCTTACAAATACTTAAGATTATATCATCCATTACATAGACTAAAACTGAGAGTCCAGGAGGTCCTTAACAATTTAGTGGCATTTCAATTTACTGGCATCTTTGTTCCTGTCTGTGCAGCTGAAATGCTTAGGTAAAACAGAATCCCATGTGGAAAGAAAATGTAAATGGTTCAGATCAGGGTAAAGATATTAAATAAAAACATTTAATTAAACATTGTTATGATAAACAAATAAATTTGCTAAGATCTGAGGACTGAATTTTTACTTATTTTCCTCGCGCATAAACTGAGTCAAAGGAGAAACATTTCTAAGTGCCCAATTTACATCCAAAACAAGGTGAATGGAGAGACAGACACTCAGACATGCTTGAACTACATCCAAATTAACCTTCTAAGATCAAAAGGAAAAGAAAATGTCATAAATGCTTTCTAAAACAATGTCTTTAGAAAAGAGGAAAACCTTTCCCTTTCCAAATAATTTCACAACTTTCTACATAATTTGGATAAAAGAGGAGAAATATACCTACAAGATTAAAGAACACAATATTTTAAAATCCTTTGGAAACAGGAAAAGTACAGTTCTATAGCTTTCGAGAGCATACAATTCACTGAAGTCATTTTGATGCTTATGGGTGTAAACAGGTACTTTCTGGATGTGTGTCTCCCTCCCATTTTAATGAATCAGTTAGAAACTTCAATTGGGTTAGTCATTTTGCCTATCTGACATCACCTATTAAAAGAAAACCCTAGTGTTTTGTTCCGTTTGGTTTTTTTTGTTTGTTTGTTTTGTTTTGTTTTAGGGTTTTTTTTGTTTGTTTGTCTGGTTTTTGTTTGTTTGTTTGTTTTTCCAGAAGAAGAGCAACACTATAAACTCTCTTTTTCCCTAGTCCTGAAACCACTAGAAAACTCTAGTCAAACAAAAAAAACTGCCTGAAACCATCCAGTGGCCTCTCCCAGAAATTAACAGCACAGGATTAATGGGACATTTTTCCACCATTGGTATATTCCCTATAATTGGGATAAATTAATGAGAAAGAAAGATTACCTTTTTTCCCTTTTTGTTTGAGGTAACTCTAAATCCTGTTTGAATCATTGGAGACTGGGAGATTTACAGAGAGCTGAGAATCTGTTTTTCAAAGTCCACTCACAGGTCCCAGTTATCTTGCTATCAGCATGACAATATTAAACCACACTAAATAAATGACTTCAAAAGACAGCATTACTGTGTCCACTCAGACCTCAACACTGAGAACAAAGTGCAGTAAATTATGCCTCAGTGCATGAGGCAGTGTAGTACCCCATGCGCTCAGTCTCCCCCCTCAGGCGTTCTTCCCTTTTTTAGTGTCAAGGCTAAAAGATACATGATCTTTCATAAGTTATACACTCTGCATCTTCCGAAATAAATTAAGAACACCAAAGGATGTATTCAAAGTAATAAACAAGTAGGCAATAGACAGAATCAGCTGGCCAAACCGTAATTTTCAATTTAACACATATACAGATATACACAGAAGGATACAAAATTCAATTCATTTCAGGTGTCTCTGTAAGAAACCAATTTATTCATAAAAGCACATTTTAAATAGCTATTTGATGGATAAGATGATCTTTGACTAGCTGAAGCAAATAATAGGATTAGAGGTTTATGCAAACCAAAATTCTGGATATGAATATCTCCAGGCTTTAGGGAAGGTCATACTGAGGTTGAAACTTCACAGCTACCTGTTTAACGGATGACCTGGACCCACAAGTTTGGGAAAGGCAGTTGTGTTTCACATTGAGATCAGATCTTCGGGACTTGCACTTCCTCTCCCCACTTACCATGGACCTCTCATCACACTAGAAAACAGATCAATAACTGCAGAGCGATCAACTGTTATTTCTGTGTAGTAATAGTATGCTAGATATAAAAATCAGTAAAGAGGAATTAACATAAAATAAATTAATTTTTGCAGAACTCTGTCTCCTTAACCAATTAGAAAGTCTTGGGTTTATTCCAACATTATAAGCTACAGAAAATGGTGAATCAGGTATCGGCCTATAAACTGTGGAATTAAAACCAGCTCGCAGTCTATCAAAGTTGTGAGGGTCAGGAGCAGGGAAGGAGCTTCCCTCCTCCTTTTCGCCCTGCTGATGACACATACAGATGGTGGTGTCGTTCCCAGACTGTGAAAGATTCTCTCCTCCACTTCTCTTCGTGGGGCTGGGGAGAGCAAGTCACCCACCCCAAAGTCTGCTATTTAACCATCTGGGCACATCCCAGTAGTGCATCAAGGGTAACATGAGCATAGCTTTTTGTTCCCTGCTGTGACCAGAGGACATCAGAAGGCAGCTGGCACATCACTAAGCTTGAGTTGTGAGCTCTGCTGAGAGCAAATATAGATAGGCTTAGTTACAGCTGTAGGTACAGTCTTCCTAAGTGGTTTTTTTTCCTGGTTTCTTGTCACTCGGGACATGGAGAGATCAAGTTTGCACTGGACAGTGAAATACTGCATGACAGCCCTAATAAAAGGAGGAAGAACAAATTTGGAAGCCTTATTCTTAGAATCATAGAATCATAGAATTGTCTAGGTTGTAAGGGACATTTAAGAACATTAAGTTCAATCATTAACCTTACTGCCAAAACCACCACTAAACCATGTCCCTAAGTGCCATGTCTACGGACTTTTAAATACTGCCAGGGACGGTGATTCAACCACTTTCCTGGGCAGCCTGTTCCAATGCTTGATAACCCTTTCAGTGAATAATTTTTTCCTAATATCCAATCTAAACATCCCCTGGTACGACTTGGGGCCATTTCCTCTTGTCCTATCACTTGTTACTTGGGAGAACAGACCATCCCCTACCTTGCTACAATCTCCTTTCAGGTAGTTGTGACCGATAAGGTCTCCCCTGAGCCTCCTTTTCTCCAGACTAAACAACCGCAGTTCCCTCAGGCACTCCTCATAAGACTTGCACTCTAGACCTCTCACCAGCTTCATTGCCCTTCTCTGGACACACCTCAGAACCTCAACGACTTTCTTGTAGTGAGGGGCCCAAAACTGAATACAGTATTCAAGGTGGGGTCTCACCAGTGCTGAGTACAGGGGGACAATCACTTCCCTAGTCCTGCTGGCCACACTGTTTCTGATACAAGCCAGGATGCTGTTGGCCTTCTTGGCCACCTGGGCACACTGCTGGCTCATATTCAGCCAGTTGTCAATCAACACCCACAGGTCCTTTTCTCCTGGGCAGCTTTCCAGCCACTCTTCCCCAAACCTGTAGTGTTGCATGGCGTTGTTGTGACCCAAGTGCAGGACCTGGCTCTTGGCCTTGTTGAATCTCATAACATTGTCCTCGGCCCATCAATCCAGCCTGTCCTCTGTAGAGCCATCCTACCCTCAAGCAGGTTGACACTACCACCTAACTTCACGTTGTCTGCAAACTTACTGGGACTGCACTTGATCCCCTTGTCCAGGTCGTTGATAAAGATCTTAAACAGAACTGGCCCCAGTACCGAGCCCTGGGGAACACTGCTTGTGACTGGCTGCCAACTAGATTTAACTCCATTCACAACTCTCTGGGCACGGACATCCAGACAGTTTTTTACCCAGTGAAGAGTACACCTATCCAAGCCATGAGCAGCCAGTTTCTCCAGGAGAACACTGTGGGAAACAGTGTCAGAGGTTTTACTGAAGTCCAGGTAAAAAATATCCACAGCCTCTCCCTCACCCATTTGTTTCCTTCATCCATTCTTGGTTTTGTCCCCCTCATAGAACAGATGTGGACAGGTCAGGATGTTATTCTATCTTAAGCAACAGTTCAGGAAGCACATGCTTCCTGGCACTACAACACAAGCTATACTTCAAAGGAGGAATTTCTCTCATTTCTCTCAGGCCTAACATGACTTTGCACTGTTATAAAGCTGGACAAAGAACTATGGACTTCGTCTGTCCCTGGAAATAAATGTATAGAACTGGAAAAGAATTTTCATATCCTTGAAAAAGACTTCCAGGCTTACTTCCTAATAAGAAGTGTATGTAACACATGAAAGCAGCCAAACTGAGCTACCCCCTGAACCTTTTCACAATTAATTTGTGCTATCCCCCAACTATTTTTATAATGCAGATATGGTTTTGACAGAAAACCATCACTTTTGTGGGACTTTGCTAATTGCAATAATGTAGCTTAGAGTTCAAGCCATTTTCAGGCAGCTCAGTTGAACAGCTTGGTGGTCACAGTAATGGATTTCTAGAGGAAATTGTCACATCACTCTTCATATGAGAACAGGCTGAGAGAGCTGATCCTTTTCTCAGCCTCAAAGGGATCTTACCAACGCGTGCAAACATCTGATGAGAGGAAATGAAGAAGATAAAGCCAGGCTTTTTCCAGTGGTGCCCAGTGACTGGACAAGAGACAATGGGCACAAACTGAAACACAGGAAGTTCCCTCTGAACATCAGGAAATGCTTTCTTACTGTGAGGGTGGTCAAACACAGGACCAGGTTGCCCAGAGATGGCTGTGGAGTCTCCATCTACAGAGATATACAAAACGTGACTGGACACCATCCTGGAAAGCCTGGTCTTGCTGACTCTCCTTGAGCAAAGCAGCGGGACCACCTGATCTCAAGATGTCCCTGCCAACATAAACTGTTCTGTAATTTAGTGATATACCATCTTCAAGGCTGTGAGGCAGTGCATCTCAAATACATCAAAAATACTGGGCTTGTTCAGTGCAACTATCTGTGTGTGTAAATTCTGGTTATCACGGATTTATTCCATTTCCAAACATCAACAGTCATTCTGAATAGGCTGCATTAACTACATGTGTTCTTTGATAATGCAGACCTGCAGTATAAATCTTGGACAATAAGAATCAGTTGGACTCCTAGGACTTACTTTTCTTTTGGTAGCTGGCTGATACGAAAAATGTAGTGAGTTTGTCTTCTTTAGGAAACAAAACTTTCCATATTTTGTTGAAAATTTGGAAACAAATTTTCACTTAGTTGGACAGCAAGTGATCTGGCCAAGGAAGATCTCTTTAGCATAAAAAATCCTGAAAACATAATTTATTTATTTTGCACCCTTATATTGTTCATCATGGTTCAGCTGCCCAATGTTTAAAAGTTTTGGCTGTGTAATAGAGCTTTAGAGTTCTCACTGTACTGCAGTGTTTAAACCAGAGAGACAGATTCAAGGGGAAAAAAAAAGAAAAGAAAAGGAAAAAAGCAAGAAAAAAAAGTCAGATTTTGCTGGTGAAAAGTGCCAAGACTATTACTTTAAATGCATAAAGAACACTCACTTATATACCATTATTACATATTTAGTGTCATTGTCTTTCCAACTAATCCCATAACATTTTGGTTATAGAAGTGTGCAACCAAATGTTAGATGCTTGATTACTGTCAGAAGTGAAAAAAAATAAGGTATTTACATGCACTGCCTGACAATTGCATTGGTAATGGCAGTCTCTGCCTACCCTTCCTCTTCTTTTTCCTCTGTCTGTTATGGAGAGGAGAGTTAATTCTGCACCCTGTAAAAACTTATCTATTCATAAATAAGTCATGAACTGTCTACAGTCAAATGAATATTTTACTTTTTAGATGTGACTTACACTGAGTCAGTGCTGGTTGGCTAACAAAGAGGAAAGTTCTACAGTTCTTCAAAATTCAAAAATGGTCTTTTCCTCACTTGTAAGAATATATCTAGGGCAACTGTTTATTAAGAAATGATGGTAAAACATGAGAATAAAACCAGAAATGGTACTTGTGAGTTACCAATTCCTACTATATGTTTTGTAAGGATGTGTAAAGTGAAATTATAAACTACATCCCAAATTATACCCATATCATTTATGAAATGTATGTATTTACATATATCACATTCTTACTTTGGTTATGAACAGGTGCACTGAATTCCCAGTTAGATGAAACTTCTAATTCCACGTACATTATCCTTTTAATAGTATATCTATATGACATGAAAGGAATCTCTAAGATCCACATCAGAAAGAGGCCATTACAACTTGTTAGTGAATTGTGTATAAAATATGTAACATTTATAGGATTTCTTCAGTACAAAAGCACGCCACAGCAGAAATTTGCCTTGACAATGGCAAAGACTACCTGAAAATAAATAGACCTGTGATAACCCCTGGTCATTTTTAGATAACATATCATTTTCTATCCTTACAACAACATATTTCTAGACTGAGCTTCAACCATTTTATTCTCATGCCCCTTCTCCACCAAATGCTAAGAATGCAGTTTACTGGAAATGGTTCAATAGCAAACAGAACTTTTGAGGGACTTAGAGCTTTTAGACCTTGAAGGTGAAAGAGCAGCTAGAAAATATTACTGTTTGAGACCTGCTAAAAAGTGAGGGCTTCTGAAAAATAAGCCCATGGCTTTGCCCGCATACGTGGTACTTCAGAAAGAGATAAAGCAAGCAGTGTCTACATCAGCAAGCTTACACTTAAGATAAGGAAAGACAAGACATATGGAAGGATTTTCACTGGTGTTATTGGACAATAGGTTTTGACCTGAGTGGACAAGAAGGTGTAAGAAAGGCTAATACAATGAACAGTGTATTCAATGAAACATTTTGGAAAAAGCACAGGATTATTTTTCAAAATTCAGTTGGAACTGTGAATGCCTATAATCAGGCTTTGCAAATTTAAGCTCCCCCCCCCCCCCCCCCCCAAAAAAAAGCAAATCTGAATGGAGAAAAGAATGACACAAAGAAAAAAATGACTAAATTTTATGTTTCTCTCTTTATATATTACTCATCTCATTTACATAAGTTAATGAATAAAGAACTATTTACATTATGAGACATGTAAGTTTGAACAAGAGTAGTTAGCTTGCATTTATGCTACATAATTATATAAGCAGTGCTACAGGATGAAAATTCCTGGGAGTTAAATGATAGGAAAGCTTCTGTGGTTGCAGTTTTCAGAAGATAGTATAAGAACATCAATGAGCAAAAATTCCCAGCTGTAATGGTACATGTTTATAGTCGTAAAAATAAAAGTCTGTCTATCTCTCTTGGACAGATCAATACTCAGGGAACAAGAGAAGATGTATTAACAGCTTGGTAAAAAGAGTGCACCCTATCAAACAGAGTAGATAGGAGTCAAAAACAGTAAGTCATTTTAATTCATGAGACCACACAAATACAATTACTTTTCAAGAAAATCATAGAGGATCATGTATCGGGTATTTTTTCCAGAATATCCATCTATAGGCAGATAGTTTAGAAAAGCATTGAGTTTGACTTTTTGTTGGTTTAAAAAAAAAAAACAAAACAAAAAGCAACAGTATAGATTACTAAATTCTTGTAAGACATGGATGTATTTTCATCTTAATGTTGTATAAAAATATTGGTGTTTAAATCATGTTGTTTAAATCATGTTTATGTCCCTAAACGGCAGTCTTTGGCAAATGCTGATTTCTTAATGATCACCATTTCATGATCAGAGTACAGCTAAGTGCACCCAAGAGTTGTGGACTCTGCAGTATTAAACATTGCCCTATCTAATTTATCATTGCATCCTTTCAGAACAGCATCTACGAACTTGAATTTACAGAAACGGAGAAAGAGAGCTCAGCACCTTGGGATGGGATCCACCATAAGCAGACTACGACTTTGGAAGGTGATCAGAGGGAGACTTTGGAAGGTGATCAGAGGGACGGTCGGCAGGAGGGATCATTCAGTCTTCAAATCCCCTAGAGGTGATTGTGACTGTTAAGGTAAAACCTGAGCACATCACATCTGTAAGCACAGCCTAAACTACTGAAGAACTTAGAAACAGAAAACCGACACTGTCTAAAGCCTCCCAGTACCTCCAAGTTTCAGCAAGGGATGGCTGAGGAGAGGTTTCTGGGTCAGAACTTTTGACTGACAAGCTTAATATGAGTGTTAAGGAGGAGCTTAGGACCTGAAGATTTCCATGAATGAAGCCCCACATACATGGGGAATAAAAGTTAAAGTTTTTATGTAATCTGGAAGAAAAGCCTCAAGGCCAAAAATACCTGCTTAAATATTTTGTCAAATCTGTTCAATACAAATGAGTTTTCAGACTTAGAAACATTGTACTTCATTATATTAAATTTTAATGGTTTAACTTACGTGACTTCTTTCCAATCATGAGCTGGAATTTTGACCTTCAGGTCTGAGTGTTACAAACTATATGTACTTTTTTCAATCTCCTGTGCTGATATAGGTATAAGCCTCAAGCTATTTTAGGGGACTTTAAAGTGGTTAGTGATTTACGTATATCATCTCCACACAACCATAGAGTTACACTTTTTGTTTTTATGGCAAGAATGGACTACTTTGGTACAATGTTCAGCTCTAGCTAGAGCCTTTGTCTTGAGGGCCAGTTAATCTTGTCTCCTTTCCTGTCCTGGTACAATTTTAGGATTATCACAAGAAGGATAAATTCCATGCCATTTTCTGTTCTTATTACAATCTTCACATTGTTATGAGAATGGATTAATTTTGTTCCATTTTCTGTCCTCATTACAGTCTGTTATGAGAATGGATTAATTTTATGACATTTTCTTCTCTCATTATAATCTTTGTTATGGGAATGAGAATATGTAATGAGAATGAGAACATATCAAGCATTAAATGTCTGTGAGAACTCATGACAAAGACTGTAACAAGAAGAGAAAACGACACCCAATCCATTCTTGTGACAATTTTAAGACTGTAAAGAGAACTCAGGATAAAATTATATTCATCCATTCATAAGACAAAGATTGTTACGAAAATGAGAATTGGAACAAAATTAATCCATTTTTGTGACAATCCGGACATTGTATGTAACCTCATGGTATGGTTTCAAAAGCATAGTACATTAATGGAAAGAGACACAGTAAGACTGTCCAAATGTCCCTGTACAAGAACATACTGCTTTCAAAATATTGGTAGATCCAATCAGTGTAGTCTGAGTGATAATTGCACAGTATACCATCCAGATGTCATTAGTGGAAAACAGGATCCACAGAGAGCTTCAGTGGAAATCCTCACATAGACTTCAATACAGCCAGGAATTAATCTCAAATCATGTTTTTCATATTCAATCAGGAAATAAGAGCCTTTCTTTTGTGAATACTTCAACAGTTTTTCCTCTAAAACATTAAAATACATATAACAAAAATCTGTTTAAAAAAAATCTAAATTATTACATTTGCAAGATTGAAAACTAGCTCTGCTTACCATCTTAGTACTTATTTACATATAACAACAAATCCAGAAATGAAAACAGGAGGATTTTAATTCAAGGGGGTTTTATCCCAATAACTCAAAACTATATACTACTACCAACACCTTCAAGATTTTGGACTAGATATACTGGCAGAACTGAAAGAGATGAGCCGCAGAAATGAGATGAAGACTTTTGGAATCACTGGAGATGTACCAATTGAAAAATTAAATTTTATTGTAATGACTTTCTAGCTTGTACTGAACAGAAAGCAAGTAAAGCATATGAAATCGGGCAGTTTTCTAAAAGCTGTTAAAAGCTTGCTTTCCTAATATGCAAGGTGTCAGACGCAGAATAGGCAGAGAGCTTTGAAGCCAGAAGGAAGAGAAAGAGCAACAACAAACAAGGAAAAGAGAAGAGTTCATTTTCAGTTAAAAATGTCACTACTTCATCCAAATATGGATATGGATGCAAAAGAGGGGTTAATACATGCCAATAGTAGCACTCCAATAATGCTGTCAGCTGGGATTTCAAAGTTGATCAGTAAGAACGTTTGGCGATGTTACTTCAAATCCGATATGGGTACTTATGTCTTAGATTTGATCACAGCTTCTGTCCTGGTGTATTCTGGGGAAATTTCATTCCTGCACCCCCTACATCTTCTGTTCAAGATTAGCGACGTTCTGCAACAGAAAACCTACTGGAAGCGTTGTCAGCCAGGCCGTGTAAGTTTTAAGACCAACACACGTGGCAGTTGTTTCACAGCCTTAAAAATTTGGAGGCTGTGTTTTCCTGAAACTGTGATCAATGACAGTTTCAAATAAAAGTAACAGCAACAGAAATAGTCACTATCAGCTTACCAATTGTGAGCAAACCAGTAGACAAGCAGGAAAAATCAGTAGGAGGTGCTGTAAGAAATTACATAAGGAAGAATAAATCTCTTGTTTAAAGACAGAATTTCAGTAACAATGCAAAAACCATGCAGAGGAAAACGCCATCCCCCCAGCTGAGCAGCAATGAAGCTTCACGTGCTTGCTGCACAACTTGTAGAAGTTTTAACTACTTTTTGGTTTTACACAGTAATTTGAGACATGGTCACCTTCTGCATCCTACAGGGTTCATTAAAGATTGACCACAGGGCATGGGATCATGCTACAATTAAATTGTGACAGTGATAGTTCATGGCACATGCACCAGGAGATGTGAAAATTAGTATGGAGAATAATACCTTTAATTACTATTTATCCTGTTTCATAAGTTAGTGGGAAGTTTTATAGGACCTTTTTAACTAATAAAGTCACAAGCTAAGTTTGTGACATAAGCCAATATTTTTTTATGTAGGTCAATATTATGAGGAAGTTTTAACTGGAGATGTTTACTCTGATTATGTTACCCTAGAGAAAGAAAATCAATAATTTGTTACATGTTGCTCTATAACATATCCAAATCAAATGCTTTTGAATGTTCTGTTCTTTGCATTAATCTAAGAATTTCAGCTCAGATCCTCAAAAATATTTAAACATCTAAGTCCCCCTGTTTTCAGTGTGAATTAGGTGCCCAAATGTGTGTGACTTAGTACTCTTAGATATGCCTTATTTAAAGTCTGAATTCTAGTCCTGCAGTATTACAAAAAATGTCATAGCACCACTTATAGATGTTCTTAAGAAACTCTTAGTTTTCTGCCTCAAAGATAATAGTAGCAATTTCTAATTAACTATAAAAATACAGAAGTCTAAACACTTTCAAAAAGTTCAACTCTGAGACTTGTAGTCTTTTATGGCATATCATCATCACTGTTTTGAGATGTCTTGGTGAGATATCTTTGGGCAAATAATGCCCCACTGTGCTTTCTGCCTGCATTTCTGAGTGCATAAATGTCCTTTATTTCACCATAGCTTGCATATAACTTCATGTAACTTCATGTAAAACCCTGCTATAAGCTGTTCTATCCTCAATGGGGCTATGTAGGAGAAGCGAGAGACTTACTTACGTATCTAATTAGTATTCATGTTTCAAAAAAAGTTTGAAAAGAAACCAGTTACCTCAGCGTGTAGAACCCCTAACTCCTAGTCTCTAACATGTAATGTGCACGTCACTAGCATATTATGGTAGATTAGCATAATTTTTTCTTAACTTTTACCCTTCCAAGTAATCTTCATGTCTGCACTTTTTCCTTGAGACAAAATTGGTGAACTCAGTCTTCTTTAATCTTAAAGTACAGCTCATTGTATTATTATCAAATAGATTTTTTTATTATTATTATTATATAGGACATATAATCACTTACTTAGTTTTGCCACAGGAGTTGTACCTCCAAGCTTCTCTGAATCTTCTGTTGTTTCATGTAAATTCATATTATCACACACAGAACCCTTAATTTTCCAGACAATCAAAAATATGTTCTTGTTTTTTTCCCATGAAACAACTCAAGAGCCTAAAACAACACAAACAGCTGCAAAAAGATATTAAGTCTCTCAATGAGATATGGAATGTATACACTGTTTTGTAATGACACTATTCAGAACCCTGCTGATAGACAACAGAGCAAAGAGAAAGAGATGGCAGCTGCCATTTCACAAATAATTTCCCCATTACAGTTAGCAGCAAATGCTTCAGCTTTATACATTTATGTGATATGTGATGTTTGCAGTTAAATAACATTTTTCATGCATTTTCTTCAACCGTCATGACCTACTATATTGGCACTCAGTATTTCTATTCATTCTGTGATTTCCAAAGGAAAAAAGAACGACAACAACAAAACACCTTATCTTCCTTTAGCAACTATCTGCTTGAAGACATTGGAATTCTAAGGCCAATGTTCAAACAGTGTACATGCTCATTTAATCATATTTTTATTCATAGAACCATAGAATAGTTTGGGTTGGAAGGGACCTTAAAAATCATCTAGTTCCAATGCCCTTGCCATGGGCAGGGACACCTCCCACTAGACCAGGTTACTCAAAGCCCCATCCAACCTGGCCATGAAAATTTCCAGAGCATCTCTTCTCCAGGTTGAACAACCCCAACTCTCTCAGACTATGCTCTTAGGAGAGGTGCTCCAGCCCTTTGATCATTTTCGTGGTCCTCCTCCGGACTCACTCCAAACAGGTCTGTGTCCTTCTTATGTTGGAACCCCAGAGCTGAACACAGTACTCCAGGTGGTGTCTCACCATAGTAGAGTAGAGGGGCAGAATCACCCCCCTCAACCTGCTGGTCACACTTCTTTTGATGCAGTCCAGGATGCAGTTGGCTTTCTGGGCTGTGAGTACACGTTGCTGGGACATGCTGATCTTCTCATCCACCAACACCCTGAAGTCCTTCTCCTCAGGGCTGGTCTCAATCGATTCTCCACCCAGCCTGTATTTGTGCTTGGGATTGCCCCAGCCCACGTGCAGAACCTTGCACTTGGCCTTGTTGAACTTTTGTTTGCATGGGCTCAACTCTCAAAACTCTCAAGGTCCCTCTGCATTGCATCCCTTCCCTCCAGCATCTTGACCGCACCACACAACTTGGTGTTGTCAGTAATCTTGCTGAGGGTGAACTCAATCCCACTGCCCATGTTGCCAATAAAGATGTCAAACAGCGCCGGTCCCAGTACCGACCCTTGTTGTGCTGTTGACCGCAACTCTTTGACTATGCAATCCAGCTAATTCCTTATCTACCAAGCGGTACGTCCATTAAATACACATCTCTCCAAATTAGAGACAAGGATGTCATGTAGGACATTGTCCCACGCTTTGCACAAATCCGAGTAGATGATGTCAGCTGCTCTTCCTCTATCCACCAAATGCTGTAACCCTGTGGTGGTTGTAGAAGGCCACCAAATTTGTCAGACACAATTTGCCCTTAGTGAAGCCATGTTGGCTGGCACCAACAATCTCCTTATTTTCCAAATGCTTTAGCAGAGTTTCCAGTAGATCCGCTCCTTGACCTTGCCAGGCAGAGAGGTGTGAATGCCTGGCCTGTAGTTCCCCGGGTATTCCTTCTTTCCCTTTTTAAAAATGGGGATTATGTTTCCTCTTTTCCAGTCAGAGAGAACTTCACTGAACTGCCACACCTTCTCAAATATGATGGATAGTGGCTCAGCAACTTCATCCACCGGTTTGCTCAGGACCCACACATGCATCTCATCAGGCCCCACGGACATAGGCACTTTCGGGTTCCTCAGCTGGTCTCAAACCTGATCATCTACAGTGGGCAGTTCTTCAAACTCCCAGTACTGCTTTTATTCAATTGAAAATTTCCTTTATTTTCTCAAGCTTTTTCTCCATTATTTTAGTCCCCTTTCTTTTCAATGAATCTATCAGACTAAAGATTTGACTCTCCATAATACCATAAAAATATAACTTGAGTATGTAATTTTCTCACTTTTTTTTCTTCATGGTCCTCTACGAGTTCTAAGTCCAATACTGTCAGTGTAAATTTTACTTAGTTTTCATTCTACTTCTTTGGGCAGAGGGGAGATCTTTCATTTCTAATGCCAGTTTTTCCAATATCACATTTTTTCATGTACATATATTAAATTTAATTAAAAAAAATCCTTCGTCTGTCTTGGGATTTCTGACCTGGGTTCACACTTTGCCACACTGTTATCATATGAAGAAACCTTCTGTCCACTGTGCAAAGTCAGTTTAATGTCACATGGAAGCTCATGCAAAGTGATGCCATCTGCTGCTCTGCCCCCCCCCCCAAAAAAAAAATAAAATAGATTTTGTGTTGTTTACAAGAGCATTTGCTGTTCAATGTTTTCTTGTTTCACTGAGTCTGGGTTTGACTATTAAACATTTCTGTCTCAAACCTCTTCTCCAGTGTTTGTTATTCTCTTTAATGTTCAGAGGCTTGTCAACATCCAGTAAGCTTCCATGGGGAGTGAGAACCTCCTTTGCTTGGCAAGCTTCCACTATACTGGTAAGGCTTTTTTCCTTCATCTCCTTCACTGTCTGAATCTTTTGCTCTAGACTTCTTATCAAGGATGGAAAAATTGTAAAATTGTCTTTTGGGGCTCAGATAATTAAAAACTCTTGTACATTTCCCCCTCTCCTCTGTATAAAAATCTATCTGTCATATAATTCCTTCTTTGATGTAAGACAGTACTTCTCACAGAAATGTAATATGGATTCATAGTTATCTTCCTCTGCTCAAATTTATTTAAAATTATTAAAAACATTGGTGGCTTCAGCACCAATTTTAGTAAAATGTAAGTCTATTGATTCGACATTTCTATTCATGCCCATTGCTTTTAGAAACAGAGTAAAGCACTATTTTTACCATTATTATTTATATACGACATCTTCAAGACTATTCAGCTTTGGAAGGATTTAATTGTCCTGTTCTTTCATGGAAGGTATTGTCTGAACAGTGTTCCCAGAGCACACAGTTCACAAGGTGCTCAAAGCAGAAAAGAAGGTCCAGTATCCAAATTCCTACTGATTCCCATTGTATAAACTCTCTGTAATGTCAGAGCCAGTCTCATGTAGTTCCTGCCATTTCAGAGTTAATGAAACAGGGCCCCTTTTACCTTTGAGATTATTGACTTTTGTTCAGTCAAAAAAAAAAAAAAAAAAACAAACAGAAAACAAAACAGATCCTTTAACCCTCTCTGTGAGGTTTTTCCTCCCTAGTCATTTGGCCAGTGGTGCCTGCATGTTTCTTCACAAAATTGAGCATGTATCTGCAAATCTAAGGAGCACTAGCTCAGCTGTAATGCATACATGTAAGAAAGCATGGGCCCTCCTGCTGCAAGGAAAGGACTGCCAAACCACTAATTGTGGAATAACAGAATGAGTGCTGATACTGCTGTTGCATGTTTTCTAGATCTTTTTAGATAACCCGACATGAGTAGCTTCATAATTTTAAATAAAGTAGGATATAAACATTTTCTCTTTTGATCTTCTTTTCTTCCTGTAGAGCACATAAAAGCAGGAGCTAGTTTCACAAGGCATGTCGTCATGCACATATTTGCTGTGATCAGTGGGAATTTAAGTCTTTAAAGTTTGCAAGTCATGGATGTGTCTGTGCTGTCTTGGGAAAAGGTCGCTAGCAATAGTGTGTAAAAAATAATGAGGAATACAGGGGTTATCTTTATAGCATCAAACATTCTTTTGCTCAAACCAATACTTCAGTAATGTCTTTGAGACTTGCCTACCTCCCATCAAATTCGGCTTTCTTTATCTCTAAATGACTTAACACCATATACGAATACTAAAAATGTATTATTCCTTCTATTTTGATATGCCCTTTCACTATGCCAAAATGTTAGTAATAAAACCAATTGAAATGACATTTTTATTCTTGTTACTTGTACTATGAACAGAAGAACACATATTGAGCCATCCTTATATTGTCTTTTGGGGGGAGCGTTTGTGGGTTTTCTTAAGGTTGCTATAAAAACTGCATATTGGCAATACAATTCCAGTTTAAATTTGATTTTCAGTATGAAAAGGTGAAAGAGATCATTAAAATAAGAGTTGCAATAAGACTGCATCAAAAATAAATTTCAGTTAAATCTGAACATTTCTAAAGTATTTAATGTTTTGGTTTAACTTATTTATCCACTGTCTACCTATCAATTTTCCTTCACTAGCAAATACCAATCCTTGGTAACAAAAGGAAAATTGTCATTTGGAAAAAAAATTTTGCAGTCATAGTTTCTGGTTTCTCATTCGTGTTTGACAGTAGTCCCAATAAATATTTGTAAAAACATTCCTTTTTTTTTTTTTTTTGTTATATTACCTCTTTTAAGCACAAACTAGTAGAATGCTGAAATTTACATTTCACAGATTTGTGGATTTTTTTAAATGAAATGTGTAGGTAGAGGGTAAATCTGAATTTCCACATAGACATCTGACGAATATGAAAACCGTAGTTCCTGTTTCATGGCAGTGTTGCTGCGTTACATTTACAGCCTGATCCTCTTCACTAATTGTATGAGTTAAGATAAGTCGTTCAGTTGGCTGTTTCTGGGTCTACTAAGTCTCAGCCAAGCATAGTTACTGTTCTTGGTGCTCTGGGAGCACTTTTGTCTGAAACCTTTCTTTCGATGAAATATCTGCTCTTTAGATGATGGAACATTGTATATCAACTTCCTTAAGTGCCTCCCTAGCCCTTAACTGCTTACAAATATGTTTGCAGACTTCTGTTGATCCTTGGCTTCTGGTTACCTATCTCAGATCTGATCAGTGGCCCGTTGGCATTTTCATCTAGACAGATTTTCTTACGACGACATGTTTCTGTTTAAGGCTTGGATTCAGCACAGCAGCATGAATCCAGCTAAATCAGTAAGACACGTGGCTACCAACCTCAAGGAGAGCTCATGCATATGTTTCTTCCCCTGTCAAGGTATATCCATAATATTTATTAGTTTTTATGTTGTTCTGTTAAATGCCCACCTTATAAATAAGGTCCTCCTAAAAAATCTTTCATTAATCATCATGTGAGAATATAAGTTTCCACTTCTTCTGTCTCCATCACAGTTTTCTTGCCTGTGAGAGCACTAGATTGCCACAGAAGAAAAGCAAACCTTCCTAAATAAATTGTACATTACTTCTGCCATGTCCCTCATGGTGTACTCAGAGATCAGTCACCTTTATGAAGAGACTATTCATGAGTGAAAACAGGCTAGCTGCTGAGATGCAATCTCACTACTTCCTTACTAGCTTCTCCAAGGTTATTAATCACATTAGTTCAAAAAGCAGGATTTCCCAGCACAAAGTTGAGCAGGAAAAGAAGAGGAGAAGGCAGCTGTCTGGCAAGCTGAGCACAAGTGGTATCCTGCCAGGATTTGGGACAGCAGTAGGGAATTGGCCTTGTTTTAAGAGACAGCACAAGAATGAACTGATTTAATAGCTGGGGTCTGCAACACCAGACTGAACTTCTGACATGGCCTTACTAATAAATTTATTTATGCAAGGTTGCATACAGAGCACAGAGCAAAATGTGGATCTTCCAACTCATGATGGAAGTAACAGTACAAAATGGAAGTTACAGCCTGATTCTTGGATTCTCCACTACGTTCCAAAACCAATATTATCTGTCTACTTTTCTCCATCCCAAACTTTATGTCTTACTACAGAAAAAAAGACAGACAGAAAGAAAAATAACCAGTGTGTGCGCAGGCTTTGTTTCTCTTTCAAATTACAATTTTAGTTTTCTTATTAGTAAGCTCAATTTTCCACTCCAGACTTAGTGATATGTGATGCACTCTGAAGTGTGTTTCACACAAGTAATAACTTCATTTATGGTAAGGAGGCAGCACTTCTATAAAACCTGTCTATCCTTCACTATTTTTTATCCCTTTATTCGAAGTTTTTTATCAATTTAAAGAGACTTAGTGAAGATTTTCTAAAAATGGTGTATCTATGTAATAGAAAAGGTTATTTTAAAAAGATAAAAAGAAAAATACATGAACCTATTTGCAATTTAGCAATAATAATCTTTAATAAACTTGTATTCCAGATTTTCCTTCAGTCAAAAAGACAAAGTCAAACGGCTGAGCATGTTAAATAATACATGGCAATTTTAAATGAATAAAACTATAATCTTGCAGGAGGGAATTATTTGAGACTACAGAACTCACATGTGGAAAGCCAAGACCTATATCCACCAACTTGTCTTGCCTTTTACAATGTGTGACCTCAGAAAGCCAGAGAAATTACTGCGCATCCTTTACCTAGCTGAACTCCTAAGACCACCTTTAATATAGGAGCGCCTAGATGGATGTTGGGTTTTTTTTCTTCACCTCATTTGTTGTGTACTGTATAATGCTCTAAAATTGGGAGCGGGGGAGCGGCACACACACACTGGATTGAGGGGTTTGGAAGTGATAATGAGGAAAAATATCACACTTTAGCTGCATTCCCCACAGACAATGACAAAAAAATAATTCTACACTTTCCCACCAGACCTTGTCATTAGTACACAGAGAGCTGTTTTCACAATGCTGAGCAGCTCTGCTTTACACCTTCTTTGTTTTAGAATCAGCATTCTCACAGCTACAGATTTCTCCAAGTTCTTCAATCTAAATAGTCAATTATCTTGCTTACAGAATAGGCATTCAAATCCGTGCATATTCACTACTTTCAAAGGAGGTTAAGAAAATTTCCATATGATATTCTTACTGCCTACAGCAGTTTAAAAGATTTAACTTTTTTTTTCTTTTTTTTTCTCTTCTCTTCCTTTCTGAAGGAGATAGCAATCATTTATCTCAGCAAGACATTTTTCTTGAAGAACAGTAAGCAGATAGAGATGACACCAGCGGTTGTTTAAGATGATCCAACCTATTTGTCAATAGCGAGACAGGGCAGGAGGTGATACAGGTTCCATTTAATTTTATTACAGCCCAGGAATTTTTACCCTCTTAATATAGCGAAGGAATTTTTCCGCATTTGTATCATAAAAATCCCTTGTCAACTGACTTTCTTAGGGACAGATAAGATACTGTGTCTTTCTCCTTCAACCAGAGGTAGAAATAAATCTGTGTGGGAATGTAGGTGGCAAGCAAGGAAAGTCTGAACTATTATTTACTCACCACTTGACAAAGACAGAAACTGGAACATTCTTTAACATTTTTTTAATCATGGAGGTCACGGATGCTCAATCACACTGAGCAGACCTATTTACAGAAAAGCCCTTTAGGTCTCAGAACTAATCTGGCAGAGATCCTTCAGTACCTCCAAAGAA
This sequence comes from Vanellus vanellus, assembly GCF_965231255.1. Classification (NCBI taxonomy): domain Eukaryota; kingdom Metazoa; phylum Chordata; class Aves; order Charadriiformes; family Charadriidae; genus Vanellus; species Vanellus vanellus. The sequence goes on from NC_138908.1 coordinate 28,357,535, forward strand.
AAGGCACAGATATCTATTACAGCACACTTCTCTCTGTTTGAGGGCAGAGTCTTTCCACCTTTCCAATCTATATTAACATCTGCAGTGCAGGACTAGGTAGGGGATAAATAATGAGAGTTCATTTTGCATCTTTGTTTTCCTGCAGTGCCTGGATCAGCATCATGCAAGGGGTTTTCTATCAGCTGCGGCTGAAATTGGTGTTCAGTGTAGGTGTTACATTCTGTTCCATTAAAATCCAAAGGTAGTTCAAAATGTTAGCAGACACAGTAGAGGTGTTGAAATAAAGTCTCTCTGTACTTGTTCTGCACATCTATACTTATTGGTAAAAGTAATTGCAGCGCCTATGGAAGACAAAGACATTCAGGCACTTCAAGCAGTAAACTACAGCATGAATACATGGTTTGTGACTATCAAAAGAGGAAAGAATAAATAAAGTTTCCAAACAGAACTCATTAAGAAATGTGAATTATACACATCTGACAAGTCCCCAACTCATAAAAGCAGACCATATCAGTTTCATTTCACCCTAAGGTAGAGAAGTGAGTAAGACTTCTCTTTTTTGAATTTGACCTGTGTTCTTACAGACCTCTGTGAATTGAGACTAACTCATGCCCCCTGTCTTCTAGCTCTCATATCCAAATATCGTCTGATATACCATACTTGTATCCATCCAATGACAGCTTCTGGCAGTAACAATGGGTCTGATGCACTGATACCCTCTCTTGTAGACCACAGGGAATCAGACTATACAGTAGTAGCTCCAGAATACATTCATTCTTCATCCTGGAGCTGTCCTCGGGGCTGTCTGAGTGACATCCAGCTGCCCTAAGAGTGATACTGGCTTTGAACTCACTTTTTTCTTTTTGTCTTGTCCTGGATCACAATTTCTCCAAGAATTACCAGAGAAATATGATTTTCAGCTGATTGGAGTTTACAGCTTGTCCTAAGCAGAACAGCTTATCTCATTCCCTAAGAGGACATATCAGCATGCTCTCTTTAGGCCAACATATGCAAATCAGTGGTGAGTCTTTTGCCTTGCACTATGACTGATTTAGAAGCCCATTAGTCCACATGCCTATACCCAGTTGTAATACAAAGAATTGGATTTACCTTCCAGGAAAAAAATCAGTATACAGAAGGGAAACCTGAACTAAGTAGCTAACCACAGATAAATCAGCTGTGTCTTGTATTCATTTTTGTCCCTTCATATTTCTATCTTCCTTGTAATTTGTTTTAAAACTGGAAAAAAAAAAAGAAAAACACAAACTCAGAAAACTGCATGTTCATTGAAAATAGATGAATTGTGCCTCAAATGCATGTTCAAACTACTGGAATAAACCCTATATTCTGACATCCAATTTGAAGAAGCATTTCTGTACTGTAGAGATAGCATTTGCATCATGTAATGAAAGGAATGGGATAACAATTACTTTCCCTTATTGAATAGGTAAGTAAATAGAGCTTGAAAATCCCCATAAATGGTAAGTGTGGAAGTTAGATCTTTCCACAGGAGGCTTAACCCAAACATCAGTCCTTTTCTTTGAAAAAAAAAAAAATCCAATCATTTTTATTTTAATAAGTGTAGATTGTGCATTTGAGTTGGAACTAAGAGACTTTCTCCCTCTAGGTTACCAGCTTGCTTTGACTTAAGGGGCCCAGAAATAAATTCTGAAATTATGACGGTTCCATTTATATGGATGAGAGATGAGAGGTGAAGAGTAGATGCATTAACTTAAGATATTTTCTTTAGTTTTGACCTGTAAAGTAAAGTAAAATCTGTACAAATGATGTATAAATGGTGACTAAATTCAAATACTTTATTTCTTTCAAAAATCCAGTGGAAAATGGATTAGATGGCAGGATTTAATCCCTTTTTAAAGACAATTTACAGATTTAGATTGCAAAATACAATAACTTCACCAATTTTACCAATTGGTAAATAAATTTACCAACTTTACCAAAAAACTTTAACAAATTTTCTGCCTCTGATTAAAAAAAAGTGTCAGTCACCATATTTACTTTAAAAATATAACCTCAATCTCAAAATTAGTTTAAAACCCATTCCGTAGAAATGCCAAATTTTGGTTAATGTGTCTCATTTAGTTAAGTCTTGCTAGTTTATTTTTGGAATAATATTGCTGGAATTTCCAGATAGTCAACAAGTTTTTGCCTAAGCCACCAGGCTTAGAAACCCGGATCTATTGTTTCCCTCTGCCCCAAATCCTAGTGACTTTGGGCTGAACATGTCATTTTGCAGTGCCTCAGTTTCGAACTGTAAAACAGTGGATGAGGTCTAAGAAAAAGTGTACTGATTCCCAGAGAAACTAGTGGGGTTAGAAGCCCAAGGTATAAGAAAGCTCTATATGTCTGGGGCACAGACGGGGAACTGAATGAAAGCAGTCTCTGAAACATGTTTATTCTGCATTTTATGTTTTCACACTATTTATGTTTAGTTGCATTTTATGAGCCTTTGCACTATGTGCCATTCTGGGCAAGTTAATGGTGCTAAAAACGTGCCTGTGATGAGTAAATTTCCAATGTGATACCTTGAAGCTTTAACGTGCAAAAGTTTCCAGGTGACAGGAGATAAAGATGGTGTTTTCTGTCAGTCAAGAGCTGAGGATGGGCCTACAAGTTGCGGTATTCCTTCTGAAGGGCAAAAGCCATTGAAGAAGCAGAAAGGCCAGTGGAAAAGAAGAGTTGATATAGGAAATAACTAAATGACAGCTACAGCACTTAGTCATGAAGGAAAAACTACAAGTGGTAGAAAGCTGGCATGTCAGTTGTCTCTCAAAGGTATGAGAATGGAGTGCTTGAAGCCATCGTTGTTTTTCTTTAGGAAAAGTGTAGCTGCTTGTTTCATGTTATGCTGTTTGCCTTCTTGCTCTCATTTTTCATTCTTCCCTCCCACAACATGCTGTTTTGTTAAAGACATTTATTCATCACCTGTCAGTGGAGACAATTAGTTCATTGAACACTGTCAGTTTCATGTAATTTCCCCAATCTCCCAGTAAGATTTCCAACAGTATTTAATACCAAGTAGAAATTAAACCCAGCCCTTGTTGCTGCCAGTGAAGGGGTAGAGATAACTTACACAATGATCCTTTACTTAGGCTAATAAGGTTTTTAAAGGCATACTGCTGAATGAGATAAACACTTCTTTTGCGTATAGCTGGTATTTGTCAAGAAAAGACCTTGCAGGACATCCAAACAGCTAGTTAACATAGCTGGTGGAATTATACACCAACACAGATCTTCTCTTTCCCAAACACCCCTTCCCAAAGATTTGAAAGCAGAATTCAAAGTAAATCGCAGTGAAGTTTCTGGTGTGTTCTCCTAACCCTAGTCTTGCTTCTTTAATGGAAGGAATGGGATTAGTCAGCTTCTCTACACAGCTCTCACAGGCCTGGGACAAAAAGATAAATGTCAGTTGGAAAAATATAAGCTTAGTTAAATTGAAATGGAAGGAAAAACACAAAGATAAATGTTTGATCTGCTTTCTTTCATTGTTTATTTTATTTGTATATTATTCATTGAAGTACCCTAGATGATAGTATTAAAAACAAGTTAACAGAATTTTCACATTCCTTTGAAATGGAAATAATAGTAATAAAATTTGTAGAACAGCGTGTTCATATACAGAATCATTTTTTCATGAACATTTCTCTAAGGAAAATAGTTTGGCAATTACATTTTAAAATAAATTCTCCAGTGACACAAATGATGTTTTTTACTGTGGACCTCTCTGTCAATTAAGGCCTAAGGAAAGAAAACAGTCATTGCAAAACTTGATTGAAATGGATCATTTTGGAAAGTCTAAATTTAAAATTAAAGACTGCAACTTTCTGACTAAACACACTTGAACAGTTTCTAAGCTCTTCATATTGCAACATACAGGAGATGTTTTCTTATTTCTCTGAGCAGAGGAAATTAAGGCCTGTCAGCCTTATTAAGAAATGGCTAGATATGGGACATTTTTATTGCTATTGGATAAACTATTATATTGTCACATTGAATTCTGCATTCTCTTGTGCACGTCACATGAGAAAGGATAGGCCTGAAGTAGAAGTGGTTCATGGTTCTATTTTATAATACATAGCACATCATTTTTATTTGTCAAGATTTTTTTGCCAACATGGCTTCATATTAAAAACAGTATTTAAGTTTTCACTTCTAAGTCTGTTTGCACTCTGCTTCCATTTACTCATTAATAGGTAGTCTTTACATCATCATATACTGTTTTTCCACACACTTTAAAGAAGAAAAAGAAACAGGACAATCAATTAACAGAAATGAAAATAAGTGTAGTGATATGAACTTATTTACTAAGAAATAAACACAAAAGAAAACCAAAATAGGGCAGTATGTATCTATGGGTAACAACAACAATAAGAAGAAATTCATTTCACTGTGGAGGAAAAAAAAATGGCTTGCTCAGTGATGTTGCACTGGAGAAGAAAATTGGTCAAGTGAGAAAGTATGGTAAAATCAGAGGAGCTAGGACTATATATGTATTAAATTTTGAGAATTGTAAACCCATGTTGCATAATTCAATATTGATGGAAATAACACAGAGTGAATAAAAACAAAATCAAGTATGAAAGACAAACATTGTAAGGGTGGTCTTATTCTTTCTGGAGAGGACCTGATTTGTTTACGACTCACTTTAGGCTTTCAAAATCACAAAGTGCATTGATCCAGATAAACTTCTGGATCAAAGAAGAAAATCAATTATAGAAGTCTGGGATGAGAAAAAAAGAAAGTATCTGTGTCCCAATCGTATAATTCAAAATATGACTTCCTATACTAATAAACTCACTGTGATCAAAAGGATTACTCATCTGAGTAAATAAAAATTCAAGAAATTATCTAAATATGCTCAAACATACTTCAAGTTGGCCTATTACAAGGAGTCAAAGAACATGGTTTATAATCCACAGGCTTTAAATTATCTCAAAGAATCTTTAATACAACATTTTCATCTTTGTGAGCTCTTTGACCTTGCCTTTATAAGTGCATGGCTAGGCTACAGTAGGAATCATAGCAAAGAGTGTTAGAGAACATCCTCTGGAAGCAGCCTTGCATCTTAAACCTGGGAGACTTTCTCCCGGCAAAACTTTTAAACTCTGTAATAAAACAAAAGCAGATCTCTCTCAGAGCATCTTACCACTACAACTGCATTTTTTCAGTGTATTCTAAAAACTGTCCTCCTCTGTGGAGAACAAGTGAAAATATTAGTAGAAATAACATTTATTAGCACAATTCTGATTAAACTCTCCAGTTCTCACCTTTTCACTGGTACTTTTGAGGTTTTGCCAACAGTTGGACTGCCACACAAGACAGATTATCATTGTTTAGTAGAAGATTTGGATTGCCAAGAGGCAGTTTCAGGTTGATTCCTATGCTCCTTCACATGACTGTGGGATACCTCTTATCTTCAAGAAAAAGACTTGCCGAATTTTTACAACATTTGACAGTGCATTTCCAAAAGTCAAGTTTGTTAAAGAATATCAGTATGTAAGAGGAAAGAAATTGTGTGAAAAGTTTGTTTACATCCCTAGCTGAGACTTTTTAATCTGAACGATTTCAGATTACATAGCAAGGAAGGAACATATCTTCTGTCTCTCCTAGTCTCCCTGTCTCTCTGTTTCTCTCTCCCTCCACCTCTACACATATGTTCCACATCACTGGAAAGGAACAAACCAAGTATATAAATATACATGTATATATATGGGAGGTTCATATCTATTTTTTATACATATGTATATAACTTTCCCATAGGAACTCATCATATCATCTCATGGCAGAAAGCTTCAGTCAATGGTATTACAATCTTCCCCCTGCTCTCAGCTCTGGGACATTTTTCCTTCCAAGTATTTTGACATCAAATGTTTTATTTAGAGAACTCAGTTTTCCAACCGCTTTTTCTGGATACCTTCACCCATAGTATGAATCTGATATGTCTGCATTTTTTGAAACTTGGTCTAGCCAAGGTCTAAAACATGGCTAGCTAAGTTTTTAACAACCTTTGATAGGTAGTTTTTCAAAGATTTAACGACTTTTATAGCAGCTGTGTTCTAGAGATCCTTCTGATCAGTTAAATAGTTTTCTTATAAGCCCTCTATGTTTCTGAGTAAAGTATATATGCAGTTTTCTGCTTGGTGCAGTTTTCTAAACTAGAAACTTATTACCTTTACATTCCTTGGCAATAAAATGTTAATTAAATTACTTGTAAATTAAATGCAGCAATATTCAGCCTGTCAAAACAAGCGTTATACTATGCCAGGTGTGATCCCTTGATCCCTTCTTTAATTCATATGCAGGGTAAAATATACCAATCTTTTTTTTTTGCCTCTTCGTAAACCATCACTACCACGGTTTACAAAATTTTTCTTCTTTCAGCCTCTCTTTTGCCTTTGTTTTTGGGTAGGAGCATGCTGGGAGATGGCATCTTCCCCCCATGGGTGCACCGACAAGCATGGCTTTTCCAAAGCTGAACCTGAACTCCTGGGCAGCGAAACATTCTAAGTGTGTGGCACTGCCTCAGTTCACCTCAAAAGCCGTCTTGTGAGCTGCTTTTTTATAAATAGTCAGAACTGGGTATATACGTGGTAGGTTTCATTTGTTTCAAGGTGTTCAAAAGCATAATATAAATCCTTAGTCTTCTACATTTACAAAAAATATTTTATATTATAACTTCCTTTTTTCTTTTCTTTCTACTAATAATTTTATTGTCATTATTCCATTTTGCACATGATCAATGCCACAGACTCTTTTGTATTGGAAAATTTCTGATAAAGGAAAAATAATTATATGGAACTGCCTGTTCCCTTTTCCTAGTGAAAGCTTCTTACACAGAAGGAGGCTGCCTCAGAAGTTTCTCCAAAAAATTGCACTAAGCTTTAGGTCACCATATTTTTTCTCTCAGGAAAATTAAAGTAATCACTTAATCAGTCACTCTGCAATCTCTATTATGAACAACTTTATTATGTGCTTTCCTTCACTGATTATTTAAGGTCAAATACAATTCTGTGCATTTAATAATACCACACGTGAGTGCTGGGAGTTCATAAGTATTACTTGTCCTTATCATGCTGCAGTTAAAATCAGTGAATCTATTGATTTTAACATTACCAGAACTGGGCAGTGTTTTTTATGACACTGAAAGAAATGAGTAATTGACTCATTTAAAGATATATAGTCACTTGTATTTTTTAGATGTTGCTATGTCAGCAAATTTTATGGTAGAGTTTCTAAAAAAGATTCCTTAGCTATTCCATTAGCCTTTTTATGGTGGTGCTTTCTCAAATCTAATCTAAATTTGGTCCTGTGACCATTTTAACAGGAGGTTTTAAAAATGGAAAACATTAAGATTTATCATGTTATATATGAGGCATTTTCAAACTGTCCATTCAAATAAACCCATCTACAGTGAACGAGATTCAAAATTTCCATGCGTGTGTCCACTGACTATAAATTGAAGATCTTGCATACAGTCGTGTTATGAAGTCCTCATTAGAGACAAAAAAGACTTTACAATAGCAATAGGGAAGCATTGTCAGGGAAACATCTTCAGGCAATATGGCAGCTGCTACAACATAAAGAAACAGGAAATTCAATTAATATTTTTAAAAGATGGTCTAAAAGGGATTTTATCTTTTTTCTACATTTTTTTTTCAACATACGTGGTCCCATTCTAACATCAGAGATATTATTTTTTTATTTCACTCTTTTCACCCCATCTCTATTTAAATTATCACAGGACTGAATTCCATTGCACAGTCTCCTTGGCTACCTGGTGGACCCTGGAAAAGTTATCTATGAAATATGTGACATATGGAACATTTTGTTATGAGCTCTCACGTTTCAAATTGTATTATCTTAGAATTTCCCATCTTCCTGTTTGGTTTATATTAAATAACACTGACAGTCTCTTCCTGTAAGACCACCAGTCAATTTTCAGTTTCTAGCACCATAGATTTCAGTTTCGTTGAATGAGAGTTTCATGCCTCCCAGGTCCATTCATCAGGAGATGGATGAAAAGGAGTAACATTTTACCTTAGGAAGGTGGGTTAGCTGTTTCTCAGAGAGCTGAGGGAGTGTTCATTTCCTTATACAAGAAATTCTGAGACCTTCTGTGATATACAAAGTATATCTCTGCTGACCCACAATGAAGAAAGATTCATTTGTTTTAGAGTAGATGCAGAGAAGGGCTGCCTGGATCTCTGAGGGAGAGAAACATCTTTTTTATGAGAAAAAAAATGAGATTTTGACTTTCACAGTTTAGCCATATAAAGGCATGATCTGTGTTCTGCCTAGAATTGAATCTCCACAAATATATAAATATTCCTCATAAATGAATCTGTGAGCTAGTATAAGAATGGATGCATGGGATGAATATTAAGAAAAAAATCTTTTTTATCAGAGGATTTAAATGTCAAAGAAAGTTGCCTCCATCCATAATTTAGCTAGTATCTAACAGAAATCTAGCTAATTTTAAGATGGAGCTTAAGAAATAGTGTAAAAGGTACTTCCATTTCCTTGATTCATAGAATAGAACATACTGAACCTTCAGGTCTCATTTTCTCATGACACTTACCTCCCTTGCTCTGCTAAAACAGGAACTTTGGTTGGTTGATCATATTCTTTAGGACGTGTGTTAACACATGTTAAAGTCCTAATGTGGAAAAGACTGTTGTAATGTTAAAATATGACAGTTCTATTCATACATGTATTAAAAGCCAGTAAAAAGTACACTTTTTATCTGCAATAGTCCCTTACATTTTTTCATAAACTAAATACAAGATCGGTTCAGAGAATTTGTTTTTCTTTTAAAACTAAAGCATGAAACGTAGAAAATGTTAGGAAAAGTAAAATCTGAGGTTTTGCAGCATAATATCTGTGGCCATAGCAACAGCATACAACAGCTGCCATAATCAGCACCTAAGATCAACGGGGGACTGATCACCTTACAGAGATGCAGTGAGAAGACGAGGTGCCATTCAAGATGGAGGACAGCCAGAGTAATGCCCTCTCCTGTGACAGTCGGTTGCTTTCCTTTGATAATATTTTGGGATGACAGGAGGAGTAACGATTTCAACGTGTAGTATTCCCTTTCTTGAAATGTGTTGAAATCCATATCCTCACAGAGACATCACGGCAAAAAGATCTTAGCAGTGTTTCTTCACTGAGTGTCTAAGGACTTGGTAAGCTTTAAAAAATCCACAGGCTAATGAAACAAATACCAAATGCCTTCAGGGCATTTTCTTTTTCTAATGCTCTCCAGCTCACTTTTACTTAGCTATCTTGTTTCCTTTTTGCTTTCAAACAATGGACTACACATACAGAGACTGTATATTCTTCCGGTGGTATATTATTCTTTTCCGTGCTCATAACCAGTTACTAAGTGCATGTCATTGCTGTGAATGTGTGTGCACATATGTGTGTAATTTGTATGATATAATATTTGCATATAATTACAATAGTCAATTACCTTTCACATAATACGTGACAGAGAGACATCTGGGCAACTGTGAATATTCTTTTTGTTACTTTTTTGTTTATTAGACACACAGAAATAGTATTGCTAATTTCAAGTGCTTGCCACAGAATAATAACCCTACAAACAAAGCTGGACAATACATGGAATGAGCATACTCAAAGAATGAAACAAAAAAAAGAATAAAAACAAAAATTTAAAAATAGAAGTGGAAAGGAAGGAAAATATACTCGTGAGGTGAAAAAATAATTTCACTGGATTATAAAAAAAATTAGAATAAATTACAGTTCCTGTTACACCCAGGCAACTAAACTTCTTCTGAAAATCAGTCCTCTGTAAAAATTCTAAGGTTGGACTGGTGGTTGGACAAAGTACAGATTATGGGACAGATACGCGTATGGACTTTGCTCCACAGAAGTCAACAGAATACCTGACCTAGTGGAGGAAACATAACTGAAAACTGGTTGGAAACCAGCTGTATTACTAAAATAAATAGATTTGAAAGTGCTCTTTTTTCATTAATTTATAATGTTAATTTAGAATAAGTGTCACATATTTTATTTAGGCTAGTAATCCCATACTCTTCTGTTGTTTCTACATTGGGATTGTGATAAAAATTTGCTGCTGTGTCAACAGCTAAAAAGTATGGTGTTATTTAACTCAGGGATTTTTTCTATTGACATTCTTATTAACTAGTTTGAGGGGGGGGAATTTTTTTTTTTTATTTCATTTCTTGCAGAATAACTTCTTTTGATAGGCATGAAAAAGTGAGGCATACTATCTTCTTCCACAAATGCTGTGAAAACTTGTGATTTTGTGATTTATTGTAAATGGATTTCCATAAACAAACATTAAAATTGATTAGATTTACCATATGGAGTGTCTCATTTTATTTATTATATTTATTTATGTATTCTGTATATGTATTCATATCAATAAGGAAGGGGGGGGAAGCAAAATACATGCATTTTTTCTAAGTTAAAAACCATATATATACACATACATATATATATACATAAAGAATTTAAAAGAAATTTAAAAGGTAGTGAAATTGTAAGGAGAGGGAAAAACAGATGTAGACCTGGATTTCAGAAGGTGTTGAACCTCATCACTGTAACTGAGGTCAATGGAAACTATGAATTTAGGATATACGTAAAACAGCTTTTACCATTTTCTTTGCAATTATTTGGAAGGCTCCAGTGTACATCATATCTGCATGCTGTCAAATAACAGATTTGTAACAGGAACACTGTGAGAGTGTGTGTGTGTCTTCGAGTGTGTGTGTGTGTGTGTGTGGATGGAGGAGGGAGATAGGGAGGAATCAGAAATATTTCGGTGTCTGTAGGCATGTAGCTTCAGTTTTTTATGTAGCTGCATTCATTTCAGTGCTTTATTATGACATATCATACATCAACATTACAAGCTGGCAAGCAGAGATAAATAGTGGCAAAGCTCTTTTTATGCTATTTTGTGCTGCTGAATACTTTGGAATCTCATTTTTGACAGCTTAAGGCTGAAGTATCATATAGTCCCAACAACTTTATTTAAATACACAGATGAATGGTACAGAACACTTTCTTGAAAATGAAAGCGCCTGATCATCAACATCCACACACATACACACACACACTCATACAAACGGAGTGTATCAAAATGAATTAAACTCACCAGCTTTCCCTTCAGTTCTGTCTTTTATTGGAAAGGATAATGGTGCTTCTCCTCACAGAAAACATCAAGGAAGCAGCTAGGGGAAAAAGCAGCAATATGGCCTGATTTAATAGGCTAGTATTGTATGGAAAAATATTTATTTCTGAGGGTTTCTTGAAAGTTTGCAAGCTCCAACATACTTTTTTTTTTTCTTGTTTTGCATTTAAGTACAATGAACCAAACAAGTAGAGCTGGCGCTATTTTGTTCTGAAAATATATTATAATAGTAGAAATAAGAGCAATCATAATAGAAACAATGATGATGATGATGATGATGATGATGATGATGATAATAATAATAATAATAATAATAATAATAATAATAATAATAATAATAATAATAATAGTAATAATGGAAGTGCAGGCAGCATACTGTCATCCTCAGATCAGCCAGAAATGCCTCAAAGTACAAGAAAAACAGATGCAGCAATTTAGAATGCAACAACAGAGAATAAATACAGAATACAGCCTGACTATGTGGATTTACTTCAGATCAATGTAAAAAGTGAATTTTGTACATGAAGACTCGGTTAAGATCAGAAAACTATTTATCCTGCAGGAAAGGGAGCTTTTATGCCCCCCACTGTCTCCTCCCGTTAACACCAGACAGTGTAGTTTATGTTATGGTGAAATCACCACATGTGCACATCTGCCTAGTCAGAGTAAAGCTGCTCCAGCAAGAGAAAGACCCTTTCATAAATCCTTTTTCCCTATAAAAATGGTGGCCTGATCCACCATTGAAAATCATGGATTTTTACAGTAATGCATATGTCATTCTCTGTGTAATTAAATCTTTCTCTGGGAGACATAACCCCCTGCGCGCACGTGTTCCTATGTGAATGTCCTCTGCTAGTCACAGCTGGAGCAGCATCACTTCTCTCTTACCAGAAAAAGTGAGTTTCTAAAACAAGAAAAACTGGGCAAATTGATACTCTGCAAAATGAACCTAAGACCACAGAAATTGCCTACAAGACCACTGAATACCCTGGTTATACATGACATAGGTAAGGTCTGTAACATACACCCTGGTCTATGACATCTCTCAGAAGATCTAGTGACACTCAGAGAATTTTAGGGAGGCCTTGGTTAACTTACCAGCAAATACACATGAAACCAAATATCCAGAGAATCCAGTGGATTTTGCAAAAAAACTTCATTTTATTAATTTGTTTAAAAAGGAAAAAAATAGAAGTATTTCCACTGAAAATTGATTGCCTTGGTTATGGCAAAGTTTTCCATTAAGCAATTTTTCCAAATAAGGAAAATACAGATGAAAATGCATAAATGCAGTTTTACATGGCATAGTCTAGATACGGCGAGGGGGGACGGGACACTGGACGTCACAGTCCTTTGAAAAAGGCAAAAGCCTCCCTTCTTTCCAATTAAAACCACAGGAGAACATAAGAAATAAGTCAAATGCACTAATGGAACTAAGAAAATAAAATTTCCCCCTATTTGTCTTTCCTAGACATCTGAGGCTAAAACTGGGAGGGGTTAATGAGGGAAACAATTTGCCTGTGGCACCTTTCAGGACTCTGAAAGTCACTTTTGCAACGTCTTCATTAAACTTATGTCATGCTTTCAGCTGGGATGGGATTAACTTTCTTGCTAGCAGCCGGTGTAGTGCTATGTTTGGATTTGGGATGAGAATAGTGTTGGTAGCACACTAATGTTTTTGATTATTGCCTAGCAGTCAAGGCATTTTCCGCCCCTCACACCACCCTGCCAGAGAGTAGGCTGTGGGTGCACAAAAAGCTGGGAGCAGACACAGCCAGGACAGCTGGCCCCAGCTGACCAGAGGGATATTCCATACGGTATGACACCAGTATATAAAGTGGGGGAAGAAGAAGATAGAGGGGGACATTCAAAGTGATGGTGTTTGTCTTCCCAAGTAACTATTATGTGTGATGGCGCCCTGCTTTCCTGGAGACGGCTGAACACCTGCCTGATGATGAGAATCAGTGAATTAATTCCTTGTTTTGCTTTGCTTGCATGCGCAGCTTTTGCTCTACCTGTCAAACTGTCTTTATCTCAACCTATGGGGTTTTTCTTACTTTTATTCTTCTGATTCTCTCCACCATCCCAACCCGGGGGAGTGAGTGGCTGCGTGGTCCTAGTTGTTGGCTGGGGTTAAACCATGGCAACTCATCATGGTAGAAAGATACTCTCAAAATAAAGTGACCATTTTATGAGCTTTCTGATGCATGAGGCTGGGTTAAAGCCATCTAATACCACTTCATTTGCACAGCAATGTGAAGGTACATATAAAAAAGAGTGAAGGTTGTATTATTTTAAAATATCTTGCAATAACCTACAACATGTTAGAAAATTATTTCTCTCAAGAAATTAGATTAAGAGTAATAAAAAATCGGGTTCTTACTAGCAGTCAATAACCAAGCAGTCTTCGCTTAATAGTCAAGGACAATGGACATACCTTTGTTTCTACTGACTGGTTGGTTATGCACTTCTATTTTCAGTCTTTAGGATTAGTTTTGTGACCGGCCCTGTGCTAAATTATTTGGATAATATCTGGTAATAATGGCAGGGAAATTATATAAAAGAGTCATATAGTTCTATGTTAATGAATAACTCTGCTTCACTGAGGAAAAACCATGAGATTTCAACATCATTGGTTTCTAAATACAAAATAACTTAATACAAGATACTGCATGTTTTACAGGGTTTGTACTTTTGTAGCATTCTGAAATAAAGTGCTTAATAACTAGACTCATTAATGCTAATGGTAAATCAGTGAGATTAAATATTTCTATAAATCATTTTATTAATAAAACAGGGGGCTCATTAAAGAACTATTGAACTGTTAAGCTGCAATATTTCAGTATCAGCATTTTATAAACATTTCAATTAGTGCAGGTTGACAACATAGGAGAGGGATAAAATAGTCTAGCCACTGTATAGGGGACCAACTGCCGGCTCAGCTTGTGGAGAAAGAAGGGATAACATTTCAGTGGGATCATAACTGCATAGCAAATTGAATACTTTTAAAAATAAATATATAAAGCATCTCTAATTTGTGGTTTTCAAGGACCTTCTGAAGGACTGTGTGCTAGTACTGACTGTTCACTGTATCATTTTACTATTATCCTTAGAAGGATGACTGCCAACCTGAAAGGAATTTGAACAGCTGAGGACAAAGAAGTGCGTACTTAAACACCAAAAGAATAATAATAGCTTAAGAGAACAAAGTGAAGAATAAAGTGCCCTCAGTAAGAATGTTTAACATATGTAAGTAGTGGAAAATGATAGCTAGAAGTCTACACTTCAAATGTGCTACAACAGATCTGAAAGCAGAAAATGACCACAGAGCAAGTGTTGGGAGAATGTCAGACATATAGTATCCTGATTCTTTTGAAATTCTTCATGTCAAACCTTTTCTTAGCTCTTTTCCTGATAATTGTCAAGTATGTGCTGTGGGGAAAAAGACAGACACGTGCGTGAGGTACTACAGAGAGGAAAAAAAAATCAGTTGGGTAATTTGATTTCACCCTCAAGGTGTTCTCTATTTTCCATTTCTGAATGGTACTAATGTGAAAAGGAGTTGATTTTGGCTGAAGTAAGGAAGACAGAGAATCTAATGGTAGAAGAGGTAAGAAAAGTTGTACATTCAGAGTCTGGAATTCCTCCACCAGAGGAAAAAAGATAGTTCCATTCTAGTCTCCTGTTTCTTGAATTATAGTTGACAGAGGGAAAAAGAGCTTTTTATTTTGAACTTAGGGTATCAAGAAAATAATGCAAGATATTCCCTTATTCTCTTCAGTGTTCTGAAATGTGTATTATTATCTAGTAGGGGCAGGATCTTCTTTTTCATCCCGTTTTCTTGGCGTTGCCATGAACATGTATCTCTGAATGTCAGTAGACTTTCAACCCATGAGGCCACATTCATTTTTCACATAAGTGGTGCAATTCTATGAAGTTAAAAGGACAGCAAAAATTTTCTCTAAAGTACAAATAAATCTCATATAAACAAGTCATCAACTCTTTTCCAAACCTCTTTTGTCCATCAACAGAGGTACTCAGTGGAAGGACAGGTAGTTCCCTGATATGGTAATCTCTCACTGTCAGTTCTCATCTCTTAACCGACTAGATATTAATACTTAAGTGACATAAGTGTAACTGAGATTTGATTTTTTTTTATTAGCTCAACGATATATTTTATTCACATAAATACCTTCAAATTCCATGAACTTCAAAATCTTATATACTTGTATGATTAGAAAAAGGTATGCTAAACCACTTTAAGAATTAAACAGTCAGAAAGAATCTTATATTTGGAAACATTCTAAAAGCAAATAACTGGTTTAAAAAGCATCTTTAAGAACCTTAAACATAATGTGAAGAAACAGTCTTTGATACCTTGATGTTTAGTTTCAGTTACGAGGTAAGATCATGTAAGAGAAAAAAATAAGGTTTAGGCATGTATCCTATGACATGAAAAACTTCATAACATACAAAATTTTGGCTTAATTTATATAAAAACCAAACCTGAGGCATTTTGCACTTTGATATCTACCCGCAAACAAAATCCAAAATATTTGGCTTATCTGTTGGAACCTCTCCCAGTTGTACTGAAAAACAGTTTAAGTTGTGATGTATTTTGCTTCCCTGGGTTTAAAAGCTTAGCAGAGTATCTGGAATATCTAAATTACTTTCATTTACATATACATGTGATAAACATGAGGAAATTTTGATTAATGTTTACATTATTTATCTTACAGTACTTAAATCTAATGAGCACTTACACTAATCGCTTCTGCATCAGTAATATGGGAATAAACTTGAAAAGACTGCATAACAACAAGGTTCAAGAAATTAACAAGGTCAAAAAATATTCATTAAAAAGTAGAATAGATCCCTAGGGATACAGGTAGATAGGAATGAAAATTTTGGCATAAAAAAAAAATAGTGATTAATAACTAAACTACTTATTATAGAATCATAGAATCATGGAATCACAGAATGCTTTGGGTTGGAAGGACCTTCAAAGAACATCTAGTCCAACCTCCCAGCCATGGGCATAGGCATATTTCACTAGATCAGATTCCTTAAAGCCCCATCCAACCTGACCTTGAACACTGCCAATGATGGAGGATCTGCAACTTCTCTGTGTGACCTATTCCAGTGTCTCACCCCCCTCATCACAAAAAAAATGTCTTTCATTCATCCATTCACAACTGACACTTTTTAGTTTAAAAACATTGCCCCTTGTCCTGTCACTACAGCCCTTGGTAAAAAGTCTTTGTCTGTCTTTCTTATAAGCCCCCTTTATATGTGGAAAGTCTCTAATAAGGTCTCCCCAGAGCCTTCTCTTCCCCGGGCTGAAGAACCACCACTCTCTCAGCCTTTTTTCGTAGCAGAGGTGTTCCAGCCCTCTGATCATCTTTGTGACCCTCCTCTGGATGCACTCAAACATCTTCATGTGTTTCTTGTACTGAGGACCCCAGAGCTGAACACATTACTCCAGGTGGAGTCTCACAAGAGCAGAGGATGGCATCCCTTCCTTCTACTGAATCAACTTCACCTCTCAGCTTAGTGTCAGCTGCAAGCTTGCTGAGGGTGCACTCATTCCACTGTCTATGTCATTGATGAAGATATTAAATAGCATTGGTCCCAGTACCAGCCCTTAAGGGACACCACTTGTTACTGGTTTCCACTTGGATATTGAGCCATTGACTGTTACTCTTTGGACATGGCCATACAGCCAATTCCTTATCCGTCCAACAGTCCATCCATCAAAACCATATCTCTCCAATTTAGCAGCAAGAATGTTGTGAGGGACTATATCAACGACCTCAGAGAAGTCTAGGTAGATGAAAACTGTAGGTCTTCCCTTGTCCACTGATGCAGTCACTCCATCATACAAGGCAACCAGACTAGTCAGGCACAATTTGCCCTTGTTGAAGTCATGTCTCTAATCACCTCCCTGTCCTCCATACATTTTGATATGTCCTCCAGAAGGATCTGCTCCATGATCTTACTGGACACAGGGGTGAGGCTGACTGATCAAGAGTTCCCAGGGTTGTCCTTTTTACTCTTTTAAAAAATGGGAGTGTTATTTCCCTTTTTACAGTCACTGTGCACTTTGTCTGACTGCCATGACGTTTCAAATATAATAATGAGTGGCTTGGGTGCTACACCAGCCAATTCACTCTGGACCTTGGAATGCATCTACTTCAATTTACATTAAGCTACTTTCATTTGAGGAGCTTAGAACGTTTGGCAACAGTTGGCTGCTTAATTTTCACAGAATATGCAACTGCAGCATTAGGAATTTACAATCATATTATTTCATATTCTAGTGTGTGATGTAATTCTGTATGTTATTTGCCTCGTTGCAAGTTAGCAGAAGAGAATTGAAGAAGAGTATTGAAGAGAAGAAAGCAAGAGTATTGTACTCAATTGACATAAAAAATATATTGTTCAAATGCATTGACACAATTGAAATATGTCCAAGATGAGAGGTCTAATGCAGTCACCTGCTTTATTAAATATGCCATTTACTCTTACACTGGTAAAGATACATCTATTTTATTTCTCCAGGGAAGATATATTGAGAAACCTATGTTCCAAAGCATACTGAGTTTCGACTCAAAGGAAAGAGTAACACATATTTAATTGTCACTTCCTCCAACAATATAAGCTGAAAATCATCATTGTTTGTTGGCCAAAAGAAAAATCTCTGTATCTGCCAAAAGAGACAGTTCTAGACATTCCAGGAAGAGATAAATGTTATGGGTGAGCTGATCCATAAAGGTGAATGAATTGTAATGCTGTAATCACTGAGTTCAGAAATGACACTTCTGGTTTTGGGACAGAGGAAAGCAAAAAGCTGGGAAGGTATGAACAAAATAGGGTGAAGAAAACATGCAAAAATAGCCATCTGACCTACATCACTGAATGCCAACTCACATGACTAAGGCCCTCATCCCAGATACCCTCAGAAAATGTCCAAGGGTCCACAGCAGTGATACCATAAATTTCCACACTGAATAACGAACATTAACATTGTAATGTATTATTATAATCCCAGGGGTTCTGATGTTTTTGCCTGGATTTAACGGGAAGTCGAATATTCTCTGGTAATAAATATACATGTATCTTTGTCTGGCACAGAATTATTGTGTGTAACTAATATTTCCTTTTATTATACGCAAAAATTCCTAACTGTGTCAAAAAAATAGAATTTTATGTCATAAACTAT
Source organism: Vanellus vanellus (assembly GCF_965231255.1). Taxonomy (NCBI): domain Eukaryota; kingdom Metazoa; phylum Chordata; class Aves; order Charadriiformes; family Charadriidae; genus Vanellus; species Vanellus vanellus. Next base: position 28,375,960 of record NC_138908.1, read on the forward strand.
ATAGTACCTCCTATCACATCAGAGCAGATGCATTAAAAACAAAACAAAATTAAACCAATAGAACCTGTGAAATACTTATTACGGAAGCCTTTAAACTTTCTTGGAATTTTTGGAATAAAAAATAGATATTAACTGAATGCACCAATCTGCCTTGTGGCTTGCATTATATATCTGTCTTCAACAAGTTAATCTATACTTTAATTGAAACTGTTAGTCTACTATGAAAAATTAGGCAAAGTCTGCATTTAAAGAAGTTCTACAGGTCTAATTCATAACACAAATATGAAATCATTATCCAATTTTTATAAAGGATACACAAGCTGGACCCTAAAGGAACAGCAAAACACAGAAAAATGCTAGGAAGATAATTTCAATCTTACCATTTTTATTTTGTTTTTTTCAATCCCTGCCTTCAGAATGCAAAAGCCTTTTGAGTTACCCTGACTGTATCAGAAAAGTTCTTGCCAGAATCTATGGAGAAACCAAAGATCACTTGTGGTCATTGTCATGTTGGTTGTGTAGCAATAAGAAGTCGACCCTTATTAGCTATAGCACATTTCATAAAGGGAACTACTATCAACAGCTCAATTGATTTGTTGTCCATGTGAATGTAGTTTTCACTCATCAGTGGGTAGGATCTGCCCATACAGCAAACAAAAAGAAATATTCAAACATTGTAATAAAAGTTTTTCTAATATCTATATGGCACACAAGCATCTTGTGAATAGTTGTTTTACCTTGTTTCTCATAGAAATAAGTTATTAAAGAGAAAGGTCTAAGCATGTTGAATTATGTTTATGCCTAAACAAAATACTGTGTGTGTATCTGAGAGATCTCTGAGGAACACATAAATTGAGACATCAATTTTTTGGTGTGACATGCAAGAACAACTTACTAAACACAGTTTTGCGCAGAGCTAGCTGTTTGTTCTCCCATGAGCATTGTGAGTACCCAAGTGTGACGAAACGGGAAAAAGGACTTCACTGAGAGGTTCAAATTAACAATTTATTTGGACTTCACTCACAGGTCCAATATGGCTATTGCAAGGTCTATGTGTACAGTTGCGATTACACTATTGCAGTTTAAAAGAAATGAGCAGAATACTCTATTGCAACCTACAAATGATCCCGACAAGTAACAACACAAACCACAAGCGCGCTAGATATTAATACCTTAAAAGAGTGCACCAATCACAAACTTAATAGCATGCCATATACCATACATATGTTTCTTAGTCACTTACCCTCTCTCTCAGGTAAGGTCGCTCAATCCCTGGGAAATTACCCTGTACAGTGTCCTGGACAAGGGGGGGGTACGAATCTCCTACAGGCCAGTTGTATCGTTGGAAGATTCCCCATTTTTCTCCCCAAGCCTTGTGGTTTATATTTCCTGACTCTGTGAGGGTGCAGGATTATGCCTGAGTGGATTGCACTATCTGGGATATTTACCTCTGGTGGTGCGATAGCAAAGTCTCTGTTGGCAATTTGTGGTGTCTAGCTCTCAAAGTCACGGGAATAGTGGTGGGATGGGATTCAGGGCATTTTGTTTGTTAAGGGCCATTTGGTTTCCGTTCTTACCATGATGCAATCTTGAGATAACCCCGGGCTGAGCCATTTTGCAGCTCCCCCCAAGTTATCTCTGCACAGCCAAGGCAAGGTGGAGATGAAGCTGAGTCAGATGACAACTCCCTGCATCTCACCTCTTGTGTTCGGAAACTGGTTTGGCTGGGTGCTCCCATACACCAAGCTATGTGATTCTACAATCCAGAACATAATTATGGAAAATATATGACATGGTCATTTTAAGATTGCAGCTCAAAGCTTATCGTCACCAATGCAATAAGAGATGGCCTCATTTTGCTAGGGGACAAACCAGTTGGTATCCTGATTTGCGAAAATCTCCCAAGCTGAAACTACCAGGCCATTAAGCGAGACAGCTCTGACTCTCACTCAGATTGCTGAACTAGTTCTTGTTCAGAGGACAGGATTTCACTGGCTCTGGTATTTTGGAAGCCACATAATTTTTTCCTACTTTGCTGCCACTATTTTCCTCCTCACAGCTATTCAGTCACTGCTTTTTCTTTCAGTAGCCTTAATTCAGAGAGAATTAAGTATAACGGGGGTTTCTGCATTTGTGATTTTTTTTGTGCTAAAAGCAGATCAAAACAAACTGAAGAGGTCAAGTCTGTGGAAAAGTATAAAGTTGGGTTTTTTTTTTTTAAATATGTGAATTAATTCTGTGGTTTAAACCTCCATGTCTCATGTCATGCAGGCAAACACTCCTGATCAAAGTAAAATCTCTACATTTTGTAAAGATGGGCTCAAACAGGCTTGGTATGGAAATGTGCCATCTACTAATCTGGGAAGAGATCCAAGAGGAACTGAGTAAATCTATCAAGTATCTGTGTGGATAATGGGCATGCAGGGCCACTCAGCAGAGGGGAACCTCACTCACCACAACAGAACTACTTTGGAAACTTTCAAAACTTTCATGCTAAAGTGAATATTCCGAATCAAAACCTTGGACTTATCAGCAATTAAAATTTAACAAGAATGAATACTTAATTAACATTAATATTTAATGAACAAATTAACATCATGTAAAAGAAATAACGAGAATTTCCTTCCCTGCTTTTTAAGTCAAATTGGGCTATATGCAGACCTTGGCAAGAACAGGATGATAACAATGGGAGTGCAAGATATAGCTCAGACTAGATTTTTGTTAAAATACCTTCCCCTTTTCCAACAAAGGCAAGATGCTCCAAATCTCTTCGAACTAAGGAATACATAGCAAATCTGATTCTTAATCAACTAAGTCTCCTTCCTCTGGCAATGATCAATGCTTGATGTGCAGCAGAAGGCTAAAGGCTTCAACAATGCGCCTAAGTACTTTGAGAATGCAGGAGGCATTAATAAAGAAAACTTCCTCCTTTGTTTTTTCTGAAGATCAAAATAAAGCATAAAAGATAGAAAATCCATATGAAATCGATTGCATGGTTACATTGTGTTATCATACTATATACCTATGCTATAAAATTTACAGTATATTTTCAGTTATTAATATTTTATTTAATATCATTATTCTTATGTTACATTTAGTATCAAACCATGTCTTCAGCATTTTAAAAAATGCTGGCACTTATCTGTGAGGAAGAGAGACAAGTAAGTATAGATGGCATGTATAGGAGTATCTCTACTTACAAACAGATGTAATGGTAAGTAAGGATGTGGCTGGACTAATGATGGGGTTAACCATTTGGTATGTGCAATGTACAGATATTTCCAGAAGGTTGAACAGAGCTAGAAGTTATGCAGAGTAGTTGCCTAAATACTGATTAGATGAATTAAAAACCTTTGAGGACCTGGAGCTAAGCACTTACTCTGCTAATAAAAGTGCTGCTTATTTTCATCTAGCAGCTTATCTCCTGTGTGACTAAAGGGACCTCAGGCCAAGTTACAAAGGAGTTTAATGTCCTTGCAAACAAAGTAACTGTTAAAAGACCTTATTGCCAGCTAGACAATAACTTCAAATATGTTTGAATAACACTCAGTTTAAAAGCCATGCATGGTAGATACTCGAAAGGCTGATAGATCTCAAAAAGCATAAGAGACTTCAACAAGACTTTGCCTTACCCTTGATGGATTTAAAAAAAATTGTGAAATTTTCTTGTGAATCAACAGTGGACATTTTAGATTCCTATATCAAAACATCCTGTACCTTCTCTATTGCCATTCTGAATGATTGCAGAAGGAACATTTTCTCATATTTTGCAATAGCAATGAGATTTGTAAAGAAACAATCTTGTTGACTTAGGTCCAGATTTAGTTATGTAAGTATTTGTTTTAGCTAAATATACTCTATGTTGCTTAGATAAACTGTGAGTGATACAACGTGCAGAATATAAAACCTCAAAACCTTTACTGTCACTGCTTAGAAAGTGGGTAGGTAAGATGACCAAATTCACAGCAATATCTAATTTATTTTCTCCTTTTTTCATTCTGAGAAAAAAAAAAAAATGCCATTTTTATTAAAAATTGACTAATGGAAGTTATGTCCAGATCCACTTTACTGTTGGAATAGCTTTGATAACAACATTTATATCCGACCTAACACTGGGAATCACAATGGGATTAAAAAGTGCTAACCACTCAGATATGATTTCTTACATAATTTTTCCCAAAGAAAAGGGTAACATCACTTTAGTACTTGCAGTTCTATATTATGATAATGAAATTAATCACATTTCACACTTCAGGGTTTCTTTTAATAATCTAGAGAGGTTGGGAAGGATTTCTCTTTGATGGACAGTTTCATCTCTGGGATTGGCTTTTTTCCCTGGTTTCCTCGGAGGCCCATATCAGCCTTGGCCATGTCTGTGTTCTGAGATGATAGATAGACTCTACCAACTACAGGTACGTGTCAGACATACCTTTCTCCCCGGCTCAGGAAAGGAATTTTCCACTCTTTTAGATTGGCAGGATCCTTTAAGAGACTTATACCTTCTGATGTATGAAGTGTGACTGACTTGCTGAGATAACTGGAACATATTGCTTCCCTGCCAAACATCGAATGCTGCCTTCATCTCTCCTGCAATTACTTTTCTAGAAATATTTAACCTGACTAACATCTGGTTTTCTTATTATATATCTGGATAATATATCAATAACCTATTAACCTCTTTTCCAAAATCTAGAAAATAGGTTTATTAAGACATAGGGTTTTATAGAGTCTCATTTGGAACTAAAACCAAGATACTCTAGCATCAGTGAAATCTAGGGCTGGAAGGGTCCTGAGGAGGTCATCAAGTCCTATCTATGGCAGTCACCTAATTTATTCAGTAGTTGGTCATAATGTTTGGGGGTTTTCTGGTGGGAAACATGAAAGTTTATAGTAGAGACAAATGGTGGTGTGTCTCCTGTGATACTAATATATACTGACAATCTCTTCCTAATTAATTTTAATGACCAGTGCTACTGGTTTGAGTCCTATAAGTAGAACTAGATTGCTGCCAACTCGTTTTTTTCTGAATATTCTGCATAGGATACTTCTGGTAGGATCAACTAAGGGATGACTTTTCCACACAATTTTGACTTTAGTGTGTGAACCACACAATATTTGCTTATCGATGGTTGATTACCCAGATATTCCCCATTTTGTTTGTTTGACTTATCCTTTTTTCTTTTTTTTTTAGGTATTACATTCTTGGCTTTGCTAAATTTCAACCTTTTAACTTCAGACCTATCTCTTCACAATCATTTTCACTTCTGAATCTCTTCCAGAATAATTGGTGCTGTTGTACTGAACTCATCATGCATTGAGCTTAATGTAAACAAAAGGCATCTTCTCAGGAGCTGTCATTTGTTACTGTATTTGGCAAGTATATTTACCAGACAATGAATAAAGCAGATCTCCTACTGATACCTTAAGTACTGTCAGCTAGATGGAAAAAAAAGGAGGAAAGACTGGGACAAAATTCAAAAGTACAAAGTGCAATTGTTTTTACTGAGGGATCATCATCATCTGAGTATGTCTGAGGATCTACACCTCTTATTTCTAAAATACAGCAGTCTCAACACCTCACTTGTATGTATCTACTCCCAGAGAAGAATATCCACTTTTGTGGCATTGTTAAAATCTAAACACTTAAAAATATCTTCGCTCTTAGCAAGTATCTTCCCAGATGATTTCTAACCATAAAGCTTTTCCCCTTCCTTTATGGCTCTGCTGCGCGGGGTTGTGTGAGCGATATCTCTCTTTCTGCTTTCATTCCATCATCCCACCTAATGCAAAGTAACCAAAACACAGGCAGTCAGGAATCTATGAGTTTTATGGGACATAAGAGTTTATACCCATGCAGGCTACAGAGGAAACGGGGTCTCTGGTTTCATATACAAGCGCATTAACCACTGAAGAGAAAGGAACTCTAAACTTTCCTTCTTTCTGTGGATGCACTTCCAAAAAAGGGTAGCCATAAAATCCATTTTCTGCAGTGCCCTCTACTGTTCATTTGCATTAGCTTCCAATAGGTTGCTTAACAAAATCTACCTGGGGCAATATCCAGTTTTGGGATCCAGATCAGGCCTGCCAGGTGTCAACTTACCCTGCACTGCACTGCCCCTGTACCAGAGAGAAAAACACAAGTCTAGGTGCCTGGGATGTTTAAATATGGGTATTCCAAGGGTGAAAAGGAGGCTGACCAAGGGCATTCAGTATCAGAAAACCCGCTTTAAGTGTCTGAATTCTCCAGTGTAATGAGCGCCTTTTAACCCTCCACAACCCTATGCAATGAGATACAAGAAAATTAGGTAATTATCCAGTCTGCTGCTGCTGTTATTATCCTTGTAATTAGAAGCTATTCCCAGAATCAGGATCCTGCTCCATTCAGGTACTAAACAAACAAGGAGGAAGTTTCTGGACTAAATGAATCCATGTATTTGCCACTTGCAGCCACTTCTGTAGGAGTAGACCATCACTCCTGCAGACAGCTCTCTTCTCCCACTCCAAATTTCACATATATCAGAATGCACTCTGTAGCTCCCCTCCTCATAAATTTAGGGATATGTGTGGAAAGTTTTGAAATTGTTGCGTTCCCATTGAAATTACCATCCATTTGTGATTTGCAGTAAAATAAGGCTGTTAGTTTTTTTCAGAAACCAGGTGCTGAGAAGTATCTCTTGCAATTAAATCTATTGAAAGCTTTTGTCAAAGCACTTTCCTTTCAACCCTGATTGTGTTTGTTTGTACAGAGGTGTGTCATCGCCTTCCCCTCTCCTTGCAGAAGGAAGTATTAAGAGAAAGTTTCATGAGCTACATTGTTTTTCTATTCTTTGCATTCTAAGTAATTCTTATAAACAATAGTGTCTAGAAGTAATTCAGCCAAAGAAATCTCAAGCCATGCAAATAACAGGAAATTAGTATAAAACTTAATTAAAGTAAGTGGCACAACCCTAAAACTATAGGATTTAGTAAGTGGTGAAGTCATTTATTTTCTGATAATGAATGACTTGGCATTAACCATGTGAAAATTTTTCCACTTATAAATAAGTTAGGGGGGGAAAAGAACTCAGACCGGAAGGCTGGCACTATGGGCATCAGTGTAGCTTGATATTCCCACGCTCAGTGAGTTGCCAGTAACAGGTCTGTAAGTCCTGGGTTGTTTTCTCTTGTTACATCTTAGCTACTAGGGTGGGAAATATACTAACACACAATATTTCTTATTAGCTAAATAGCGATATGTCTCATACAACAGGAAAAGAAAAATTGCCAGGCAACAATGCTGAGAAAGGATATTTAATTTAGGATACATTATTTCAGTAGATAAAATTAATTATATTTAATGTTGTAAGTTATAGGAGTTACTTATAAGGCCCAGGCACAGACAATCCTTAGTTAAAAAAATTACTTAAAAGAGAGACAGGGATATCAAGGCCTATATTTCTTTTTAAGGCAGAGTTCCTGTTTCTGTAATGTGTCATTCAGTGCTGCATGAGAGACTGAGATCCTTATTTTTTTCTGCTCATGAAGTCTCTTTATAATCAAGTTGTTACTGAGATATTAAAAAGTTGCACTATTATATGCTTAGACTCACTAACATAAAGTTCTCGGTCTTCCATTGGAACATACTTCACAACCCACAGATGTGTTACAGAAGAAACTTCCAGAACGTGACATTATCAATATTAATGTAATACCATTGAAATAAATACTTGAAAGGTCATTTTCAAGGTTAACAGCCTGAAGTGGAGCCACAAATTGTTAATGCTATTAAATAAGTCGTTAATTGTTCAGAAATCTAGCAATTTTAATGCTGTTACCTATAAAGATGCAGCCAGCTACCTAAATCTGATTCATGTATTTGAAAATACTGTTGACACACATTACATGTACACATTTGGGCTTCAAGTTCTATGTCTGTTTTCACCTAGATCGTATGCACTTGCTTTTTGTGGGTGCAGGATATTTCCTGCAATATTGTAAAGAAAAATAGAAATGTGAGTTTTCACCATGATAAAGAGAATATCCATCAGAGCAGATGCAGGCTTAGATTCCTTTGCCTCACAAAATTGTTTAAAAAATCTAAGAATGTGCTTTGGTTAAATATTAAAAGTGTTTTCAGACTATGCCTCTGCCACAGCTCAACCCTTTTCTCCACTCCAGATCCAAATAGGCATGTTCATGTTTTTTTACTTTATCACTGTGGCTGTTGGGTCTGCAGATTTCTACCAATACAAGCATCACTCAGACTAAAAAGCCACAAAAGGAAGGTGTGTAGCCTGCAAGGATACTTTTCTTCAGAAAACAAAATGTTGATCACAGTGAAAGTTTCAGGATTCATAAAACCCTCTTCTCTCTTCTGAATTCACACTCCCTCACCACACGAAACACTGGACAAAGTCATCATAACTAATTACTGAGTACTAAATGAGGCAAATCCTGGCAAAGCTCACATGGCTATGGAGATCTTCTGGACCCCAAACAGCTGGTGAATTAACCAACTGTGCCCGGGATAACCCATCCTGGCAATGAGTGCCTGCATGGGGCCGGCCTGTCTTCTGCAGCCAGGACCTCTGGCGTCAGCTCCCAAGGTCAGCTGGGATCTTGCATGAATGAGATTTCTCTTGCCCCATGAATTTCATCTCACATCTGCCAGCAAATGATGTTTTCTGAGTTATTCAAGAACACAAAGGAATCAGTCTGAAAATGGACAATAAGTACTTTATGGAAAACAAAATTCTGCACTTCCTCGTGCTTTTAAAGTTCTGCAAGTACAATTGTCTGACTACTTCAGCTTCTGGGAAAATGCCTTCTTTTCTCGATGTGAAGCAGCTTTCTTGATGTGAATTACAGTAGTGTTGATAAAGGCAGTAGTGTCAGAAAGAAAGTAAAGTGTTTAAGAAGAATTTATCACGAGATGATCTGTCATCTTACCTTGGAGATTCCCATTGAGCTTCTGGATATTGCAAGACATGACTCAGAAAGAGCAAAACACCCATACTTGCACACAAAAGAATTAATTAGGAGAACCAAACATGACATTTTGATTTTCAAAAATAATTTTGGTCTGTACTATAAACCGATGATGTTCAGACAAGATCTACTATACATGGTAGTCACGAGAAATGCATAAATAAACTTAGAAGACCAGTTTGGGAAGCATCTGTAGCAGCAAAAACTGTGTCTATAGTACCTGTTTGGCTGATTGTGTACCTTGGAAACTACTGAGGCCAGAGCTTACACAGAAAAAAAAAAAAAAAAAAAGAGCCATCCTCATATCTTCATTTGTATCAGTCTTTCTAAAAGGGCCAGAAACTGTTTGAGAAAAGAAGAAAATAGAGAAAAATAGACGAAACTGATAATACAAGAAAAAGTGTGGGGACAAGATACAGATTAGCTGTAAAATAAATTTGGCTGCACTACTGAGGGTTGTGCAAGCAGCTAAAAAAAAAAAAAAAAGAAAAAAGAAGCTGACTAAGAATCCTTCTTGCTTTTGATCCAACTCTCTACTTCCATCCAGCACTAATGTCTAGAAGCAATCCTGACAAGCATGCTATTGTGGAATTTAACTTTTAGTTTCAATTACTGGCATTTCTTTAATGGTTTTGCTCCTGCTCAGGGTTTTTTGTAAGTATGTATTTATTCTTATAATCTCCTATCCATCAATAATTACATCTTTCTGCCAAGGGCCAGCTCTTTTTTTTACACTTATGAAAAAGCCATCTTTTTTTCTCTGCTGTGTTTTATGAGTCAGTCTACATGCTACTGCTCCTTAGACCCTCTTTCAGATTGCTTCCTACTATTTTCTCCCATGTATTTCTGGAAGGTAGAAACATAAAATGGGTGTTTCAGTATCACATCAATGAGTCGCATGCTTATTTCTTGTCCTAAGTTAATAAAAGATTGGCATGTGTTTTTTTTTCTCAATGACTTCTCAATGTCCAATGAATTAGAAGTAAGTAAATCAAATGGCTAAAACATAGTGGCTGATTCGTACATGGGAGAATTTTCAGGTTACTACAGTCACTTGCTTTAGCAGGGATATACGAAGTAAACCAGTAGAAGGTCATTCTAGTGGATCTGTGGTGGACAGGGGACAGATTTGTTTTCCGTAGTGCACTGTAAATGATTAAGTCTTCTCCATGGAAGATTCACTCTCCACTAGAGCACACAGAGTGTGTATTTTTTTGAGGAGTGTACGTGTAATTTATAACCTGTGAATTAGTCTTATTACACTCCCATTGAGAAAGATATTTGTTAAAGGATTTAAAAAACAAACTACTCCAGTCACTTTCAAAGTTTAGTCTACATATTTCACATTATCCTCATTCTCCTAATGCTATGTAGCAGCTAACAAATGCTTTCTGTTGTTGTTGTTGTAAGTTTTTGGAGTACATGTGACGCAGGTCTTTTTATATCCAATACAACCTGGAAAAATGGGACTGTGAGATAGTTGGGTAGAATGGTTAGAAGAAAACCACTAACAGATAATAATAAATGTTCATTTGATGTGGCAGCTTACCAAAGTTCATATAATAACATTCTTAGAATTAGGAAGTGTCGGGTGGAGGAGGTATCAGAGCTTTTGCTATTTCTTTGATAGTTTGCCTTTAAAATTTTTAGATAAAATTGGCTGAATTTCTGATTTGGAAACTCTAGCCTTTCAGTCTGAATTCCAACTTTCATCCATTTTGCATTCCACTACCCTTTTTCCCTGTTTATCCACTCAGGAGTGGCCAGAATCTATTAACTCTTTCAGTCCCTGTGACACGGTGTTCATCAGTACCGGTGCTGATATCCCCATCTTTTCTCACACACTGGCCAAGAGCTTCCAAAAGTAAATAATATCAGCTACAAAAAAAACCTTTCCTAGCCAAGGCTGTGGTCTATTTTATGAATAAGCACAACTCTAATGGTGTAGTTGCAGCTCTGTGCTGTATTGACACCAACAAGAATGTTGTAATAGTACTTGTTTCTTTCTAGATCATAAAGAAATACATGAGAAACGGTAATTGTAGTGGGATATGGTGTAGTCACAGAGCCAGATAGCTTTATTTTCTGTCATTGGGATCCAGTACTTGGAAAGAAGAACAGTTTTGCATAAAGGAGTGTGTTTCCCCTTGATATGGTTGTAACTGATCCCAAACATCTCCACTGCTGTTAAGAGAGTGACCCCAGCTGGAGTACAAGTGTCTGCTGATGCTTTGATATGACAAATACTCACTTTTTAAATAAACATTGCTTCAGGAAATGTTTCTCCTTACCTCCTTCCTTCAGTATTTCCAGGACTGTTTTTGTTTTTATGAAGCATTTACTCAAGAATTAAGTGAAAGCAGTTGTGGTTATTGTATGAAGTAAAATCACAAATGACTTACTAGAAGCCAAAACCAAGAAACTCAGCAATTAATACTTTTATTAATGCATCAGCCCCACAAAATAATCCTTACTGCAAGAACCACAAATGTGTTGTTGTTTTTCCTTGGAAATTGAAGTTTCCACAGAAATATTGCTTATTTAATCTTTCAAAATGTAATATGACCCCAACCATGGTTTCTTTCCCCTCTACTTAATGTAACTGTTCCAGACATTATTTTACTAAATGTCTCAAATTAAACATTCTCTGTCAATTACAGATGATAGAGATCTGCTAAGATAATGAGTGCTACTACAATGCCTGCTTTAATTGCTACATTATAATCTCCAGACCTGAAAAACTCCAGAGACCTCTAATACATAAACGCCTTTCAGCTATGCAGGTGTGGAATTCATTACAAGTTGTTTCTCCCCGCCCCTCTCTCTCTTACATACTCTCTTTCCTCTCTCTTTTAAAGGGGTAGAAGTCCTAAATGCCTTGGAATTGTGCCAATGCCTTGGGGTTTTGCAGTAAGTTGAAACATCATTTAAAGTTTAGGCACAACGCTGCTTTGAAAGCTTTGCAGAACAGAGGAAAAAGCAGGAAAGCATGACCAGAAGGGCTGTGCAAGGAACAACAACAAAATGGTGACATTTCTGCGAAAGTACCCCTGCCATATTTTCTCTTTAAGGGGAAACAATGAGCTTCAGAATGGTTTTTGGCATCTCTCTGTAAGGACAACTGACCAAAGGATAAGAGGCATATAGGTGGGGTTTTTTGCTTTGCCTTTTTTTTCCTCAGCAAAGCAGGAACACGCTGGACAAGAAAACATTTCTTTGAATAGACTTTTTTTTCCTGAAAGGCAAACCTTTTGTAACAGTTCAGAGTTGGTGACTGATTCAATTATTCCAGCAGTTAAGTCATCTGTTTGGTTTTGTATCAAAGAGTTTATTGCTATAAGACATTCTGAATCTCTGTAGAAAACCTGAAACAATGTAGAGTTATCATATGCAAGTCTCAGTTTATGCTGAGGTCATATTAAGCACAGATGAGAAGGGGACTATGAAAGGGAAGTGATTCTAAGCCACTTTTTTTTCAGTTTCACTGAAAAGGCCATTATAGCTCATATCAATTACACTGACTGCAGCAATCAGGTAGGACATCTCAAATCTATTCTTAGTCAACCCTTTCCATGCACGCTTCTCTGGCTCTGTGCCACCATAGGAGCTCATTTAGAGTGGAAGAACCTTCAGTCATCTTTTAAAGACAACATTCTGGCTACTTTCTGGCTATTAGGTGGGAAAAAGCATAGAGGGGAAAGAACAGAAGCTGAGGTTTCAACCCAGAATCAATACAGTAATAACTATTCCATGGAATCATGCTGTAGAATAAAAGAGGAGAGTGGAAGCCATCATCTAAAGAAACACATAACATTACAAGTACCCAGTGATGGAAGTGTTCTTTACTCCTCTACGTCTGGAACACCTCTATATGACATCTGACATTGGCCTAACTTTCAACTGCTTCTGTGGCTTCTCCTAAAATCCTAGTCCTGCATTGCAGCGGGCTGCTTCTGTACAGTGACCGGGGTGCTCTGGAGTTCTGTCACTCTTGTGATTAATTGAGCTTCACTGTTGTGTTTGGTTTGGGGTGTTTTTTTTTTTATTAGTTTGTTTAATTAAAAATCATTTTACTGAGAAAAAACTCTTGAAATTACACATATAATTTACATGAAAACATTGTGAAGTAAGCAGTTCAAAAGACCAGGTGAAGTAACATTTAACTGTAGGTAACCCAATAATCCTTGTAATTGGACTTAGTAACACAAACAAAAAATAATGGCAAGTATGAAAGAAATCACTCATGCTCACAATATGTTCCCTTCTAGTGAGAGGAAAGGTCACTGAACAGTCTATTAAGGTGTGTATGTTCTTGCTTAGTCTCATATTTGGTATCATGAGGTGGAGCTCCCTTAATGTAGACTCTTCAAAGTTCCACTTTCTATAGTATGTAACCAATGCCAAATCCATGATCCCCTTCCCAGGTAAAGCTATGAGATCAGTGAGAATCATGTTTAAATGAAGACTTCAGGATTTTGCCAGACCCTAATGCAGAACCTAATAGAGTAATTCAGTCAACCTATCTGTTGAAGTTAATACAGGATCTTTTTGTGAAAAGTTGACTCTGGCACTTTAAAAACTGTAAAAAAGCATCTGTTACATTTCAAATGGTCTGGGGCAGAAGAAAAAAAACCAAACCACTTATTTGACTAATTTAAAATAGCTAAGTTAGGTGCCAATGAAATATGCATTTATTTTAAAACTAAGAAAGTCCTCATTTATCAGATCTTGCTCAGTTTAGGTGTGTTGTGGCTCACATTCATGGTTCAAGCCTTTGCTTGAGATAAAAACTACCAGGCCACGCCATGTAGCCCTCAAGCTTTCACTTTTTTCCACATACACTCCATGCATCTAACAAGGCTTTTCATGGCTTTTAAGCCTGTCCATGTGGCAGGTGATTTTCTAAGGCCGAGCTCTACCCCCAGCTAAAGTGCATGGTGATGAAGTTGTAAGCAATGAACCATCATTAACCTGCCCAACACAGAAATCTCTATAGCATAAACTGGCAGTTTCCTGAACCTCTCAAGCATTGAGTCTAAGGACTTCTTGACTACATTTGTTCTTCGTCTCATGTATTGCAGTATGTTGAATACGCAGTATTTACACGTTGCATAACATACAGCTACTTGTGGGTCCACTTACTTCCAGTAAGTACCAAGGTAATTCTTTGAAGACAAAAATCCTGTGTTTTCCTTGTGATCTCCCTGACAACCCAAAGCGGATTTAAATTAAGTATTAAGAACAACAAACGGGTTTTCTTCACTGAGATTTCCTGTCCTCTATGGAATAAAAAATAGGGAAACTAACTTTCACAGTCTTAAATCCAGAGCTGTACATTGGATGACTCTAGAGGATCAGAAGATATCTGGAACTTCTGGGGAGTTTAGAGGACCTGGTTTAAGTTTTGTAACAAAAAATTTTAAACAATCTGGAAATTTTCATATGTGAATGAACATTGATTTCAGACATTCAACTGCAAATTAAACTATCCCTGTAGACCCGGTTACAGAGCAAGGCAGCTGAGCCAGGCTTTACTTCAGACCTAAGTTATGTTCCCTGAAATAGCAGAAACTCCAGAGGGTCCATACTCAAGGCAGGAAAAGTCACTGAGTACCACATGCTAGCAACATACTCATATGTGCAGAGTATCCAGGAGAGTGATTCAGGTGCCAGCTGCATCCATTGCAGTCTCCCTTTTCTGTGTCCTTCAACTGCAAGCACTTTCGAGTTTGACAGGAGAAACTTAATAATATACACATTTTCCTCTATTCGAATTACTTGGTGAATGTAATACATAGTCCAAAGTTTAGGTGACTTTCTGTGCATTGTAAATCACAAGTTTTCAACAATACACTAGTGATTTTAGAAGCCAGGCCTTATTATTATTAAAAAGGATGTATGAAAGGTAAAAAAGAAGAAAAAAAACACTGCCAAACAACAAGTGGCTAATAATAATTTCATTCTCTGCCTAATGTTTGTTTCTTTTGTATTTTTAAAAGCAGTACAGTTAAAGGGATGTTGTGGTGGGTTGACCTTGATGGGGTGCCAGGTGCCCACCAAGCCACTCTATCACTCCCCTCCTCAGCAGGAGGGGGGGGGGGGGGGGGGCGGGGAGAAAATAAGCTGGAAAAAAAAATCTTGTGGGTCAAGATAGAGGCAGTTTAATAAAGCAAAAGTGAAAGGCGTGCATGGAAGCAAAGGAAAACAATAGTTTTATTCTCTGTTTCTCATCAGCAGGTGATGTCTAGCCACTTCCCAGGAAGCAGGGCTCAGTGCACACAGTTCTTGCTCCAGCAGACAAGCATTATAAATAATGAATGCCACTCTTCCTCCTCCTTTTCCTAACTTTTATTGCTAAGCAGATGTCATAAGGTACAGAATATCCCTTTGATGAGTTTGCCTCAGCTGTCCTACCCATGTCCCCTCCCGAGATCTTGCCCACCCCTAACTTACAGGTGAAGTGGGGGAAAGTTGGAGAACGAGCCTTGATGCTGTATGAGCACTGTTCAGCAGTAGCCGAAGCACTGGTGCGCTATCAACACCTTTCTAGCTACCAATACGAAGCACAACACTATGAAGGCTGCTATGGGGAAAATTTACTCCACCTCAGCCAGACCCAATACGGATATATTTGGAGAGTGTGCAGGGTTTGAAAGGGGGTCGTTTTCAGGCTAAGGAGTAATTGGAGGGTTCATTTTAACAAAAAAGCAGCATGTGTCACTGGTGTAATGTAAGTACTGACCAACTGTAAGTGGATAGCTTGAGAATATTTGCTTCATTGAAAGGACAAATATGTGTCTGCTTCACAAATTTCTCAGTACATTTGACACTTTCAGAGAAAAGGCATGAGACCAGATGAACAAGACAACTGGTCTGTTTTCCGCAGATGGTCCTTCTCTGTAGAGCTGTAACATATTTGTGAGGGAAGGAATTTCCTCTAGGAAATATAGGTGATTTTGGTCTCCAACAAAATCCTTGGTCTATCCTGAGCAGTAACTACAAACAAGATTCCAGTGTTAATGAGTTTAGAAGGTAGAGTGCATTGGCAGGCTCATGCACTTCTCAGTTTGTCAATACAGTCACGACAACTGTTGTTGCATTTCACCACTTACTTGCTGCCGTCCATAAAGGTGTTAGATTAAGAGCCTTGAAGACTTACTCCTCCTGTTTTCCTCAAGTACATTATTCTTACATTTATTTATTACCTGTAAAGTTTACTTTAATATCATGCTTGTTGATCATCACACACCATTCAACTCCAGATTAGGTATTACACCAGTGAAAATGAAACAAGGGATTTGAAAAAAGTCAGTTTTGCGTGGCTTGTTATTGTCACTCCAATAGGATTTTTTCCAGAAATGGGAAGAGGAAGAAAAAGAGGAAGGGTGGCTGGACAAAGGAAGAGAAAAAGTTGAGGACAAAAGCAGACACTTCTGGGTAGAGACCTAGGGAAATACAGAAAGAGCATAAGACATGACCCCCTGATTAAAACTTAGGAGCTAATTTGCTGTATGCGGATTTTTAACTGCCAGTTCAGAAAAACAGCTGTGATTTCAACAGCGCTCCCTCCAAACTGAGGCACCTGCATATAGTACGAGAGGAAGAAAGGAAAGCCTGGAAGAATACATGGGGTGGGGGTGGTGGGGTGCAGGGTAATCCAGTCAGACAGTTTGGCTTTCTGTCCCCACTAATGCCCCTTCATTTTTACCAACTCATAAACTCATGCAAATCCAGTTACTGGACCTTTACTATAGCTGCCAGTGGAAAAAATATGAAGTGACTTGTGGCCTTTGAATGCCAAGACTTTTTCAGGTGCACACAGGTGTCATTGTTCCCTGTTCAGTTCAAACTGTGTTGTGAGTGTTTGTGTGAGTAGAAATCAACACAAGACCTAATTTTTGGTAGTGGATGCCTGTTCAGAGGACAAGTAAACAAACTTATAACCAAGCCTACTGAGGTCAGTGAGTGACAGAGCGATCATCTCATTTTTAAGTCTTGCTTTTATTTGTTTAGCAGCACTAAAAAATTCAATCTATAATAACATCTTGTCATGCCAAGACATCTCTCATTCTGCATTAGCATCTTCAGCTCTGGGAATAGTGTTATTAGTTAACTGAGATAATAAAATTGGCAGAAAGAACAAAATTATATGGTATGTCTTTGAACAATATTATCCATTTCTCTGTAAGGAGGAATAGTTATAAAAACAGATGATGCATATAATCAATAATAAAATTACTAACAAAAAAACGCAATGCATAGGATAACAGAATGATAACCATGCTCTGCAGTGCATAGGGTACAAAGCAAAGTAAATTGTTGATAAACTAGAAATCTCCAAGTATTTTTCCATATTGTAGTGGCATAGACTATGCACATCATCATAGCACTTGAGGCCAGCTTCCTTAGCATTGTTTAGCTGCACATGTTCTTTAACAATATTCCGTAGACTTACTCTGGCTCCTGAGGCACTCTCAGAGAGTTTCTTGGAGAAAAGACTGAACCCTGTCATATTTAAACACAGTACCACTCCACATAGCTAAGCCAGTTACCTTAGTTGTGTCTGAATGAGAAATTTTACACCTTTACCCAACTTCATGCCTCTCCAGCCGTGACCTGTGCTCTGCTGCCCATCTGATTTCACAGTAAAACACCATCTTAAACAGCAACAAACTTCCTTCCCAACACTCTTTTCATGTTCTGTACTGAGCATTTTAGCCATAATTTGGTGACCATTTAGCTACTTAAATCTTTTAGTATGCAAGTTCACCACGTAAACCCTACTGACTGCTCAGAATTCCCAGGAAGACTTACATTTCCACTGGTCTGTAAATATGAAGCCACACTCACATTTAACATGCTAGAATTGTTGTGTCTAATGAGCTGCCCAGGCAACATTTCTGAAAGTCCTGTCAAGATTGGCTGGTTAGATATTCTTTTTCCTAAGACTAGACTTCTCCAGCAAGACCGAACATTCGGGCATGATCACTTAAGAAGCCTAAAGCTAACACAACCTATAGAAAAAAGCTGTGTACATATTAATGGAACCCTGCTCTCAGATAAATGGTGTGAAAAACAGGCTGGGTTTTTCTTAATCTCTCCTGTTGGACAGTTTCCGTTTTACACAAATATTCATTGGAGCAGGTAGTTAAACTGACAGCTCCCATCTGTCAGGTGAACTCTCTAATAACAAGAGTATGGAATCAATCATTCTCCCTTCTTCTATCTCTCCTTAGCTTAATGGATATTTATTTGTGTGACCAGAGAGAACTATGACGGGATCAAGAAAAATGTACTGCTGGTTCATGGTCAACCTGGTGTCCACCAGGATGATTCCCGGGTCCTTTTCTGCCAAACTGCTTTCCAGCTGGGTGGCCTCTAGTGTGTACTAGTGCATGGGGTTGTTCCACCCTAGACGCAGGACTTTGCACTTTGCCTTATTGAGCTCCATGAGGTTCTTGTCAGTCCATTCGTCCAGCCTGTTGGAGTGCCTCTGGCTGGCAGTACAACCCTCTGGTGGATCATCCACTCCTCTCGGTTTTCTGTCATCAGAAAACTTGACAAGAGTACATTCTGCCCCATCATCTGCCTCCCCTTTTGCAAATATACCAAAGGTAGTCAAGTCTTACAGTGTTGAATCGTGTGTCTGACTGCAGCAGAAGCGTCAGTATCCCCTGGACAGAGCTCTCGACAGATCCAGGGCTGCAACAACACATCCCTGCCTCACTCCTTTGCTTCCTAATGACAAAATATAGCCTCTGAGAAGATTTCACTGAACTCCAGGAACTAATTTTTCATCCTGGAGATATACATGGTCCCTTAGATATAAAGGTGTCTCCATTACCATCCAGGTAACCAAAAATATAACCACAGGGCTTGCTCCATTTCAGATGTCTCCTTATTTGCACAATTTTGTTTCTCATTAACAATTCCCAATAGTTCTTTCAACTTAAACTCTGCATTGCTTAATGCTTCCTACTTGCCTGAGCACAACACACTAGGGAAGCAAGATCTATAGGTGCTATGTAGGTCAAAAAGACTTTATAGGTATCTGAGGAACATTAAGAGCTGGACATAAATGGAACAGTTTGAGTTCAGATTTTAGAACGAGCATTGGACAGACCTATACTTAAAGTAATAGAGAGGTTTTTAAAAGCCATCGTTTTACCTCTGTGGTCAGTAGTGCGAAGGAGAGTAGACAAGAGCCCCTCCTTCCAGTTTATGATCTTGAGAATAAGTTTGAGTAGTCTATTACAGGTCTGAGATAAGGCAAATATATGACAGCACAAAACAGGATGATGTTAAGATGCCTAAATAAATAATGACATGTCATGTTGGATTTTAACTTTACTCCTTCAAACAAAAGTCTAGCCTGTCCAAAATAGTTGGAGATAAATCCTGCTTTATAATAGGGGGAAAAAAATGTTCATTTGGGGCATGTGACTGCAGAACAGGAAAAGGGAACTCTTATTCTGTGTTAAACATGGTTTTAGCTCATTGTTTCTTTTTATAAAAAGTAGCCTGTTTCACATTTCATGCTCCCAAATTATACAGCTCATGCCTTGCGGTAAAAATGGCACCAATGGGAAGTAGTTTATGTTCTGTTTTTATATGGGAATAACAAATCAAAACCAGGCAAGTGTTTCAATTTCAAAAGCCTGGTTTTGTCATTGTATATCTGCTCAACTTTTGAAATACTGAAGGATTATTAGCCTGGGGTTTGCACTTATATTCAGGAAAGTTATCAGGTTCAGATCCTCAGCCAAAGTACTGATTTACATTCCAGTGACACAATTGCTTTTTCTATCTTTTTACATTTCTTTTTCTTCTTTCCATTCTCTCCCCTACCCTCCCCCAATGAAAAACACTGTACATAGACAGTATAAAAACTTTAATATACACATGCTGAGAAAGACTATAACTGAAAAAAAAAAAAAAAACAACTGGACATGTCTGAGTAATAGCCGTGCATTAGAAGGAGTTATTAGGATTTTTTTCTCCTCTTTTGTTCTATTAAAATTTGCATTTATTCATTTCTTATGTTTCCTTTCAACAAAGCTAATGAAAGCTATGTGTGGAAAATGCAGATCCAAAGAACTGACAAGCTTTACGTAAAATTTTAAAGTGAAATTCAAAGCTTTTGTTAGAAGAACTTTTAAGATTCCATACGTGCAATGCTTTAAAATTGCAACTACATTTACATTTTAAAACAAAATATTTGAAAATAATTTGCTCCTTCATTGCTTGCCAAGCGCAGATTTCAGTTTTCTTTGACAAGCTGAAGTTTCCACAGTGTCCGAAACTGAACCTAAGTGTTCTGACTCCCAAAACTGAAAATCCGTCAGCAAATAAGAAAAACACAAAACCAAAGGTACGATGTGGAGAAAGATATAGGATGGGGAAGAGAAAAATTAGTAGAATGCCAAGGACAGAAGGGTCTAGAAAGCAGCACCCCTCCAAGAAGTTAAAATGAAACCAGTAATGATGAATATCCCATATTTTTCTTCTGTCGCAAGTGTCCAGGAAACTTACTGAGGTCATTTTTTGTCATTCTTCTGTAATATCTATCTCATATAGAAAGCATTGATGGTATATACAAATATATAGTATATATATACAATATATATCTATATAATATATACAATATATATCTATACAATATATCTATATATATCTATATATATATACAATATATATATATACTCGATATATACAATATACTCAATATATACAATACACAAACTAGAATACAATATACAAACTAGACTTCTCCCATTTATAGAAAACTACACCCAGAAACAACATTAGTGTTGGAAAATTAATTTCTGAAACTCAGGAAACATTGGTCTTAATGATACCAAGCAACCCTCGGTTTTTCTCACCTCACCTTTCTTCAGCTACAGTAGGACAAATTCTTTGTTTTCTAGACTGTATCTTTTTCTTCAATCGCAGGTGCTTCTATTTTTGCTCTTTTCGCTTTTCGCACATTTCTATTTTCGGGCAATATTGCAGTGTTGTCCCAGTAAAGGTCAGTAAAGACTACCAATGCATTATATTTCACACTTATGGGCTGATACAAGAGGCCAAACTGTTGGGGACACCAGCTTCCTGGTAAGGAGACAGAAAAGTTGCGTTTCCAGATGCAGAATGATACCACCATTTTAGGTCACAGGCACCCAGAAGGATGATGGGATGGGGCAGCTTTTCTGTCAACATAACAGGACTCCAAGATACCCACTTTTCTAGAGGTCCAGGAATGACCCACTCTTTACCTGTCTTCCGAGACTGTCACATCAGAGAGACAGCTGCTTAGTTAACAGAAACATCTGGGATACAGCTGTGTGATGTGTAATGCAGTGCTTCTTTACAGAGACATGAATGAACACTGAATTCAGCGGTGGGAGAAGGACATCCACATTTGTGAAGTGCCCAGATCAGGCCACACAACCTGAGTGTCAGTAGTAGAGCTCTTTAACCTGGGTGGAGCAGTGAGCTGTTGTGGCTGTACAGACTTTTGGATATGAAGGAAGTGGCGGTTAATATTCATAGGCTTTTAAACTTGTTTTCCAAACAAAACGAATCCAGTCAATGTTAACAGAGGCTTCACTGGGCCTTAAATTAATAGTAACAAACATAACATAGCCACCTTCACCGCAGAAAGTGCTTCATACTCATTTAAACACAAGGTAAGGAATTATAGAGCTACTTATGTTGATGAGCCTAGTGAATGGGCCTCTCAGTTAATATCTATGGTAAATGTTACACCCTCCTGCTATAATAACACATTCAGCTGGTCAGAAAGAACAGAATTACTATGTTTTCATTCATATTAGTTGAGCCTGTCTACAGTTCCACCTCTTCGTACTGTTTCACTCTTTAATACCACACTAATAAAACACGTTCTGACACTTGGTTTGAGCAGGAAAGCATCTCTATTTTTATTTAAGTACAAATGCATTTATTGCATGATGTCAAGCCTGTTTCTTATAAGAAGCCTGAACACTAGTTTCCTCTGGAGAGGCAGTTACTTTTACAATACTTCAGCCATGAGGCTTTGGTCATGGAAACAAAGGTGAAAGATGGGGAGTGAAATGCACGTGATAATTTAAGACAGGGAAGAAGTGTCATTATCACTTTTTTTTTCTGCTTTTTCTTTTTCATTTTTCCCTAATGTGGATCATTTCCTGATGCGGTGCCAGCTACAAAGCTTGCTCTCATATGGTTGAATTTATAAATCTAATTTAAAAATGGACCCTGTTGGTTTCCCATTTGCTGTGTTTTCATAATGCTGTCATCCATCTGACTCTTGGTGGCATTTATATTGCTATAAAGTAGGGATCGGCAAAGTCCATTCTTTAAATTAGTTTTGTCATCTAAACTTATAATTCTGATGTGAGCAACTCAGCCAAAGATGTCTAATTTTATCAATTTCATTCAGGGCTCTCATCAAAGTTTTACGCAGACCAGTAAATTTGGCAGAGAGATTAGCCCAACTGTAATTGAAATATATTGCATTTCCTTCATTCAATGGGATTCAAAATGAGAAACATTTGGCTGTATCAAATAAGTCAATGAAAAAGCAAAAACTTGAAAGAAAAAGGCTCTTTTTTATTTTTACACAGGAGACTTAAAGAAGAGAACAGCATGTGAAAAGTTTGGGAAGAATTAGGTTTAATTCTGCATATGCCATGTTCATTTGCTTGTCTTTTTCCACAGAAGAATTAGTGGTGTTAAATCATCTGACTATTTCCCAAAACAACAGCATCTGTTAATATTACTTCTCTAAATGTGAGATAATTGTGTAATATTTTTAGCAAGGCTTCACAGCAAAAAATGTGTGTCAATATATCTTAAAATTTTTCTATTCTTTGACTTTTTCTCTTTCTGGAGTCAAGTCATATCATTATGGGTATGTTGTTTAATTAGCAGCTTGGTTGTCTGTCACAGCATTTGGAGACTGAGGTGTTTTATTTAGCAGATTGTGGTTATTTTACTTGGCTGTTTAGTTTGGCTTGCTGCTATCAGATGTTATAAGATTATCTTTATCATTACTGTTGTTGGTTTTTGCTTTGCATAGCCACCCCCAGCCCCTATCCAGAAGATTCATATTTGGTGAGATCAGACCTCAAGGGATATTTTACTAATATCCTTCATCATAAGCTTTTTAATAATTGATGTAAGCTGTGTTAACCGGTAAAAAGTAATTACCTGAGGCTGGATATCAAAAAAATAAAAATAATTTAATAAGAATTTTGTAGATGCCCAGAGAATAACAGGTGGCTTTATACTTAATATCTGATGTTGCTACACAAGCGTAGTTGAGCTGTTTAACTTTAGGAGTAATTTGGTTTCAGCTTTCCTTAAAATGGTTCTAAAAGATGTTTGGCTTTAAAAGGTCCTATTTTTTTTTTTAAATCAATAACTATTGCTAATAAATAAATAAATAAATAAATAAAAGCTTCTTTAAAGATGTCTGAGATTGAGATTATTAAACAGCAGATGTTCCACACATTTTGCTTAGGATCTCCTAGGATGTAGACAAATGCTTGTGTTCAGGAACATGCATACTCTGGGGAAACTCCATGTTAACATCACTACATCTTGTAGTCACACATACTTTCCCACCAGATGAGACATCTGAAAATAATACAGGGATTTGTTTTTGTATTGGGTCTGGCTGGGGTGGAGTTATGCCATAATAAGTATCAGGGCTAGCGCACCAGTTTCATACTAATATTCATTAATATCCACTTAACTAATGAAGTTACTCATTACTTCAGCTTTCATTGAATTTTCAACATGTTAGAATGGAAGAAAAAACCATGCTAGGTAATGGGTGTAATTTTTATTAAACTCCATCCAAGCTGAACCCAGCTCACCATTTCTTTTAGACTACAATCAGGTATTCAGACTGTAATGACTTGCTAACACTGCTAGAGTTAGTATTTGGATAGATACTCTTAGAGCTGAAAGAATGTCTCATACTACCAGTCCTTCCACTGCTTAGCTCCATCTTTTACTTTTTCACTTGCGTAAATATAGTTGCATTGTTGACTGACTTACATTGGCAACATGGGTAAGGGAGTGATTTTGGGAGGTTTATGTACAAAAGTAAATCCTCTCAGCAAGGTCCTGCACCTGGAGAGGAAGAACATAAAGCACCAGTATAGGTTAGGGGCGGACCTGCTGGGAAGTAGCTCTGAGAAGAAGGATCTGGGGGTCCTACGAGACAGTAAATTATCCATGGCCCAGCAATGTGCCCTTGTTGCCAAAAAGGCCAATGGAATCCTGGGCTGCATAGGGAAGAGTGTGACCAGTAGGTCAAAGGAAGTCATTCTCCCCCTCTACTCTGCACTGGTGAGGCCACAACTGGAATTCTGTGTCCAGTTTTGGGCTCCCCAGTTCAAGAGGGACAGGGAACTGCTGGAGAGGTTCCAGCAAAGGGCAACTAAGATGATTAAGGGCTTGGAGCATCTGCCTTATGAGGAAAGGCTGAGAGAGCTGGGACTCTTTAGCCTGGAGAAGAGAAGGCTGAGGGGAGACCTTATTATGGCATACAAGTATCTAAAGGGTGGATTGAAGGAGGATGGAGCCAGGCTCTTTTCAATGGTTCCAAGTAACAGGACGAGGGGCAACGGGCACAAGTTAGAACACAGGAAGTTCCGTTCAAATACACGGAAAAACTTCTTTACGGTGAGGGTGACAGAGCACTGGCACAGGCTGCCCAGGGAGGCTGTGGAGTCCCCTTCTCTGGAGATTGTCAAGACCCGCCTGGATGCAGTCCTGAGTAATGTGCTCTGGGCAATCCTGCTTTAGCAGGGGAGTTGGACTAGATGATCTCTAGAGGTCCCTTCCAACTCTGGAAACTCCGTGATTCCATGATTCCGTGAAACTCTGTGAGTTGAAGTTTCAACTCCAAGTGGGTCCTTCTGAGTACAGTTACTCTACCTGCACCTTCCAAAATTTAATACATCATCAAATTGTTTATTATCAGTCCTGAAAATGTGACTTCTTAAAGAAATGTTTCCAGAAATTGCAATGCAAAAATTAAAATAATGAGGACATAAAGCCACGGTAGTTACAGTGACACTGCGCCAAATTTGCCATTGGTGTAACCCCAGTGGAGTCAGTAGAATTAAGATAAACCCACATTTGGACCTATACTACCTCTCTTTACTGGAAAAGTCAAGTCCATACAAAAAACTTAGTCCTTAAACTGGGACTTATTAAGGGCAAATACTTTTCGAACCACCCCAAGGTCTCACGAGGTTCATAGGTTATGAGGAATTATACATCTGTAAAAAGCTATGTGATCTTGCACACCTTTAAACTCATGGTAGTTTTTAGACCACTTGATTTTTTTTTGCTCTGACAGCTGAAGGGGATTTAAGGTAGGAGAATATATTTTTATACTTACCGAAAGACAGGTGTGTAAAATAAGTCATACATGTGACTGAGATGACAGTGATGGTTTATGTATCCATATGCAGAACTGGAGTGCAGGGAAAGAGACATATATGACATCCACAGGTACTTCATTCTTACTTGTAAATCCTATGTTTGGAATATCTCCAGTATCTTCTAAACCCTAACTACGTCCATGC
The DNA here is from genome assembly GCF_965231255.1 of Vanellus vanellus. NCBI lineage: Eukaryota > Metazoa > Chordata > Aves > Charadriiformes > Charadriidae > Vanellus > Vanellus vanellus. Next base: position 28,401,531 of record NC_138908.1, read on the forward strand.
ACTAACATATATTGCTGCTTATACTTATCTAGGAAAGGTAGCTGCACTTTTCATGTGATTTGCAATTCAAATGCTAAAAAGAAATTAATAGGAAAGTTCAAAATGAGAGATAATGGGACAATTTTGCATGTAGGCGTGTGGTTAATTTTAGGTATATCCAGTATAGAAAATCAAGTCCCACGTAATGAATCACAAACTATCTTCTCAACAAAGCAAGGTTTCTCAAGAGGAAAATTGACTGCAATATAAGCAAAACTAAAGATAAAATATGGATAATAGAACCTTTCCAAATAATGATCTGTTGACTTTTTTTTTTTTAATGTGGTTTGAAGAAAAGCCAGAAGCTTAGGTGAATGGGAAATTAACAATAATGGGAGAAGTCCACTCAGCTATAACCCAAATTTTAATTAATCCAAGATTTATACCAGGCACCTAGATTGTGATATGACCCCTGGAAATATTTACAGCTGTTGCTGCAATCAAGAACAAGTTCACTATTTGCTAAGTCTCCACAGGTAAAATATAAAGGAGATAAATCATAGTTAAGACTACAATCAAGGTGTCTTGGAACTATGACCTGGGAAAATGGTAACAACATGTACACATACACACGCACATTTCATTGAATTTCAATAAATACTAAGTCTGGTGCTAGCTATAGTGCTTTATTTGGGTAGCCATAATTTCCAGATTATTAACCTAATCATTTAAAAAGAACTCTTCACAGCATTAATCCCATTTAAATTTAAGATGGAAACATTCAGAAGAGGAGAAGCTCTATTAGCTGCACAATGTGAAACAAATGGGAACACAGAATACAGCTGAGTTAAAATTGGAAAGAAAGAGGAACTTTCTATAAGCATTAGTTAGCATCCAAGTATGAAGCAAAGCAGCAGTTTACTTTGTGGTCTTCCTTGACAACATACCCAGCATGATCTGAGATTGAAGTAAATGTCTATATTTAATAGACATCAGATAAAGATGCACAATATGAAAATAGTTCTGAGACCAGAGTATGGTAAGATGTGTCATTACATAAAAAGAGGTCCAGATCCTCATACCCTATCATTCTTAAAGATCTAATTGCACTGAAGTAGCAGGACTCCTATGGAATAAAACAGTACCTGACTGCCTCTACATTACACATACATAAAAGAATAAATACAACAGTTGATACGTATTGTATATTAGTGCTGTACATGTAAAAGGAAGCATTAAGGCTATGCAATAGGCTTGATATTTACTTGTCTTTGAATAATTTATGTTGAATTTTAATATTTCATATGATTGCACTGGGTCTTGCTGAGATGGAGTTAATTTTTTTCATAGCAGCCCATATGATACTGTGTTTTACACTGGTGACCAGAGCAGTGTTGCCAACAAACCAATGTTCTAGCTGTTGCTGAACAGTGCTTGCACAGCATCCAGGCTTTCCCTGCCTCTCAGGCTGCCTCTCCAGTGAATAGCCTGGCAGGGGACACGGCTGGGACAGCTGACCCAGACCGACCACAGGGCTATTCCATACCATGTGACATCACACTCAGTAATAAAAGCTCAGGGAAAAGAGGAGGAAGAGAGGACATTCATAGTTATGGCATTCGTCTTCCCAAGCAACCAATATCCACGCTGAGGTTGTACTTTCCTGGAAATGGCTAACACCTGCCTGCTCATGGGGAGTATGGATGAATTTCTTATACGCTTTTGCTTGCACAAGCAGTTTTGTTTTACTTTCTCTTTATCTTAATCCATGAGTTTCTCTCACTTTTGTCCTGATTCTTTCTCTCTCATCCCACTGTGGGGGAGTAGGTAAGGGACTCAATGGGGCCTTAGCAGTTGGCCAGAGTCAACCCACTGCAGTAATTTTGCCTGTTTGTGTAACTAGGCAAAATGTACAATGTGTGTAAATGCATGCTGGAGTACTGCATCCAGCTCCGGAGTCCCCAACATAAGAAGGACACGGATCTGTTGGAGCACATCCAGAGGAGGGCCACGAGGATGATCTGAGGGCTGGAGCACCTCTCCTATGAGGAGAGGCTGAGAGAGTTGGGGCTGTTCAGCCTGGAGAAGAGAAGGCTCCGGGGAGATCTTATTGCACCCTTCCAGTACCTAAAGGGGGCCTACAGGAGAGCTGGGGAAGGACTTTATACTTGGGCATGTAGTGATAGGATGAGGGAGAATGGCTTTAAATTGGAAGAGGGCAGGTTCAGATTAAACATTAGGAAGAAATTTTTCACTTTGAGAGTGGTAAGGCACTGGAACAGGTTTCCCAGAGAGGTTGTTGAGGCCCCATCCCTGAAGATGTTTAAGGCCAGGCTGGATGTGGCCTTGGGCAACTTGGTCTGGTGGGCGGTGTCCCTGCCCATGACAGGGGGGTTGCAATTCAATGATCTTCAAGGTCCCTTCCAACCTAAACCATTCTATGAAACACAAAACATGAACGTAAGGACTCCCAAAAATAAATCACATTGTCCTAACTAACTTCACTATTCTGAGTTGGATAGGAAAAGCCTTAATACACTAAATCACCATAAATTAGATCACACATGCACACACATGAGAAGCTATGGCAGCTCCGTTTAAGGTCTTAATGCCCCTGAAATAGGAATTCATTCAAGTTTCCTTGTATGCATGTAAGGACTCCTGCATATGAAATAACTAAAACTGCATCATGTGAACATGTTCCTGAATGGCATTATGAAAACATAATGAACTTCTTGCCACCTCATATTTTGTGCTTTGCCACTGGTTTCTTATTTTTTAACTTAGTGAAATAACTTTTCACAGCACATTATACATTCATCTCACTTCTAATCTGCTGAGTTGATTTACTCAGGTTCAGCTGTGTTAGGTATATGTCCATCTCTCCATGCACAGGACAACTGGAAATATGCGTAAACTAATTCTTTCTTTGAATATACAGAGAGAGATGCCACAAGTAGTTTCAGCAAGAGTCTGAGATATGGACTGCAAAACTTAAGATCTATAAAGCCACAAGTTAGCTAATTATTAAAAGCAAAGGATCACATTTACTTGTTTCTTGATTTAGATTTCAATGTGCCTATCCTAAAAAGGAATAGAAAAACTTGGTTCAGAAATTCAAGCAGTTTTGAATTACATAAAAGAACATATTTATAATTGTAATGGGAGTATCACAATATATTTCAATCACTGTAATGAATACTTAGAGGTTATTAATAACCTTAAAAGAAGGAAACAAAACATAGGAAATGTGAAATGTAATGGCAATTGTATATAACAAGCCCAAAATATTTTGAAGGACCAGGAATATTGAGTGTTGATATTTGCCATTTTAGAAGACTGAAGAGTGTGTATAAATAGAAAGCTGTTCTTTAACATCTTTTTTGATGAGCTGAGAGTGTAATTAAGCAGTCATCCTGGTGAAATCTGCATGATCAGCCTAACTAGCAAGCATTATAAAAGTTTCTGTGGAGAGCAATGAGATATAGAAACCTGACAAGAAGAGAAGTGTGGGTAGAAAATAATAAAATAAGATTAAATTTGAAAAGATGCTAGATAGTATGTCTAGGGAGAAAAAAAGTAATCTTGAAAAAGTGATGAACACAAGCAGACAGGAACAGAAAAACTCAGAGACCAATGGAGCCAGTAAAGAGCTGAGGGTGATAGCAGACAGACATTTAGACGTTATTTCACATAAGTTTTCCCGAGAAAGAGACAAAGGAGTTCTGGGATGCTCTGTACAGGCGATGTGGTAACAGGTCTTGTCCATATCACTCCAGTATTACCACATTTAGGATACTGAGTTCAGTTCTGGACAATGCATTACTAGGAAGATATTGACAGGAGCTTAGAGGACAGAGACAAAAAAGAATGGAAATCTGAAAGGTTGGTTTATGAGAAAACAGGAGGAACTAAACAAACGTAAATAACAAGACTAAATGATACCCAGAACATTAGCACCACAGGATTCTTCACATACCGGAAGAGTATGAACTTCTTAAGGAGAAGAGAACTACTTAGAAGACAGTTACTGGTATAGATAGAACTAACTACATGAAATGTTGAACCAGAGTATTTCTTTCAGCTGAAACATTTGATGCAGTACTCTGTGGGAGAGTATTTGAAGTACCGAAGGGAAAAGGCATCACTTTTAATACCCAAAACTAAATTAGAGAAGAAGGAAAGACACCAGATTATCTGTTGTCTTGTTCTTCAAAGGTTCTCCCAGCTTTTTCGATATTTCTTTCTAAGCTTGAAATGCTATCAGCCAGCTTCTGCATTTCTGTCATGCGATACATGGAGTATCTTACTTGATTCCTTATATAATCACAGTCTTGAAAAGCTTCACAGTTTTCACTGTTCTTTTGTCTGCACTCTTGAATTTGCAACTACTGCCACTAAAAAAAACCTGCAAAATAGGAGAAGGAGTTCCCATGGTTTAAACGGTTTAATGGAATTTAGGGATTAGAAATGAAAAGGATATGAATGACAGAACAGTAAAGTGACTTTACAACAGGATTTTTTTTTTTTTTTAAACCTTCACACCCTTTTCAAAAAAGTTTCGTGTAACTGTATCTTTCTTCATTGTGTCATCACTCTCTGGATAAATAAAATATATCATTAACATAATTTTTTTAACTTCCTTTAAACTAATGCCAGCTCTCTCTCTATGACTTTGAGAACTGGCCTTAAGGTAGGTGTAAAATGGCCTTAGCATGACAAAGAACCAGACGCACAAAGACAACAACCAAGAAGTAAAAATTATTTTCAAGTAAATAAAATATTGAAATAGTTATTCTGTCACCTTTCAAGGATAAGCAGAAAGAGGCAAATAGGCCAAAGCAGCCATCCAACCCTGCCAGGTTATGGCACCAGAATACCTTTCACCAAACTTGGAAACCTTATTGCTATATTTCTTAGTGATGAAAATACACTGTATGTGTAGCAAAAGTAGATGAAGATGGTACTGGAACTAATACAGCCTATTAACTCCAGGAAAACAATACCGATGTTTTGTCACAACCTTCATCGGGTTTCTTTGTTTAAGTTTTAATGGTCATGGATGGAGGCATTGGTAAAGCATCACTCTACCATATACTGTAACCACAAGCGTCACAATAGATTACACATTTTGCTTTCAAAATACAAACACACTCAGCTTCAGTTATTCTGTTTTCATACTTCTAGGTTCCAAGCTGAAGAATGCAAGATGCTTCCACTCCGGGCCAAAGGGTCTTTGTTGCCCACATTCACCATCAGTTTGCAACCCTCTCTTCCTAGGCCCTTTTGATATGTACCTGAAGGTTTTACCATGTGAGAAGGGACACTGCCAGCAGTTTGAACACAACTGAAAAGTACAAAGCTATTCTCCATTGGCTAAAGCACAAAACAGGCAGCTAGGACTAGAGAAGAACAATGCTAAGCACTAACACACCTGCTAAGAAATCCCCTGATGAACATTTCTTGGACAGGCAGCCATCAGTCAGGTAGGGGAAGGATAGCAACATCTTTGCTCCTTGTGACAGTGTTGCTGAGTTGCCATTTTCCAATTCCCTGTTTGCTTTTTTTAAGCTAAGATTTTATGCCATCTGACAGGAGTGCTTTTCCTCTTGAATCCTTGGGCTGCTACTTAGCCCTGTTTGAACAATCTTAGTTAGCTCTACTTGCAGTGTTACCCATCTTATTGTACGTGGCTCTACTTTGTGAACTTCCTCACAGCTTGGCAATTTCCTCAGCAGTCTGAGACAAGGTTACAAAGTTGACCCATGTCAAAACTCACCTTCAACAACAGCTGAAGCCCTAGCTTAACGTACCCTGTTGCTTCTACAAAATGGGCTTAGCCTCCAACACGTACAACTCAGAGAAGGACTCTCACCTCCTAATTCCTTCCACAGCTTGCTTTTGGACTCATCTTAAAAGGTGTTACTAAAGGTTGCTGCTATTTTCTGAAGTCCCCTCAGTTGTCTATATATGGTGGGGTTAATACAATCAGTGATAATATTTTGGGGTTTTGTAACAGAGTAGCTGACTTGCTTCAGCCTGATTGTCTCCTTTCTATTCCTGTTAACCAGATTGCTTGCATGTGAAGCTGTGTGTTTGAGTGAGACTGCTAATTGTTTGTCATCAGCACATTTGAATGATGTAATTGTTTCTGTCTTACAAGACCAAAAATATAAATGCAGAAAATACACAACAAACTGGAACAGAAACAGAACTAACAATTTAAAAAATGTGCTGGCAAAAAATGATTGATCACTTTCCCCGTCCTTTCCCATCACAATATGCTCATGATCTCCCCAAACAAACATATGTGCAGTATGACCCCTTACACAATGCAACTCATTCAAAACAGCAATTTCTGAGTATTTAAAAGACCTGAGTAAGAAGAAAACATCTGCCAGTGTTCTATAGGGAATGTCAAGCCCAGGAAACTGAAAAACCCTGAGGTCACATGGCATATGCCTTCTATAGCCCTGGGGTATAAAAGTGACTTATTTATGTTCTGTGTACCATAGTGATTGTTGATCTTCAGTAAAACTCTTCTTTTGCCATTCCATCTGCCAATATTTTGTGTTGAAGAGAACATTCTTTTCTAGTTGTAGGATCTAAAAGCATAAGAAAAAAAATCCAGGTTTTGTATCTTGTATTCAAACCAACACATCAGTGAAACAAAGGAACATTAAGAGCAGAATAGAGGTAGTATTCACAGATTGATGAACTTTCCTACTGGTTCCAATTTTTATGTTTTTTTTTTCAACATTCTTGCCTGAATTTATTTAGTTTCATTTATATCTAGGCCTAGAGTGCCTACTGGCTTAGATTCAGTAACAAAAAGTGGCATAAAATGCAACAGATTGAATCCAAAGAGGTCAGTCACATCTGATGCACAAAAAGTTCAGTACCTGAAGGTTTGAACTTCTGGATTCATTGTACTGAAGCAAATACTTATTGCTTCCAAAAGGTGTCACAGTCTATTTCTACCTACTATCGGTCTTTTATGAATACATTTGATTTGCATTGAGGGTTTTTAAATTTGAAAACTTCTATTATGATTTTGGACTCATTCTATTTACTATCTAATTTTGACAGTAAGAGCAGCCAAAAAAACACTAACCCCCAAACAACCCACATTTGAACTTTATTTGTGCACTTGAGTTGCGTTAATATTTTTATTGTAAAACATATATTTCTTCATATATTTCTTCTGGAAATCATATATCTGTCTTCATATATTTCTGCTGGAAACACCAAAAGGCAGGAACACCAAAAATTTTACAAACTTGAAAGCATGCAAACATAACATCAAATTATAGTAATGCTTAGAAAAATGAGAGCAACAAATAGTGAATGTAATGGGGTTTGTTTTTTTTTTAACAAAACATATTTACAAAAAATAGTTGACTATCTCATTCAGCTTTTATAATGGTAAGAAGACAAAGCCCTAACACCATGATATCATTCTCAGTCTTATCTTTCTGTCATTCAATCCCACTGTGCTCATTTCATGGTAATTTATCCATGATATAGTTTATTCTGCTTTTTTTTTTTAATAAATAGAAAAAGGAAGCATTCAAGCAGTTTTTCTTCCTATGACAATATTTTTCCTCAACTGTAAACGAACCTGGTATGAACATTGAACATGCTTGTTTGGGTGGGAAATATTGTTATATTTCTTCACTCTTTTTTTTTTTTTGAGATTTGTCAGATTTCTTTATTGATTGGATTTCAGAATATCATGTCAGATCATGTATAGCTTGCAGGGCTGACAATTAATCTCAGAAGTTTTATAAGCAAGCAATCTATATACCTGTCAAGAACATACATCATTTGTCCCCATGACCATACTGCATTTTCTAGACCTTGCAGATTTGAATGTGATAAACATTCAGAAATTGTATATGCAAGTTCTGTATAAACCATTAGTTTATTGCCTCTGTAAAAGACATAAAGAAAGCATACTCTGGAAATGCTTCTGTCCCTTGTGGGGAAAAAAAAAAAAGCTTATTCATTCTCTTGGGCTGAACAGAGAACCTTACTGATATTGAGTTCATCTTTTTTACTTCTTTGTAGGGCCACAGTCATAGCAATTATATACTAACTCTAGACATAAAACTGCACTACACGAAAAACTGGAGCCATGTTATCACTTGGTATTTAAGTATTCTCGCTGATAATGCATTTATATTTGTTTAGAAATGGAAATCATTCCAGAGCTTCATAAAGCTTTGTCCAAACTTTCTGCATGGGAATTAGTGCATTAACACATATTTTCTGACAACTCAGAATCATACAGAAGAGATTATATCTTCCTTTTATTCATAGTTCCCACTAATGATATTCTCCAGTGTTTCCTTATTCTAATTACAAAAATAAATTCAAGGACTCAAACAGCATGCTATGGGTCATTTTTGCTTGATGAGCTTTGCAGTAACTTTTAATGTAAGCACCTCTGCTACAGAAGAAATGTTAGGATTTGTGGCAGATGTTCTGAATGTAGAAGTTATGAACTTAATTCAGTAAAGTTTTTCCTTCAGTATTTTTGAATATACAAAAGTTGAACATTCCATAGTATTTCTGTCACATTTATTACTTTTTTTTCTAATTTATCAGCATTTCACCTCATTTTAGAATGTAACACAAATATGTATAATGTAGATTTATTTTAATAATTATTATAAATATTCCCTATACACACAAAAATATGTCCCTGATTTGCTTGGGAACTAGGCAGAGACAATATTCCTAAACATTTCAGTGCTTGTGGAACTCACATTAACCTCTGATTTGCATTTCGTAAGGGCTTAAATACCTTTGAAATATCTCCTAAGGGCACTTTTTCAAAAAAAATAAACTTACCACACTGAGATAACATGGTCACATTTTCTAAAGCTTATTCCCTATAGATTTACCATCACAATGATGATCCATTTTTTTCTTATGTTAGCAGTGTAAAATGTCTATATAAGTAAACAAAATATTTTGTATTGAATGAATAGTATCCATTTTCATAGGTATGGTTTCTTTTGCAGATGTTAGTTGTGCACAAAAATTTTGCAACTCAGTTATTGTGCCCCCAGTTAAATTAGTGTCCCTGCTGATGTTTGCAAGCATAATCAACAATTATGACTGTTTGGGCTCAAAATTAACTTCATAATTATAAAAAACGGATAACAATCTTACAGTCAAATCTTTTTTCATGGCTTCTGATTTCAGTACCGAACACTGGGTCTTAGTCTTAGTTCCTTCACATATACACTCTCAAAATATGACCCCCAATTTCTAAAATCATACTTTAATTAATACAGAACCTACCCACCTACCTGCTTACTTCTCTTTACTAGCCAAAAATGATATGCTATCACAAACCATGTACAGCTATGCTATGCACATATTCATATAGCTTGTTTAGTTCCTTTCTTAATATTATTTTCATATTTGATATAAAGTTCTCACATCAGCCAAAAAGAAGTGATTATCAGAAGCCCAGAGGAAAAGCCTGCTTGTGAATCTTAGCTGCATGTTAGCTGAGGTGTTTCCAGTCTTCTATTTCCAAAATAATAAAAAAAAAAAAAAAAGGAAAGAAAAGACATTTGAGTTTCCACCTCCAGCCCATTGTTTATGTGGCAACTGCAGGAGCAAAGATCAGCCCACAGTGGAGCAAGTCAAACAGTATTTATTGCTAGGGTCCTATAAACTGAGTCATAATTGGAGCTATGAACCTGCAGAGACCCTTGCTAGAGTTTAATGGACTGGCAAGGTCAGCACAGCTTTCATAGTGAAAATGAAAGTGCTGTCTCAGAGTTTAATGAGCACAATGACACTTCTGCATGCCCCCAAAAAATTCCTGAGAGCATCTGGAGCTGGTTTGACTTGTTGCAACATTGATTTTTATTTTCCTTTCTCTCTCATGTTCTTTTCTTTCTGAGGGCAAACTTGTTTGTATATGTCTTAAGAGGAGGGGTACTTGTTTAGGGGGAAAACTGGGAGGCTTTTCTTGAGAACTGTTTTTAAAACTAGCCTCAGTATCTTCCTCTGGAGAAAACTTAAATCTAATTCCACCTTCCAGCTCTCTGTACTCCTTATGTGGAAGATAAAGGCAATAACCAGCATAATTGTGCAAGGTTTGGGGTGAATCTTGTCAGCATGATCTGACAAAGAGAGTTGGGCTATTGCTAGGAATTGGGTTTGAACTAAGTATCTGGAAGTAATACCCAACTTTTTCCTATCCATTGACAAAGGGTTAGACATGCTATAAATCCAGGCAAAGCTACAAACAGTTAAATTTATGCATAAAATAATAACAACAAAAATTTAGGAAGAAGCAGAAAAAAAGGATCTTCTTGCCCTGTGTAGTAACTTTGATTCCTTGGAATGGCTGCTATCTTTATGTCTCATTAGCAAATCCATTCAGAATCATTAGGGCTGGAGGGCTAATGAATGCTTCTCTGCTTCTCACAATACCTATTAAAGCAGTCAACAAGTCCGTAATGTTGTGAAACTTCCAATCAATTTTTTAAGGTCAGCCTGTCACAGTGCGATCAGGAGTACAACCTCTACATACAATTCCATGGAGAACAAGGCTTTAAGGTATTTACTCTCCAGGTATTACTCCTTTTGGTTGAAAAAAAAAAAAAAATCTGTTCCTTAATGCCACATTAGTAGAATAATAGAATACCAGGTCAGAAGGGACCTCAAGGTTCATCTGGTCCAATCTTTCTTGGCAAAAACACAGTCTAGACAAGATGGCCCAGTACCCTGTCCAGCTGAATCTTAGAAATGTCCAATGTTGGGGAATCTACCACTTCCCTGAGGAGACTATTCCAATGGCTGATTGTTCTCATTGTGATTTTTTTTTCCTTTTTTGTCCAATCAGAATCTTCCCAGGAGTAACTTGTACCCATTACCCCTATTTTTTTCCATGTGACTCCTTCTAAAAAGGGAGTCTCCATCTTCTTTGCAGATACCCTTTAAATACCAGAACATGGTGACAAGATGTCCTTAAGCCTTCTTTTCTCAAGGGTGAACAAACCTAGTTCTCTCAGCCTTTCCTCACATGGCATCCTACCCAGTCTTTTGATCATCTTTGTGGCCCTTCTCTGGATTCTTTCCAGCCTTTCCACATCTTTTTTTGTATAGCTAGGACCAAAATTGAACACAATATTCCAGGCATGGTCAGACAAGCACTGAGTAGAGTGAGATAATGACTTCTTTATCTCTGCTGGTGATGGCCTCGATGCAACCCAGCATCCTATTAGCTTTCTTTGCCACAGTAACACACAGTTCACTCATATTGAGCTTGTTGTCCACCAGGACTCTCAGGTGCCTTTCCACAGAGCTGCTCCCCAGCCTGTGTTGCTCTCTTGGATTATGTTTTCCCAGGTGCAAGACCTTACACTTGCCCTTGTTGAAATTCATAAAGTTCTTGTTAGCCCACTCTTCCAGCTTATCCAGGTATCTCTGCAGGGTGGCTCTCCCTTCCCCACTCGGTTTGGTACCATCAGAAAACTTCATCAGGGTACCTGCATCTCGTTAGCCAGATCTCTCACGTATCGTACAGTGTTGGGCCAATATCAATCCCTGGGGCCCCCAATTATGACAGGTTGCCAGCTTGAAAAAGAGCTATTTACCACTACTTTCTGGGTGCAGCCTATCAGCCAGTTCCTCCCACACTGCACAGACCACTTGTCTAGACCATAATGCACAGCTTCTCTAGCAGCAGGCTGCGGGAAACCATAGCAATAACCTTGGAGAAATCCACGTAGAAAATGTCCACCGTTCGCCTCACATCAACCAGGCAGATTACTTTGTCTTAGAAGGCAATCAGGTTTGTCAAGCATGATTTGCCCTTGGTGAATCTGTGCTGGCTTTTCCCAATTACATGCTTCGTTTGACTTGTGATAGACCCCAGGAGGATTTGTTTCATAACTTTCCCAGGGGCTGAAGTAAGACTGGTGGGTCTATAATTTCCTGGATCCTCCTTTAAGTCCTTCTTGTAGATGGGGGTTACACCAGTCTTCTTTCAGTCCTCTGGACACCTCCTGATCTCCACAACTTCTCAAAGATTATGGAGAACAGCCTCGCAGTGATGTCAGCCAGCACTCTTAACACCCTTGAGTGGATAACATCAGGGCCCATCATTCTGTAGGGGTTGAGCTCTTATAATAGCTCATATACCAACTCTTCCTTCACTAACAGTGGGTCTGTGTTTCCGTCAACCTGTGTTTTCATTCCCAAGGCCTGGGGCCCAACACTGCTGGTAAAGGTGGAGGCAAAGAAAGTGTTGAGAACATCTCAATTTTCAGCATTGTTTGTGACTAATACACCTGTCCTGTTTAACAATGGGCCAATATTTTCCTTCTGTTTCTGCTTGCTGTCTGTGCACCTGAAGAACCCTTTCTTGTAGTTTTTGACATCTCTGGCCAATTTCAATTTGGGCTGAGCTTTTGCTTTTCCAACTGCATCTCTGCACACCCTGGCAATGCCCTTGCTGTTCTCAAAAGGTGTTCATCTGTTTTTTCATCTCTGGTATGCTTCTCTTTTGGTTATGAGCTGACTCAGAAATTTGCAGTTAAGCCGAAGAGGTCTCTTGCTCTGCCTACTTCCCTTGCCTTTAAAGGGGATGAACTGTTTTTGCGTTTCCAGGAGATTGTTCTTGAAAAACTTCCAGCACTCGGTACCTCCTTTATCCTCCATGGAAGCTTGCCATGGAATCCCTCCTAGTTGAGCTCTGAGTGAGCTGAAGTTTGTTCTTCTAAAATCTAAACCCTTTGTCTTTGTACTAACCTTCAGCACACTCAGCAGGATCCCAGACTCCGCAATATTGTGATCACTGCAGCCAAGGCTGTCACTAACAGAGATATTACAAAGCAGGTTTTCCTGGTTTGTGATTATCATCTTGGTTTGGACGTTGGTAGCAGATGCATACTGTAAGATCCCTGTTGGAGATCACCTCCCTGATCTTTACCCAGAGGCATCCAATAGGGCTTCTACAATCACCATAGTTAAATTCTACGCATTCAAGGTGCTCTTCAACATAAAAATGTGACGACTCCTCCTCTTCTTCCATGCCTGTCTTTATGAAATAGCCTATAGCCATCCATCATGATCCTCCAGCCATGTGATTTTTCCCACCAAGTTTCAGTTATTCTGATGATATCATAACTTTTTGACTGGGCGCAGAGCTCCAGTTCCTCCTGTTTGTTCCGCAGGCTGCATGCATTAGTATACATACACTTGAGGTGGTTGGTCTAGTAAAACGTAGAGTAGGAGCAAGGATATGTCAAGAATAATCAAACATATGAAGAGTTTCTCATGATTAGATAGGTGTATGTGGCAGCTCGCAAGGCATGGCAGAACAGAAATGTCGGCTCAAGAGGCAGCAGGATTTTATTACATCTTTTTCTCATTGCTTAATCTACCATTATTTTACATATTGAGCCGCAATGGGGCTTTTCTCTTCTGCTACACTGACTTGACCAAACAAAGCTCCACTCTCTAGTGTGTGAACACACTGTTATTACCATGCTAGTTCAGTATTTTCCATTCAGGATAAGGTATCTTACTGGACAACTGCAACTGTTAAAACACTTTATTTCATAGTCAAGGGGCTTTCCTGCAAAGGAAATAAAAAACTTTGGGGAAACCTGAACTAGGGTAACAATACTTTTTAGCTTATTGCTATTATTAAAAAGCTTATTGTTTTTTATTGATGGAAGGAAAAATTATATTTTCCTCCAAATTGGTGCCCTTTCTTCCTAAACAGGCCTCTGATTTCTCAAGCGACATATTTTTCTTTCAGAGTGACTGCTGTCAGACACCCACCACCAAAAGGCATGTGGCTTTTTACAGTGATTAATGACAGAACTAGTCCATAACAGAACAAACTTATTTAATTTATTGAATTCAGTTCTAGACTGGAATGTTTTTCTTCTGAGGACTAAAACATCCATTCTTAAAAATACACTGGTATAAGTCACTGTGTGTGGTGCTTTGCCCTGCTGCTGGTGCCCTGTGGTGGATGATTTGATGGGAGGTCCATCACTGGTGGCAGTTACCACACCTACAAGTTTCCTCCACGTTCAAACAGGAAGCAATTCCAGAACATTCTTTACTTTCAGCACAAATCTTAAATGTCTAGAAGGCATCAAAGTGGAAGATGTCTTTAAAGGTGACTACATACTATTACAGTATCAAGGGCGAAGAGCTACAGGTTAAGGGCAAAGCTGCTATACAAACGCCATGAAGCCATGTATAAGTTCATACGCAGCACACCAAGTACATGCCTCATACCTAAGTTCACGGCAGAAGAATGACCAGATATTGAGTACAAATTCCCGCCTCTAACACTCAGGTGGAAGAAATAACATAAGAACGTAAGTAACGTAAGAACATAAGGAAAAACTTGTCTAATTTGAGGGTGACAGAGCACTGGAACAGACTGCCCAGAGAGGTTGTGGAGTCTCCTTCTCTGGAGATATTCAAAACCCGCCTGGACACCATCCTGTGTAACCTGCTGTAGGTGACCCTGCTTTGGCAGAGGGATTGGACTAGATGATCTCCAAAGGTCCCTTCCAACCCTGACCATTCTGTGATTCTGTGAAATGACATACAAGCCTAGCGCATGTGAATGCACTGCCCATTACCCGTGGCCAGCATGGAAACCATATGGGCAGTAGCTGCTAGAGACATTTTCCAGTTGCAGAGGTGCTGGTATCTATTTCATGGCCACATGACCGGCTTCTGACAGAGAACCATTGCCTTTACATCCTTGACACGTTTAATCAGGGTGAAACAGCATGTTGTTGATTTCAGAATCTTTGTATATATTACAAGTTAAAAAGTCACGGAGAATGAAGTGGTATTTGTTTTTTTAATTTGGGTTACAAACTAAAGATGCGCAGGCAGAATTTATTAGTGCTGTATCACTCTAACTGCAATGGAGATCTTCTTGTGAAACCTTATTTTAAGTGCTTTTTCCATAACAGTAACTAAAGTAGTGCATAAAAATATAATAACTATGCAGTAGTGGTGCAGTTCAGGGAATAAACTACAAAATATGCATTGCCTTAGTTAATGTATACTCTTCTGACTATTTCTCTGGCAACACTTAGTAATTCAAAGTGATTAAATTAAATTGTTTTTATATCTTTGTAATAAAGATAGAGTATACAGACCAGTTCTCTCAGTATAGGTTGGGATTTTATTACTTAGCTTGATTCTCACTTATAATTGGCCTTTTTGGTTCTCAATGAGCTGTGAATAAAATCTGAGATGTTTCAGATTATGTTAAGGAGGATGCACTTATGAGTGAAATGCATTCAATTTTATGAGAAAATGATGAAGATTATGATTTCACTGTATTTGAAGTGCAAAATAAAAAGCCTTACATGGATAATCAGGATTCCTCTGTGTTCTACGTTAATGAGTATTGGCAGCTTCTAGCCTTATTATTACAATACATCAGAGTATAATTTTTCCTTTTTTTTTTTAAGATAGAGCTCTGGGACATTAACTAAGCTTCTCATGCAGATGACTGGATGTAAAGCACGAACATCTGAGCTCAAGAGGTTTATTTTATCATGTGGACATGTAGTAATGGGCAGGAAGTATGAAGAGATAGAGGGAGAATTCTTTTTTTTTTCTCATTATGCTTTTCATATACGTGGTAATTGCTGTCTTCAAATCACAGTGTATTTTAATATGCAATTTAAAATACAGAATTTTGGTCTTTTTTAAATGTTTGTAATGCAATTTTTAGAATTTTTCATCTAGAAAGCTTCATATTAAAAGAATGGTTTGTCTTTTCAGCTATTTAACAACATTCTCTTGTGCTATACAGTACATATTCTTGTTATTTGTGGTGGCTTCATTATGCTGGGTTCTGTAAAAATAGACCAAAGTTCTAAACCTCTGCACAGAAGACTTCACAGTATAAAAGGTAAGATGGTTAAGGTAAATGAAGAAACAGACTAGCATGGAAGATCTGGGCAACAATAGGATTTTTAACATAGTCTAGCTGTATGTGTAATTCATAATAGCATTTACTTGCGCAAGTGGCAACAGGATTACTTACATGAACATGAGTTTTTTATATAAATAAGGTTTATATGGTTGGACTCATAATCTGTGTAAATTATGCAAAAATATTTTAAGTCATGTGTATAGGATACATAAAATTACCTTTCACCTCTGGACACCTTTACGGAGAACTGGATGATAACACTATATGTAGTAAAGTCACATGTTGTTTAGACTTGCTTTATCTTTATTGTTTATTTATCCGTATCTGAAAATCAGCACATAATATATAAATTGGCACAATTGTCTCTATGCACACATGGGAGGCCTTAATAACAGCTGGTGTTGCCTTGGCAAACTTGTGTGGAAAAGCTTCTGTGAGCACTAAAGTTCACTGAGTTTGAAAATGTATATGTTTATATCCCCCAAATTGCCTTTTAAGAAAGACTATTCAGACAGTGCAAGTCAAAAGTGGACTCATATAACACGGGTAATGAAGTGTACCCTTCTCTCTTTCACTGATGTAAATTGGAAAAGTCTTGGTTTAATATAGTCTCTTTCTCTCCTCCTGGAAATTTTATTCCAAAAAGAAGCAATCTAGGTCAGCCTCCTACTGGTGTACCAATTAACAGGATATGTCCATTATATTTATTATCCCTCTGCAAGGTGTCAGACTTCAACTTAAGAACTAGCAAAAACAGTATGACCTCAATTTACAGAAAATTGTGGCGTGTGAATGTTCTTTATTTTTTCCAGTAACTTGCTCCTCACTTTGCTGTACAATCTATTTAAGTATTGCTGAATGTAAAATGTCCAGATTTTGCCATTTCCAGTATATTTTGATGGCCCCATTTTCCATTTTTAGTGACTCTCACCCTAGATTAATGTTCTAATAAGTACTGGAGGTCTTTGTAGCTAGGAAGCTGTCATACCAAACACTCCAATAGAAATCTGATTTGCCAGTGTTTCCTTCTTTTCTTTTGCCTTTACTCTAAATGATAGAAATCACAGCACTGAATGATGCCCTTCTTTCTCATATCTGTTTTATAAAGAAATAGCACCTCCTTGATCACTATGATACACAAAGTAGTAAATGGAAATGCCTTCACAAAGTACACTTCAAGGCTATGTTTTGAAAGAAAAAAGAATCATCGGGGATCTTGATGTTAATGGGGGTAATATGAAGGTCTCAGTTGAAAAATAAACTACATAGAGTTGAAAACACACCAGAAGAGCTGAGAGTTTCCATAGTACCCAGGTAAACTCCAGTGTCATTTCTGCATAAAGCACAGCGAGAAGGAGGAGCAACAATCTTAAACATACATATTATTTGAGAAACATACCAGAGCCCATGAAAGTTGGCATTATTCTGTCCTCAACACATACATTTCTAGAGGGCATTATTAATGTGAAAGAAAGATGAATACAGCATAATCAGTGCCCTGGATTAGGTCTTTAACCTCCATTCATTTCTCTTATGAGCAGGATGACATACTATCTTGTCTGAAAGAGCTGATGGAATGATAAATTCGCAAATCTCTGGGAATTGCCTATATTCTATACTCATGGGTCCCACACAAATGTTTTCTTATAAACATCACAGAAAATACCAGGTAGTAAGAAAAATTATTAAAACCAAGAACATTTCAAGACAATTCTAGACTGTATTTAGAGTAACTTAGTTTCATAATTTTGTGAGGAAAAAAAACCCTCAGATTTTACCAGAAGAAAATAGCAACATTTTTCCTTTAATGATCATTGTAGTTAAGGTTTGATTGCTCTGGGAGGGACCAGAACTTATGAAACAAAAGAGAAGAATGGTTTGGGTGTACACAAAAAAAAAAATAAAAAATCTGTCACCTCCTTATCACAGACATAAAAGACCTATGTGTAGGCACTGCCCTCCATGAAACTTGATATATTGCACAGTTCTGTAGGTATTCCATCCAAATGAGTTTTTTACATTCTGTTGACGTGCAGCTAAGAGTGCTACTGCTATGTAATGAAGACTTTGCCTATACTGTTCATTCTAATTCTGAGTATGACCAGGGGCCAACATAAACAGAAAAAAAAATATATGAAAATACATAAATACTAATACTAAAACATGGAAATTCATCTTTACTAATACTAGAACACCAAAAGGGGTGAGTCATCCACACTGATGCAACTTTCACAAGGCAAATATCACTCCAGTGTTATCATTTTGAAAAATTCAGCCCCATTCAACATTACTGTAATAAACAGTAGAGCATCAGCTAGTGGCACAGTGTCAGGTCTTCCATTTCTTCATCTTTTCTATCAGCAGGAGCTCCCTTTATCTCTGCAATATGAACTTTGCACGTGTTCCAGCATGTGCTGGAAATACCAGTATACCCATGACTTGTGATAGCAGCAGGCAGCCACTATTTTGCCTCCCTGGCACTCACACCATTTTTAAGATACATCATTTATATAATTTTTAAGCAAAGAGTTAATTCACTAAGTAAACAGTAGCTGAACATTTAGCTAGGTTTCACCGGTGAGCCAGAAGAGCCTGGGAGGAACTGTGGGAGGCACAGGCTATATTTCTCCTGAGGTCCCAGAAAGAAGTGGCAGTTTCTACACTTTTCAAAGAGCTACTAAGCTTCCACCTCTCTTCCAGTAACCAAACAGAAATTGAATTTCTTTTATTTTTTCTTTTCCTCCTCAGAGCCCCTTTCCAGCTATTAATAGAGCTGTTTAAACAGAAGATATGTTTTCTGGCAGTACATATGCAGAAATGTGGGTGCAAACACTCTGTGTGCAGACTCACACTCTGGCCTCCATAGCTTATTCTTTTTACGGTTAGGAGTTGATTTCTAATTTGTCCCTGTTTTTCCCCAATCATTTGAAGAGTTTGCCTGCGGTTTGTTTGAAAAACACATTAATTGTAAGGGCTGTTTTCAGCAATGCATGTCGTTTAGAATTTCCCAGGCTGATGGGTCATCACTGCAAGACGTCATGCCTAGTTACTCCTGTCTGATACTATTACGTGACATGGCTGATGATATCGCATCAGCCCAACAAAATTGAAAAACAAATGGGTTACTGAGTGCTGCAGTTAACTGTTTGGAACAAGCAAATCTCTGTTCAGCCTCTACCTGTTCAGAGGAACTAAACACCAGCTAGGGTATTTTAAGTGGTGGGCAGTTTTTTTCCTATGAGCTGTGAGTAGCAGGAACTGTCATGTATGACAGGTCTACATTAACTCTAGGTAGAAAAGCTGTAAGGAGGAAATTTATTTATGCAAAGTGAAACTCACTGAAAATACTTACATGTTGTTTGATGCATAGTAGTCACCTGTCACTTAGCAGGCTGTGAAGTGTACCATTAGAGAAATCTGTTGTTAAGATTTTATTATTTTGCTTTAGTGCTGCATATAGGGCTAGCTGAAAATTATGTGCTGAAATTACTTTTCAGAGGATTTTTACTAAATTAAATTTTCCTCCAAAAGTATCTGCTTTCATTCAACAATAAAAAGAGAAAAAAAAAATTAAATAGTCAGTGAAAAGCTGAAAATAGAAAAGATTCACGTTTCAGCCAGAAAGTAAAAACATTTTGGACAAAACCTTCCCATACCTCCCCATGCCTTTTATTAATGCATGTTGCAGGGTAGAATACTTTCCATGAAATGGAAAAGCAACACCAAATTAATCTTCCAACAAGCTTTAGCTAAGTGTCACCTACCATCTAGAGAACATAACCCAGAAACAAAGGGCAAATATGGGCCAAGTCATACCCTCCATTCTCAGACTAGGCAGCTAAATGCACTGAGATCTGCAAGAACTGGGAAACAGTTCCATGAGAACTAGCAATCTAATTCCAAAATACATAGCAGTAATAAAAGCCCTGTAATTACCTGTCAGGCTAGAGAGAGTACTTCCAAAACCAGGGCACAGAAATCCAACAGAAGTATGATTCTTGAATGATTAGGGCAAAGATTTCCAGTTCAAAACTACTATGGTTTCTCATGAGCCTTTATCACCCATAAAGGCTATGGAAAAGGAAAAATATGCCCCTTTCTGGGTTATGTATTAGGAATATATTCATGTTGCAATTGAGAATACTTTCTAAATGATTGAATTAGTCTTTTCCTTTTAATCTTGAATAATCAA
The DNA here is from genome assembly GCF_965231255.1 of Vanellus vanellus. Classification (NCBI taxonomy): domain Eukaryota; kingdom Metazoa; phylum Chordata; class Aves; order Charadriiformes; family Charadriidae; genus Vanellus; species Vanellus vanellus. The sequence continues at coordinate 28,421,663 of NC_138908.1, forward strand.
AGAGAATAGGGCACTGAACGAATAAATTCATTGACTGTTATATAAATTATGTTAGTTCCCCTGAAAAACTCATTCCTTCTTTTCTAGTGGTGATAAAATACTAATTAACAATACATATCAAGAAACTATGTTTATGGTGGTAACTGATTGGTAGAATGAACTGACATTGAATGGCAAGGAAGGACTGCATATATGGCAAGTTTTACCAATAGACTCTGAAACATTAGAGGGAAGACAGTAAAAATTCAAATATGTCACTGTCAGTGTTACTTCGTTATAGGAGATATATATAGTAACTAAAGAAGTAAGGAAGCAAGACATCTGGGACAAAGAAGAAAATTTAAAAAAAAATTATTACTTTTCTAGAGTAATAATTTTTGTATCTTTCAGAATGGTTCTAGCTATCTTACATAAAATGCAGCAGAATAAACTGAACACTGAAAAGACAAGTGCAGGCTGCATGTATTAGTTGGGTACAACCTGGAGAAAACTTCTGGAAAATGTTTTTTCAATCCACAGGGTTGAAACCTGTGGGTTGAAAACCCCCAGGTTTGAAAAGGACAAGGTGCCTCTGACATCCTTTTAAGGTCAGCAGGAAAATCCAGAGAGAGACATACATTAACAACGCTCCTCTTGCGATAATGGCAAAGCTCAGTCTCTGCAAACCTGACACCCTTCAGCTTAAGAAAAAGAGAAAGATGAGGAGAACAAGAATCACAGTGAAATATGTAGCACATTTCTCACTTGATGTCAACAAAGCGGTTGCATTGAAACTCCCTTGTAGGTTTTTTTTGTCTAATAGATCTGTCTTTTGACTGGCAGTAAATTCACTCAATGTACATGAACTTTTGATTAGCATTGAGTGCATCAGATTTTTTTTTTTTTTTTTACATACAATATAGCTGGAAAAAGAAAACAGTATCTGGATTTTGTTCCAGAGCAAAACACCTTTCCCAGTGTACAGATATTTATGGTAATTGAAATGCATGACAGATTCAGTGTAAATAATGTCTAATGTAGGATGAGTATGCATTTACTCATGATGCACATCACAGTGAAAGACACTAAGAACCAGGTTTTTGTTTTCAGCATTCTGTATGTAAGTGAAATGTGTTCAATTAGAGTTAAATATTGGCTCAAGAAGGATTCTTGAATAGTGCTAGTCGATTTTTTAAAATGAAAAATCTGTTTTCTAATTAAAAAAGAAAATGTATGCCTGCAAAAGACAAAGGGAGAGAAACAAAAGTTCTTTCTATCAATATTTCAGGTTTGGTCAAAGTCTTCTTATATTTGTCCAAAAAGTTTCTGCTTTAAATTTTTGCATGGGAATATTTTTTTTCCCCCCTAGGAAGAAAAAAAAAAACAAACTAATTTTCTGATAGTTGATTTTCTACCCTCATTAAACCAATGATGAGGCTTCATATATCAAGTGATTTGGAGATGTGCTTGCTACTATAACATTTCCTGTAGGTTTGCATAGATTCTCAGAGGCTTCTGATGGCAAGTAAGGAGGCTTTTCAAGGGGCTACAAGTCTGTGACTGCTGATAATTTGGAGACAGCTGTTCTGGCAAGCCTGTTAAAATCACTTCACAGTGTCTACATAAACTCATAAAAAAATTTTACAGCTATAAATTTACTGGTAATGGTTGAGAAACTCTAAAGAAAAAATATGTATTTCTAAAAAAAGCGACTAATAAGTAAAAGTTGATAAGTATGATTTTTTGGTAGACAGAAAGCAGTTAGACGGTGAAGAATAATTGAGGCTGTTGATCAGAAAAACTAATACCTAGTTTTCCACTGTTTGCTTCCTCATATTGCTAGGGAAAAAACAGTTGTTAAAATAGAAAAAGTGAGAATGGTGACATTAACTTTATGAAAATGTTGACAACAGAATGAACACAACACTTAAAATAATGTTGTTTTTCATAAAAATACATAAGTACCGGATGGTAGAAGAGATGGGCCTCAAAGAAGGTCATAATCAGTTAATGCACTGCTTTCAGACCAGTGCTGCTGAATGGCACTTAAGTCTATGTCAACATTAGAGTACACAGAGTCATTAGATTGTAACGACAATTCAGCAGTGTGAAAGCCTAGGGCATTGCCTAGGATACAATGCTGTCATAATGTGGCACCTGGAAACCAGTGCACTTCACATCAGCTGAAAAATAATTCTTTCCTTCAGAAGTTTCAAGGCCAGAAAACATCATGGTAGTACCATAGATATGCAGTAATCTTCATGGAAGGCTTACAGGAGCGAGAAGCTGATAAAAGATGACATTAGGCAGCCAAGGAAAAAAAAAAAAAAATAGAGCTTTGCTTCCAAAATATTTCGCATGGTTTAGTTTCCTAAATATTCCAGTTGGTTCCAAAATACAGAAATCCTTATATAACTGATGCCAAGTTTTCATACTTCACATATATTGGCTTTCTGTCCTCTGAACATTATTGTATTCCTACTCACCCTTAGTCCTTGCTTAACTGCCCCTTTACCAAAACTTTTTTCCACACCATTTTCCTGTCCATATTCCTTAAGATCCCATTTACCTGGTTTTAATCTTAGATTGAAGTCTGGAGATAAATACTCTTTGTAACAGTGGTGAGGGCATGGAGGGTTTTAATATTAAGATACTTCTGGCTGCAGGTCAGATTTGAAATCTTAGCACTGTTAAAGAAGTTAAACAAGCACAACTATAATTTCTTCCAGCTTAATTGACCGTTTTCTTTCTGTGCCCATACAAACACATCTTCAGTGGAGGTATGATACAAGCCCATGTTGTAGTAATGCAACTCAGAAACTCTACTTACCCTTTGAGGTAACTGCAAAAGCACTCAAAGAATTGAGAGCTTTTGTTTTATGCTCCATACAAGAAAAACACCACATTTGACACTTACCTTTCATTTGGCAATGACATAATTGCATTATTTGAACATATTGTATCTGTTAACTACTAGTTAGTAAAAGGGATTCCACACTCTGACTATGCAATGCAAAATAAGACCACTGCAAAAACTCATAGAGGATTTTTTTTTCTTGGTTCTTAGTGTAAAAATGACTACCAAAAAAATAACTTATGTCATACAAGCTTAAGTGAATCTAACATGACCTAATAAATAGACTACAGGGCAGGTATTCTGGTCTTGGCTTTGCCTCTTACCTGCTGAGGGACCTTTTGTGTCTCTCAGTTTACCCAGCTGGTAAATGGAATAATGATACCAAACTCTTTGGAAAAGATGTAAACAGCTGTTGATGAAGGAAAGATATGTAAATACAAGGGTGCATTTGCTCTTGGAGAAATGCAATAATGAATACAAGATAATGCTTCCTCCAAGAAATAGTACTTCCTCAAATGTTTCTACCCAAACGCTAGCTCTCAAGATGATGGACAAAATCTAGGCAACTTATTCCCATGTAATCAGTTTCCTGAGAACTTCCTCTGATCTTTTCTTTCACTCTTCACAACCTTTATTTGCCTGAGTATGTGCAGAGTGGTTCTTATTCTAATTTATGGCTGAATAAAACCTGAAGATAATGCTTAATCCAATGTGATAGTGAAACTTCTTTTCCCCTTCATTCATTTCACAATTTAATTGCATCAGAAGTTAAACACTAGAGTCTTTTATACCTTTATTTCTATAAAACATTTACAATACTTTTGGATACTTTTAAGTAAGGTAGCACAATAAAAGCCCAAACTGAAACTGTCTAGGGACTTTTTCCTAGATACTTAACCAGGAAAACATTCACAGAAATCCCATCCTAACAAACATTTCCGGAAAAAGGATCCAGCTCAAAGTCAGTAAGAATTAATATTACATAACAGTGTCATTGCTGTGACTCTTTGTTAAAATAAAACCTAAGAAAATCACTAGTACAGTTCACATCAAGCTGAATTGTTGAAGCAATTTTCCCGGGGACTGAGGACAGCATTTCCACTACTTTAAACACAGCAACTGACACCGATATATGCTCTATCTGCTGGAACTTGTCACCTGCATTAAGTAAACAAGTTGAAGGCAAAATAATTGTGTCCTGTTCAACCTTTATGTTTAAAGAAGTGTAAAAGAAATCACAAAGGTATATAAAGCAAATGCAAGGTGGTGCCAATGAGAATACTTGTCTAATCGGCTTAAATTGCCGCTGTGTTCATACCATACAGCAGCTGTGGAAACAGTAGATATTACTCTATGGTTTTGATGTTCATCTTTAGTGCTATCTGGCATGTTTTGGTTTTATTAATTATGAAGTAAGGAGCAGTATATTTTAAGATTAGTAATCAGTTCACATTTGACTACCTCAGCTACTTTTTTACACTAATTTAATATACTTCATGACAATCTGTGGGGCTCTAAGTGCCACACCACTCTGACAGGTCCTTTCACATGTAATGTTTTAGACTTAGGCGGTTCAGAGGCAGATATCGCACATCTCATTTTATTGACAGTTGAAGGGGAACCAGAGCCATAGCAATGCTGCTTTTGTCTACAAATGCAACTTTCCAAAGTTTTATTATGATCCAGTTTAGAGTATCTATATAAATTTGCATTAATTCTTACATAAAACAACTTAAACTAGAAATTACCGCTGGGTTTCAAGTCTGCCCACAGAGTAAAACAAATCATAATCTAGACCAGACCACACCAGGAAGTTCAATTCAATTGGATTGAGGAGTTATTAGTCTCTATTTATATACATGCAATAACCAAAGATCTTACTGGCACACTGTTTAGTCATTACAGAGACTGGGCTTGAGTTTCAGTTCGGTTTGCTCATGCTAGGAGTTTGCAGTAGAAATGCCATGTAAGAAGTGAATCAATTAGTTGTTGTATGTTACTAATTTTACATACTTGCCAATCCCAGTTGTTGTCTAGTCAAACATGTGGCAATAATGAATTCTGGTGTATCCTGGCTACTTACTGTCTGGAAGACATCATCTCAGGAGTCATTGATGTTAGCCATTAGGTGTAAAAGGTGAATGGCAAAATAAAATGGTAATATTGATTTGGCAGGCAAGCAGAATAAAAGAACATGAAAAAACCTAATAGCTGAGCTAGACAAACTATTCATTACAATAGCTTATTGCAGGAAATGACAAAAAATATAGTCATTAGTGAAAATAAGTTACTCTCAGAATCACCAAAGGATGCTGGCATCTAATAATAATGTTAGTCACCTGCATGCAGCAAAAAGCCATTACTAAAATGTTATTTAGCACTCTCTATGCACAACAGGCGGACTGCTTCTCGGAATCACCAATTCTGCTGAATCACTTCCCTTAGTATCCGGATTTCTGTTGATTGGTTCAAACTATGAGGGTCTTGTAAGCACTAGTGCAAGGTTGTTAGTTAAAATATAATTGAATATTAAGCAAAGCTGTGCATATGATCAAACCAATAGCTATTTCAGACCTAGAATGAGTAATGAGAGAATTGTTTAAGCTCCTGTCTGCCAGTACTGTCTGTGTCAGTGAAATTTGCTTCTGAATACTACTTCATGTATTACAAAAATATACAATGACATTTCAATTCAGCAAAGGTAGTGTTAAAAATACTGGAAGTTTCAAAACTGTACTGTGTAGTTTTCTCCTCACCTGATGTGCCAGGTGATTTTTCAATGTATCACCAGAGAAAGTCACGCTTACTCTTTCAAATCTTCCAGATGTCTTATCACTGTCAGCTGCTGGAAATTTTCCTTGGAGCAATCTCTCTTTTTCCCCGTTTTATGATGGAAACTGTTATTTGCTGTGGATGTCAGTCTTGATTCATCTGTAGAATCTATGCACAAAAATAAGTATTTATTCTCAAGTTTTAGCTGGACTGGCACAGAATAAGTGTGGGGTCTGCATAAAAATGACAATCATGATCTTATCAGGCTAGAACTTCACTCTTAGGAGACGGTGAAAGCTTTTAACTATTAGCTTTTGCCACCACACACTCCACAAATATTTTGCTGGCACAAGTGTGATTTTATACTGCATTTAAGAAATGGACTGATAAAATACCACAAGGCTTTTCTTTGTGCACTGGTACTGTACTTGGGAGCACACAAGTATGCCCCAATTATTACTGTGGGGTTTATGAAGTAGGTTCAGTTTGAGATTTTAACTAGAAAGAAAAATGTTTTTCAATTTAAACAGTATACATATCTGAGAACAAAAAAAAATGGTATATTTTAGTGTGTAAATCTTATGCTTTATAGTTTTCTAGCTTGATATATCGGATGATATATCTTATTATATTCCAGTTTGATTATTCTGTTGCTTACAAAATAAAGAGTAATTTTGTGTTTAGTTTAATATAAGCTTTTTGAAAGACATTAAGATATCTGGGTTTATTCTTATGTATTACTCTTAAAAGAAAATAAATCTTCTGTGAAAGTTTTTCTTTGTTCTTCACATGAAGAACCATCTATCAATATTTATGAATGCATAAGTGATCACATGTCCTCGCTCTTTGTGTTCTTTCAAGAAGAACGTATGTACTGGGAAATACAAGAGAGGGAAAAAGGAGAGATGCAAAAAATATCCCCTACATAGAATACAGGAAATCTCATTTTAGAGTTTGTGAAACACAGCTGTATAGAAAACAATATAGAAAACAAGTATAGAAAACAAATAGAAGACAAAGCTACCTCAAAGGAAATTCAACAACTGACAGAGTCTTTTTATATCAAGTCACAAATCTGACTCAGGCTGACTGAAATTTTTCCCTCTTTCACGGTTGTTCAGTGTGGTAAAATTGAAGGTGTTAAGTGAGCTGTTGGTCCCAGTAATCTTTTTCTAGTGGACAAGCACTTGGTGGCTCTGAAGTGCTTTCCCCATCCAAAAGGAATTCCTTTTAATTTGACATGTTCGATGGTAGTAGACATTGGGAAAAGTCACAAGTGATAGCCACAAAGTTATAAAAGAAAAATACTGGTTCAGACTATCTTATATCTGCTTCACCAATCTTTTATACACTCAAAAAGAATGTGTTTCCCAAAATTTAGTCCATTCACTATCAAGGAGCAATAGTATGAACACAGGTTAGAGCTCCTTTACATAGGCATCTAGACCTACTCACATTTTATAATGGAGTCAATATTTGGAGAAAAGTCTGTAAATTGCTGAGCAGTAAAATTACTTTTCCAGAGTGTCCCTTTTGTTGTCTGTCCTTGTCTCAGTCTGAGGAGCAGTCACACTTTATGAGAAGAGTTCTTCTGTATTTTCGCTAACATGGTGAAAATGAAAGACTTCAGTTCATGATTTGGCTAAAATATTCTTTTTTTTTTGTATCTTGTTGCCATATCACAGAATCACAGAATCACAGAATTTTCAGAGTTGGAAGGGACCTCTAGAGATCGTCTAGTCCAACTCCCCTGCCAAAGCAGGATTGCCCAGAGCACATTACTCAGGACTGCATCCAGGCGGGTCTTGAAAAGCTCCAGAGAAGGGGACTCCACAACCTCCCTGGGCAGCCTGTGCCAGTGCTCTGTCATCCTCACCGTAAAGAAGTGTTTCCGTGTATTTGAATGGAACTTCCTGTGTTCTAACTTGTGCCCATTGTCCCTTGTCCTGTCACCGGGAACCATTGAAAAGAGCCTGGCTCCATCCTCCTTCAACCCACCCTTTAGATACCTGTATGCCATTATAAGGTCTCTCCTCAGCCTTCTCTTCTCCAGGCTAAAGAGTCCCAGCTCTCTCAGCCTTTCCTCATAAGGGAGATGCTCCAAGCCCTTCATCATCTTAGTTGCCCTTTGCTGGACTCGCTCCAGCAGTTCCCTGTCCCTCTTGAACTGGGGAGCCCAAAACTGGACACAGTATTCCAGTTGTGGCCTCACCAGTGCAGAGTAGAGGGGGAGAATGACCTCCCTCGACCTACTGGCCACACTCTTCCCTATGCAGCCCAGGATTCCATTGGCCTTTTTGGTGACAAGGGCACATTGCTGGGCCATAACATCAAAGCTAAAATTTGTATGATCAACTGTGTTTCTTCACTTCCTTGTCCACTCATGTACTAGAAATGCATATATGCAGATAATCATCGGAAGAGATTTGTGATGTTGAGGAGATATTCAGTCACCCAGGACACTACAGGAAAAAAGCTCAATACATCACAAATAGGCCAACAACCTTCATAGATTAGTTTTCAAGGACGTTATTGAGAATCAGTTCTTCCAGGGCACTTGATCTACCTACTGCCTGGGTGAACCTTCCCAAGAAAAGTCTAGAGCCTTATTCAGAGCAAATGCTACTCGTTTCCAAAGATTTTAAAAAAAGACAGCTGCAATCTTATGACTGCAAGAAAAGGGACAAGATATATGGATTTGTTTAGCTCAGTGATTTTGACTGCCTTAAACTGTCATGAAACCACATTACAAGACTTGGTGTACTAAAATCATTTTTGTATGTGAGGAGAATAGTAGATAATGGCAATGTATTATTTAGATTTTCAAAAAGCCTTTGACAAGGAACTGTTATGGATGGTAGGTGACACGGGATGAGATACAAAGCACTGCTATGGAATAGTAAGTTGCCAGCAACTCACAAACTGACAGTAGCAATAAGTAAGCTGTTTTCAACTTCAGAAAAAGTTAATGGTAGTCTAATCCAGGGTACCTAAACAGATACAATTATAAGCTTTGTTAACGTTAAACTAGTTGCCTGAAACAATGATAGTAGCCAAGATTTGGTAAAATTTGTGGATGACTACAGACTATATTTTTAAGCAGGTTTCTTTCCCAGACCAAAGAGGTCTGAATCTCTTCTGCATCTTCTGCATTTTTCTAAAGATCAGGTACACAATGTTGAGAATAGTACTAATTAATATTCATAGACATTTTAGCCAGAAGAGACCATTGTGACCCTGCTGAAATCAGTGTGAGTTTTGACACTGCATTTAAGAGGAACACTGGATTTAAGCTAAAATGCTTAATTTTTTTATTCCTCCTGTTTGAAGGCTGGTCGCAATTGGAGGCACTATAACTTTGTGGATTTTGCTGAGGCAGTTCATATGTAGAAAACATAAATCTCTTTTTTTTTTTTTTTTTCCAAAGAGTTTTGGGGTTTGAGAGGTTTAAGCATAAATAGAGAAAAGAATGAATTTCATTAGTGAAGTTATGCTCCTCTATCATCAAAAAGATGCCTTCATTTCTTATTATTTCATATATTTACTGGAAAGGTTTGTGTTCTGCTGTGAAAACTGACTCAGTAAATCACACAGTAAGACTATCTACTATAGGAAAATATTGGATCAAGCACTCACAACAAATTGCTGAAATTTTTTTTTTTTAATGCTTCTATACTATATCTCCACAGTCAAATGAGGTATGCAAAAAGAAATCAGCATACCAATCTCAGTCTCTACAAAACTGTGAAATATGCTTCATCATTTTTTCACTGTACAGTAGATAAGCAAAGATCCACTGTAAGACTGAACCAATATCTGCTGTATCACAACACACTAGAATGGTGAAAAGCTATTAATCAAGAAAATAAAAAAAAGGAGAGAACCAGAAAATGGAGCTGAATTTCTAAATATGCAGCACAAAATCACATAGAGTAGCACAGTCATTTTGTTCTGGAGTCTTGTTCTGGATGAGAGAGAGAAGAGCAAAAGCGCAATATTTATTTTTTTTTTATAGTCATATCACAGCCCTGATTAATAAAGTTGCAGTAACATATACCTCCACTTGGATGAATAAAATTCCTGGCATCTAAATATTCCTAAAAGTACCTTCAATGCATAACAGAAATTAAAACTGGGTTTGAGATTTCCCCCCAAATACATAGTAATTTGAGATTCTCAGGTCCTGATTGTCCAGACCAATTAACAGAATTCATCTGTTTTCTTCATGGGGAACATTTTGGTAGCTAGGGTGTTGGGCCACATCACAAAATTCATTTCCAAGGTGATATGTTCACTTTAGGTAGCTGTAGGAGGATTGTGATGTAACATATACAAAAGCCTTTTGTGGTCACACACAAAGGCTTATTGGTCACAAACAGTCTATGGACCACAAAGATTTCAGATATTCAGAACATGATCTTCAGAATACAGGCTAATCCTGCCCTTAGATAATCCTGACACTGATCCTAATCCCTTACATCTTGTGGTGGGTTGACTTCGGCTGGATGCCAGGTGCCCACCAAGACACCTCCCCTCCACTCCTCTCCACTGGACAGGGGAGAGAAAACAATTAAAAGCTTATGTGTTGAGAAAAGGACAGGGAGAGATCACTCACCAATTACCAGGCAAACCAGACTCGACTTGGGGAAATTAATTTCATTTATTACCAATAAAAAGTCAGAGTAGAATAATGAGAAATAAAAACAAATCTTAAAACAGTTTCCCCCACCCCTCCCTTCTTCAACTTCACTCCCAATTTTCTATACCTCCTCCATCTGAGCAATGCAAGGGGATGAGGAATTAGGGTTGTGGTCAATTCATCACATGTTGTCTCTGCTGCTCCTTTCATGCTCTTCCTCTGCTCCAGCGTGGGGTCCCACCCACAAGAGACAGTCCTCCATGAACTTCTCCAACACAGGTCCTTCCCGTGGAGTGAAGTTCTTCATGAACAGCTCCAGCATGGGTCCTTTCCACTGGGTGCAGTGCTTCAGGAACGGACTGCTCCAGTGTGGTTTCCCCACAGGGTCACAAGTCCTGCCAAACCTGCTCCAGCATGGGCTCCACTCTCCATGGGGCCACAGGTCCTGATAGGAGCCTGCTGCAGTGTGGGGTCTCCATGGGGTCACAGCCTCCTTCAGGGCATCCACCTGCTCTGGCACGAGGTCCTGCATGGGCTGCAGGTGTATATCTGGTCCACTGTGGACCTCCATGAGCTTCAGGTGAGCAGCCTGCCTCACCATAGTCTTCACCATAGGCTGCAGGGGAATATTTGCATGAAGCACCTCCTCCCTCTCCTTATTCACTGACTTTGGCATCTGCAGAGTTGTTTCTCTTACAGATTCTCACTCCTCTCTTCTAGCTGTTGTTGTGCTTACCCTTTGTTAAATATGTTATTACAGAAGCACTACTAACGTCACTGCTTGGGTCAGCTTTGGCCAGCAGCAGGTCCATCTTGGAGCTGGATGGAACTGGGTCTATTGAACATGGCGGAAACTTCTGACATCTCACTGAATCCACCCCTGTAGCCCCCCCAACAACCAAAACCTTGATATGCAAACCCAATGTCCTTGACAAATATACCCTCTTGGTGCTTATACCCATCCAGAATGTTTCTGCAAAGATCATTTTCCAAGCCTTTCACCATGATCATGACACATTTCTATTTCAGTCTTCTACTGTACCCTTTTGTCTATCATATCAAGCAGATTCTTATTTCCTTCTTTCTCTAGGTCTTTGCGCTATATTTGCATGATATCCAGTACAATAGGGTCTGGTCCTTACTACACTCAACATTACACATATAATTGCAAATACAGCAGCATTATAAGTGTACATATGTCAAAACCAATAATTCTGATGAGATACATTATTCTAGATTTCTAAAAAATCAGAAGGAGATAGTTATGTGTGCCATGGAAATACAAAGTTGAAATGATCTAGTAAATCAATACTGTTGTGAAGGACTGCACTTTTCCCCTCATGTCAGAAGCTAGGGTTATTGTGAAAAAGATACGGCAGTCATACACAAATGCTTAGCATCGCTACTACAGTCCATTAGCAATTACACTATCGATGATAACTATTACTCTTGCTAAGCACATTTTGACAACTAAATATGAGGGGTGTTAGGAAAGCTTGCTGGACAATGCCACCTTTATCCTTGTTCGGAAGAGAGAAACTGCAAACATATGTCTATCCTGTATAGTCCAATGGGAAGAGAATATATATATATTAATATGATGTAAGACCTTCTTCCTCCTTCAGTTTTGTATGCTTCCAACTTGAATGTTCCAGAATTAAATCAAAGACAGCTCTAAGTTAGCACTGAAAGTAATCAGCCAGCAAAGATAAAATTACTGGTATGGATCATCAGCACTGTCTCAAACAATTACTCAGTTTTACAGCTGAAGAACTCCTTCACCACTTCCTTAGCAACAAAGGTGCATTGCCTGTGAAGAAGGGAATTAAAACACATGATGTTAGAAGGGAAGGAGATAAGTCTGCATGAGCCCAAGCAAAGATACCTTGAGCGATAAAGCTGATCATCTGGGAGGACTTTCACACAAGCAGGCGGCAAGTTACCAGCCAGACATGCTCCTCTCCATTCACAAGTAAAAGTCAGGCCCATGGGAGATTTGAACAGTTACAGGATTCCTTTTTAACTTCTGCCTTTGCCCAAAATGTGTCAGATGACCTCCAGAAGTGCCTTGCAAACTATATTATTCTATTCTGTGTCTTATGGGTGGAAGAACAAATAAGGTATTGCTATGGCAATTTGCTTCTCAGTCATTTGGAGCATCCCACAGAGACCAAAAGGAACTCATTCTTGGTACCCAGTGGGCTGTGATGAGTCACAGAGTGGGAGAAAGGCATGAACTGTGGAAATCCAACCTGAGAGCTGGGACATCTATGGATACATTACATACAACTCTAAAAAGTGTCAGGAGCACAGACATTGTAGTGACTGCAACACCATACAGACCAGTCATTACGGAGCTGAAATGCCTTTGTCCTTTACAATCTCTGATCACATGCCAGGTGCTAGATCAGAGACTCCGAGCTATTGTGCATCCTGCAGCGCAGAACTGTGATATTTTTATACTTGCTTTCCAAAATGAGCCTGTTATTAAACCAAAATAAAACAGTGGGAAACATTCAATTGCTAAAGTACATAGTACTCTATGTTTTATTTTTGTTTCTTTTGAGATAAAAAAAGGAGTTCACCTGATCTTTTTCCTTCAGCCTGCATTGCAGATATCCTCCACTTCGGATATCACTTACCTGCTGTGGGCATAATTATTAAGAAACTGATGAACTTTTACAAACAAATAAACAACCAGGAAAAAAGAACTAAGCAAGCAGCTAAAAATATATCATTCTTGTCATTGTTGATGTGGTTTTAATAATACATCCTTTCTTCTATGATGTCAGTGGATTTTAAATGCTCATAAGGTTATATGAATTTAATATTGCTAATCTAACCACATTTTTCATGTTTTACTAAAAAGGAATTTTTATGATTTATGGAAAGAAGAAAGGAGCAAATGTCTCCAGACGAGACCATAAGGTTACTGTATTTTTGCTAAACTTTTCTATGCCTTTTAACCCTCAGCTAGGTTGCTATTATCCAGGGGTAGAAGTAGGCCAAAAGATAAGTTATTTTGAGGTATAATTATATGTAGTCTTTCTTCCCAAAGCTAAAAATACATTGTTCTAGAAGCTGACTTTGGCATTTGAATCAGCCTCACTGGTTTTATTTTTTTTAACTGTGTCTCACAATATCTCACAATGTTTCATCTTGGCAGAAAGCTTTAGGGGGAAAATTATAATGAGGAATTGGGGAAAAACAGAGCAAAATAAAGTAAAAAGAGAAGAAATAAAGCAATATTTTGGTACTCAGAATAGGCAAAAGAGAGAAAACAGATAAAGCCATGTAAGAGAGGTTATTTTTAAGTGATCTTTTGAATAGTAAGTTTGGAGATACAGTACATTTTCTTTATCTTTGTGTCATTTTGGTTGACTGGTTATTGTACGTGATGTGAAATAGTCATGGGTAATTCGTATTAGCAGATATATTGTTTTATGTGTAGGGGTGCCAAGCAATGAAGAACAAATGGGATAGGTATCACAGAAAGATTAAAAGAAAGACATTTTTTTTTCTAAATTAAAATAATAAATCTTAATATTTTATTCTGTTTTTTGGGATGGTGGTGTTTGGGGGTTTTTGTCTCTAAGCAAGCAGGAAGTGTTTTGTTATGTTTCAGTTTAGCAAAACAAAGGCACTAGAAAAAATACAATCATCCAAAAATGATCCACTCATCTGAATTTCTATATTTCCCTTTTATACACTTTTTGTTTCTCTGATTTCTGGGCTACTACAGGTATAATTAGTGCTGGTCTTTATTCTGATTTTGCTACTGTTGAAACTGGTATTATCTGTGGTCAGTCCAATGTGACTTTATTTAGACAGCCAAGGAATGTGAGCAAAGTTACACAGTGGATCTTGAAATGCCAACTTTTTGAAGTGCATTGTCCTGAGCATGTCACAATGATCCTCAGAAATCCACAGGATGACTTATTTTTTAATGTTTCATCTACATGCCACATTATAACATAATTGCATTAATCTTCCTTGCATATCAAGAGTACAGTCCTAATCTGATCAACAAGACAATTAAGTCAGGGACTTTAGAAACAAAAGAAAACAAAAAAGAAAACCCACCTAGGAAGGCCACAGATTATTTTTTCAAGGTTATAAAATTAGGTCCTACTAAACTCTTTTTTTCTTTTTTTCTTTTTTCTTCATAATTTTAGATTCTTTCACTGAACCCTAGATTTTACTCCCTCAGAATATCTTTTCTAACTACAGTGTAATGTTATCTTTACTACAATACAGTAAAATATTTGCTATTATTCTCTGAAACTTAAATAATGAGAACATATTTTAATTCCCCTTAAAAATATTTTTTCTGAGGGAAAAATAAAGGCCTCATGAATCACTTGGGAATCAATAGAATGATTCTGGTTACAGATGAAGGAAACCTGACTGTAGCAGAGCTTAGTCAAATAAATATTTTTTAAAATCGCAATACTTTTGGCACTGAGGTTTGTGTGGTAATAACTTCACTTGTGAGAATTCTAATATTGTCTGGACTTAGACTATTCCAACAAATACTGTTCAGCAAAGCGCAAGGAGCTCTTCATTCAATAGGTCGTTCTTGGGAAGAACAACTCAAGAAGAAGTATTAATTCTGTCCACTAAATACCAGTACATAGATGATGACATGCTATGGTTCGAGAGTTATCATCTCCTTTAAAGCCTAGAGAATTTAAAATGGGTAAATATTGGAAGTGTTTCAGTACTTAAAATGAGGGGAAAGACTGGCAAGATGTGCTGGAGAGTTAGCTTTGAGTTTGTACAAAAATACTTTTGATTTATAAGTTTGAATACTAGACTGCCAAACAGGACAGGAATAGCTGACTATCTTTAGAAATTCCCGACTGATTGGTTATCAGTCCCCAGACAACAATCTCTGAGAAAAGTATAGAGTATTAAAACCAAATGTTTCTTTAAGAAATTACAACTAAAGTGAAGAGAGATTAAATTAATGGACTCATCTTAAAAAATGACATTTTACCCACAGATAGTCGTGTTATTATAGTTATTAAAAAGGTGTCTTTTGCAGAGTGTGGTACAAAAATAGAACAACAAAGCCTTTCAGAAATACAAAAATTAAACACATATTGAGTACAAACACAAATTAAGATTTTTATCTCTTTGGACGCAGTAAGTGTTGGATTCAACAGCTTTGAATTTTATTGAGAGCTGGGCACTGAATTCCCCTCAGTTTCCCTGTGCCTTGGCAAATTGCAACCAAGATTCCTGATCAAGATCCATAACACATAAATATGTAAAGATATTGTGTTTCAAGCTAACTTAAGCCAAGACAATAAGTAATTGGCTGAGGAGAACAGGATTATTTACCAGAGCTAACTGTAGCCCAGCTCCCTCCCTGCTCACCGGACAATAAAAGAGGCTTCTTGAAGACCTCACTTCAAAGGATGAGTTTCTTGTTCTGTGCCCCATCTCTTTTCTTTGGTACTGCAAGGAAGTGTAGGGTGACACTTCCACTAGGATAATATATCCCTTTTTGAACATTTCCCTCATCTTCACTTCTGTGCACTTGGAAAATTTGAATACTGCTTCTTGGACACATAAAATGAATATGTATAACTCTTTTCCAGTATACGGTAATGTACATATGTAAAAAATCTTTCACCAATGAATAAGTAATATGCCTACGGAAAACAAAAACTATCTTGGCACCAATTTTCTTCTCTTTGAACAATATGTTTGCTTTGGCTAAATCATCATTAGCACCAACAAATTAGCTCTTTGATTAGTGTTGCTTTGCAATTTAAAACCAAGTGACTAATTTATTTACCCAATAAAGAAAGAAACGTTGGTTTAAATGAAAGAGGGAAAGGGTATTTTAATTTGCTTGAAATTTTAGATGCTCAGCTTCTTTTGCTAAGAAATCTTCAAGTTTAAGAATGGCAGAACTGGGTTCAGTTTATTGCTCGCTTAGAATCTGCTTCATGTTGGAAAAGCCTTTAATGAAATAACTCATCTTGTGCTACTTACATGGAAGATGAACTGAAAGTTGCAAGATCTTCTGCCTCAAGTCACAGAAAGCTGAGAAAAGTCAACATTTTCAGAAGTATTCTGCTTCCAGACCTGAATCCAGGTTTTTGAATGATCACAACTACCATTCCAACTGTTACTGGTACATGGAAGCATATTATAGTTCCATCACAAATTCTGGAATTGTAAGAGAGCACCAGAAATGGTGACAGTGGTATAGCTGTGTGAAAATGACCTCCCTCCTGCTGACCAGAGCTCCACAGTCCTACTAAGAAAAAAGTCTAATGAAACCTGTTTGAGAGAGAGGGTCAATTAGTGAGTGTAGTGCCTCCCACTTGGAGAGCTGTGCCACCTCTGTAGTACAAGCTCTGCTCGACGCTGAACCATGCCATAAGAACATATGTGACGGACTTACCAGATAGCTTGAAAAACCTTATGTATCAGTAAGATGATGCTGCACTGTATGGTGTCAAGATGCCTTGTACAGATTTTCAAAGTTTCTGGGAAGCTGACAGCTCTCACCAAGGACAGCACTGCTGAGAACCTCTGGAAATCTTCCCCTTTCATTTAAGTGCTTAAAAGTTCCTTCTGAAGCCCTTAAATAGAGACATTAAGATTAACAGTGTCCACTGCAGCAATTATTACTTCATCCATGACAATTATGTGTAAAAATGAAACAAGCTCTGTAAAGAAAGGACATTTCTTTCATCAAAACTACTGGTGTGGGGGTGAGGTGGGAGGAGGAAGTTTTCAGGAACATAATTCTTCAAGTCTATTTACTCAATAATACAGCTGCTGAAGCATTTAGAAGGTGGTCACCTACACAACTGTGTCCAATTTAAAACACACAGTCTACACATTCAGAAGAAAGGAAATTCTTGTCGCAGTTCATTTAGAAAGCAGGAATACACAGAGGGAAAAAAAAAAAAGAAAAATTGGCACTAAATCTTTTAACTAAGACAAATTTTCTGAGAAAAAGGAAAAAAAAAAGTTATTATGTCTATGACAGTATGAGATGGAAAGTACTGTTATTATAGCCAGTTCAGGAGTCTGCTTTCTCTCACAGTGAGGCACAGGCTTGTTGTAGGTTTTTCAGATCTGTGTAAGGAGTTAAATGGTTTTATTCTTAGCTTCTTTAGGAGACGTGGAAAATACTAGACGATGATTCGTTGATCATCAGATACTATCAATACTAACCTGCATCACTGGCATGAGCCAAAAGCTCTACTCACTCTACTTACACTCCAATTATAACTCATTTATATTCTTTATATCAGCCTAAGATACTATTTACTACTTTAAAAAACAAAGCAGAAAGTTAAGCAGAAAAAAAAACTGTGTGTGGTCACAATAAGCAAAAGACAAGCAATGCTATAAAAAGAGGTTTTGTGCCAGATGAGACATACTCGTCTTGATCTTATTATTCCGAAAAGTGTCTTAGTGGAAACTGGTCCATGCTCAGTTATGGCAGACATTAACTCTGGTAAACTAGTCTTTATAAGAGAGGAAAAGCGCAGTGTGGTAAAGTCCTTATACTGCTTTCAGTGTCATTATGTTATATTGCACCTAAAGCAGAACCAGCAGGCATCTTAATGAAAGATGAAAGCTGAGTGGCAGCAAGACTATTAAAAAAGAAAGAAACAAGGGTAGATTCATATTATTTGCTGCTTAATGGAGTGAGGAAATGTGTTTGGGGGTCTTATTTTTAAGCAACTTCCAGCCCTTAATGCATTATTTATTTGACTGTTCTATGTAACTTACACAGAAGTTATCTGTACTCATCAATAGACAATATTTCCTGTTGCACAAGGGATAATTTCCCACATCCATAGTGCTACAATTTCAGTTGTGAGTTATGTTATTTTTTTGTTGACCTCAACGGCATGTAATGGCAACATGTTGTGGCAGCATAGGAAAATTAGAACTAGTAATAATAAAAATCAATATACTTGTGTTGACTTCCAAATATCATATAATGTCCGATGGTATAATGTCTTATCATCTTAAGGTCAGCTCATTTCTGGGATTAGATATTGTTTATTCTAACTAAACAGGTGGATATTACAGTATTTTTATATCCCTTCAGTAAGCACATCTTTAAAAACAAATTGTTTATGGAAGCTTATTGAAAATAAGTCTACCCTGTGGCAAACTATATTCTGGCACATAATTATAGGGAGTTCAGCAATATAACTTTAACATAGATCAATACTGTGAGATTCCCAGCACAACCCTTTCTTTGTCTTTGCTGATATAAATGAAGTTTTCATGTTGAATTAGCTCACCTAGGGTAGAATACCTCATGTCAAGATCTAGACAAAGTGGTTGAGTTTATTCAGTGTGCAAAAATCTGAAGAATAAGAGAAAAAAATGGAGGGAGGGAAGGAGAGAGTCACTTAGACAACTATTTAGTCACAGTATGAAATAAAACAAAAACTATCAGCATTTTTAGGAAAAATTTTTAAAGCCCTATAAAAGACACAACAACACTTTGTAAGAAAAAAAAATAGTAATTTTTGTAATCAAAAATTTTGAGCTTTATGTTACCTTTTTTTAAAATAATGTTTCTGGTAAAAGCATGCAAGAATTCCACTCTGCTCAACAGCCTTTTCTCTTTGCTGTCACTCCAGTGTTCATGGCTCCACTTTCCTGAAATATAAGGCTAGTTTTCAATAAATAACCACATAGCAAGGTTTTATGTAAAAGCATTCCAGGAATAAAATATCATTTTTGAAAATTCAGTCCAGTCTTGTTTAGTTTTATATTGTATTCAATCTGTGCTGAATATAATTTTGAAGTTAGAGTAACCATCTGGGAGAAAATTCTGATCTCCTTGACTTACTTGGCTCCATAACTCGTAGCTTGGAGATGCCATTAAAAATAGAGTTTGTACTGACTGCTGTGACAGAGCTGTATCTGAGATAGCTACAAGTTCTTTATGTTCCCAGATTTGTTGTAGTAATGGCAACCACAGGGTAACTTTATGACAACATTTGGCACATATTCCTTTGAAATTACTTCCACACCATGTGTGTGGTTAACAAATACCATATGACCCGCTAAACCTAATACTGTTCTATATCAATAAACCAGTCACAGTTTTACATAGTGTTATCATAGCATTTGAAACCATTAGCTTAAAATGCTCCCTTTTTTTTTTTTTTTTTTACTTTTAAAATAAATATGTTTCTTTTCAAGCAATTTGGTTTTACTATGTCTGGTCATGCTTTAAAAACAGATGTAATTATCATATACGTTCTGTATGCATTAATATGTGTACTGAAGCTATCTCTTCATTGTGACTCCTCACATGATCATCCTCCTTCCTTCATTTGGATTACTTTAATACTTATATTCAGCCAATTTCATCTAAGTTTACAATTTAAGGTATTTCTTTTGAAAATTAACCTGAAATAACACGGGTATGGCAAGCATCAAGGGAAATCTAAATTTGAAGCATAAGGGACAGGGCTAAAAGACAAGAAATCACTTGTAACCTAGAACAATTATTTTCCTACCTATAATTCCATATAACTCAAGAAAGCCCAAGAAGAAGAAAAAGAAAATCATGTTGCAAATCATGTTGCATGTGAGACTGTTGCAGTTAAACATTCATGAGAGAAAAGTCCAATGGATGTTTAGCATAGTTTTCTATACTGCGCAACTCTCCTTCACAGGCAGAGTTAGGGTCTTCTAAAGTCATTACCTTCTTATCACCACTAATTGCATGTAACTTTATTTGCTACAACTCACATCTCTTTCAGAAATTACAATTATTGCAATCCCTACTCTTAAGTGAAATATATAGCCTTTGAATTTGAAAAGTGAAAAAGTAAAGAACTGCTATCTGCATTATTCACTATAAAGCATGTTCAGAAAATGAAGAGAACTAATCAGCAAGTATTCTGCAAAATTCTTTCTTACTCTGCCTTACTATGTTTGGGTTTTTTTAATATACACATTTCTTGTTACATCACCAGACTGTCAAATCAATACTAAGGTATATTTTCTAAATCTGGATTTTCAACTAACTTCTTATCTGTGAATAGTGATTTGATAATCTTTCATTTCATTTAGAGTCTGTGAAAGGGCCAGATTGACAGCACAGGAAATTGCAGTCTTACATTTATCTACCACCAGGTACAGCACCAGCAGTAGAGTTATGAGCTTCCTCACGCTTGTCCCTAGAAGTCTACTGCAAAGGAATGGTGTATCTTAAAAACTGAGGGATTTGTTCACCTTCTGTACCGTACGGCAAGTTGGCTAAGTCCAGTATTTTATTTTAGTTAGAGCTAAAAAAGGTGGTAGAATCTGAACCAAGGAAGACAATCTAAATGACCAAGAAATCTAATTAGCTTCTTCCAAAGGTGTTTATGTAAGATGAAAGTAGGAACTCTAAAATCAAAATACTGAAACAATAGTCAATTTTATTTCAAAATATTTTAATTAAGCTGAAAATAATTGTTTTCCGCAGAGTTGTTCACCAGTTATGCTATGGCAATGACTCATCATTTAAGAACATAGTACACAGATCAGAATGTGCTCAGGGCAACGAACTTTCATTCCAGGCTATGCTATTTTAGTTGGATTCGTGGCTGCTGTTTTAATAAGTCAGAACTGGATTCAAGTATGAGTGCAGCACTGAGACCATAAACTGTTGCCTCCTAGAAAAAAAAAAAAAAAAAAAAAAAAAAAAACCAAACACAAAGAATGTCATTTATTGCTATCTTCACATCCAAACATGCTGTGGAGCAGCAGTTGGTAGTGGCAACATTCCATGGCTATAAAGTATCCAGGAAGCATGTCAGTGCAGGAAGAGACATAGCATTTGCATAGAAATCAGACACTGAAGAACATTTGCTATGTTGGTAAATTGTATGTGTAGGAAATGCTACTTTTGAGGACTGGCCCCAGCCCATAGAGTGTCCAAAGACTGTGTGAACTACACGGAGCAATGTATGATCTATAGTTATACAGCTTTGAATTTGAAGACTACAGGCTCGCTTTCTGATCTTTTCTGGTTTTCCTGGTTACTCACATGAGGAGGTATATCTAATTCAGCATATGCCATTTAGCATGCAACAGCAGCTGTGTTAATCACTCTTTTAGAATTAGTCCATGCCTTTTTCCCATAAAGAAAACAGACTGTTCAAAAAGCTACAACTCTTGATACAGATCCATGAGAAACATAACATGACCTCATGATAGATGACAGTATTTTCTTTTACATTTTTGTAAATAATTTAACTTCCTTGAAAGATGATTGAACTAGTAAGTCCCATTCTACAGAAAAAATAATAGAGAAGTTTCTCCATCCCAGAATAGCCAACGGAGTGGATGTCATAGGATGGCCCGCCACCATAGCTTCTCATTGCAAAATGTGCATACGCAGGATGAAGGTGCACAAGTCCACGGGACCTGATGAGATTCTTCTGTGAGCCCTGAGGAAAGTGGCGGATGAAGTTGCCAAGCCACTATCCATCATATTTGAGAAGTCGTGGCAGTCCAGTGAAATCCCTGCTCATTTCCATCCTGCTCGATGGAAAAGGGGAAACATAACATCCATTTTTGAAAAGGGGAAAAGGGAGACACAGGGAACTACAGGCCAGTCAGTCTCACTGCTGTGTCTGGCAAGATCATGGAGCAAATCTTCTGGAAAGTCTGCTAAGACATACGGAAAATAAGGAGGTGATTGTTGACAGCCAACATGGCTTCACTAAGGGCAAATTGTGCCTGACAAATTTGGTGGCCTTCTACAAAAGGGTTACAGCTTTGGTGGATAAGGGAAGAGCAACTGATGTCATCTACCTGGAGTTGCTCAAAGCATGTCACAATGTCCCACACAACATCCTTGCCTCTAAACTGGAGAGATATGGATTTGACTGATGGACCGCTTGGTGGTCAAGGAACTGGCTGGATGGTCGTACTTAAAGAGTTGCAGCCAATGACTCCACATCCAGGTGGTGAGCTGTGACAAGTGGTGTTCCACAGGGGCCAGTACTGGGACTGGTACCATTTAACATCTTTGTCGGCAGCATGGACAGCGGGATTGAGTGGACCTTTGGCAAATTTGCCAATAACACCAAGCTGTGTGGAGTGGTTGACACTCTGGAGGGAAGGGATGCCATCCAGAGGGGCCTGGACAGGCTTGAGAGGTGGGCCTCTGCAAACCTCATGAAGTTTAACAAGGCCAAGTGCCAGGTCCTACACCTGGGTTGGGGCAATCCCAAAGCACAAACACAGACTGTGGAGAATGGATCAAAAGCAGCCCTGAGAAGGGCTTGGGGGTGTTGTTGGATGAGAAGCTCAACGTGACCCAACAATGTGCACTTGAAGCCCAGAAGGCAAACAATATCCTGGGTTGCATCAAAGGAAGCGTGGCCAGCAGGTCAAAGGAAGTGATTCTGCCTGTCTACTCTCCTCTCTTAAGACTGCACCTGGAGTATTTCATCCAGCTCTGGGGCCCCCAAGGGGGGGGGGGGAGGGGGGGGGGGGGATGACATAGACCTGTTGGAGTGAGTCCAGAGGAGGGTCACAAAGATGATCAGAGGGCTAGAGCACCTCTCCTATGAACATAGGCTGAGAGAGTTGGGATTGTTCAGTCTGCAGAAGAGAAGGCTCCAGGGGCACATTATTGCAGTCTTCCAGTATATAAAAGGTGCTTGTAAGAAAGATGGAGAGGGACTGTAGTGATAGGACAAGACAGAATGGCTTCAAACTGGAAGAGGGTAGATTTAGAATAGATATTGGGTAAAAAAAAAAAAATCACTATGAGGGTGGTGAGGCACTGGAACAAGTTGCCCAGGGAAGTTGTGGAAGCCCCATCCCTGGAAGTGTTCAAGGCGAGGCTGGATGGGGCTTTGAGCAACCTGGTCTAGTGGGAGGTGTCCCTGCCCATGGCAGGGGGGCTGGAACTAGATGATCTTTACAGTCCCTTCTAACCTAAACCATTCGATGATTCTGTGAGTGTGAACATCCTTAACCACATTGTAGGAAAATTGAATTTCATTCCTAATACTTTTCATCTTTTTTCATACCTTAAGTTATGTAATAAATGTGATTGGAGTGCTTTCAGCAGTGTCTGTTTAGGCTGAAACACCTTGTTTTAGGAAAGATGAAACATTCTACAGAGTCTTATCTATTTTAAAAACATTTATAGCTTGATAGTTTTTGAAAACTAGGGATCTGTGGAGAGATAGCAGGCAAACATTGAAACAGTATGCAAGGAGCTGAGAAGAATGGCAGGAAAATTTCACATATTCTATTTTCATTTCCACTCAGAAGTTAGAGCAAAATAGTGTTTTCATTTTTTACACATATCTAATGTTTAATGTGCTTTAACTATGACAGCGTCCATAGAAAAAAAGCACATCTAATAGTTAGCTTGCAGACTGTCGCTGAATTTTCTGAGCACTTTACTTGTACCTTACTTTAGTTTGCAAAATACATGTTTTTAATTACAAATTGATCAAAACAAACTTCAAATCTATAAACTTCAAATCCATATGTCACTCCAAGTCTAGATATGAACATCTGTACAACAAGAAATTTACTTGGCCTGTATGTGATATTTAGACCAAAAGCTGTCTCTCTCATCAACCTCCATTACCATAGCTCTGAGGGTTGTTAGTCATAAACTGCTAGTTTGAGATTATCTCTAGCTGCATATACAGCTAAACACCACTTGATATTATAGCAGAATTGTGTAAATGCAAAGCAATTCTACCAACTTATATGAAGGCAACAGAAAGCAGAATTTCCTCTTTAAATGCATCAGCTGAATTACTTTTATTGAGGTGAAGTCTTAATTTTAAAATACTTTATTTCTAACAATATAATTATGGTTTATATTTACCCTGAAGCACCCCTAAATATTTTTAAAGTTTTAAAGAGTGAACCCCACAGGAATAATATATTAAAAAATTGCAGCCGTGTCTAGTGTAGAAGACAACTTTTTAATCCTGCAGAAGTAGCAAGCTGGGATAGGTAGTGTGGAGAAACATATAAATTTGAAAATCAACTATGGTTTGGGTGGATGTAGGTGCATTTATTTTTGTGATGCTATCAAGCTGCAATTAACTTCAAGTAGTAAGAAAAGTCTTTGCCAAGAAAGATTCAGAGAGTTTTGTCACAAAATGTAACAGCCATACTAATAAAATAAGAAACAAATCAGTGCTACAATAATTACTTTATTACTGAGGATTTATATTAAAATGTGATGAATACTTTCATTATTAATCATATTGTTATTATCATGTGCAGTCTTACCAGCATAATGGGAGCCTCTCAGTCAAACTACTATTGTGTTATGTGAGACGTTCTTTATCGTTCATATTCTTATTGCACGCACATTTCTGTCATCAAAAACTCCTTGATATAATTCAGCATGTGATCATGAAATCTTAGCAAGTTCTACAGACATCAGCCTATTCGAATTTTCTTCCATGACTCTTCCCACGTGATAAAAATGGCCATGTAGTACATAACATCATCACATGACCGGGCAGTATATCAGGGACTTCGGAGTGTGAATCTACTCAGGCTACATCTACATTGATAAATAAAACCACTACAAACCTCCCTGATGTGATGTCCAGCTGTGCCTCAGGAGATGGCACCCACAAGGCCATTCCCAGAGGACAGCATAGATACGACCACGCCAGCCATAGCTTCTCCTGCTCCCCTCCAACAGAGCTGTCAGGCCGTCTATCAGCAGGAGTTCAGACAACTCTGTCTTCCTTCATGCTGCACCTCAAGGCACACAACACAAACTTCAGTTCATTGCTATGCAAACGTGACTTCTGTAGGCTGCCAGAAAACCCTCACATTAATTCAGCCACTTTAAACTGGAAGAAATGCCCACTGGAAATAACTGATACCTTGTAGGCCTACAACACCACCACATACAGCCTTGGAGAAGACAGGGGCTACGTAAAATAGCCTGACCATGCTGCCATGTCTCATAAGAAAAGGCTATTTTATTAAGGAGTGTAGGCACACTGTAAGCATACCTCCAGGCCTCAGGACAGCCATTGCAGCTGATCACTGCAACACATCTCAGTTCAACTAGCTACACTTCATGTGTGGGGCTGTGAATGGGATGGTATGGTGCATCTCAGCACTGAGAGTCAGCAATATCGAAAGAAGCTGGTGAGGAAGGTGCTGAAAACAAATCTTAATGCTTGGTGAGTAGGATTTGACAAAACTGATTGCATACATTGGCATCTAGTAAATTCTCAAAGTCCTACATATTTCTCTAAGAAAGGAAATTACAGGATATTACAGTGGTAAAGAACGTAGAAAAAAGCAATAAAATTTCCAATCTGATATTTTATCATATCTTTTAGAAAAAAATCAATTCTTCTAAGCTCCAAAAGCTAATTAAAACAACATCAATCAAAATACTTTGTATATCTGTGCAATACCGATTGCAAAGTATCAGCTCCTGATCTGGGCTGTCAGTCCAAATGCCTGTCTTTCTCCAGATCTACATTTTTATAAGTAACAATGAAATGTACTTAGAGTAACAACTGGACTTTTCTTGTCTTCCATTTGCTATTGGTTTTCACCATTTATATTGTACTGGATAAAATAATCACAAGTATCAAATCTAGGTACTTGTTTAGAAGTAAGATTTGCTTATGTGTTTGCTCAGTTCTGCTGGGTGGTACTTAGGGAAGAGCAGATGATCAGCAGATACAGAGTTGAAATAACGGGGCAACTGGCAGCACAGCAGAGCAGAATATTAGAGAGCTTCTGAGCTGCTGAGACAAATTTATCCATACCGAGAATTTGAGCAGTGTCATTTCTTATTACTTAAAGCCCATGAAAGGCTCACTGAATTACAAAGGAGAAATTACAGTAGTGTAGCTAGGACCAGAAGAAGGGTATATAAGGCAACCTGAGCAGACAATCATCCAGTCAAACCACTTAATTCTTTAAGAATAAAAACAGGAAGAGAGATATTTTGCTATGAACGCTGTAAGAAGCAATATACGTCATGAAAACTTACTGTAGTTGCCTTTCACAGGGAGGAAAATCACAAAGCCTATTGCTGCCCCTTTGGCCAACTTTGGCCTAGCATGTAAGTCCTCATATTTGTATTGTTGTGCTAATGGGTACAACCTCTTTCTTATGCACAAGTAGATTTATAACGGCAGGGCCTAGTGTGCCATTTCAGCAGCCTGCAAATGCCTTGTGTCACAGGATGAAATTGCTGTCCTGCCACTATTGCCACCTCCCAAACGGAATCAATAACCTGTCCCTTCTAGTGACGGGATTCAGTGAATCAACTAATTTGTAGGGTTTAAATACTCCAACAGGTAACACTACCCCACATATAGAGAGAATCGTTAAGTGCTCTCTAGCCAACATGAACATTATTCACTGGTCAGTCTCTATCGTTGTTCACATAAGCAGAGAGGGCCAATAACGAACAGTGGAAAGCCATTAGAGTTCAATCAATTTCCTGTAAGCCTCTTTCTACTGGGTTCAATGCTCATGTGTTTAAATTTCTTTGCACAGCATGGTGCTGCACTGCTGAACACAGACTATGTGTCACAGTTTCATAACTAATACCTTAGTGGTGATCTACACATTTCACTTCTAATTCTCTGGAAATAGATTTTTTCTCCAAAACAAAATGATTATGTTTGATCCTAACTCATTTCTCCTGTTTGATAAGAAGAGTATCACAAAGATTGTTCAGTCTGTATGGATTTCCCCTCAGACCTTACTCTATCTCTCTCCTCTTGCCTTCCATTGACAAGTCCACCCATTCTTTTTCTGCTCTACTTTATTAATCAATATTCTGCCTTATGGCATCTGTCACTGAGAGTGATGCTACACAGCGGCACAATACGGGATTTCTCAGGATTAAAGTACTTCTCTGCATATACTTGCACTTCTGCTTTTATATTAATTGCTTATTTCATAGCAAACATAGCTCTCTCGCTAAACCTCTTCATCTGGCACATGCCAGTTGACAGTGGAAAAGTCACTTAACCTTGGGAGCAGGAGTATGGCCTGAAATCTTCAAGCGTAAATCAAAGCTGCAATATGCAATTTCTGGCACTCTTTCATGCATCTACATTTCTGATCAAAGAACTAGTAACAAGAAACACTGACTTTTGATCTGCAATATAATGTACAAATAAGTTAGGTAATAAATTCTTGCCCTCTTGCCTTCTTTATAGTTACTTCTGATGTTTTGAATATCTTTCAGATCAAGTCAGACTAAATCTATTGTCATTCTTTTCACAACTGGGTTGACCTCTTTCACACAGAACCTTCACATAGGACAACAATTTCCTTTAGAAAAAATCTTACTGTAAGAAATTTGTTTTGAATCTTATCAGAATGCAGTTAGACACAGTAGTTAGAGAAACAGTATTTATTAGCAGACCTCACAGAACGCTCACTGTAAACATCTTTTTATTAAACTGATCTCAGGTTTTTTTTCACCTGCACACCCTGGCATTAAGATGTAGAACCTTTAGACCATGATATTCTGCCATAAAACTCATGCACGTGCTTCTACAGTTATGTCCATGGACTGTCTGCTAGAAAGACGGAAGGACCACTACTTCTCTGTTTTGTTTTGTTTCATTTTGTTTTGTTTTACTTTGTTTCCAATACCCAAAATATAGGATGGTTTGTTTCATAGTAAAGGTTTGACCTTGTTCTGATTTTGGTAAAGAGGAAATATAATTTCAGTATAGATCAGCATAAAGCAATGCGCAAGAGAACAGTACTTCACCCAGTTTTCACTCCACATATAAACAAGGGCTTGGAGCTGACCATTACTGCTCAAGAATAAGACCTTGTGGGTGCAAAAACAATAACAAAGTTCCAGTAGTGACAAAAAAAAACCCCAACCATATTGCAAGAGAAACCAAACAGAAAATGTCACTTTGTCAGTATAAGTCCTTGCCTCACCCACGTCTGGAAAGATTTCAGAGAAGAACAATGGGGATAATCACAACTGTCATGAACAGAGCAGAGAAACCTCAGCTTTTTATCAGCCCTTCCACTACAAAATCTCAGGACGATAAATGAAACATAAGTATGATTTCTCAGGTAGCAGAAAGTAGGGATATGAAATTCATTGTCTTCAGAAACTTCTAATGCTAAGAGCTCTGGTTGCCTATGTCTTATCTTTTTAAAAGGGCAGAGTTATTGGGGATCATATTTTAGTTGTAATTTTCAAAGTTCTGACCTACCTTTTGCTCCATTCTAAACCTAATACAGTAGCAATGATATAAAGACTCATTTGATCCATATTACTAAGCACCCACACTATGGGGTTTATATACACCCTGCCTGCAAGAAAATTGCTAAAATAATGAGGATAACTGGTGAAATAAACATATCTGGTAATGATTTGCATAAGGAAACAAAAGTAGCCCACAATACCAACTGCTTCAAAGCAAAACAAGGCCAGTGGATTGCTATAGAAACTATAAATCACATATATCGAACTTTTAGCAATGATAGGCTTATATAACATGTAACCAAAATTAGCCTTTGTAATAATACATGTTCTTTCACCAAAATTAGATTTTGTGGTCATTACAATAAATGGCATCTAGACGTTACGCAAAGTTTCTACTGCTGCCAAGCACCTTCTTTTTTACTGGAATCCTGTTATATTTTTACATTTGAAACAAAAATGAATCTACAGAAAAGATCCATAGCGATGATATTTGAACGGTTGTACTCTAGGTCCGTCTACTGAAATAGTTCATGCTATGTATACGTCTGAACCCAAATCCAGACAGCTGAGTTCTGGGCAGCTTAGCTATAGATCAGGTGTTTTCAGAATATGTCTGAATTTATTTTAAAACAGGGGTCATGAGGTAGATTAAAAAGTTCAGACCACTGCTGTTCCCTGCTAAGAATGTGTAGGGATGGAGCTCTTGTGCAAGGCAGGTAGACACTGGTGTAACAGAACAAGAACAAACTAGGAAGAAAACAAAAAAAAAGAGAAGGAATAGAAGAGGAAAAGATGAGTCAGAAGTAGGAGTCAGAATGCTGTATTTACATTCTTATTAACTTGCTGCTTGAAAGAGACCATGTACATGGGTGTTTGTGGCATTCAGCAAATAGAATGGGTTTTCACAAAAAGAAGGGAGCAGGGCAAATTACTATAGTCAGCATATGGATTTTCTTACTAGACTGCATTGAAATCTGATAATTTCCTTGTACATTTTCTCTGAGATGAATAGTGTAGACATATCTCAGGTTTACTGTTAAGATTCAGGCTTAAGTAAACACATCAGAAAACAAAATGCTGCTGGAGCTCTTGCATTTCATCTGTTCTGAAGACTATATAAAATTTTGATTTCTATGTTTTTACCTAAAACCAGGTATGTGTGAACTGACAGATGGAGCTGTAGTCACTGTCATTGTACTAGCTAAGTGAAGATTACAAGTTCTCTCAGTGAGGAAACATCTGAATTTTAAGTCAGTAATACAAATTAAAAGAAAGAAAATCTCTTTGTAAATTATAACTAGATTGATAGTGCAGAATGCCCGTGACATTTTAATCTGGAGAAAGTGTTTTTTATAACTGACTTAGATTTATTATGTCTAGACTAAATTTAAGGTTTATTTTTGCTAGAAGAAAAGAAAGACAAGCATTCAATCAAAGTAAGAACGATAGTTTTAACTTTTCTTAAACTCGCTAGCAGAAAAGTCTAGAAGAGAAATTATATTCTCTTAATATGTATCTAGAGCAGGTTTACAGGTAGTTGAGCACCAGGTAGGTACAGGATGAAGTAAAAATCCATCTCTGTGATTAAATTATATCAGAACACCATGATACAGAAACTCATTTCATCTGGACCCATGATTATTTATTCAACCACTGCCCTGTATGCACATATCCCATTGGTTCAGCTGAAGAATTGTGGCAAGAGAAGAGGAAATCAATTTGGTGTTGGAAAAACAGTATGTAAAATGCACTGAAATAAATGTTGACTGAATATTATCGTCAGGCTGTGTACCTGACAACTTTACATTGGTTGAATTTACATTCTCAAATATCTGCTCTTCAAAGGGCATACTGTAGAAGGATGCTGGCCTTAACAGAGGGGCAGAATGTGTTTTCATAGGAGGCAGAAACCAGCACGGTTACTGCAAGGTTACTTACAAAATAATAGCATACTATTTAAATCACTGATAAATTTTCTGATGTATTTGTTGCTGATACTGTACCGTGACATTAGCATACAGGTAGAAGTTTCCTCTATTGCACACTATAGTGTTTTAAGGCCATTTTGGTTCAACTTTTACCTGAAAAAGAGAACTACAGCTATAATCAATTTTGGTCCATTCTTTCAGCTGCCAATTTAGCCATACTTAATAGCAGTAATGTGTATGTAGTTGGGTGAGGAAGGATACTTATTCACAGAGAATCACCTAAGAGCTGTGTATGCAAGAAAGTTGTTTTGGTTTGCTTTGTTTTTTTTTTTAAAAAAAAAAAGAAAAAGAAAAGAAGAAGAGAAAAAAAAAAAGAAAAAGGAAAAAAGGATGCCCTTGTAATCCCATAGTCAGGACTTGAAGCATGACAAAATAAATATTCAGCAATCAGGAATTCAGAGGTCAAAGTAATTTAGTTTGATGCTTAAATATGTATTTTAGAGTCTAATCTTACAGTCCCAAAATGTCACAACCTTAGTCTACAACTGCCATTTAAAATTTAGGTGAAGAACTTGTTTAAGGTGAAGATGATCTCTGATATGTAACCTTTTTTTTTTCTATTTTTCCTTTAGAATATGTGGGTTCGATATATACAGGCTACTTACTTCTTACTGCCTCATAATGCTGTGTGAGAAGGTTACACACTTTAAATATCAGTTGGAAGAGTGACATCGTTACTATCCTAAGACTGGGAACTAAGACCAGGAAAGACTAGATCAATAAACGTATACTTAGCAATGCTTACTACTGAAATATTGAATCTTTAAGTATTCTACCATCAAGCTGAATACATAGTGTTGCGTATGAGTTCTTCATATAATAGCACATGACTTTTTAGTAGGGCCTGTTGCAATAGGACAAGGGGTAATGGTTTTAACCTAAAAAAAAGATAGATTCAAACTAGATATAAGGAAGAATTTTTTTACAATGAGGGTGATGAAACACTGGAACAGGTTGCCCAGAGAGGTGCCCCATCCCTGGAAATATTCAAGGTCAGGTTGGATGGGGCTCTGAGCAACAACCCGATCCAGTTGAAGATGTCCCTGCTTATTGCAAGAGAATTAGACTAGATGACCTTTAAAGGTCACTTCCAACCTAAACTATTCTATGAGCCTATGAGTTACAGGCCAGCAAATGGGATTCACAGAATTCAGAAATCTTAGAGAGCTGCCTTACTTAGGCAGGAGGATAGTTTATGTTCCTCCCATGTCATAGGTTCTTCATATTGACAGAAAATCCTTTATCCAGGAAGCCTTAACCTGAAATAAAGGGCCCAAACACGAACAAACCTTTTTCACCTTAAAGCTGAACATAAAAATCAAAGACCAGTGGGTCCAAAGAGCCACCAAACCCTTCTTTCCTATCCTTACTTGTAAGTTACCTGAGACATATTTTTGCAAAGGCAGAAAAAAACAAATCTAAAACTTGCTAATGCCCTTTAATTTGTATTTTAGAAGAATGGCTCATCTTTATGGAGCATCTGGATCTTTTTATCACATTCAGAGGGCATGAACTGATGGCAGCCAAGATCTCTTGCATTAGCACTTCCTGGAGCACATGCTTTTCTGAATCAAGTCACAAGATGGCAGGCAGGGATAAATTCTATGTTAGAAACCACACCACACCCACAAAATTAATAGATTTACTAGCTGATTCTGAAGCTTGAGCTATGCAAGCCATTATTGAGCATCTCCCATTCCACTACTTATGCTTAAGTCCAAGTGGCAATTTGGTCTTTGGAATCTTGCTGACTATAACATACATATTTCCTAAAATGGGTTAGTATCAGCAGAAGTGCCATTAAAATTTGCAGCTTACATATCCAAATGGGTTTTCGTGTCCAGTTCAAGAGAGTGAAGGTAGGAACCCAAACACACCACTCATAAATCCTGGTCGTGGTTCATGGAAACCAGGCTTTTGAAGATGCAAATTATCAATTGGTTTAAGAGTTTATCGTGTAACGTAAAACATATAAAACTTTAGAATATAATCCTATACAATCAATTCAGAGAAATCTAGCAGAATTAATTTCTGTTTTAGTGAAAAATGTTATTATAAAAAATGTGATTAAGTTGGAAAGAATATGGTTGCAAAAGAAGTTATAATTTTAATGCAAAAGAGAATAGACAATTAGAATACCAGTATTGACAGGCTATAAAAAAAAGCTTACAAGAAAATCTTCTTTTAGGTATTTGTTCTTCCTTCTCTGTTAAGACTTAAAAAAAAAAAAAAAAGGGGGGGTGGGGGGTTGAAATTAGAAGTACTTTTAAAAAGAGTTAGCACTCCATTTTTAAAATAGAATTTTTTTCTAATATTTTTCATAATTCTTTTCCAAAATGGCTCAACCTACTACTATTGAGCAGTAGTAAATAAAATTTATATGCAATCTTTAGCATTATTTCCTACTAAAAACAGTATTGTAAGAGAAAATTATTCCCCCCCACACTTTGTCCTTCATTTTACTTTCTTCTTCTTAAGTAGTAGTTCAGTCTGCATTGATTTTCTCATGGAATATTTAAGAAGTGGAAAAAAAAAAACTAAAATGTGTCACTTTCATTAGGACATTTCCATAACATTATTCTACCTTGAAATTACTGAAAAGGAAAGGATTCAAAAGAAGTTACAAACAAGGACACAGTAGAAGTTTTGTTGCAAAAGAGGAAAAAAAGTCAATCTGTTCTACTAAAGTATATTAATCTGATGATCCCTCAGTAAATTATTTTCCCCCAAAAATTGATGGGCTGGGCTTCAGCAGGCTTTACCCCATTAGCATTTAGATCTCATTAAGAAGCGAATCACATGAGAATATATGGAAGGAGAACACTGGCCAACTGTTCTCTCTTCCTTTGTGACAAATAGCTCTCTCTAAAAATAATGACAACTCTCTCACACTCTGGAATTTCAAATATATATGGTGCCCTCTGGGACATAAGCATAAGAATACTGTTCAGGAGCAAAAGACTGACTGCAGCAGGGCACAGGCAAGAGATTACTTGGCTATGTCATCTACCAGCTGCCACGGAACACAATAATAGAGGCCACAGTGCCTCCCTAGGAAAGTGCAAGAGACAAAGTTTGGAGAGCAGACTTCATTAACTTCTTCTGAATATTAAATACGGCAGAAGAGCCAGGGAAGGCTCTTCAACAAGGAGTAGGAGGTCTGGGACAAAGGACAGGCAGAGATTCAAGGTCATTTATGTATCATTTTCTCATACCAGCTTACTCCCCATCAAAAATTGTGGAACACTTGATACATGCCTTCATGGGCTTAAGGTAGGGTTTTTTCTGCTGCTAGTTCCGAAGAGTTCACATAACTCACACTCTATGGACGTCTTACTACATAATAAATTTCTTCAACTGACTTCTTCCTAGACTTTTTGTATCCATGAAGAGAATATTTTCTTACATATATGTAATATCTTGCTCCTTTCTTTGCTTTAAAGATACTTTATATGACATTTTACAGACTTGCCAGAGGCAGTTCAAGTAGACGTTTGAACTGCTGTTCGAACTGCTGTTCCTACATTGTCTGAATAATATAGTGTGCCTTATGGTCTTGCCTGTGAGATACTTCTTGCTTTAATATACTGATAAGACATAGCTGTAAAATGTAAACAAATCTTCCCAAACCTAATGCATAAAAACAAATTTGTTAGAGCATTTTTAGAGCATAATATACCAAAATTATTAAATAATGTGAGCAATTAGCACATAACTAACATTCCTCATCCACTGGTGTCTGTTAGACATTTAAATTATAATCCTTACCCTTAGAGAGTCAATAGGAGTTTCTTTACTTATTCCAGAAAATACAAAATGCTTCTCATTTTACTAATAGGTTTCCAAGAGGCAACAGAAGAATACCGAAACATCCTGTTTTGCCTCACTTTTTCCAATCAGGTCAAGAAAATTGTTGAGAATAATTATTCTTCTAGATGTGGAGCTTTCCTATACTGGGCTTTTCAGCATTTAGCTGTCTTTAACATACTAAGCAACATCTGCATGGTAAAAATAGGGGTGGGAACATGGACTACATCACCATTAGAAAACAGATGTGTCCAGCCCTGTACAATTTCTAAAAAATGCAAAATTTCTAAAATTTTCATGAAAATCAGAACCTTGAAGGACAGCAGTGGCTTAAAGATGAATCTTTGGGAAGACTAAGAAAAATGAAAGCATTAAGTGCCAAGACCACCTTGGAACATTTGAAGGTCACAACAACATTTCCTGAAAATAGTGTGGTGCATTTTCTATCAAAGGAGATCAGTGATAAAATTATATAACTTCCACAATAATTGTTGATTTGAACATTTAAACTCCCTATCTTGGTGAAGGACTGCTGGTTATGAGGAAGAAGGAAGTCATTGCAGGAGTAACAGATTTTCATATCTAGTTTGTACTTTTTTCTATTAGAATTACAGTTTTCCTGGAGTTGAGCTTCAGAAGTCTTGGGGACAGATTTCCTTCTTTGTCTTTTTTAATTGAACAACAAATTCTTTCCTTTGACTCCCTGTTCCTAAGAAAGACGTCCCTCTCTTAGGAGAGACCATGCTAATTCACAGTCCCCCTTTTAGGAGATAAGAACTCTGCTGAACCTATCTATACAGTTATAAAACCTAGAGATGAGAATAATTCATCTACTTGCACATGTTGTGTCAGGTACTGATTGTACATTGCAACTGTTTTATCAAAACTGGCTTTAAAATGTATCTAAATTTCCATTTTCTTCTGATGTTATTCTTTCCATCATTTTAGCTATTCTCCAGGCTTCTAATTTATTTAACTGTCAGCCCTAATATATCATTATTCCTACATTTCTACCTCTTACAGTTGTAGTGATATCTCCTATTTTGTTAAATGATTCCTCTTTTGAACAAAAGCCACAATCCTTTAAGGATAGTAGTGCACCACTCACTCAGCAGCTATTTAGCAGTTATAAATGGCAGAATGGCAGGTGTGAAAAGAGATACCGAGATATCAGCTTTCTAAGGCAGTTTAACTCTCTTACTATTAGAGTAATCAAACTCTAAACAAACTAATCAGACAATAATCCATGTCCTAATCATTATTACTCAATAATATGGCTGTTGCATGTGGCTGTTGAAGCAACTATGTGGACAGTGCATCTCGTTTCCCACTGTACAGGTTCTTTTGCTTCAGAGTAAATACCAGAGCTTCCTAATGTGGAGGAATTCATAAACTATTTTTCTTGTCTTTTGGATTAATTTAAGAATGGAGATCTCAGAGTATGTGCTTAAGAGTACCAAGCAGTCATTTTTTAACCGCTGGTGAGAAAGCAGTTTGCCAGCGGGGAGAGAAGTGTTGCAATCATTCATTAATCAAGCAAGAGTTTGACCAATAGATCACAGATAACCGTACAGCATATGGCTGTGAGTTTCCCTGTTAAAAAAAAAAAAAAAAAAAAAAGAAAAAAAAAGAAAAAAAAGACAGTTCTGGGGAGCGAGACAGGAGATTTTTCAAATTATGCTTTCCACTCTGCTCTAGTGACTAAAGTCAGTCACAAGCAAATTCAAAACCAATTTGGAGAATGGGAAGAAACTGTATCTATGAAGGTTGCTCTTCGTAACCCAGGCTAATACGGAATATTCCTATGTGAATTATTGCCAGGCATGTATGTTTACCTTAAGGCTTTAGCAGATGGTAAACAGCATTCTAAAAGTTTGATACTAAATTTAAGCTGAGTTATAAGTTGATACCACTAGCAATAACAGTTCTAATATCCCTAGACAAGTCAAAACGAAGCAGCAAAAGAATAACAACTTCTGGGACAGCAACCAGAGGCAGAAATTTCACTCAGTCATAATGTTTAGCTGAAAAGCTTTTGCAGTGAAACTATGGCTGTTTACAAGACTAGAAGTTTAAATGATATGATTTAGTTCACGTCTCACGGAAAATGTAAAAGCAGTTGGATCTCAACTGAATATTCACTGCAAGGTTCCAATTTTTTGAAAAAAAAAAAAAAAAATTAAATAAAAGAGCCAAAGCTAATGGAGTTTTATGGATACAACCATAAATGAGGTTGATCATTTAGGGAATGATCCTAAAGTCCGAAAGCAATTCTACAATCTATTTCATT
This sequence comes from Vanellus vanellus, assembly GCF_965231255.1. Lineage (NCBI taxonomy): Eukaryota > Metazoa > Chordata > Aves > Charadriiformes > Charadriidae > Vanellus > Vanellus vanellus. Next base: position 28,458,215 of record NC_138908.1, read on the forward strand.
TTATTTTAATGGATTACTCTATAGGTGATTGAAACTCATACAATCCACTAAATATACCATTTCAGACATTATCAATAAATGTTTAAAGAGTATCTGTGCCTGTTGTGATTTTCTTTTCTGTTTACTGAACATTTACATTTTCAGCATTTTGCCGTTTCTAGAGATAGGTTATCATTTTCTTTTCAGTTCAATGCAGACTGTTAGACAGGAAGTAAAAAGTGCATGCTCTCCTATGAATAGTTCTTCTTTTTTTGGTTTAATTGCTTTCAACATGTGAAATAAAAGATGGGTTTGATTGCAAGTCAATGGTTTCTTTTTGGCCAACACTGCAAGAACACTAGCCAAACCCTTTTCAGAGAGAAGAAAGTTATACCAAGCTTCATCTTACAAATGGAAGGAAAGCCAAAACCATTAGTAGACCACAAAGAAAAAGTTCTTCAGGAGACCTGCGCCCAAGTAATACACAGTGGGGGTTAAGAAAACAAATCACAAGCTCATTTGAAATGGTTTCAAGTTTTAGTAAAAAAAAAAAAAAGTGTAAAAGCTTCCAAAAAACACAAAGAAAGACCAAAAATTAGAGTGTGATTCTGACTCTTTGTTTAATGACCAAAACTCCCAAATCTTCCTTATACTGCTCCTTTTCTGATGAAACCAACCCTTCTCACTGAAAAAAAAAGAAAAAAAGCAACACGAAATGTTTGTGCCTTTGTCAAAACAAGATCCAGTTGGTGACATTTTAAATAAGCTGTTGCTTTAGTATTTCCTAGAGAAGACTGACTGCTCAAAATATCACTTTAACCTTTCCCTGTTTTTGGTGTGTGTTCTTCATATTCTCTGTTTCCCCTCACTCACATACAGTAGTTTTTCTTTTCAGCTAACTGCTTCCTGGTCAACATACAGAAGTAAAACATCTCCCAAGTGGAGTTCAAAATGTCAAGAAAGTCAGATTTTCTTCTCTAAGCTGAAAGATATATTTTCCTAGAGATTCTTTATATTCCTTGTTTATCTTTGTCAAAATAAAATACTGTCTTTATGCATAATCATCTGGCTGTGAAATATTTTGATACAATCCGAACTAAAACTGGTATTGACATAAATGGACTAATGAAATAAGAAACTATTGGTCAATTGTTTTCAGACCACAAAGCAGGAACAATCAGGTAGTTTTAAAAATATGCAATAGCATTCTATTAACAAGTACGATTTACTTTAGCTTTCACCACAGTGAATTTTTTATTGTAAAAGGTTTTTTACCTGAAGATCCCACAATGCTAATTGTAAGCTGTATTTTGACACTGAAGCACAGAAAGGCTAAACGTCAAAGCACATCAGCAGCACAGATGAAATTGGAAGCCAACCTTCCTCAGTCACTGTCACTTATTATCACTCGATACCAATGCTGTCAATTTTACAAGACCCTTTGAAGCCACATCACAGTTTCTGGATTAACTTGAATTTCTCCTCTCTGGACTGACCAACGGAGAGCATTAAAAAGGAGATAATGTTTTCCACAATGTCTAAGAGACAGTTATATAAAATACAGAAGGACATCTAGTAAATTTTTGAAAAGTGTTCAAGGCTAAATCCCTTCAGGCCTGGGCAGTCAAATAATATGTGGCATTAGCTTTAATTATTCTAAAAACAGAGTGAAGGACCTCTAGCATGGGCTAGCAATCCCATGTGTACTCTTGTACACCGTGTTCTGAAAATCATGTCACAATGGAAGAACCGCTCAGCCTGGTTAGACTTAAGTTAATGTGAGTATGACTCCATGCTCCAACGTAACACCATCATTTGGCTGGAGAGACCTCCAGCCAAAAATACCAACCCTGAGTGACAGGAAACTGGTTCTACATCCTCATACAGGAATTGGATTTTCGGACAGTTTTAAACAGCAGATGTCCTCTGAAGTCAACAGCCTCAGAAGAACTGAGAAACCCAACCCCCTGAAAAAAGACATCTGCACTTGTCCAAAAGCCGTGAAGAAAGCTCCAGAGAGACAGAACTACTCAACCAGAGAAAAAATCCCATCTTTGCAGGGCCATGCTGATGCCTCAAATCACGTTTTTTTCCTGAAACTGCTGCCAGATAAGGTCACCTTGTGGTTAGGGTGAGAAGACAGGAAAACAGCAGTAGGGTAAGCAGTAGAAGAACAAATGGGAAGAAAATGTATTTTATTCACTCACCCTAATGACTGAAAGACTTCTGGATCACTTCATGTCATTAGCAACAGGCATTCAAAAGTCCACTGTCCACAAATGAACCCAATCACAACTAAAAATAGCATTAACTGACAAATAAAGATTTTAACTCAGTTAAGACTCTAATTCACTTCCTGACTTAAAATTTGAAGGTGAATCTGTATTGATGTCTTCTGACACTCTCAACATGTATGTTCTACAGGTTTAGGCTCCTTTTTAATTATTTGATGACACATTTTGTTCTTGGATTTGGATCTTTCTAATGTAACATTTATTACTTGTTTTCCTCCTATGAAAAACTTTCAGACTTAAGGAACTTTACCAAAACGTTAATTTATACTGCTTTGAACTTCACCTCAGAATTCTTGTTTTTTCATATCTCCTACTTCTAACTATACTAGCTTCAGCACGCATGGAATGGGGAAGATTCCTGCAGCCTGAGACAATCAAACTGCAGGATTTTAGTGCAGATAGCTCTTCCATTGATCCACAAAGACACCTTCATTTGTTTGTTGATTTTATAATATTAATACTTCATATAATAGCAACAGTGACAGTGGAATTAAACTTTGTGACTGGAAAATGGTCTCCTGCTTTGAAAATAAATGTCTCAGCCTCACCTAAGAATTTATTTTATATAACTTTGCTTACAGTGCCTCGACATTTAGCTTGCTGTGGAAGACCATTATCCATTAATAGTGTTCAATTCCATTTGCCTCACTCCTCACTTATGCTACATAAAATTGACATCAGTCAATCAGGCAGCTGGAGGCTGAAATGTCTTTTATTGTTATTTGCTGATGATCATTTTTTAAAACATCAATAAATAAATAGCTATTTTAGTTACAAAAGTACTGCAAGTGTTTCTTGACTGGAACATGCAATAAACTTTCTTCCTCCAAAATACTCTAGTTTGGGGAAGAAAAAAAAAAAAGGGGGGGGGGAAGGACAATTACTACTGCATCAATATCTATCAAAATGGTGACAGTGTTTACATTAATCTTTCTAAAAAGCAAGATGAAAAAATTGCAAATAGAATCATCACACAGAAAATAATCTGCCCTAGCATTTACCTTAACATTTCCTGTGACAATGATTTGTTTGTTTGGAATTATTTCTTTTAATCCATTCACTACTTTTCACCCAATCCATAGTTTTTTGTAACTTTTAGCAAAAGAGAAAATAGTTTCAAGATGCAGAAGATCAGGAGCTCACTCTGTTCCATTTGTCTAATTGTTAGATTCTTTAGGTGCCAGGAACTATTTATAACATTAGCTTAAGATCTGGAAATGTGGTGATGTGTCCGCATTCTGAAAACAGAAATATATTATCCAACATAATTTTAGATGTTATAGCTAGCTACATAACTGTCCAAATTGAAAAATCTTTTCTTTGTGATAGCTAGTGGGAAATGAGTTGGAAATAGGAATTATCTGATATTATGTGATTATTTCTGCATATTACTTTGATTTACATGCGCATTCAATGTCTCTATAGTGCTGCGTTCTCAGGACATGACTACAAGAGCCATCAGTTAATTTGCTCTTTCCCCATGCATTATTATTGTGTATAGGGGCTGGAAGGGATGTCCTATGAGGAGCAGCTAAGGACTTTGGGTTAATCTAGTTTAGAGAAAAGGAGGCTGAGGTGTGACCTCATTGCTCTCTACAGGTTCCTGAGAAAGGGAAGTGGAGAGGGAGGTGCTGATCTCTTCTTTCTGGGATCCAGTGACAGGATGCCTGGGAATGGCTCAAAACTGCACCAGGGGAGGTTCAGACTTGACACTAGGAAACTTTTCTTTACTAAGAGAGTGATCAAACACTGGAAGAGGCTTCCCAGAGAGGTGGTCAATGCCCTATGCATTGATGCCCCAGTGTTTAAAAGGCATTTGGACAATGCCCTTAGTAACATGCTTTAACTTTGTGATCAGGTCTAGTCAGCGAGTTGGATTAGATGATTGTTTTAGGTATCTTCCAACTGAAATATTCTACTCTACTTGACTCCTATTCTATTCTATTCTATACCATGTCATGCCATGCCTTGCCATGCCATGCCATGCCATGCCATTCCATCCTATCCTATCCTATCCTATCCTATCCTATCCTATCCTACCCTACCCTACCCTATCCTATTCTATCCTATCCTATCCTATCCTATCCTATCCTATCCTATCCTATCCTATCCTATCCTATCCTATCCTATCCTATCCTACAGTTATACTATGTCCATTCCTATTTATTCTCTCTCATGTCACAAAGGGCCAATTGCAAAAAAGGGGCTTAGGCTTAAAACAACAATATATAAACTTTCAGAGTAAGCAGCTTGAAATCCCCTTCTCAGCTGCTCACAGTTCAGTATTAGACAGGGGAACTCCCTGTATTTTAAGGAGCATATCACTTTAGACAGTGCAGAGCAATAACAGAGTACCTGCTCTGTACATAAGCCCTGGTAACAGCCAGAGTCTGGATATTACTGTCAGCAGACTCTTCAGCACAGTCCATTTTAACCCAAAACTATGTGGCCAGAATCCAGAAAATTTAGTAGCTGCCACACCTGTGTTTAAAAACTTTTAAACCATTTTTAAAAACTTCTCTTATCTTCTGCTTCTTATATCTTTTCCTCAGGTGGACATCTAGTTATCAAGCTGGTGAGTCTATGTTGCCATTTTTTTAAATGAACAAATAATGAATTATTTTAAGCACAATTGCACAACCTACACATTCTCCAACCTGGGAGGGAAGACAGGAAGAAAATCTAATCATAAAAGTTCTTCACTGTGGCCCTTGCTTATACTTGCTCTAAAAGTTGTGTCGTTCTTTACAGCATGTCTTTTACAATCACACCCAGAGATGTTATGAGCCTATAAAGAGTTTTAAAACGACTGGAGATTTGGATAATATTTGCAAAGAATGAAGAGATATCATTTATAATTAACTGGCTTTTTAAATGCTTACAGCAATTCTGATCCAGCAAGCAAAATACGAGATTTGTTCATCTTTCTGACAATTAGAATGCTTCTTTTATAAGAACATAAAGGTCCCTAAACATAACACAGAAATACTTTCAATTCTCAGATATTCGTTGTGGCTCTATAAGCCTCAGTATATTTTGATACCTAGTCAAAAAAGAAATAAGGATATGCTAAATAATGACATTTTCAGCCCAGGTGCCCTCATATTACAGATACAGTTTCTGTGCTTGGACTTTATTCTCTGACTGCCTCCTGATCCGGCATTGCAAGCACCGTGAAACTTTCATGTAATGAGAAGGCAGCTATTTATCCTTCTTCACATGAAGCCTAGACTGTGTTTTAAAGCAAAGTCTGCCAACACAACCTATGCATGATGATTCCATAATGAGGGCAATGCTGGACTAAGAACACAAAGGAGACATCTAGATTTATTCCATTTGCAGCCCTTTCCAACCATCTGAAACTAATAAGAATAATTTTAAATCAATAATGATTTGTGAGAGAGTTTAACATTACCCCAAACATGACAACCCCTGCTACAGTAGTACATAAATCCTGTTTAATTTTATCAGACACGTGGCAGCCTATTAAAAAGGATAAAAGGTGCAAATTTTATTAAAATATTCCTCTTGGAAAGATAACGTAAACTTCTTTTCTCCTGGTTTTTAATCCAGCTTTTGCACAACTTCAATGTCACTGTCATTTGAAATCAGTCTCTTCATATAATTTATTTCTTAAAACTGTATTGTGACTATTGCCCAAATTCTCAGAGTAAATTGGTCCATGTTGGAAGTTTACAATTAAGTTCTTTACAAGTAATTGCAGTGTGGTTCACAATGAAGACAACACTGAATTAAGTCTTTGTTCAGCACCTAACCTGTGCTGGTTAGGTTCATTTGTAACATTTAGTTGAGCTATTTTTAAGTTATGTATTGACTTTATAGTTGACCTGAACAGCATCTTGCAAGTTTGTGCTTCTTTCTTTAGCCCTAGAAAGGCATATTGGACCTGCATTTGGATTTCTTCATACTTATTTCCTCTTTTGGCCTATTTTTCCCAAAGATTAATTATGAAAGATTTTCTGGATAGGGGAAATAGGCACAGAAGTGGTTTTGTCAACCCTTACTGAAATTATGGGAGGATTACCACTAAACTGAAGAAAGAGTTTAGCCCTCAATAAATTAGGCCCAGCTGTGCCAAATTTTTAATCACTTGCTTCACAAAATGGAATCCAAATACAGGAGTTCCATTTTTTAGAACAGCACCTAAAAGACTTGAAACCCCACCCAGCTGAGCTTTAATCAGCTGTAACCATGCTGGATCCAAAGTCCAGAACATACTCCTAGAAGTCATAAAACACTATTGTTTCAAAAGACTAAGTGAAGATCGCACAGATCTACTGACACTGCCCAAATTTTGTACAATGCCATGAAGAAAACGGTCAATTTAAAACCTAGCTTTCAGTCATTCCTCCAGCAGGAAGCAATTAAATCTACATTTCACAGCAAAGTGTGATATCTGAAAGGATGCTAACAACTTTAAGGAAGAACATACTGATGTTGTTGAGACTGGACACCAGCAGAAAGGATTGAAAGATTCATGTGGTTAGTGAGATCCTGACTGCAACCTTGCAGCCGGTCCTTCAGCAGAGAGTGAGAAGCCCCAGGTCTAGCCAAGTAAGATTTTGTGTTTTCCAGGCTCAAGTTTGGAGTAAGATAGCTAAACATACTTTTGGATCTACGCCTTCTCCTTTGCAAAGAAAATTGTATTTCCATTTAGTTACATGAAATTAATATTAACAAGAATACTGTGTTCCTAAATAGTTGGCAGAAGCATGAACAGAAATCAATTTCCCTTATGGCTCCTTAGCTTTTTACTCCTTGACACACCTCATGTTGTAAGACTACAAGTTTTTTTATTCAAAATACATAAGATCTGAATTTAAATGTAATGTGACAAAGAGTTGTTTTATGTAAATGTCGTTTCATTGCTTTATACATCGTAAAGCACCACAACAAAATGTGTCTATATTTTTGTTAAGTAGCGGGGACCACAAGTGGAAGAACTATTCCCGTCATGCTGAGGTCCATTTTGGGATCTGTGGCATTGTTTTGGGCAGGCGTGAGAAGTCAGTTTATTTGTGGAGTTCTGGTATGATGCTGGTGTTTGGTTGTATTATCTCAAAGAAATTCAATTTACCAATACAAAATTCCCTGTGCAACATTCACTAATTCTTGGGGTTACATCCATTTTAAAGATTACTGTGATGTGGATTGAACTAAGTCCCCAGATCAGCACACACTGTAAGTTAAAGTTGCTCAGAGACTGCTATAATTTTAGTGTTTGGGTACGTTATTCTTTATAACGGGTAAACAAATCAACAAAAAAAAAGAAAAAAGAAAATAAAAACAACAAAAAAATGAAAAAACCTAAGCGACAATAAAATATATAGTGGGTGTAGGTGCGTCATGTTCTGATTACACATGCAGGGCCCTCCAACTTCAAGAAGAGTGGAGAGTCAGGCCTGATTCAAAGTCTCTTAGAAGATCAATCTGAATGCCTTCCTTAGATGAAATACCTTATGTTCAGTTTCTTCCATTGCAAATAGGCTACTCTATGTACTGCTGTTTTGAAAGCAGGACATTATTTTTGCTCATTATTTATTTTCTTCTTTTTAAAAAAAAAAAAAGAGACATGGGCAGTTTTCCTTAGGAGATACGAAGAGACATTTCTGTGGAGCCCAGAGAGGGGTATCCAGTTCCTGGAGAGTGGAAGGGTTTTTGGCATATTTGTAGCATTCCTTAATGTCATTTCAGGTAGTGCCCTGCTGAGCATACAAGACATTCTGGGAAGCCTTTTTTTCTTGTCTAGGAAGCCTAATGCAGAACTATAGATTTCAGTCTGAATTCTGGTGTTTAAAAATTAAGAGTTGCACTCAGCCTTGAAAAGGTTGTACTTTCAAAGATTTTGCACTTGCTTTCATTACAGCTCAAAACTCTGTCAGAAAGTACAAGCAACAACATAAACATATTCACTCTTAAGAGTCTGCCAGGTGAACAAACACAAATATCTCAGGTAACTGAAGCAGGGTGGAACTTTATATGATTTTGAACTTTCAGATGGAAAATAAAACTTACTTTATTTTAAGTCTTGGGAAAATGCATTTGCAAATGAGTATTTTAACTTATTTAGTTCCTTCATCTCTATTTGGAAAACTTTTCAAAACAAGCTACCAGGCACTGAAGATGTATGGTGCACACAGTTTGATAACAATCTAAAAAAATAAGGGCTTAAAATTAAAGCAACACTGTTTAATTATTAATAGTGCTAACAGAACTATTTTGATTAAAAAAAAAAAAGGCTCTTAAAGTTTTTAAGTTACCATCCATTAAGTCAATAATATCTGCAGGGTTTAACATTTTCAAAGGATAATGGTCTTCAGGTGAAACCAAGATACTTGTTTTCAAAGGAGATAATTTTTTCTGACTGAATTATTTGATATTTAATTAACTTTTTGTACACAGAATTGTTATTACTTTGAATAGTTAATACACATTGGGATCTGTTTGCTTATTTGGTTTTTTACTGAACTGTCTAATCACATAGCTAATACTATCAAAGATATCTGAAGTACATACAACATAAAAACACATTTAAAATAATAGAGAACTCACTCCCTGCTGCTGACATCTTAGCTTACATAGGTATTTGAACCTGAGGAAAGTGAGTGTAAACTATACAGAAAGCACTGTCAACATCTTCTGCTCACACTGAAGTATTCTTCATCTCTTTACAATCATTTGGCACCAGGTGCTATGGAAATTTGGACCCAAATTTTTAATATTTCTGTGAGACCTTATGAGATCGTTCTGGACATTAAAAAGACGGGTTTCAAGGCTTATGAATTTGCTTTTGTATCATTAGCCAATATTTCCTTCATGCTTGCTGTTTCATCTTTTTTACACCATATCATTCTGTCACAAGCAAGGACACCTATGATCAGTGACTTGCATAATCCTGGAATCAAAAAAGGCAGTCAAAGCAAACCAAGGTCTGGAAACAGAGCTGTCAAATGCCAAATGTCTTGTTTTTAAAAGAGGCAATGCAGATGTATGGTTTGATGTTTGGGCATGGGTGAAGTTTACATAGCAATGTACAGTCTGGAACAACCAGCAGCTGAGATCCAGATTTGCACAAAAACTCTTGGGATACCTGCAACTAACTTATATGTTAATCAAACTGCAAGACGCCCTTACCGATCAGTGGTCAGGACAAACCTCCTCTCCCTTTCGTGTCCCTATCCAATAAGGCTCACGCGTAATCCTTCTGTAGAGAAGCCTATTTGCACCTCAGCTACAAAAGGAGACAGTTCACAGCTAGTCATGGGGCTGGCAGCCCGTACAAAACCTGGGAAAGAAAGACTGTAATCAGGGTGACAGCCAGAGATCAGGGTGACTCTAGCCACTTATTCCCCACCACCCGCCCTCTAACAGAACAAAGTCAGAGGAATGACACAATGCTCACAGCTGTCCGTTCACCTGGCTGCCCACAGGAGCTTGAGGAGAGCAGCCGGGAGGTTTCTTAAGCTGTAGTGGACATTTCTTGTTGTAGAGACCGAATGTTTTGGCATTTTAGGTGGTTTTAAACCACTTGTTAAAGATATCAAAGTTCCCTGAGCACTCTGCAGGCTGAGTCCTCCAAGAAGACAGACCTAGGACATGATTCAAGGCCTGGCTGCTCAGCCAAGAGTTTCGACACTGCCAAGGTCTTCTCATTGACCTCTGTGTCAAGGGCACAACTAAACCTATAAGCACTGGTTAAATTATTCAGGCATTATGTTTGAACTACAGAAGAATTGAGCAATGTGGTTTTATGGTTCATGAGCTTTTTGCTCTTATTCTAGCCACTGAACATTGCACAGTTCTTATCCAGGTGATTTCTATTTTCTTCTGTATTCCCCTAAATAGCCAACTCATTTTCAAAGAGGTTGCTCCCCGTTGTCCCCTCAGAGTCTTCCTCTTATCCACCTACCAAGCAGCAGAAAGGAAAATATCCATGGGGGTTTTTTTTCATGCTTACCGTGAGAACATTCAAATGAAACGGGAGGTGAGAGACTGGTTGAGGGCTTGTTTTAGCTGAAGGTACGGTCTTGGAGAAAAAAAATATATTTTCTTCACACCTTCCCAATTGATGTGAGAAAAGTATAACACAGTTATTTCTGTGATAGGAACAAACCTTTAGTGGTGCCTGGCGTAGCTATACTTAGGAGATAGTCTAGTAGCTTGTGCGCATTACAAGAATGTCCAATGTTACACACACACAAAGGTTGCAAACAACCTTAATATGGACAGTACATAGAGGACAGAAAAGCCTTCCACAGTTATGTAACCCTGCAGCACCAAAATTTCACTGAAAGAGAAAACAATCTCTTCCATTGACTTTTGAATTAAAGCTTTTGTCTACTCCAAGGCTCTTACTGCATCAATGCAGCCATAGTAATGCAAATACCAGTGCAGAACAATGATCGCCAAAGTGATTTCATACTAGGATAAAACTCTGTAGTTTGTCGAGCATTTGCCACAAAAAAAAGGATTCATATTTTAAACTAGGACTGGACATAAATTGTTGATCTAGGTGAAAGCTGCAATGTTGAAGGTTGTCAAGTCTGCATCAGCTTACAATTATGAACTATTTTTTGTATTTTTGCTAACATTACATTCTCTATGAAATTGGTTTTAGCTTCACTTTTCTATTGAAGTAGAAGGTGCCTAATCAGATTATTCTTCCCCGAAATTTAATAACAAGACCTAGGTTTGCCCTGGTATCAGACGGAGATTCAGCCAGAAGTGCTGTTTTTACTGGATTTATTTTATTCCCTTCTTTTACTTAATAAACAAGAAAAAGGACCCAAACATTTAGCTACCTTAGTGGTCCACAATAATTTTATCTGGCAAAATGGATAAAACAAGAGGGTTTCCATTGTTACATCTTGCAATGGACTGACATTTGGCAGCGAACAACCTTTCTAAAGTTCAGGCACTGCATTAAAAAGAAGATTATAAAGGGCATCATTAGAATTGAGGAGGGAAACTGTTACTCAGCATTTCAATTACTGAGCTACATGAGTGGCAGTAAGAAATAATAGACACAAATTGGTACTATTGAATGTTCCTAAATATCTATTCAGCAGCCTTGAAAAGTGATTTGTGTTTGGATACTGTCATAAATTTGGAAACATTCAAATAAGTTCAGTGTTCTGTCTCTACTTTCGCAAAATTCAGTTTCCAAAGAATTTTTTCAATGCAAAATTACGGACCTTGAATGTTCTCCTTATTAGTCTGATTGCACCCCTATTAGCATTTTTCTACACTTTTTTCCTGCTGTGGGCATGTATAAGTTATTGAAAGCATTCTCACATTTTACAATCCAACAAAATAAATAGCAAGGCACCTTCCATAAAATTTTATATTTTTAATTAGCCCACAAAAACTGAGAGTACTGAATGCTCTATATACTCTAATAAATCACCGAGGGCGTGCCACTAGTAAATACCGTAGCCTTACAGTATTGTGATGTTGTCATCACTACAAGAAAAGAAAAATCTATGTGTTACAAATATGGTGAGTCCTGTAGATGTTGATGAACTTGGATAGGATTTTTATCTAAATATTAGATATGAATAATGTTTATCTTTATTCCTCTCTCTATTACAAAAAATATCTTAAAGATATATTTTCCTTTCTGTCTTAAGTATTAACTGAAAGAAAATGTGGGGATATTGTCATGATGAAAATGTATGTGTCATTGACTGTACTGTCAGGGGCGGGGGAAGAGTGAAAAACAGTTTTTAGGCTAGGCTTTTCCTTTTGTTTCCTATAGCCTAAGTCATGCTTAAAATAAAGCAAAACAAAACCAAAGACCAAAAGCCTCAACAAACCAAACAGCATATCTTTGGGGCCAAGTTGCATTTATCATGGTAACAGAGATATTGCTGTATGGATTTCAGCAGTATTCAGCTGTCACATTTACTCACATGAACTGATAAATCTGTAATGGCTGAAAGACAGCAATTGATTTATGAGTTTGTTGGAATGGAATGGAACCACTGAAAATGCCCTTATTAAAAATCTGCAATTTTTCACAAGGACTTGCTTGCCTTAATAAATGTGAGAATAAGTTTGATTACACTCAGAATTAATGTAGTTTGAAATTGAAATGAGTTTCACTTCCTGCCTTCAGGAGGCCTGCTGACATTTTTAGTGTAACATCTAAGTCTGTGGGAAAAAAAAAAAGTGATGCTGAAAACCAGAAATAGGATAAATTTTCCATAATTTGCACAATTAATACATTTGATGAGGTCAAAATCAATTAAATTTAGAAAATGACAATTGGGTACAGGATGAAGCTATTTATTTTCCAACATCAATAGCCACTATCATTACTGTAGCAGAAGAAATCTGAGTATCATATAGATTAAAATTAAGTTTCTTAGATACATACTCGTTTTTACAAACTTCTGCTTTCCCTCATTGTCACCTACCCACACTGCAACTGGAGATACATACTCTGTGTGATATGAGGATCTTACACTAAACACATATCTCTGATGATAATACCATAAAGACAGACATTTTTCCACTCTCAAGAGAGAAATATGTCTAATCATAATATTGCACACTTCTGCCTGGAAAACTCTTCTGGCTGATCTTGTAAAACTACATGTAACATAAGATACTTATACACCCTTTTATTACAGTGTATACTTCTCACAAAAAAATGTTTTCTGAAAAAGAGAATAAATACTTTGCACTTTATCCATAATGCCACACTTTTGCTTAGAGAAATAAGGAAAAGTTATGCTTTTGTCTTATTTTATGTAATTCAGCCTCATTTTTCACAATATTGCCTGGCAACTTTTGTTCAGAACACAAATGTTAAACCTTATGTAGTAGAAGAAAAATCTCTTCTTGTGCTATACAGAACTTACTGTAATGCCCATTTTACCTTTGAGGAACAGTCAGAAAATCCTTTCTGTTGTCCACAGTTAAGTTGGTTGGAATAGGAAGAAAATCCTACACATAAAGGACCTCTGTTCATTCTGTTCCACTTCCCTGTACAACTTTTGTCCCAACTATTGCATGTAAGAGCTGTAAGGAAAAATAAAGTGCCAAAATTCGCCACATTCACATGAAAAAAACATCCCCAAATCTAAAAACAAAACCAAAGGAGAGTTGTAAGAGAAGATTGGTTTGATTTGTGAGATTAAACTCATATACATATTCTGGAATTCTAAAACAGAGCGACAATATGATAATTTTTGAAATAAATGATACAATATATCTTCAAGTGATAGCTTCCCATAAATATCAGATATAAGTCTATGTTTACACTGCAGCAAAGATCTATTTTTAAGTAAAGCAGTGGTATAAAGTACATTTCTGCTTTCATTTTTTTGCAGCACACTATAAGTAGCCCAAAGCCAGTTAAAAAATGAAGTTTGACTCTCACAGTCAGGGTATGTATTCTGCACTTATTTCTTTAGCAGATGCTGTGCTGACATTTCAACTGTCTGACTTGTCACCTCCAGAGACTGTGTAGTCCTTCCCCAAGGAGGACCAGAAAGCAAAAAAGTAGACATAGAATCAGTGAAGATAAACACAGAATAATCACCCTTGCTATTGAATCAAAAGTTAATGTATACTGAGGAAATAAAACAACAAAAGAAACAAAGACAAAAATAGTCCATAACAAACCAGAGGGATGTAATGTCAGTTCATGCTGGCAGGGGGGGTAAGATATGCTCTTGCCTGGGGTACTAAAACGAGAACTGCAGTGAAGCGACACAGGATAGTGTGGAATTGCAAATGAGGGAGATTGCTTCCACTTAAAGATTAATTCAGTGGAAAAAAGCTTAATTCATTAGGAGAAAACATTTTCAGACAAAGAAGTTGGGTAGTATTTGGGCTGTATAGTAACTGAGACTGCAGAATTTACTAATTTGGAGGCTGAAATGTCATTCAACGGCTTAACGCGGGTAAACCTTAAAAACATGAGACTAAAAATTAAATATTAGATTCCCACAAATTTTAATGCCTTAAGCCTTATCAAAAGCTAATTGTTGGTTGAAAGATTCTCACTTATTTCAATGTCTTTTATAGTAGGCCTTTGCTTTCTGTGTCAAGGCACTGTGTAAAACCTTGAGATGCTGAATGACTGTGCAAGATAAATCCGTGTCCAAAGTTGACTTCTGGATGGCAACCGCCAGCCAGGGAGAAAAGCTCTTCCAGGCAGAGGGAGATTTTCTTGTTTGCAACAATCAATCATCAAAGCTGAAAAGTCGTCCACTGACAGATGTATCTTCTGTCTTTATACCCCAAAGACATTCAGGAGAGTTTCTCAGTAGACTCGTTTAAGCTTGAGAGCTGTATTCAACACATGTAAGCGTACATGGGACATATATGGGACAAAACACAGAACCAATAAAATCTCGAAGGCATTGTCCAGAGTAACATGCAGATCAGGCAACTGGATAGCAATTCGTTCCCTTCTCTGTGCTGGAACCTGTTTTGCATACAAGGTGGGTTGAACGCCCATACAGAGCAGGGCTGCAGTCTTCATTGTCGTACTTAGTGAAAAACATCCAGATGTCAGAATAGTCTCTTGATTTATTTATTTTGGTATGGAGACTTTGGGATCAGGAGTCAGGTAAGGTGTCTTCTCTTTTGTTTTTTTAAAAAAATATTTCAAATGCATTCATTTATTTATTACATAATGTTATTATACAGATATGATATTTAAATAATTGTTTTTAGATATATAGCTATTTATTTTAAAGTTCTCTCTAAAACAGCGTTGTGCTTGATTAAGTAATATATAGACTGTGAATCTGCTATTGAAAATTACCATGTGTTCCTTGACATTCACGCTAAACCCTGTCTGAGATGGGGTGCTTATTTTCTCTGGGATGATTGCTCAGTGCAAAAATACAGGACTGAAGGAGACATCCGAGGTCATCAGTTTAAGTCCTTTGATATCACAAACAATCACTGTCTATATTTCAGCATAATTATTACCTTTTAAAAGAAGTTTTGTGTCTCATTCTCACTACATTTACCGAACAATCACTTCAGAATCTCATTCCCCCGAGGCTCACAAAAGTCCCAGTTTCAATTTATTCATAGTTTATTTATCCCTCCCACTGAACTCATAAACATCTGTTATATCCCTTCTTATCCTTTGTTTTGCTAGCCTAAACAAGCTGTGCTCTTTTACTTTCCAGTAGGCTTTCTTTCTCCTCATCAAATGAGATTGAATTCATCTTTCTTGAATATAGTATTTAAAATTATGTCTCCCCAGTACTTTGTAGAATGGCTTTAATACTTCCATGTCTTTGCTAGAAATATCTTATCTGAGACAGCTTAGGACTGCATGTGCCATTTTCTTATCAGCGCTTAAATCATTCCGCATTTGATTAATGTTGCTGTGCTTTCTTCTCTGACATTTATAACTGATGAGCTTCCAGCTTCTGGAATAATTTTTTATTAGTCACAAAGAATGGAACTTTGCATTTTTTACTGCTTAATTTTATCTCATTTCTACGTCTGCTGTCCACAGGACTCTTCTGGTCTTTCTATATCATCTCAGTCCTCCACAGAATTCAAGTTGTTTCTTTCCTGACATCTTAAAAACTCACTAGGACACTTCCACTTGACATTTGTGAAAATAGTAAAGGAAACTAGTCCCATGACCAACTTCTATAGGTACAAATAACTCTAGCCCAAACCTGCGTCTTACCAGATCCCTACCTACTGTACAGTTCTACAATTCTTCCTTACTTTCACTGTATTTATTAATAAATTTCCTAAGTGATCTCATAGTGAATACTTTCCCAGTTGACAGGCTAGATTAATTTCATGTTATTCATCTAAAACAATCATTACATGATCTACCTATGAAAAATACAAATGTGCATCATCTTATTTTTAATTTATTTGCATTTATTGAATTAGAAATTGCTTCCACACTTCTGTTGAGTTCAGGCTAATGACACTGTGGTTACCAGCAAAGCAATAAAAGAATACAAGCTTTTTCTAACTTTCAATAAAAGTCAGAGAAATTTTTTTCATTGATTTTAGGAGGGTCAGGCCTGCGTCCTAAACTACGTCATTTCTTTGAATTGAGGTGAGATATTTGGATTTCACGTCTCAGTCTCATTCCTTCTCAAGACTAATTTTATCAGCAATACAACAGTTTTAATGCTAATCCTAGAATTCAAGGTCAGATGTCTTAATGCTAATCTTAGAATTCAAGGTCAGATATCAGGCAGATGAATTTTATCATTTCACGATTACTAACACGGTGTTCTGTTTTAACAAACTGCTTTTTCTAAGCATCTGCATCTTGACTCACAAGTTTCAGGAGACAGCATTAATAGTGTAGATACTGTGGAAACACATAGAGAATCAAAACATCTGATAAAGTTTTCACAAGAAGTTTCAAGAAAACTCATATTAGTTTCCTTTGCTAATAACACATATACTATTCTGGAAGAAGACACTATGGTTCTACAGTTTCAAAGAAAAAAAAAGTTCTTTTTCCCTAAGTCCAAGGCTAGAGTATAATAGGTTTGAGTTTCTTTTCTTTTTTATGTTTGACTTTTTCAGCAATTTAGATGTCATGGGGATATCATACTTATGTCTGAATTCTGAAGGATTTCATGTATTTGGAGTTAAGATGAATGACATACCTTGGTTTAAAATTTATGATAATTCTAAGTCAAAATTTATTCAAAATAGATGTACTCTACTCTTTTCTCTTCTTAAAAAATAATCAAACATTTTAAAATTAAGATGGAAATAACTTAGATATAATAGTCTGAAATATAACAGAGTAGTATCCTATTATTTTTTTTTCAGCCTCTTGTAGCATGTGAAGGGTATGTTTGCTTTTTTTTTTTTGTTTTGGCAGGGAGTGCAAGGAATGATTTCGTTTGGGACTTTTTTCATTCCTCCATTCTGGAGTTCATATGCTGTTGCAGAATAAATGTCACTCAATCAAGTGATGAACTGTGCTGGGAATCAAAACGAGCAAGATGTCCCAAGTTATGAACGTTGTTTCAACATATGTCCCTGGGCAAGGCAATTGCCATTTTGCAGAGAGGATTGAGTTGTCTTTTAGAATCACATCAAATCTACTCCCTTTCCTAGATGCTAGGCAACTTTACTTCCCATTGTATATGCAATATAATGCAAACTTGATTTTTTTCTTAATCTCTTTTTAATGTTGAATCAAGAGATATGATGAATTAATCTTTAAAAAAAAACCCTAGAAATATATGTAGCTTCAGAAAGCAAGATGTCTAACTGTATCTAATTATATTGCCTTCATAATCCTATGCAAACTTCAGTTGCACGGCAATGTGTGGATTTGGCTGAAGATTAAATTAATCCCTGTTTACACATATCACGTAATTCTATCTCCTTTCCCTGAGGGAGAGCATGGAGAATTTCAGAAGCATGAGCAAGCATGCTAATTTTGACAGCAATGAGGAAGATTTAGTTAATAAATGCTCTGTATAACAATAATACTGAAAGAAAGGGCTTCAAGTACCACTCAGAGATCACCTCTTCCTCTCAGCCAGACAAGCAGTTCAGCTGAGTGTCTTTGCTTCAGACACTCTTCTGGGATTTAAATCAATCTACATAGCCATCTATTTTTCTCCATATACACACAAGGGAAAGCAAGCCGAAGTGCTCTGCTGGCAATATCACTTCCACTACTGCCAGCAAACTCTCTGCCGCCCCCTTTTCAAGCAGCTACTGCTGCTAACAGATGGCAACATCTGGGAGCACAATGCCCAAACACTCATGTATGTTCCTCGCTCCTGCCACACCAAATATCTGCTGGGCTTTAAGATAAATTGTGAACACTGATTTTATTCATACCTGCTTGGTTTATTCACCCAAACCCCAGTTATTTAAAACCTCTAATCACTGTCTCTGTAAAAAAAAAAAAAAAACACTCTCAGAATTTTGGAGAAAAATATTGAAACAATAGTTTGATTCTTTCTCAAAATTTTGCAAGCCCAGGAAATACAGATGTACCCTGTAAAAATAAAACAAACCCAAAGACATGAAGCTATGGAAATCCTTAGATACATGAAGAACTTAATTCTGTCTATAGCAATTCCATAGAGTAATGACATAATTCTCATTAATGTATAATGTATTTGTGTTCTCATACTAAATTAAACTGGACTTTAATACCAAATTAAAATGTTTTTCTCTGTGAGGACAACAATTACAACAAAGGATTTAGCCTGTGTATGACCTATTTCAAGGCTGTCTTTTAGAGTCTATAAACAGGCTAAGACAATGTTGCCGAGATCCCCCTTTGTGTGGTTAGCTGGCATTCAGAAGCTGGAAGGGAAGAGATTAACATTTCACAGATGAGCAGCTTCAGTTGCAAAGGAACTTGCACAAAAGAGAATTATCCCAGTCTCAGCCGTGGTGAATGAGGTATTCCTTCTCAAGGGTAGAAAGAGGATAAACGGAATGGAACATGTTAGTTAAAGGTTCGTTCCACTTTGAAAGAGATAACCTCCTTTCAAAAAAGTCAGGATTGAGCACTGTTAAACGATCTTTGTGGTAAATTTAATTTAAAAGTCAAAGTGGAGGAACCTTCTTGATTGGCACATAATTTAGGTTACAGGAAGTGTGTTTGACTGTTTTGCGCAGACTGTGAAAAGGTTGCTGATAAATTCCTGTTAGCAACATGCAGTGCAACACAGAGCATTAAATGAAAGTCTAAATGAAAGTTATATGAAAATAAATTTTAAAATGTGCTATTTCCGTAAGAAAGAGAGAATGTGCCAACCTCATACAAAATATAAAATTTCAGTATAACATTCAAAAACCATAAAATTTATTTTTTTCAAGATGGCTGGTAATGTTTTAGGATTCTCAGCAAAGAGTGACTGAAGGAAGCTGAAGAACACATGGGTCAGAGGACTAACGTACAAGGCATAATGAAACACATATCGATCAGAGTTCCACATTATGGAGATAATTATTACCTCTAGGTCTGAAAAAGGGACCTCTGGTGGGCAAAAACATCCACAGATCCAGACAGTTGACTCTTTCTTGGTGACTCTTTCAGTTCCCTTATGATGTCCTTTACTACCTATGAAAAAAGCTACGCGTGGTACCATGTCCCATAGCTCAACAGTGGTGACTATAAGATTGACAAGGACAGATGAATAACCAACGGGAACAATAAACACAATATCAGTATCATTTATTAATACACTTAAGAGATAATGCATAGCCCAATGACTCACATGGAACTAGTAATGGTCCTGCCACACCCAGCACCTAAACTCTTCCACCTGTTGTACTGTGTCTGAGTTATCTGTTGGACCTGGATTTATATCTTTGAAACTCTCCATCTGACCGCTTATGGTTTCCTGCTGATACTTGTTCCCTACTTCAGCCTAGCCCTTATACTGTGCTGTGCAGACTGGCTGTGTAAATCTGATTTAGGTTGTCCCTTTTAAAGAGGGAGGTGGAGAAGACAGGAAAGTGAAGAGCAGAGAGTCTTTGATATTTCGGGAATCTGAATTCTCAACATATATAACACAATGCTTAATCACTGCACTGGGTGTGGATGGTTGGGTGCCGGCAGCAGGTGGCTGTGGGGCGGCCTCTGTGAGGAGAGGCCGGGGCTGCCCCGTGCTGGACACAGCCCATTCCAGCCAGCTCCAACCCACCCACCGCAGGGCACAGCTGAGCCCCTCAGCCAAGGTGGTGCCACCTCTGTGGAAACACATTGAAGGAAGGACAAAAGACACTGGAGAAAGAGGGGACAGAGGGGGGGAAAGTTCAAGAAACAATCCTGGGGACACCAAGGTCAGAGGTGCTCCAGGTGCTGAAGCAGAGCTTCCACCAGAGCCTGTGGAGAGGACCATGCCAGAGCAGAGACCTATCATTGCAGCCAGGGGAGGACCCGTTCAGGAGCAGTTTTATCCTGAAGAACCACAGCTCATGGAAAAGACCAAAACCTGAGCAGGGGAAAAGCATGAGGAGGAAGGAGCAGCAGAGGGAAGTTGTTATGGACTAATCCCCCTGCACCAGGGATGGGGTTGAGAAGTGGGGAATTAAGGAGTGAAGTTGGGCCTGGGCAGAAGGGGAGGAAGAGGAAGGTGGTTTAGATTTTGCCAATGTTTCTCACCATTCAACCCTATTTTAATTGCTAATAAAATAACTTAATTTTATTCAAGTCAAGTCTGGTTTGCTCATGACAGTAACTGGTAAGAGATCGCCTTGTCTTTATTTTGACCCACAAGCTTTTTAATCTTATTTTCTCCCCCTGTCCTGTTGAGGCAGAGGAATGAGAGAGAGGCTAGGTGGGTGTCTGCAAGGGGTCAGCCAAGGTCAGGTCACCACAGTCCCTTAACTCCTAAACCTCTATCATGTGAACAGATGACAAGTTACTAATATGAGTAAGAAAATAAAACATTGAGGTGCCAAAGCTTCCTAGGTTATACAAGTCAAAATAGAGGCTCCCACTATTTGGCTATTCAGTCTTTCAGGAATCAAAACACCATGAATTCCAGCCAGACTGAATTTCACTGTGCTACCTTGGCTACATTTCCCCACCAGTTCTGCTAAAAACTCGAAGTCAAAAAAAAACATCCAGGTATTCTTGATGGTGTTCTTGATTATGTGAGTGTATCATCTAGAGGATGCAGTCTTTTACATGCTGTTTGCTGTTAAATTTAGTGTGTTTTTACTAGGTATAAAGTTATTTTTCTCTCCCAGTCCTTTGTTTCAAAAAGTAATGTTGCAGAGAAGTCCAGACAAAAGGCTTACTTGAGTACTGAAGTGCAAGACACCACTTTCTAGATTCAGGGGTATTCTGGATTCCAAAGTTGCTCTAAATAATACGGGAACATCTCAGGTTCACCACAGGACACTTGCTTGCATTTCCCTACCCCCTGACAGAAATTCCACAGGAGGAAGAAATGTTCCTGCTTCTTTCTCATACAGAATTTGTGAATAAGACTTTCTCCTGAATAACCTTAATGTCCAGCTCCATAATAACTATTCAAGTTGTTTTCCAGACAGATCAGCTCTTAAGAACTCGTTTCAGACTCAGTTTTGCTTATAAAATTATGTGATGCTGATAAATCCTTACTAAGAACTGAGAACTCACTAAGAACTGACAGCTCTATATAGTGTTGTTCTTTACTCAGGAATCACAGGAACTAAATTTTGGGCATCTTCAAGAGTATAAAATACTATGTTAACAAATGCAACAGCAGGAACATTCAATATGTGTAATTATTTGCTGCCATCTTAAAAAAATGCATCTTTAAGATGGCAATAGTCCTTATAAAATCCCTGTGTAATTTAATAAATGTGTAATTTACTGATGCCTAGTTATAAATACATTGTCTAATGATTCTATAAGAGCTTCCATCTGAAACCAAAATAGTACAGTTTTACTATTGATTGGTAAGAAGTAAACTGGACTATCCCCCATCCAGTTGTACAGTTTCTCTGGATTGAAGAAATCTTGGGCTAAAAATGAGATTTTAAACAGGTTCCAAGTACTGCAAATACAATCAGGAAACAGATCACTACACTAATCAAGTAGACTAGCAGAGTTATCAAAATACATTGTGCAAATGCAAAACATTTAAAGTAAATTAAACCTTTTTTTATTCCTTTTTCTTACAAAAAGAAGATATTTGGCTTCTTTATAGCTGCCAGTTTTGCCATGTTTTGTGTGATGCCAGCAGAAAACCATCTGTAAACTACACTACACAATTTCACAGAAAGCTGTGTTACACAAATATATGTTCACAGTCCACTAAGCATAGTTCTTTCTGCAGCGTCAAAAGAGTAACTTTAATTTAAAGTACAGTTACTCTAGTAACTCCAGTAATCAAAATAATAGAGCCACTTTCTAAACCAGCCAATAATTAAAATAGAAATAATGTCTTTTGGTGGTGGTGGTTTTGATTTTGTTTGTTTGCGTAAGGTACTTCCTACTTCATGGAATATGCACACAAAGAGAGAGACACAGCCAATGACACGGACACAGACATGGACACAGACACTGAGATTTTTGCCTCATATTAAATACTGTAATTAAACTATTCCTTAAGCTAAACTAAGATAACTTCTACCTGAGAAGCCTGAGGATGAATACACTAATTTTAATTTAATCTGTTAATTGGTGCTGGGTGTCTGTCAAAAGAGATTTATGACTGCTAGGTTTGCTCCTTAACAAATGCTGTGGTACCATGAAGGTTTCTTCTGGGAAAAACAAAAATGGGATAAACAAGAGTTCAACAAAGAGTATTTAGTTTTTTAATATTAAGAATTAGGATGAGTTCTTTTCCTGGTCAGGAGGATTAAGTTACATTTATACAGGAGCCCTATGGATTATATCTCCAGCCCAGGAGAATATGCCAAGCCGGGGGACCATTATGGAGCACACTCTCCTCTGGCTCCTGTGAGCACTTGAGGAGGAGCAGATCAGCTCAACACATGGACCTGAGACTGGGAAGCACTACCAGGTACACAGTTCAGATGTAAGCCAGTGAACCACCCCTGGCCTGCACTCTCCAACAGCTGATCCAGATCATCTGTCATGGTGAAAACAGGGGCGTAACATGAAAAACTTACAACTGATAAATATTTTGACATCACGTATTCTGCTAAACAAGGATGTTAGCGTAGGCTTTTCATTCTTGTTTTAAATATCCATATGGCAGGTATTTTATAATGTTGTACATTGTGGCATGTGATTTGACCTCATTATTTGCATTTTGCTATACTAACTACCTGGGCTATCCTTTAATGCTTATGGAGACATGATACTGAACATTTCCATCTCTAGATGCAGTAGATACGATTTTGTAAGATCTTAGAAAAACTTTCTGAGATTAAATTAATGCCTTTTTTTGTTTAATCCTCATAGATAAACCTACCTTCCTCTCTTCACTGATTTCTCTCTTCCCAAGACAAAGATGCTGACATGGCAAATCCAAGCAACAGGCAGTGTCTGGAATGTTATTTCATGTCAGAAGAAATGAGGGGTTGAGAATTTAGCTTACTGCTTTCTCAGTCACAACATTATATCTGAGATTCCTCACTACAGTCTTAACTCACCTGTTATTTAACTTATAAGAGAGAAAGTATCAATACTAAAAGCCACTATTGAGCCTGCAAGCAAATACATGTCCAGAAACTGAAGTTCAATAAAGTCACTTTTGAATTAACAATGACATTTTAAAAATAGCTACTTGCTGCATGTATTGAATCCTGTTCTCTTGCTCACAGGACAAAGAGAGCCCTAACCCATTCTATTTTGCCAGACCAGAGGAGCCGTACCTGGGGCTACAGAGAATCATTAAAATAGCTCTGTAGAATACTTGTTATTCCACAGTAAATCACAGGATTTTCTGCACTCCTACACTATCATTATTAAGACACCAATGACTAATGGGTCAAATCTGTAGCCTCATGTATTCTCACACTTCAACAAATGTATATATTCATACAATCACAGAATGGTTTAGGTTAGAAGGGACCGTAAAGATCATCTAGTTCCAACCCCCCTGCCATGGGCAGGGACACGTCCCACTAGACCAGGTTGCTCAAAGCCCCATCCAGCTTCACCTTGAATACTTCCAGGGATGGGGCATCCACAACATCTCTGGGCAACCTGTTCCAGTGTCTCACCACCCTCACAGTAAATAATTTCTTCCTAATATCTAATCTAAATCTACCCTCTTCCAGTTTAAATCCATTACCTCTCATCCTATCACTACACCCTCTGATAGAGTCCCTCACCATCTTCCCTGTAGGTCCTCCCTAAGCACTGGAAGGCTGCTGTAACGTCATCACAGAGCTTTCTCTTCTCCAGGTTGAACAGCCACAACTGCCTCAGCGTCCCCTCATAGAAGAAGTGCTCCAGCCCTCGGATCAGCCTCGTAGCCCTCCTCTGGACATGCTCCAACAGCTCCGTGTCCTTCTTATGTAGGTAGAGGCAAACACAGTACTCCAGGTGAGGTCTCACAAGAGCAGGCTAGAAGGGCAGAATCACTGCCCTCGACCTCCACCATCTCACGGTCACTGCAGCCAAGGCTGTCCTTGAGCTTGACATTCCCCACCAGTCCCTCCTTGTTGGTGAGAATAAGGTCCAGCGTAGGACCTCTCCTTGTTGGGTCCTCTGTCACTCAGAGAAGGAAGTTATCACCAATGCATTCCAGGAACCTCTTGGATTGCTTATGCCAAGCTGTGCGCGTAGCTTGTAGCAGTCCCCACTGTAATGTCACCTGTCAGTGCCTTCTCTTTAATCCTGACCCATAAGCTTTCAGTCAGCTCCTCATGCATCCCCA
Organism: Vanellus vanellus; assembly: GCF_965231255.1. Lineage (NCBI taxonomy): Eukaryota > Metazoa > Chordata > Aves > Charadriiformes > Charadriidae > Vanellus > Vanellus vanellus. The sequence continues at coordinate 28,482,798 of NC_138908.1, forward strand.
AGCGGAGTTCTATGCACTCCAGCAGGTATTCTATGTTTTGAATCAAGAAAGGTAGTGAAAGTTATGTAAATCTCCTGCAGGGGTTCAAACCAGCCAGATACATGTTGCCTCTTAAACAGAATTGTGGAGACTTCTTAGAAAGGCAAATCATGGTATTGCCATGGAATGAGTCATCTCAGCAGCCTGCACAGTTTAAAATTTCAAATCTATCTACCTACCTCACTGCATTTCACATACGTCTTAAAACCCGTGCACAAAAACCAACATAATCCAAAATAAAATGGGTCATGATTTTCTGGGTTTCAGGTCAGCCTAGGTACTCATTGTTTATGGAAGTTCAATTTGCATTTGAATGTTTCATCTCTTTCAATGATAATAATTCTTGTTAGAAGCAACTTTCATAGCAACAAGATGTTTCAGACCTTGGTCCACACCAGAACCACATACACTGCTGGGTTTCTTTTGAATCTGGAGCACTGCTGCCAAAATCAAAATGACCTTCACTACAAGATCCTGATGAAAGAAAAGCCCGTAACTTGAAGACTATTCTGCTGGGCAAAAATTAACAATCAAATAAAAGCAGTGTGTCTGTACTAAGCATAGTTTCAAGGTAAATCACAAAAAAAGGGGCACATTTTTATTTGAAAATTTGAATTTTACTTCCTAGATAACATAATACCTATGGTCTGGCCAAATAAGTCTCAGGTCAGTCATGGATCTACGTTTTCCCACATTAGGAAAACAAATTTGGTGCTGGCGGTTATACAAGTACTTTATCAGTCATGAGGGAAATAGGTTCAGTTTAGAAATCTGAGTCTAAGTTAGAATGTCCCATATCAGCGAACAGTAATATTATTTTTTTTTAATTTGCTTATTAAGATTGATGAAGCATTGTGGAACTGATATTGACAGAGTAACATTAATGCAGATCATATTCCTTTGTAAGCTTCCTTACAAAGTTCCGGGTGCTGCTCTTTGACACTCCGTGTATATGTATGCAAGTGCACATATGTGTCTCTGAAGGAAAATGCTGAAAGCCAAGAGACAGGAGTACCACCTACATGGAAGCAAGCCTACAGGAGCCAGAAAAAAAGGATATTGTTTGTTGATAACTTCAGGATAGTTGAAGAAAAAAAATACTGCAAATTCCCATCGTGCCAACTCAGAGTTATTCTGTGAAAAGGGTGTGATAAGTAGATGTAAATAACCACGACCAGAAAAAGAAATAGAATACTCTTGCATGTACATTGATCCTGATTGTGATGATTTACACATAGCACACCACGGGAATATTGACATACCATCTGGAGTCACTAGACATGAAACTGTAAAATCATCCGTGTGTTACATGACTTACTGTCAGGCCTGTAGAATAGATATCATCAGAATCCAAACTGTTACATTTAGGTAACTTCATCTCCAATTTACTTCAAAACACCTTTAATGAGAAAAATGGCAATTGTAATTATTTCACATAGTGCTAAAAATAATTCTTCTGAAGGAAGTACAGAAACAAAACCTTAAAAATACAATACTGGATTTTTTTCCCCCTTACTGTCGAAGCACTGTCAGCTTAAGACACCTTGCAAGCTTGCGGCAAAGTTTTGTCCCAAGCTTGACAACATGTGTCACAACTGAATTGTAAATTATTTGTGGTAGGATGATTATGTGATTACAGGTGGTATCAGGAAAGGCATCTTATCTTTTTTTAACAATTGTATGAAAAGAGGAGAACCTTTATGTTCTCATACCTCTGTGTTCGTCATGCAAACAGAAATGAAGAAGTTAGTGCAGGCTGAATGAAAAATGAACTGACTTGTATTTATGAACATCATTATTTACACAGCTGTGAATTATAGTACAGCACCAAAATAGTTATATAAACAAAGTTACAGAATTACCTGAGTCTACTGTTGTATGGACAGCAAGACTTACCAATGTTAATGCTTAACTCTTTTTATACTGAATCCTTTCAAAAATAGTACTGATAATAAATAGCTTTTCCGTACTGCTACATTTCAAAATCTACTAACAATGGGCTACAATCTGTTACAACAATAATTTAGGAAAAAAATATATTTCAGTTATCTGTTAATGCCTTCTCTATTAAAGACAGAGAAATTTAAGATTTAAGGCCCCTAATTTTTCTCTGTATTGATAATTCGAAAAAAGTACCACAGGCCAAATAGCACCTCACTTGTAGAACTATTATTTCCAAATGAACACAAGAGCTATACATAAATTCATAGATAAATAGTCACTTTTTCCGTTTGAGAAAAGAAAATGTTTTTCAAAAATAGTTGTAACTTTTCAGAGTGCAATAAGATATTTCAATATTTACATGAAAATAAATCCTATGTATTCTACCAGCTTGTTCAACAACATCATCTTAATGGGATAGTGAAAAAAACTAAGATTCTTCTCACAGAATAAAATTTTTGTAATTCTGCTTTGGCTAGTTTTTATTTCAGTTTTGAATTAGGGATGTTAACCCTAGTTAGGATTTATAAACCCTCTACCTGAAATCTGCATTAGCTATAATATGATAAGTTTTGTTCACTCAGCAACAAAAAAGGTTGTGAAGATTTCTTGGTATTTCATGACTGCCATCTTGTTACTTATACCTTTTCAGGTCTGGTTTTCAAATTTTAAGGACCAACAGTTGGGTTCGAATGGAGCGTGATCACAAGAAACAGCAGCTTCAAGATTTTGTTGGACATCAGAATGAAGCAAAGTAATAAACTGGCCCCCTCTAGTTACAGTACCTTGATGTGTTGCCAGATCATTATCTTTGCTTTTTTTGATGGACACAAAATCATCAGCCAAGAACTTCTTATCAGAGTATTCAAGAAATTACTGGGAGCCAATGAGAATGTGAAATTTTAAAAGTTAGGTCACTTCATTAAGTATCTAAGTAGGCATCCCAACGTCTAACCTAATCCATTAAATTTTAAAAAGTCTGGACTTTTTATTTCCACAGAAAGGCCCAGTAATTGATTAGACTTTCAGTAATAAGGAAATTATTGGTGAGTATGATTAATTTCTGAGAGAATACCTTGAAGGGCTAGAGAGTCAGTTATGCACAAGCAAAAGGAGAGGGCTGTAGGTAAATGGGGGAGGAAGATGGGGGGGAGGAAAAACAATAAGAAAGAAACTAAGCAGATGGTATAAAGGCCATATATTAAAAAGAAGATAACACTGAAAAATTGAAACTTTGAAGTCAAAGTACAAAGGCTACACAGCTGTGTTTATGCCAATAATTCTGAAGGCAGTCATAGGGAATAATCCATTTTCCTAGTTCTATGCAGAAAAGAGACATTTGTTGTCATGAAGGACTTATAGTTCTCTTAATAACCAGGTACACAAACTGCAGAGACTCAGCTGAAATGCTAACAGACTTCCCAATGGAGAGAGTTAAGTTTAATGGGAAGAAACAAAAAGGAGGAATGTCTTATGTTATTTATTGTCCCTACCTTTCTAGGACTTACAATTTTGAAGACACAGCGGTGTGAAAATGTTCCTTAAGCTAACTTTGCTATAGCGATGAGAATTTCAAAACTGAGGATAAAACCCAAAACCCCCTGAAGTCAAGTAAGTTTTTCCATTCCCTGTGATGATAATGTTAGAATACAAACATTTCCATTCTGGAATATACATATAGCTCACCTAGTACTACTATATGCTGTGCCAGATAATGGCTGCCACTAAGTACCTTTGATTGGGGTATAAAAACCGCGTACAAGGCTAATTTACTAGAACCTCCTTCTAAAGAAAGTTCCACTCCAAAGCCTAAGAAGCAAAGGTTGACTTGCTTCCTTGAGTGTGGGAGTTTATTCCACCCACAATCCATGTTCTTTAGTCCACTTTAATTCTAAAGCATCATTACTTGCAGAATTAAATGGTATTAAATAAATAATGGCATTGCTAAAAAAAAAGTATTCATTCTTTTTGAAATTCCTTCCTTACAGTTACACTGATGATTACCATATCCTTATATAATAAAACAGACAGAAAGAGGGATCTAATCTCCCTGCTCTTTAGCACCCATTATTTTGGGGCTTTTTTTCTGTGCTTTAGGCTTTGGGATTTTATTCTCAAGAGGAAAAGAATCCCCTTTTTCACTTTGTTGTTGTTGTTGTTGTTAAATTAATGTTCTTCCATTACTCCCATGATTTTATGTGGCCTTAGTTTCACCACATACAGAATATCTCTTTTCAGATGAAGCGTTATAGACCAGATTCCAGCTAATGGTGAGCAATTTATTTACAAAACGACATTATTTAATAGTTTCAGTATTGCTTTTCATTCTATCCCTAACTTCATTCTTGTCCTAATTTAAAAATCCCTGAATATTGACCACAGGAATATGTGCATCAATTAAAAATGTCAATTAGTGTATTATCAGAAATAAGCAAAGGAGTATTACTTGTCATAATCAAGAGTGACAAGTCCATATACAATGGATTGCCTGATTCAGGGATCAAAAATGGAAGCATCCACCTTCGTGTTCATGTGGTATTTCTTATTAAAAATAATGCATAATAATAATAAGGAGAATGATGTGCATCATGGTCTTCAGACCCATCAGCACAAATAAACAAGTTTGGTGGAGAAAAAAAAATCCCAAGATAATTACTATAGTTATTATAACATAAGTAACCAGAATGGTTTGGAGCTGCAGATATGGAACAGCTTCCAACAGAAGTTGTAGTCCATAAAAAGATGAGTTTGCATTTGTACTGAGAGAACCCATTTTCTACTGGGGTTAATCTATAATTTCTTAATATACTCTATTTTCCTACTCAAAACTTTTAGCTTCGTATTTGTAATTTCATTTTTTCTTCTCCTCTTCCACCCTTATTTCAAATCTTATTTTATAACAGCCTACTATTAGGTCAGCCAGAAAGGGAGCAAATTCATGCTATTTATTTCATCAGACTCTTATGAATCTGTTATGCTTCAGGTTTCTATGATAGTTCTTAACCTGCATTTTTGTCAGGCATATCATTCTGAAAATTGCACTTTTTGAATGAATGTTCCCTACTTTCTGTTCTCTTGAAGGTAGTTTTTAGTAGGATTTGCATGAAATCTATCGTGTTATTTCTGACTATATAACAGTGGGGGAGTTTGATATGTGCAACCAAAAACTACAGCAATTATACTTGGCTCTTTACATAGCCTTATTGATCAAGTGCAAAGGGTTCTAAAGAGTTTGAGGAATTATTTTCCATCATCTTATTTTATGTAATGGCTTGAAATATGGTGAGACTAGCAGTAGTATAGACAAGTCCAGGAAAGTGCATTTCGTTGTTTACATGAATAACAAGCATATTTGGCCAAGTCATCAACATTTGAAAATCATATTTGGTGAAAATGTCAAAGTCTGAAACGTCTGAAAAAGGCACTTACAAATACCATTTATAAATAATTTTCTAAAAATTACAGGTAAGCAGGTAAATGTTCTAAAGATACCATGTGTTGTTGGGTCTGCTCCATCTTCTCTTATTTCCAAGAAGCTGCAAGGACCCCCAAAAATTACTACCATTATTTCCTACAGGGTACTTAACCAGCTTTCCAGGAAATTGGCACAGACTCACCTACCACAGTCAATATGTCCCTAGACATTAGGCCTTAAGGCAGAAAGACTACAACGAAGAACGCATACCTTTAATAAAGCCAGGAGATAAGCAGATCTAGTGCAGTCTTTCATGCTACGCAAAGTTAGAACAGACTTCCAAAGGGAGAAATTCTCTCTCTCGTTTTTCACTCTTAATGATCATTGAACATTGCATGGACCAAAAAGGAAATAAACAGGGGAAATAAAACAAACCATGAGTGGAATCACCAGAGGATTAAGAGTCCCTTTGAGGTGGCACCCAGCGATGCAGGGACAAGTGGAGAAAGCCTGACAAACACTTAGAGAACACTGCAGTCTGATGAACAAGGAAACTCACAACAGAATACAGAAGACTGTGAAAGAACTGAGGCCAAAGAGTCAGTGCTGCAATTTTACAGAGCTAAGTCCCAGATAGGAAACACAAACTCAGTTTTGATATAAGGCAAAACAGCCCAAGTGTGGCTGCCAGAAAATACAGAAATAAATTTTGGCAAACCATCCAGAATAAGCTATTCAAAGATATCACCTCTTTCAGGCTATCACTTAGGAAGAACAACAACCCTAGAGAATCCAAATGCTACAAGAAAAGATAAGAGAGGCAAAAATCATGCAGTGCTCAGAATCAGAGTTCACAAAATGACAGTACATGAATCTGACACAAAATGACATCTACATGAATCACCAGCCAAGACAAGACACAGTATTTGGAGAAAGATGAAAGAACTACAGTGAAACATATCATTTTGCAAACCCCAGCAGAGCATACACAGCATGGACAAATCAGATAACAAGAGGGCTATTAGTTCAGAGGAACTCTTCAAAAAGGCTGCAGGCAGTGTTGAAGCAGAATGAGTCTAGTAAGTATGGCACAGGTGAATACAGTTATGTTTGTGACAGTGAGTTAGCACTGAAAAAAAAAAAAAACCAAAACAAAACAAAACAAAAAAAAACAACCAAAACCAAAAAACAAAACTGGGCAGTAGGAAAGAAACAGGTGAAACTCAAGGCTCAAAGGCTTATCTTTACGAAGGGAGTTTTGTGTCAAATGCTTGAGGAAGAGCATGTATTCAATTTAAAACAGCGCTGAGAAAAAAAGTACCAATTACTGGATTCAAAACATGTCATGTCCACTGATTTTGCAAGAGGTTGTTCTCACTGGTAGAACTGATTCCTCAACTGTGTACAAGTTCAAAGAGTAATTGCTCTCAGAAAAAGGGAAGCTGTCAATAAAGTATAGAATAAAGCTAAAAGGGCTCAGGTTTCTGCCCCTATGAAAATTCTTATAACCTTAAGGAAGGGGTTAAAAGAGAAATTAGATAGGTTCACTTCTCTGGGAATTATAGAGCAAGTAGAAAATGAAGAAAAGGCTTTTACACTAGTTGGTCACTCTATTGAAAGCAAAGGACGCAAGCAACAAGGAAAAAAAGAGTGAAGCTTTGGCTTCTAAATATGCTAAAACACTTCTAAATAAAGGTGTGAAAAGAAAATTATTTCCACTACCTATGGGTAGAAAATTCTGGAAAAGATGTTCCCTGCCAAGTCTTTTTCTAGGCTTCATGAATCAGCAGGATTCTGGCCAATGAAATAGAAAAACAGTTTGTGTATTCAGACTTTCAACATCTGTTTGGGGGAACAGTTTCTTCAGATAATACCCAAGGTAATTCACAGGAAAATATAATCATTTTTTAATTATATAGGAGGCAGTAAAGTTCACTGAACTTCTCTTTTCATTGTGAAGGAAAAACAGTAGATGTCTATAAGCAGACACAATAAACACTTCTAGGAAAAAAGCTAGAGCTCTTGGACTAAAGTTAAAAAAAAATGTAAATTTAATTTGATAATATGGAACTGTCACAGGTGTTACTTAATATACCAAGGTGTTAACACAACAAGTTAGTACAACAAAGGTGTATAGAGGGATCCAATGCAACACAGACCTTACCAGCACAGGCAAGGAAGAGCTAAAGGAGCACCTTGGGAAGATAAAATTCTTGTCCAGACTTGTCATCCGTGAATGATAGAACACAGAGATGACCAATAAACATGCTGTGCAACATTCAGTCACAAAATTGAACTGGTAACTTAAAGAGATTCGCCCTCTTAGAAGAAACTGCAATAAGACAGTAAGAGCCAGTAAGGAGAAAATTAGATTTCTACAGTGCTCGTGAAGACTCTCAGACTACTATATGGGTGTAAAAAACTAGTGACCAGACACATACAGGCTATAGAGCTTTTGAAGCAAAACAACGTTGTGAATTCATTACGTGCAAACTGAAAAGAAAGCTCTGGCTTTCCCTGAAGTTTTGCACATAGTTTGAAGTTTCACTTGCATTAAACTGAAACTATTTCTTGCCATTACCAGTAAGGGCAAACTTCACATGGCAACCTTATAATGGAACCCTAGACAGCACTTTCAGCAGTTTTCACTGCTGTAGAAATTGAAAAATCTCATGGTGAATTCCCACTACTGTGAATCTTATGAGTTGCCTTTTGAGAAAAAGGGTTTGAGACACGGATTCTGGTCAAGATTTTGCATCAGCAAATTACAGGCTAGCATTAGGAAGCCACTGAAGTCACCTGGCAAAAACTTTTTCAGAGATCTGTAAGCAAAAATCTGATACCAGACCAGATATCCAAGATAAATGAAGATACATAATGAGCCGGACCAGTTTTTCTGAAAAATTATCTGTCTGTCTGACAGGAAGGTTTCACCACAGCCAGCAGTGTTGTTACAACAGATTGCTTTACCAAAATGGAGTTGCTGTGGCTAAAGAAAAGAGGTCATGTTCCCTACCTGACCCCCTTTCCCACATTGTGGCATGGTTCTGCATAAGTGTGTTTTCCAGCCCATAATATATGGAAGGACACCCTTCATACCCAAAAACACTTACAGGTTGATGCAACAGGTAGAGGGCTCTGTTCCTGCATTGACATCTGTGACCCTGCTGCACAGTGCCATTTCTTCACGTTGTTATCACCTTCATGAACATAAACTATGGAGAGACATGTAGCACTTTTTTGTTGTTTTGTTTTCAGCAGGGCAGGAACTGTACTATACAGTGATAACTTGACCCTCAGAACAACCACAATAACTAGGCAAAGTATCATACAGCAGTAAAGGTAAAGACATAGAGAGAAAGGGTGATGGGGGTGAGAAGGCGGTTGACAGCAGCAAAAAGGGAATTCAGGTCATAAGCAGTGGGAACATAAACAGAAATAGAAAAGAAGAGGGGGAAAACAGAAAGGAAGACCTCGGTGGGAAAAAAAAAAAAAAAAGAAAAAGAAAAAAAAGCAGGAGCAAAAGTGATTAACAACACAGTCAGGATCAAATAACAAAGGCAGAAGCAGTCAGATGGGAGAGGAAAGAGAAGCAGAGGGAAAAGGAAAGGAAAAAAGGCAGAGGGAGCAGAAGCGCCCAGACCCTGTGGAAGGAGGCCTTACTCTCTGGAGGCTGGAATGGAGCCAATGACCTATCGTGTCTGCATGCTCCTGTAGCACAAAAGACATGTCTCTTCTGATGTTGGCAAATTCACGCCCCAATGCCAGAAACTGCCTGTTAAAAAAGTAAATTTTTAATTATAAATTCTGGCATAAAGCATTCACACAAAGAGGTTTATTTCAGCATTATGGGGAATCTTTTCCAGGAATTACCCATCTCTTGAGTGATTGACCTTGAAATCTTAACATTCCTGTATGTAATCCATTTTGGATGTTATGCATACAAAACAGAGAATCAGAGAAAGATGTAATTATTTGACTCCGTCAAAATGCAACTATTCCTGCGGTGAACTTGACTTTGACCTTCGTATCACATTTGCCACATGCATTCTATAGTTATTCATCATTTTCACACATCAAGTGCACCTCAGTTCCTTTGTTTTAACACTGAAATGCAGTGCAGAGCAGCTGGCCAGATTGTTCATTCTGTTTATCCAGAGGTCAGGGGAAATGTGAAAATTGGAAATCTTGTTAATATGCTTAAAAGGTAAGACAATCTCATCCCTACTTTACTGTACAGTCTGCTTTTGTAATAAAACACTTTTCATCTTGCTATGAGAGGAATTTTTGTTTTCTTTTAATTGCAACTAGGGAATCAGAATGGATAAAGTTTCATCTCGTTTAAAAGTTCATCTGATTCATGCTCAACATTCATGCTTGCCTTTCTGAAGGCAAAAGATGGTGCTTTGTACCTTCTCTCTACCCACACTAGGAAGACTTGATCAACCTCTGTAAATAATAGATTGGCACTAATTTCTGTGCTCATGGCCAGAGGCAAGATTGCATGGTGTCTGCTAATGAAAATAATTGTGAGGAGACAGAGGACAAAATAAAGAGACAGTGAGAAATAAAATCGAACTTTTAAAAAAACTTTAAATTGCAAATCACTGTCTACTGTTCTCTCCTCATTTGTATAGAAAAAGCCAGCTGAGTCTAAATTAGAACTCAGTGAATAATTCATAACAAATAATTTATTAATCAAATTTCCCTTTTTCTATTTGTGAACTAAAATCAAATTTCTTAATTATATTTGATATTCAAAACTAGTCATGTATTTCTTCATTTAACATCTTTTTCTTCTACACAACAATCATAAGCAATATGGTACAAATACTAAGATAGAAGATTTTGTAAATTGGGCTTGGCTTTGGGGCCAGCCCAATGACTTCACTGGGTCCAAAACTCCACCCCTTTAACTCTCACAGGCTATTTTGCAAGTCCACAACACAGTGACATCTGTCACATGATACAAATTCAGTGTGGCATCTGAATTTTTATTACCTCATTCAAATGTATCCTTCAGAGTGATACTGTGTCAACAAGATAAACATCTCTGCTTAAAAACTTCTGGTTAACTCTGATCACAATGAAAGAATACTGAAAAGCACAGTCATGCCTGAATCAAAAGGGGTTTTGGTTTTTCACTGGCACTGTGTACTCATGGAAAATCTGGGTTTTTTCTGCCTCATCTTGTCAATGTTTTTGGAGCTAAACTATAAGTATAACTTAGTATTTATTACACCTGTCTGGACTGTTTTTTCTTCATATTCTTTCCCTTTTCAGATTTTCATTCTAACCAAATCACTTTCACATGATAATGAGCTCCTAACTAAATCACATTAAATTTCATTCGCTTGGGGCAAGACTGACAAAAGTTAGACCCTGTGGAGTGTTTTTACTTCTTTCCTATCTTGTTCTCTCCCCAAAGGTGTGAGAGACAATACCTTGTAGTTTCACTCCCTGCTGACTTCTCTTCCTGGCTTTTCGAGCGTCCCTCTTCATCTTCCGTGCTTGACATTGCAGCAGAGGGAGTGCAGAAAAGCTGTTGAATAGTAAAAGACCAGCGGGCTAAAAAGATCCTTCTTCTCTCTAATGCCTTCTGCCCAGGCTGCATTATTTCCAAATTGCTCTAGATGCTTGCAGCTGGAATTGCCACCCATTTTCTGTTTCCATGAGAAGTGTGAAGAACCAGGAATAAGGAAGAGTGGCAGGGCATTGCCAAGGACAAGGAGGCAGTGCTGTGAACACAAAAATTCTGTTTCCCCAAGGGCCAAAGAGAGCTCTCAGTCCCATTGCCATCTGATGTGAGCAGCCATAAAGGTGGCCTGGTTAGAAGGGGAAAATTAATGAACAGAAGAAAATGTCTACAGAAAAATACTGACAGAGATCGCCTCCCAACCTGGGAGCTGTAAGCCTGAGAACTAGACTTTGGAACAAGAATCATCTTTGAAAAGTGCAGCTTGGCTCTCTGAAGTACAGCTGCCATACCTAGAAGGCACCTAGACATGATGAGCTACCACAAATAAGTGCAAAACCAAGAAACAGTAACGGCAGCTTGTCATGTGGAACAGTAGCAACAGTCTGGAAAAATAATATGGGCCTGAAAGAACAGCATCATTGGCTGTTACAGATGAAAAATAGAAATTAACAGCACCTATTGGCAATCTGAAGACATGGTGTCCTATGCCCTCTTATCTCTATGATATAGGAGGGACTTAATTTTTATCCAAAATGAACCGTCTCTCTCTGAGAACTTCCCATGCTGCATGTATATTTCCTTTCCTAAGCATCTTGAATGCCACATAAACTTCCTGGAGATGTTGGACTCCCCGCAAGGACGTCTGGCTGGCTCTAGGCTCCTTGACACAACCATTTTTGAGGTGAGACTCTGTTATCTAACTAGTGCCCCTTTGGATCCACTTATTGTAGGTTTGTCTTCCAGCCTCTGGGATGGTTGGGTCCCCCTCTAGGATCAGTTTGTCCTCCCTTTTGGTATGGTTTGGCCCCTTCTGAAATCTGTATAATTCACTTGATATGCATGTTATATATATCTATATAAATAATTTATCATAAGTATATCTGTTGTCATATTGTTGATAAGTTTGTTCACTAATGATAAGTTTGTAGTAACCTGCAATATTATATACTTACTTTTGCTGTTGCTCTTGTATTGATTGTTACTATATGACTGATTGCTTCTGTTATTTACTGCTACCATACTACTGATTGGTGTTGAGTTATAGATTGTTGATAGTAATTTATAATAGCTTTACATATATATGTATACACTTTATTAATCATAGGTATACTTGCTGGTGGTGGTTTTTGTGGTAGTTTACTTACTAGTGGTAATTTTTGTAGTATTTGTGGTAATCTGTAATAAAGTAGAGAAATGTACAGAGTAAAGCCTCTGTGTCTTTGTGTATTATGGAGTCCTACAAACGTACAGTCACAATCTCTACACACCCGCAGGCTGGATAACCCTTTGGGTCATGACACCATCATTCCACCATCTATCCAAGTTATTGTCAGTAACTTGGAGATCCAACAATCAAAGAGTCCTCCTCTCTTTTGATGTACCTTCTGCTTCCTCGTCAACACCTCTATCTCCTTCCTTAAGTTAATTTAACTGCAATTCATCCTTTTTCTTCTCCCAGGCTTACCAATCAGTCTTCTGGCACATGAACAATTTTCTTCCTCAATTCGTCTTCTGTGTCTCTGGCCTCCACAGGACCCCTAATCTTACTTTAGTCTATCACCTATTTAGCCTCCAGTGCATCCTATAATTTAACCAGCTCCACAGTCAAACATCTACTCCATTAATTAAATGCTCAAACTATAATTCCTACTATTTTTATTACCATTACTACTAATAATAAAGACAAAAACATTTGGTAAAAATCTTCAAAGTCTTACATAAACTCACTTCATTAGAGCTAGAAAAAATTCTCTGCAGTACAACACAGTATTTTAAATTCATTTGGCACCTATCACAGGAATGGATTACATGCCCTTGGACTGAATTAACACAGGAGGCTTTCAATATATTCTCACATGCTTTGGCACTTGGGCATTACGTCAACTGGCCTCAGGTATATGTAGACAGAGACTCATGCATACAGCAGCCACAGGAATCATTTGCTGAGCCATGGACCAATAAACCAAGAATTATCTGACGCCATGGACAGTGACAAGAAGTCACTTTCTGTTATCAATTTTTGGCTAAGGAATTATCATCTGTTTAGCAGCCCTGTTTATCCTTTTATAATCCGCTGTCAAGGACTGAAAAGAAGCCTGAATAACAATAGAAGATAGTAATTTTAAGGATATCTTCCTCAAAAGAAATGTGTGTTGATGGAATTAATAATTTGAAAATTTGTGTGTGGTTTGGCAAAAACAGCTTTGTATAAATGGCAGAGAAAATTTACAGAGGTCGCCATAAAAAGCTAGAAATTTTCTTTTTTCCTGCAACTAAGTTCCCACTAGAGCAGTGTGTGCCTTATTCTTTCATTTCTATATATTGGGTTTATGAAGAACTGAGGCAGCAATTCCCAAGAAATCAAACCAATGGGAGACTGGCTGATGAAATATCCCTGGGTCTCCTCTTTGCTTCCACCCTTAAAAGACATATAAAATTGAATTCATGGTACACTTTTTTGTATGACCAATTTCTGCAAACCCCACAGAGGGATCAATCAGAAAGAGAGGGGTCTGCAGAATTGTGAACATGACGAAAGGTGATCTAATATGCAACCTCTCTGCTACACTAGCTTTTTTAGGTGTTTGAGAATTTCTGACATGAAATGAATTTGGCAGGTACTGTATAATATTAGCAAGCTACAAAGGAGAATGTTAAGATCAAGTGAAGCAACAATATATACCCACTTTTCATTTTTGTAGTTTATTACTACATTCTTAGAACTATGTATGGAACCATATAAGGTAAGGTTGAGAAGGATTAAAAAGAAAAATAGAGCTGAACACATATACTTGACTAAATAAGACTTAAATGAGTATTTTACTGCTTCTCTTATCCACACTTAATAACCTTTTTGGGGAGAGGAGGTAACATGAATACTTAATCATGTTTCCTCTGAAGACCTTCATGTCATAGTACTTTTGCCAACACTCTTGAGTTTATTCCAGCTATGTACTTCAGAGCTGGCTGACAGTATCCATCTTCAGCTTTATCTTACTCTGAAACAACAGCACTCAATATTTCAGAGTCTGATAAATGACTGGAAAGCACCACTAATTTGCTGGATATTCAGGATACTGCAAATGATCTTCAAATGTAATGAGATCTGGGAGCTGTCAATCCAGAGGAGAATTGCTCCTGCATTAAAGAAAATGCCAAAGGTAAGAAACATCTTAGCTGGAAGAAATCTATACACCTTACGGTAAATTCAGATACAGACAGCAGTATTCCAATTTACTACTCAGTCTCAAGTAATCACACCAGCCACTGACGGAATTGCTAGTTTTACTGAACAGTTTCCACAGTAATATTGCTTTATCAATAAGTATATATTCATGTGTAAAACACAGGGTAATTTTTTAGGTAAAAAGAGGTAAAGTAGTAAAAGAGTCTAACTGGAGTCCAGTGCAGGTAAAGGAGTTTAGGTGAAGGCCAATAACTAATGGTGTACCCCAGGGCTCAATATTGGGTCAAGTCCTGTTTAACGTCTTCATTAATGAGCTGGATGATGGTGCAGGGCACTCTCAACATCTCAGCTGATGACGCCAAACTGGGAGGAGGGGCTGGTACACCAGAGGGTCGTTCTGCCATCCAGAGAGACCTGGACAGGCTGGAGAAATGGGCTGGCAAGAAACTCATGAAGTTCAACAAGTGAAAGTGCAAAGCCCTGCACCTGGGGAGGAACAACCCCAGGCACCAGTACCTGCTGGCAGCCACCCAGGTGGAAAGCAGCTTGGCAGCGAAGGACCTGGGGATCCTGGTGGGCAACAAGCTGACCATGACACAGCAGTGTGCCCTTGCTGCTAAGAAGGCTGACAGTGTCCTGGGCTGCATACTCAGCACCGGTGAGGCCAAACTGCTTCCAGTTCTAGGCTCCCCAGTACAAGAGACATGGGCATACTAGAGAGTCCAATAAAGGGCCACCAAAATGATGAAGGGACTGGAACATCTGTCCTATGAGGAAAGGCTGAGAAAGCTTGGACTGTCTAGCCTGAAGAAGACAGGGCTTAGGGGGATCTCATCAATATATATAAATAGCTGAAGGGAAGACGCAAAGAGAACAGAACCAGGATCTTTTCAGCGATGCCCAAAGGCAGGACCAGAGGCAATGGGCACAAACTGAAATACAGGAGGCTCTATCTGAACATCAGGAAGCACTGTGAGAGTGATTCTGCTCATCCAACCTATACTTCAACAACTCGCCTATGAGGATCCTATGGGAGACAGTCTTGAATGCTTTCCTGAAGTCAAGATAGACAATATCTGCTGCTATCCCCTTGTCATTCCGTCACACAAGGTTATCAGGCTGGTCAAGCATGACTGCCATACAAAGGTATTACAGAGGTTTAAACAGACAAAACAGAGCCTCTCTTTACATCTTCAAGAATATTTGGGAAAAAAAAAAAAAAAAAAGAAGGCATCTTTCCTGAAGATATTTACCAGCAAACTAAGCCCAAAGTGACTTTTGCGTTAATCTGTGGTTCAAACAGAACCAGAAAATAAAGAGTTTCAGAAGAAAAGGTTGGGGTTTTTTTAATTGTGTTTAGAACAAATGACAAACAAAATTATGCACACTGGACTACAGTTTCCTGGTTTGTGCTTCATGTAGATACTAACACTTCTTAAACAAGCATGTTTATACAAGTATTTATGAAATAATGATAAATTGTATGATGTCCATCATTTTGAATGCTATTTAGCTATAGAAGCCCTAAGACAGAAGTAAAGGTCAATTATGGAACATTATTTGGAAAACATACATACAAGTTTAAAATTCAGTTTTTGTAGTCAAGTATTTAATTGCCACCATGAATATTACAGCATGAAAATTTGCTCTTTTTTTCCCAGAAGCTGGAAATTTATGCTAGTCAAAAGTAAAACCATTAAATCTCTAGTTGTGCCATATGTGTACATTCAAAGCTTAATTCTCCAAGCCTACTAATTTTTTCTCTTCAGCAAAACAATTTTCATAACCCAAGATCAATTTGGGAGACAGTATTAATTCTCAGCATATCATAACACTGAATAAGACATGTGAGGCTGCTCCGTTTTTTTATCCAACTCTCATACAGACACTCTTCAGTATTCCTAGCTTCTTTTGTGTAGTAGAAATCCTGATGAACAAATCTCTGAAATGAGAGAATGTGAAAGGTCAAAGGCAAAGTATATCACTGTCATTTTACATTTTTACCCTTTCAGTAGGTACCTCCATGTATTCCCTATTTTCTTCATCAGAAGAAAACCTGCAGGTGTGATTTCATCTTGATTATTGGTTGTAATTCTAGTATTACATGCAAATATAGCAGGACATAATTCTATTATGAAAACAGAATCAAACACATAGCGTCCCCAGGTGTAATAGTCTGTATTTTAACACAAGAAGCAACTCTTGGATTTTGCTACCTAGAATCCTTAACAGGAAGTAACATGATTAGTTGCAGCTCACCTCAAGGTTTCCATCTTCTCTTATAAAACGTTATTCCCTCATGTGTGATATATTGCACTTGCTGCAATCCTCCTCTGCATCCCAATTTACTCTTTTTCAGTGCATCAAACTTGTTGCCGTCAAAAGCATATTATTTTCTGGCTGCACTTACTGAGTTAGTTCCTCTTTTACAGCCAATTTCTTGTTTCTCTTAGCAGGAAAGTTCTAACTTTTTGTCCTCACTTTTAGGGCTTGTCACAACACTGTTTCTTCCCACCTACAGTTCAGTTCTTGTGTCCTCCTACACAGCTAATGAGATGACAATACTTATTACAATTTTCCTGGTTTATTGTGCCCCTTCCTTTTTTATCCCTTCCCACCTTGCAAGAACATAAAACTGAATCAGAAAAGGGTCTAACTAGTCCAATATCTGATTTCTAGTGCTGACAAAAAATGTCTGCCTCAGGAAGAGTGAAAACGTGTACATGTATATAATTCTCCTCTCAAGTACTCCACCCATTTTGAGCCATTCTCACTCTAGGATTTCCTAATACAGGGAAAGTTTCTGTATTTTGTATCCCACTCATATTTCTCTTCCAAGTAGTTGTCCAGTCTCCCTGGAGACTTACGTAAATGTCTAGTATGCACAACCATTTTTTGTCTGTGGCATACAGGTGCTATCTCCTTCACAAGAAACTTACTCTGTTTTTTGGTTTGGTTTTTTGGTTTGGTTTTTTGGTTTGGTTGTTTTGTTGGGTTTTTTTTATGTTTTGTTTTTATGTTTTGTTTCTATTGCTTATATCGGGTGCATGCACTCATACTGGAAGAAAAAGTGAAAAAGTAATTTTTAGCCACTCTGTGTTATTCATAATTTTGTAGATGTTTATATCTCCCTTAAGTCATCCTTTTCCGAGGCTGAAGTATCACTTCCTCTTGCAAAAGCTATTCCTTACTATTGATCATCCTTTCTGTCCTTCTCAGAAGCTTTTCCACTTCTTCTGTAGCTATTTTAAGGTGAGATAACAAGATCTGCATACA
Organism: Vanellus vanellus; assembly: GCF_965231255.1. NCBI lineage: Eukaryota > Metazoa > Chordata > Aves > Charadriiformes > Charadriidae > Vanellus > Vanellus vanellus. The sequence continues at coordinate 28,500,354 of NC_138908.1, forward strand.
GGTATGCACCGTTCACAACCCTTTCTTTACATCAACAGTAAGTAAAACAGACAATTTGGTGCAGGGCCAGAATCTTGAAGCCAAAGCTTCTTGGATGTGGCAAAATACACCATTAATGTTCCCCTAGACACCTTGGTTTTTTCATCTTTTTCTAAGTTCCTATACCTCAGTTCTAGTGCAAGACAAAGTAAAAGCAAACTGCTCTAACCTTAAAGGGCTGTCAGCGCTTGTTCTACATATTATTCTCTGCTATCTGTGTTCTTAGAAACTAGAGACTCTTCCATCTCAATTTGCATTAATTGTTCAGTCTCCTGAAATCATACTTCTTCCCACATGTTCTTCTGGGTTAGGAATGTGCCTTCAGTATTCCTTCCAACATTGTGCACTCTGGCAGGATTCAATAACCATCAATAACATAGATGTGTAGAGTATTTGGTGTATTCTGCACAAAACACAGCTTTGGGGATGTTAACTGTACATTCAGCTGTTAGAACCGTTTCACTGATTGTGTTCCACACTGAGCACTGCAACTCTGAGGAAACCCGCAGAAGAGTTCATAATAGTTCAAATCAACAATTAGTGTAACACATAAAAATGTCTTACTTATGGGGAATACTGATATCTATTGCTCTGATGATTAAAGCTTAATTTACACTGTTTAAAGCAGTTAGAAGACTTATATTTTAAAAACTTTTTTAGAGAAGCTCCATTTAAGTTGATTGTCCTGCTCTGATACGTTAGCTTTCGTAAGAACGAATTTTTTCTCCGGGTTGCAAATGATTACATAGACAAAGGAATCTGTGATAAAATTGTCTGACAAAGCATAGGTCTTTCAGGTCCTCAACTGAGACCTGAAACTGCTTTCTCACTTTTTCTGAAAAGAAAAGAACTCTCATGAAATGAACAAACTTGTCAGTTGGTCAAAAAAATGAGGAAGAGTGAGAAAGCATGAAGGTAAAAAATGTAAAAGAGAGAAAGAGATGAAAAGACAGGGGGTTTCTTAATCTTGGTGGGCTGAACTAATAGTCATCTTCCTTTTAGTTTATAATTGTCATAATTTGTTTTTAACTTGTAATTTGCCCAACAATTAAAAAAAAAAGATTTGGAAAAACACTAATATAAAAATTAGTTATGTTAGCATTCGTATACATGTTTTTTTATTAAAGTTCAGGAATAATCTTTCACATAAAGCATGTTCAGAGATGTAGATTTTTCTTTTCCTGAAATGAAAAGATGTAAATTCGGAATTCACCCAATTATATCCCACAAAACCTACTGAAATGTTTCTGCAAAAAGTATTTTTCTCTTTCCAATCAGGCGGGCTAAAATTAAAAAGTTGGCAAAAAGAAAAAAGTTTAAAATGCTTCTTCAGGGAAGTGTAAAGAGTTTTGCTTTCTGCATAACAATTAATTGTAGTACTACCGGTTATTTTCCACTAGCCAGATGTTTATGAAATAATATAAATATCATTTAAGCCCTAGTAACTATATTTTCTCTTGTGTTCTTGCATATTTCAGAAAATTTGCAGATTACAGGGGGATACCAAAGCAGTTTTTAATGGCTTAGTTCTCAAGGACAGTACTAAATGTAATCTTGGAGAATGTGTAGTATCAACACAGTGTATTCATATGTTTTACTGATAAAGACAGAGACTGCAGTCGATTCACATATTGCATTGATAACAGCAGAGGCTACCATACTGCCATAAGCAGTGACAAACTTTTACTGTTTCAGCACTTAGAGTCAAAAATTACCTAGAACCTTTGATAACCCCAGTAATATGTCTGATGCCATACAAGTAGCAACAGTAAGATTCAGAAGAATCTTCTCCAGGTCCATCACAATATTCAAATTCCACACACATTTTGCCCATTTCCCTAACTAAATACGTCTTTTAAAATACTCTTATTTATTATATTTGGCTGTACTTAAAGTGCCATGGGCAAGATTTATGTGGATAAACCTGAGATGGAGAAATTAGCGCATTTTACAGGTCAATGCACGTTGCTCTACTCCAGCAACAAGCCGTACCCCAACACAAAAATTGAAAATGGAGTGAAATAGAATGGGTTCCATTCATAATAAATTTATTCTGTTGAACTAGTTGGTCTGAGGCTGACAACGGTTGCCTCTGTATGGAAGCATACTATTTCTGCATCCTTTAATCCTCCACACACAAAGAGCTCTGTAAGTTCTATACACGCACATTGTAAAGACACAAAAATCTCTGTCCTACAGACCCTCTCAACATAAAACCACTTTTTCATAATATTTGTGCTTTCATTTTACTGCTGTTCTCTTCCTTTCCCAAATTGGTTCCCATGGGCCCACCTAGTTTGTAGGACGAGATAGCTGTAAGACACTAACCCTTTCAAACTCAGAAAACAGGTGTTTGAAAGTAAAGAACTTACTCATGGGTGTTGAAATAGCAGTGCATGGTGGGAAAAGGAACACAAATAATAGCAGCTGTGTCCCACAAGCACAACAGCTGTTATATGTTTGTGCCTTAACACCTGTTGGAGGCTGGCAAACTCATGTCTACTGTGCTCGCTTTATTATGTACTAGTCAGAAGGAAAAACAACTGATGGTAGAATAAAAGAAAAAAGAGCATGGTTCTTCAGCAAAGGAGAGCTCCTACATTAAACTTACAATTTCTTTATGTTCTTAGTCTTCTATTAAAACATACTTTATTTCAGTTTAAGTAACCAGCAATCAACACTATATAGCACGGTATCAATGAACATATGCTTTGATTTTCACTTTGAATTAGATAAAGCAGCAGGTCTTTTATCCTCCTTATCCTCCATAAAGAGACTTGTGATACAAGAGGCAATGGTTGCCAATGAGTTTCAATTTTTTGAGTACTTGGATTTAATATGTATTTATGATGTTCAGTCTCTTAGCTCATAATATATATGTGCAGGTCCCCTGCTGATAATTAACAGCTTTGACAGAATTTTATGGTGAATTTGGGGATTTCATTAATTTTCCTAGAGAATAAAGTTAGAGGGAAGCAGGAGTGTGTGCTAACAGCTGTGCAGGTGGGTTTTTTAAAAGGAAAGCATAACAATTCAATCTTGAAACAAAGGAAGTTGCTTACTACAAATGCTTTTTAAGAATTCTTTCAGCTCTATTCCTCATATTTTTTTTAAGTGTTGGTAAATGATTTAAGGACCGAGTGTTTTTTGGTAACACCTCCACTGAAATCTGACAGCTGTTTAGCAAGAATATAGCTTTATTCTTGGTGTAGTTCTTCCAGAAATGAAAAGTACTACTGATGAACTAAAGAACGTAAGAAAGACCCCTTCTGGTATTCTGGAATAGTGATGATAGTGATAAAGAAGAAAAAAAAAGTAACTGAAGGAACTTTTCAGAACAATCCAAACACTCTCCGTGAAGGACATCCTTCAATAATTTCTCCTAAGCAGCATTTGTATCTCAGGATATAACTTTTACTCCTGCCATTCCTAGGTATTGTAGGCATCGAACCAGCAAATACATTATTTAGTCATCATGTATTTCAGTAATCCCCTAATAAACTATAGCTAGGATATTTATTAGAGTGTCACAATTGTCAAAGGATAGGAGAGCAAATGATAAAATAATGAAATGCTTAAAAGCAAGAAAGGTCCTGGATTTTATTGTTATGCCTGTGCTTACATGTCTTAGACACAGTCTGTTTTCAGTAAAGATTGATGATGAAAAATAGAGATTAGCCTTTTTCTAATTTATGAAGTAGGTCATAAACAAGCTGTTAATGTATTTTGTAACACATAAAATTAACATATGCTGTAAGGACTATGCACAAATGTTAATGACACTGAGCAAGATTATTATTACGTCGTTAATCACAAAACTGTTACTACTATAACAGGAACTATCCCTCTTTTGCTTCATACTCAGGAGAAAGCAGTCAAATGTCCCTTCCTGACAACACATTCTACCACGATGAAGTAAAATTTAAGATTTTAAATACCTTTTTTCATCTTTTCTTCATGATCATATTCTTTACTATGGGGGGGTTCTGCTCACAGATCAAAGATAACTGTTGCTGAATTAAGGTATAATCAAATAAAGCAAATCCTCCCACTTTGCCTTGTCCATGCATGTAGACAGAAACACAGCTACAATTAAGCTTTCCTAACTTAACAGATGAAGATTACCTTCTTCTTTGTTGCAGTCGGTTCCATGTGCATTTCAAATGTTCCCTCAGGGTATTAATGTACATAGCTAGTTTACACGGATCAGCTAAAACGGATGCCCTAATCAGACACACAAGGACACTGGAACTGAAATAAGAAAGCAAGTGGCCTCTTGGGAATACAGTCTCAGGATAACTCTCCATTATTGTTATCAGTCCTACAATATGAAAGTCACATTCAGAATATTATTTATTACACGTTCCTGTGGATTTTAACAGAGTATGCAAAAGGTGAACTGAAAGGCTTGTAACCGACCAAATCCTTGGTTCAAAGTCTTTTTGAACTTTAACAGCTGAAAATAATTTCTGAAACAGAAACTTCCAAAATTTGGAAGTTTGAAGAAAAATGATATATCACTAAAAAGAGCACTCTATAACCTCTGTTTGCATTTCAAAGGAGTTCCATTGCTATTTTGGGGCAATCTCTCCTTCTCTTTCTCTCTGTTTCTCACACACACGCAGAACTGGGCAGAGAGGCAAGGAGAGAGCCAGAGAAGATGGTGTCTTTTGGATAGCATAATTACCTGATAGATGTCAACCATTATAACAGTTGTTTCAAATTCATTCTCCTGCTAAAGTAGATGGACTAATACAATATCCCACAGAGAAACCAAGTTCCATTCTGCTGTGCTTTCTATAATAGCGTTGAAAATAACCTGCAGCCAGATCGTAAAGACTCAGATGTTTACAGTGGGAATTGAAATACCTGCAAATCAATGATCCTCCTGGCTAAGTATAAAGGCCTTGTAAACACCATGAGCAGCTGCATTTTTTTACTTATCTTTCCCAAATGCCTACAGTATCACCTCTTCACATACTTAGAAGCGCCTCTGTCTAGGCAAGATAGTTCCCTCCTGTTGAGGCTCTTCTATTGGGCAGATTTGTCTGCTTCACACTTCAAGGAAGCAGAATTGGCACCCATCTTCAAGGGTGGATTACTTAGAAAGGATGCAGATAGTGGCAGTCATTAACATATACTCGGTATTTCTTATTTGCAATGTCGAGACAGCTCCCTGTTCTGCATGCTAAATTGTTTTAGAAAAGCACGCTAAAGCTCCTAACCACTCATTAGCTAAGAAAGACGTTTATCTTGGGTATTTCATTCTGGGTTGCGGATTCCACTACGAATAGGAAGCATTTAAAAAGTTAAGCACAGAAGTAATCTATGCCATAGTGTCTAAGACATTTTTTTGAACTTTGTTCTTATTGCAATTTTACCAGTTAAAGAGATTTGGATTATGGAAATGTTTTCTCACAAGCATTTTCAGCAGTTCTTTATTTTACACTTGCATTTACTACTTTGAGGACAAAACTGTATTTCAGTGGAGCTGCTGTACTACATATCGTTCCACTATGAAATGTAGTTCCTACTGTTACATGCTCGCAAAATTAACCCTTAGTGTTTCTGCCAGGTTTGGCTGCTCTTCCTATCTCAGAGATACCTTGTTTTCCTCTCAAGAGAAACTGAAAATATAATGTATTTTCAAGTTAAAAGCCACCAGATTTGTGGTTTATACTAAAACTTGAGATGAGAGTGAAAAAAAATAAAAATGTCTGTAAGGGCAGGCTGACCCTTGGAAGCAAAAGCAGTTCATAACGCGTTTTTGTTGTTGCCATCGTAATATCTTCTACTTCAAATTATCATAGAAAAAGTCATAGGTTCTTTGGGTTTTTCTAGTGGTTAATTTTTAACAAAAGACATTTGTAACTTTGAATAACAGCTTTTGATTGAACATTTTAAAAAAAAGTCACCCAACTCTTAAAAAAGGAACATGCTTTGTAGTACATTTAGGTAGTATGTTAAAATAAAATCATAGAATCATAGAATAGTTTAGGTTGGAAAGGACCTTGAAGATCATTGAGTTCCAACCCCCCTGCCATAGACAGGGACACCTCCCACTAGACCAGGTTGAGCAAGGCCATGTCCAGACTGGGCTTGAACACCTCCAGGGATGGGGCCTCAACAACCTCTCTGGGAAACCTGTTCCAGTGCCTTACTACCCTCAAAGAGAAAAATTTCTTCCTAATGTTCAATCTGAACCTGCCCTCTTCCAGTGTGAAGCCATTCCCCCTCATCTTATCGCTACATGCCCTAGTAAAAAGTCCTTCCCCAGCTCTCCTGTAGGCCCCCTTTAGGTACTGGAAGGCCACAATAAGATCTCCCTGGAGCCTTCTCTTCTCCAGGCTGAACAGCCCCAACTCTCTCAGCCTCTCCTCATAGGAGAGGTGCTCCATCCCTCAGATCATCCTCGTAGCCCTCGCACTCCAATGGGTCCATGTCCTTGTTATGTTGGGGACTCCAGAGCTGGATGCAGTACTCCAGGTGGGGTCTCACGAAGAGTGGAGTAAAGGGGCTGAATCACCTCCTTGGATCTGCTGGCCACACTTCTTTTGATGCAGCCCAGGGTACAGTTGGCCTTCTGGGCTGCAATCGCACACTGCTGACTCATGTTGAGCTTCTCGTCAATCAGCACCCCAGGTCCCTCTCCTCAGGGCTGCTTTCCCGCCATTCCCCGCCGAGCCTATATTTGTGCTTGGGATTGCCCCGATCCAGATATAGGACCTTGCACTTAGCCTTGTTGAACTGCATGAGGTTGGCATGAGCCCACCTCTTCAGCCTGTCCAACAGGTACACAACACAACTGGTATTTCTAGAGATTTTAATTCTAATTAAATAAGAAATCTCTGATTCCCATTCCCCTCCTTGAAATTAACTGAGAGTAAGCAATTTTAGATTCTATCATCTATTGTCTCAAACAACAGATGGTTCAATATTTCCACATATCTCAAGTTTCCCACTTTGTTCCAGTGGAGACAATTTACTGAAGAAAAGTGCAATCTAAATTAGAAGTCTTGAAGTACTCTGCTTAATTACATACAGATGGATTAAATGTAACCTTAATGTAGCAGATGATGTGGTTCTCAGGTACAGTATGGCCCAGCTGTTTTATGTATTTATGGTGCTTTTTTATCCCTGTAAATTCATAATAATTTATAATGTGGAAGTCTAAAGGATGAAATGCGAGTCTTAGACACATAATATATTTAGGAACAATTAGCTTTAAAGAAACAATTTTAAGATCAGATTTTTTGTTATTTTGACAAAACATAGCTCGTATTCATTAGAATGTAGTTCCAAAACTATCTATTTTAAACCCTTATCAAAAGAAATTGGTGCAAATTTCTTTCTATATATTATGCTTTACTTGCTTATAGCTGAAACTGACCCAAAAAAACAACTTGTCTTTATTTTTCCTCTGATCTGAAGGTGCTTAAATGGTAGTTTAACTTGTTCTTTGTAGCATCTAAATTCAGATTAAATACTATTGTAGAATAGGTATGACAAAAACAGACAGAGCTGAATTAACCAAGAATGAGGTTTGGGTTTAAATTGCCTCTTTTTAATTTACAAATCATTTTGATTTCTGCCTAGGTTTCATAATATATATTGCATGTAATTAAATGGATAGAAAAAACGTAAATAAATTATTTCTGCTGCATTCATATAGTTTGTGATGCTGTAATCTCAGCTTCTGATGAATTACTTAAACATTTTAAGAAGAAAAACTACAAAATAAATAGCTGATGCCAAATATGAAATCTGAAAAGAATACAAATTTTTACTGAAAGTTATAAATCTTTAGGAATAATTAACCAGTTCTGCAAATATCCAGTAACACTCTGAGGACTTTTGAAAAAGAAATAACATAAACTGATAAGCTAGAATGAATTAAACTCATTGATTTTCTTCTCAATTTTGTTTTCATTTCAGAAAAAAAAAAAGTGTGATATATTAAAAGTAAATAGACTTAGGCATTCTGTACTAAATAGAAGATTCATTCATGACATTGAGTTAACTGTTCTCTGGACACAAATAGATTTTGTAGTGTATTTTATTTTAAAATACAATTCAGATGAAATAATAAAAAATGCAAGGGAATAAATACACAGAAGTACTCTAAAGAAATAACATTGAGTTAAGCAACAAGTCCATACTACCAAAATATTTCGCACTCAAAGTGTTTAAACAAGCACTGCATGATATATCATGACATTAGTTTAATCACTGAGTAAATAAATGTTCATTTATAGTAAGTATGATCCCACTATGCTCAGCAAGACTACTATATGGTTTTAATTCATTTTGTGCCTACTCTTTAAATATTATACTCTCTCTTAACTCTTGAGTCTGCCTTGACAGTAAACAGCCTTCGTTAGAAATATTTTTGTCATTTTAAATGAAGGAAAAACATCAGATATCTGGTTAACGTCTTCCTGAATATTCTATGGAGCACTCTGTAGTGTTTATTGATTACCTTGTATTTAAATGTCTCTTACTTAGTTGCTTCTTCCTTGGCATTCTTATGGATTTAGAGTTGTATGTGTATGAGCTGATACCAAGTAAGACAAATATGGCTGCTAACAAACTGGATGTATATAACCCTAAGTACAGGGACATAAGAACAATTCACAAAAATAATGGGGAAGGTCACCACCAAAAGAGAAAAAAATAAATTGGTTAGAAAAATCGCAAAGAAATGTTTACATTGATCGATAATACTGGAAAGGGAGGCAAAAGCACTCAAAAGTCATATCAACTTCCATCACATCCCTAGTAGAAATGGAAGACAAACAAGGAAATAGATTCACCAGGTCCTGAAGAGCAAATGGAAAGACAAGCACTTTTGATCTTAAACTGAACATGGTACTTATACACAAAAAGATGAAAGTTTGGTCTGGGAAACTTAAAGTCGCTGTCAGAAAACTAAACAATAAGGCTGGGAAGTAATGGCTGTGAATCTATCCAGAGTAAATAATCAAGGCATCCATGAAAGATGAAAGATGAAATTAAGTGCAGGAGAATAAAGCAGAAAAGAGTTATCTCTGCATTGCCTGGAAAGAGAATTTAAGTGTAATAAGTGGAGTAGCCATATTATTCCCTGCTGCCTTGCATCCTGCCATCCTAGAAAACTCCTTTACAGTGTTATCTGAACCAAAATCCCCATGCCAACAGGGGCAGATCTTGAGGAGATAGTTTCAATCTCCCTATTTATGAGCTACCACTACCGTCACAAAACATATCATCACTAAACAAAACAAGTTACAACTCCTTCTGTATTTCATCAGTTTTCAGAAAGCCCTTGATAGCAGCAGATACTGGTAACTCTAATTCCTTTATGAAAAAACCCTGTATTTTCTAGAACCTTGAAGAAAATATCAAATGTACCGTGAATTCATCAGTTCTGTTTAGTGGGCATTACTGCAGTTAAACAAAGATGTGTCTTCCCACCATTGTCCTTATTGTCACTTTTCATTTTCCTATGAGACTTCTGGCCTAGAAATATGAATTGTGAGGATAAGAGGTTGGTTGGAGTGCCTGAAGATATCAATTTTGCTGATGGTACCTGCACCTTGCAGTTAAAGATAAATGAAATGCAGTAAAAGACCTACAGCTTAGTCAGAATTGCTCATGAATTCTGACTTTATGACCAGTAAGTCAAAAGTAAAAGTTTAGCTACATAAAATGACATCAGATAACCCCATCTCTAAAAGGCAAACCACTGCAGAACTATTGCATTTACATGCCTAGGTAACATAAATCTGGTGGCTACATCTGTAAGTGCATAAGGCAAGCTCCATTTTTAGAAGCTCACAGTAACTGACAAGCATCAGTATTAAGCAATGTTCGCAGCGTGCATCTATCTGAATAAATCCAAATCATAAAAACTCAACAAACCCATCCAACAGTTAAATTGTTTTCTGTACAGACGCTGGCAGCATACATTCAGAGTAAAGTGGCTAGATAGAATAAGCGTTATTGGAAAAATTACTTACAATTGAACAAATGGCAGACAGACTTAGATGTTTAGCAAAATAATTTCTGTTTAGGAAAAGTCAGTGGACCCACAGGGACCTTTTGAGACACTTAAACTTTCTGAACTAACTTTATAAATTAACAATTTGAGGAAATTAAAGGGACAGGCCCAAGATAATTTTGATTCATAAAGACAGTAGTGTGCCTCCTACCCTTAGTGATGTATCTTATGAAAATTGGTATGGTGGTACCACATAGCTCTCTCACTCCTCTGAACCACTGAATTAGAAAGGGGAAAACATTTGCATTTCATTCTTACACATACTAAATAATCACCTATTGGATGACTGATATTTTTCTATGTAGAAAATTTAAGTTATCTACAATATGTGGGGCTGCGTTCTCAGCTCTGTAACTCACGCATCAATTGCTTCTTCCGTTTTTTCGTACAAGGCAGAACATACTATTTACATGCAACCAGGCAACAAATACCTTTAACTGTAGTTCTACTGCAGAGATGGCAAGCCATTCAGGTGTAAAAAATATGTATCTATACATACACAATCACTTGTTTAGGGCTTTTATTCCAAGTAAAGCTGTGCTATACCTCTCCCATCCTTAGCCCCTGTGAAAGGGATCAAATTCTAATGTACCTGTCCGTGACCCAGGCAATGAATGTGCAACTTTAGTTCAACTAAACACAGCAAAGTAATACAGATCAGCAAGAACTAATTTAAGGTAAACTGCTTGACCTAACAGTGAAAGCCATAATAGAAATCCCAAGGTGAGAACAAAGACAGATAAATATGAGTTGGAATTAGAGCACAATCATCTATTTAAGCAGTATAACTAATCGTAAATGGTAGATTTTACATCTTCTGTTGGAAAACTGTCATTTTTTTCCATCTTTGTTGTTAAATGAAGATTTTTTTTTTGTTTTCATATTAGATAGGTTGTAAGCAATCTTATTGGAAAAGTATGATATTCAAGGCCTCTGATATCCAACAATCAAGGTAAATTTCCTTGGTTCTTGTCTGAAATTTAGGTTTAAATCATATATATAAATTTATATTTCCCTATATAGCCACTATGTTGGTCCTGTAGCAAAAGTCTGTTTGTGCTTTCATATATTTATTGCTTCTTTCCCAAGGTATATGCTATTTTCAATCAGCCAAGTCACTCTGTGCTGCTTGGTTTATGCCTTTCAATGTGATGGTTACATTTCCTGTTGATCATACTCTCTCTTGTGCTGCAGAATGGCTGGCATCCGTGTTGTGTACAAAACACAGTCAGGGAAAATACGAGATTTTTACCATGTTAGTAGAAATAAGCCACCAGTACAGAAGGTTGAGTTGTTGTTCAATATACGTGTAAAGAAAGAAACTATGGTTCTCTTCTCCCGCGACAAGGGCACAAGCTGAGGATCTAGCCTGGTATTTTTTTCCTTTCTTCTACATATACCAATGAAATTTTACTTTGCTTACAAGGAAAATTATCAAATGCTATTTCAAAAAATCTAGGCCATAGACAAAGTTCTGAAAGTCTTACTCCTATTTCTTTCTTACTGTAACCAACAGGTACAGTATTTGGAAAACAGGTTTAGTTTCATGGCTTTGAAAATAAGATATATTATTTGCAGTTATGAAATAGAAATTTTAGTCAAAAAACTTCAACAATTCAGTATAAACAACAGTGTTCAAAAATTTACAAAATGGCTGATTCAGAAACAATACAATCCAATAAATTATCTTCCAAATATCTCTTTCCTATGTCTTTTCCTCACTTAACACACAAAAATATAAAGTTAAATTGCATGAACCTTCCAAATGTGCCCTTTAATCAGTTACAAGTTACATCAAAATAAAACAAATTTTTGCTTTGAATGTATTTTGGATTTGCATCATTTGGGTATTTGACTCCTGTAAGAGATAGTGTTGCACTTGTCATTCAGCTGACAAAACAGCAATATCCTTAAAACTGGATTCAAAGGATTGCTTCAAAGCTCACGGTTCTTGTTTAGTACTTTCAATAGGACATTAGCTAGCATAAAATGTCTCTGTAAGGTCAATGCAGCTGGTCTGATGATTACACTTGCTGTGCACTGCTCAATATATTTGCCTCTGTTGTTTGAAGTTCTATATTCTGTCAGTTTAGCCTTTCATTTTCCTGTCTTCAACATTTATGTCCAAATACCTGGAAAAATTTTAGGTTCCAAACAATAACCACACATGCACTGGAATCAATTAGCAGCTTTTTTTCAAAGTTTAATTCTATTTTAGCTGTCTATGGGGTACATATTAACCTATGTTCTTTCTAAGTTAGCATCAAATAATCTAAGAACATTTAGAGTAAGATTGTAACATTGGTTTTTAAGATTTCTCCATTTCCCCACATCGGTTTATTTCAGCTTTGATTTGACCAGTGCAAACACTGATATCCTGTTGAACATGGGAATGTCATTGGCTAAAGTTCCTCAGTCTTCCAACTTCTCCCTTTTGATTTTATGTTCAACATAACAGAAGTCCAACTAAGAGGAAGTCACCACTTTCCACACCCTTGACTGAGGAATCCAGAGGTCCTGTCTGTTAAGCAACGTGATAAAAGCCGTTCTGCAGCCCAAATAATATGCTGCTGGGCTACTCCCAGGCCCATCACAGGAGCCATCAGCCCATCAAAGGTCCAACCCCACAGGCCTGAAGGAGAATAGGATGGTAGGTGTTAAACTAAACCAGACTCCTAAGGAACCACGACCTTTTCCAGGTGCCTCCCAGGGCTGTCCCAGCACAGTCTTAGCCCTGTTGTTCAGACACAAGGCCCATAACCATGAGTGACTGGGAGCAACTCTCCGCATCACCTTTCAGACTAAGGAGGGTTGCTTTGTAGGGGTGGGACACATTACTGGATGAGACAGAAACATTTTTGCAGATCACACAGGACTTATGGAATTTTTAGGGGAGGAACCAAAGGTGGGACAAGGGAGGTGTTTAGCTGGTTTGGGGAGGGACAAGAGTGGGAAAATAGAGGGATCAGGGGATAAAAAGGTCTGGTCATGTGTAAATAGTGTGCTGGTTGGTACGCTGGTCTGCCCGGTGCCTGGTCAGCGCAGTCTGTCCTGTTTTCTTGCTAAATTGTTTTCTGACTCTTTCCTGGGCAAGATACTCTGTTCTGTGTGTGCACAGGGTCTGAGTGCAGCCACTGGGGTCTGACCACAGGTTGGAGGGACCATGTGTCCCTGGTGCAGCAACTGGAGCGAGTGCAGCTGTGCAAGCATACCAGTGAAGCATGCAAGGTGGACCAACCTGTGAGCAGAAGTGCCCTGGGAGCAAGGTGTTGACTGAGTTCCTTAAGGGTTCAGCTCTGGGTATTAGAATGTCCATGAGTCTCTAGGGATGAGAGCATAGCAGGGTCAGCTAGTGGGACCTGGAAGGTCCTAGACAGCTCTTTGTCTGTGATGGTCTATACCAGCAACAGGAATGAGGCTGCAGCCTTGGGGACTTGTATGTCTGGGTGTCAGTAACTTGGGATACTGGGATCCCAGGGAAGATACTGGGCAGACTGAGCATCAGAGCCCAGCTGATGGATCCCTCCACAATGTACATATCTATATGTGTCTATATATATGTGTGTGTGTGTGATTCTATGATTCATAGAATGGTTTGGGTTGGAAGGTACTTTATAGATCATTGAGTTCCAACCCCCTGCCATGGGCAGGGACACCTTGCACTAGACCAGGTTACTCAAAGCCCCAGCAAACCTGGCCTTGAACGCTTCCAGGGATGGGGCATCCACAGCTTCTCCAGGCAACCTGTTCCAGTGTCTCACCACCCTCAGAGTGAAAAATTTCTTCCTAATATCTATTCTAAATCTACCCTCTTTCAGTTTAAAACCATTACCCCTCATCCTATCACTACACCCCCTGATAAATAGTCCCTCACCATCTTTCCTGTAGGCCTTCCTTAAGTTCTGAAAGGCTGCTATAAGATCTCCCTGGAGCCTTCTCTTTTCCAGGCTGAACAACCCCAACTCTCTCAGCCTATGCTCTTAGGAGAGGTGCTCCAGCCCCTCATTTTCTTTTTTGTGGTCTTCCTCTGGACTCGTTCAAACAGGTCCATGTCCTTCTTATGTTGGGGGCCCCAGAGCTGAATGCAGTAGTCTAGGTGGGGTGTCACCAAAGTGGAGTAGGGGTGGACGCTCACCTCCCTCGAACTCCTGGCCACACTTCTTTTGATGCAGCCAGGATATGGTTGGCTTTCTGGGCTTCCAGCATGTGTTGCTGGATCATATTCAGTTTGGCATCAACAAATATCCACAAATCCTTCCCAGTCCCTTCATCCCCCAGCCTGTATCCAGGTTTGGGATTGTCCCAACCCATGTGCAGAACCTTGCACTTGGCCCTGCTGAACTTCATGAGGTTTGCACAAGCCCACCTCTCTAGCCTGTCAGATATATATTCTCACTAGTGGACATCCATCCTGCCTAGCCAGAAAGGGGAGCAGGATAAGGCCATTGTTGCTCTCTGTGTTCATATGAGTGCTCTGAGTGTCTGTCTGCAGTCTCTGTGTCCAGCTATGTATGTATACATGTATATATGTAAGTATGCCTGTAGTGTATATGCATGCTTTCTGTGCATGTGTGTGCTGGCAATACATCTTCAGCCCACAACCAGTTGACCTCCAGGGGGCATGGAGCAGCAGCAGCCTCATCTGGTTTGGGCTGTTGGATCCAGCATGATATATGTTCCTCTAATGCTGCTCTATTTGATAACTCTTCTCAAAGGCTGTAGAACTTTATTTTCTTGTAAGGAGTACCATGTGATGTTACTATATAAGAATGTACTAGCAAAACCAAGATGCATTAAGACAGGTATAAATTGGAAGCTGAATCATAGAACCATAGAATTGTTATGGTTGAAAAAGACCTTTAAGATTATCAAATCCAGCTGTTAACCAAGCATTGCCAAGTTACTACTAAACCATGTCCCTCTGCACTACATCTACACATGTTTTAAATACCTCCAAGGATGGCAACTCCACCACTTCCCTGGGCAGCCTGTTCCAATGCTTGACTACTCTTTTCGTGAAGAATTTTTTCCTAATATCCAATCTGAACCTCCCCTGGCACAACTTCAGGTCATTTCGTCTTGTCCTATTGCCTACTACTTGGAAAAAGAGATTGACCCCCACTTCGCTACAACCTCATTTATGGTAGTTGTAGAGAGCGACAAGGTCTCTGCTCAGCTTCCTTTTCTCCAGGCTAAACAATCCCAGTTCCTTCAGCTGTTCCTCACAAGACTTGTTCTCTAGACCCCTCACCAGCTTTATTGCCCTTCCCTGAATGCGCTCCAGAAAAAAAAAAAAACACTCAGGTTTCTTAACATACATCCATGCAGACTTCTGTAAAACAGATGCCGTAACTCAGGTTAGATGAGAGGGAAAACAAAGATCTCATGAGTCGCTCCCTTGGTTTTCCCCAGGAAGATCAAGATTCTGCCACTGTGTCAGGACATTCAGTCGGGGCCTCTCTGCCTACTTAAAACACTCTGGGGTGGTCTCAGGTACAGCAGGATTCTCACCGGTTCCTGTTTTCCAAACCAAAATAAGATGCTTTTCTCCATTTCTGTGGTCTAGTTTAACAACTGTCTTTCTCCATGCAAGCTGAAAGTTTCCTATGAAACTAGTTTCTTGATCATCTAACTATGCCCCCTTCTTCAAGTTAAGCTTATTTTTGGAGTTGTGAAACAGAAGCGAACAGTGCTAGAACAATGAACAGATTTTATTTCTATAGTATTGGCAACAGAACTAATAGAATGACAGTGAAAAAAATGATAAATTAAGTGTACTTATCCAAATATACAGAGATTCCTCACTTGCATGCTATTCCTAGAACTCTACAAAAAAAAGAGCAGTGAAGAATATTTTGTTTTATAACAGATCTTGTATATAAGTAGGATAGTGTTTCAGGCAAATTTCTATTCAGTTTTTGGAGATTAATTAATTAAAATCATTTCATGAATCTTTTTTTTTTTTTTGTGGTCCACAATTAGCAAAGCAGCATTTGGACAAAAGACATATTATAGACAGATATTAGTATGTGTCACCTCATAAATCTTCAATTTGTTCAGCAGAATAGAATAATACATAGTGATGTGAAGTGAAATATTTGCTCTTTATCTTCTGTTTGTCTGATTTTTCATGTACATATACCCTGCTCAGCCAGAAACCCAAAAGTTCTTGATCTTATTGATTTTATCTTTGTTCCGCTCTCCAATACCGTCACACTGTGTTCTCTGAAATAACTGTATATATGAACTATATGTAGTTTTATATATAGTTTTTATTATATATAATTTGCATATAGTTATATAAGTTCCATATATATGAAATAACTATATATATACAGATTTAACAGTGAAACAGTAAATTGAGTTTCCCTTTTTTTACTGAGTACTAACATTCCTTTGTTGTTCTTTTCACAGGGAAGGTTAAAGGCTCAACCTAATTCTTCATACAGAAGGGTGTTTATCGCTGTTGGTTTGGTTGAACTCTAATGGGTCATCAGGGACTTGGTATCTGAATGATTGAATTTTGGAGAAAACCGCTCGCAGTGGGTCTGAAAAGGAGTCTTACTGAGGAAAAAGCTGATACACTTACCTGCAAAACCAGATGTCAGAAGAACAAGTAGTTATGCAACTCTTGTATTCTTCTTGACCAAACTCTTTCTCCTAACATTTCTTATTACTGTTGCAATTTCACTAATCATAGTGATACAAGGATGCCTTGTATAATCAGAAAGCCAGTGTCGTAGTTTGGGCCAGACTGGCCACTGAAACCTCAAACCAGGACATTCAGCAGACTCTTGTGTTTTTCATCTACACCTTTGCAGGATCTGAGTCTTTTTTAACTTTAACTATGCATGCCTGGTCAGGAACATGTAAAACAGTATAAAAACAAATTTATCTCTGAAGGACTTAACTTATGTCTGCTGTAAAAACATTACAAACAATGAAAGCGTATGAGAAATTGAGTCATCAGAATACACGTTTGCTTAATTATTATTTACTTCAAAAATGTCATGGTCGTATTAGAATAACATCTCAAAGTACTGAATATCATGCTAAAATACGCATTCATGTATATGTATCACTTAGGCCATGTGAGAACTGTGACCATGAAATTCCTTGCATTCTTTAATATTTATTTTGCCAACTCACATAATATCTTTCCAAGGATCCAGTGGCAATGTTATTATCCTCAATTTAGAAATTACATATTGAGGACCAGACAAGCTAAATAACTCATTCAAGGTCTCCAAGCTGCCCTGTCTCAAATAAGGTCTTAAGACCCCTCTAAAACTCGGACTAGTGTCCTATCTTAAAAGTCCTTTTTTGGAGCATAAAAGTCCTTTTTACAGCAGTTTTCCTGATCTGTGTGCCAGGTAAGGAGCAAGGGCAGAATGCAGACAGAGGTCACCATCTAGTAATCAAGAACTGCAGCTGGAGAAAAGTCTATTTCACATTCCTTCACCCCCAAGAAATCAGCTGAGGCATGGAGAAATCCAGACATCAAATTAATGATAAGAAAGGATGTCCTTTTCCTCGTAAGAATGAAAATGTGGAAAGATCAACCTTCATGCTTCAGGCATAGCTTTCCGTGGTAGATATACTTCTGCTAAAACATTTGGCATTAGTTGCTGCGAGATACAGGAAACTACACTAATTGAAGAACTCACCTGATCTGCAATAGCAATTCCTATGTCTCTACATTCCTAGCAATGTAACCTCTGAGTTTCAAAGATGCTGACAATCTGTTCCCCACTGATCTGATATCTAGCCTAACAGACATGTTTTGGCTTATGAGAGGGTTTAGTTTCCTGGTTTCCAGGCCTTTGCATTGAAATGAAAGTCTTGTCTCTTCTGCACTGCAACGTAAAACATAACTTTTACACACCGTGGTGTATTATAATAACATGTCAAACAAAAGAAATGTCTCTTCTGACCCTTTGAGACAAATAGAAGTACTTAAGAGGAAATTTAATCCCTTAATGACCAAATGTTACAGTAAGTTCCTAAGCCTATAAGTAAAATGCAATTGCAGTGCTACTCAGAAAGTCAAGTTTTGTATTCCCAAGCAGTTTACCTTTGGTTTTTACAGCATAGTATTTATAATCATTCCAAGGACTATTCACATCCAAAAGCACCACAGACATAGTCACTAAGGAGAGTGGGTAGGAACGATTTTATCACCTAAACCAGACAGCTTAGTTCCAAAATTCAATGCTTGCCATCATCTTCGTACCCAAGTTAGTATTTCAGTGTTTGTCTATGCATTAAATTGCAGCAACCAGGAGAAAACAGAGCAGGATCTCCAGTAATTACTGATTAATTACTTTATGTGTGTTTGTGTGCATGCATACATGTATATATGTTTTATTGTGTCCACTGCAACCTACCTCGTAATTACAAGATACAAGTGCTTTTTGTAATGATGGCTTTGTCTGTTTGCTTTTAATACTCTCATAGGTACACACTTTTAAGCATCTACCTTGAAGAATAACCTGGCAGCCTTACGTTTTCCCATCTTTCACAATTAATTTTCCTGAGCATCGTAGAAAAATGTCCACATTCTTCTTCCGGAGACTGAATTACTGTTTTGCACAAAACATAAACAGACTTACCATTACAATACCTCTAATAAAAGTACTCTTTAAAAATGTGCCAGGGCTTTATAAATTAGTTTCAAAAGTTTTTTATCTGATTTCCCTATGGAGATTTTACGCTGAATTCAGGCTGAAGAAGAACCCTTTTTATAGGCATGGAATATAATGGGTCAGAAAGTGAATGGGAACAAATACAGGGTAAAAGTAAATAAAGATACAACATAGGAGGCACCCAAAGGAAGAGACACAGAGGCTAGCTTTTAAATGCTGTGCAGAAAATCATGTTTCTGCATTTTCAGCTGCTTAATTGTAGGAATAAAAAGCAAGTTTACCAAGAAAAAAAAAAAACAATCAGACCAAACACAGCCTAGATATAAAGTTTGGAATCGTACTCTATCCAGCTCCAAATGTTCTTGGAGATTTGACTGTGGCTTGGGAGTGAGACAATTTTTAATTCTGATCTAAAGCCTGCAAGTTTTGGGAAATATGTATTTTTTTCCTGCAGTTAACTGTTCTACAGAACAGTTGGTCACAGTGGTAAGATTCAGTATTTGCTGTGTGCTTATTAGGTGATATTTATCCTTAAACCTATAAATATATTTTACAGACTGTTTGTCAAACAGTAGATTGAAAAAACTGTCTTTAATTGCCTATATGCAGCCATAATGGCACATCGCTTAGGGGTTTCTCACATAACAGGCTGCATACAAACTCATACAAAGCTGCATTCTCTTCATTTTAAAAAAGTGTTCAGTACATGTTTTTTTACTTTTCACTTTCTCTTTTTGATTTGTTTTCCAAGTAAGCATTTGACAGCTTAGAAAGCCTTATGTTTGGAAAGGGATTTGGGAAGTAGATTTTTTCCCCCAGAAGGTGAGGCCAAGAAATGCATCAGTCACTCTTGTTGCTTTCTGACAGTTCAAGTCACCAAAGGCATTTGATAAACTTTAATCGCTGTCACAATTGTAAAGGTCACACATGGGACTGAAAGCACAAATCAGCTACAACAGTGAAACATAAGTGAGTGAGAGGGAAAATTGTGTGCGTACGTGCGTACATGTGTGCATGTGAGAAAATGCATTTCACAAAAACACCATTAAAAAGTAGCAAGTTGTTTTCAGTTTAAGAGTAGTTGGAAAGTACGAAGTTCTTAAATGAAGCGCTCTCATATTTTTAAAATAAGATAGTTTGCAATATGCATTAAGCTATAGCATAAATATTTTTAAATGGCCTTTAAATATACAGTAGTTATGTTAGAAACATAGAATTAGTACTTTTCACACTTCCCTGAATATAATAACAGATGCCATACAACAGTTTCTTCATTCTACCACACTGAAGAATTCTTGACTTGAACAGAAAACTCAGCATTTGGATCTAGCCAAATTTTTTAATAATTCCAAGCAATTTATAAAAAGATCAGCAATTTTTTTCCCCCAGATGTTCAAGGTACTTTGGCCTATTAAAATGGTAAGCTGCTTTAAGATTTGAAGTTTCTGAAAGTTTCTCAAATTCAGGAGCTACAGTAATTTCTTTGCAAAAAAAAACGTGATATCCTTGAACAGATACTGTGTCAGAGGTATGCCACAAACAGAAAGCTCAGGAAAGATATTCAATACCAGAGAACCCCTGCATGTTAATTGTGTTCTGCCCAAGGAAGGACGGATACTGAAGACAGTATTCTACTACTCTTCATGCAAAGTGATCTAATGCTGCACATAGAGTAAGCAGGATGAACTTCCTTATCTATTTCATTAGTAAGCTGTTCTGCCACTTTCACACACACACACACGCACACAAAACCTGCCAGATTCAGACCTGCAGCCCATGCTTACATCACTGTGCACACATGTTCTAGTTTCCATGACTCCAGAAAAAAAAAAAACAAGAAAAAAAAAAAAAACAACAAACAAACACAAGTCTATCCAGGTGGTATTTTCCTTGTGACATGAAGCAGAAAACGACAGTACCATGGCTGTACATACAACTAATCCTTGAAAAGCCAGACCCAGTATGTCTCCCAACCCTGTTTTGAACAGGAGCTGGAATAGATAAAGTCCCGAGTCCCCTTCCAACCTGATTCCTAGGATCCCATGACACTATGTTATTGATAATCTTTCTTTTTTTAATCTATGAGATTAAATTTTACCCATTGTGATTTACTGTTGTTATTATTATTGGAATATTTGTAATACCATATCATGTCAGCACCCTAATCCTGAGGCGGAATCCTTTTGTATTAAGTACTCTACAAGCAGTAAAGTAACGCACAGCGTATGCAAGAGATGGCAACAGACAGATCCAGAAATTACAAGGAATCAATAAGACAGTAATTTGCAGTGTGATAGGCAATATGCTGAAGCTTACCTGGAGTAAACTGCTGCTAAATATATGTAAAGGACAGCAATAAACCTGAAGTACAGCAAACGCTAAACATTCACAAGAACTTGTCATGCGAAATCATGCACGGTTCTGCTTAAACAAATCAGTGTCTACAAATCAGTTTACACTTCCTTTGCAAAACTGTCTCATTCAATTTCTTCAGGAAATATTTAAAGCTATATGTATTAAATCACAGGTGTTTCTTACACCAAAGTCTCCATAAAATCTTGGATGCTGAGCAAACAATGGCTAGCTGTGAGCTACAGTCATTTGCATCTAGTCCTTTTCTGATATCCGATGCAGCTTCTTAGTCTGAAAATGCTGTCTTCTGTTTCAATAACTCATTATAATCTGATAGATTTGCTATTATTATTACAAACTCCACCTACAAAATACAAAAAAAAATCCTCAGACCTACTGCGCAACAAGGGCAGGTTTGTTTTTTTTTTTTCTAAATAAGGTTCTTGAATTTAATACAGTATTTAAATGGCATTGTTACATTCACTGATGCCCAGAGTATATCACAGCTTATTTGGCAGGTGAATAGTATACAGTTTAGGTGTGTATGTCACACATTATAGTTAAAGAGCCCTATGTGAGTTAAAATACTTGAGATTTAGTCATAACGTTTCTCTTTTTATATTTGGTGCTCAGTCAGTAAGTTCTGAAAAGTAAACTCAGATTTTTCATCTGAATTGTAACAGCCCTCATGGCCTCCCTTTCACCTGACTTTCAAAAAAAATTGTTAGCAAAATTATTAATGACTGATAGGGTTTACTATGCTTCCAGAAATCCTAACACAGTTAACAGGGCAGTTCACGCAGTGCAAGGACAGGCTTTGTAGTAGAATCTGCAAGGTTCAAATGGTATCAGAGGGCTGACACTGGATATAAGTTACTAGCTTTTTCCTTGCCTAGAAGCAGTAAGAAACTTTGCTTAGCATTGATGAAGGTGTGAGTAATTTGGCCCCGAACATAAAAGAGTCCCTGAGTTCACATGAAGCATATGAGAACTATCTATCACCTCAGAAACTAACCAGCGTATTATTAAAAGAGTACTCCATAAATTTAGTGTTTTCCCAATGCAGTTCCTATTTTTATAAGTAAAATAAAGCTTTCTGAGAGATTCAGCTCATTCCTTCTTCCTCTCTTTCTCTCTGTGCCCTAAATATCTCTTAAATACATTTACTTTAGCTAAAAAAAAAGAATGTGTTTATATGTTATCTAAAGAGAGGCAACGTCCCATTATTAACACCAGGGTCAAAGAGAAGATGCTAGAATCAGCTGTCACATATTTTCATTGTTTGAGAGAGATCATGATTGACTGAAAACTTATCTGCCCTGTAGTCAGGATTTTGATTCAGCATAAAGTCAAACTCAGCAATGACAATAGTTCAGATCTCTGAAAGCTTGCAAAGATTATATTGGAATTTCTCCAAGGCAATTTTATCACTCATGCTTTCAAATACAAAAGGATAGATATAATAGCCCAGTCGTATTTAGATTTTTTAAACAAGATATAATACTCCTTAAGGGTCACCCAAAAAAAATGTAGAAATAGCTTTCAAATCTGAGATCATCAGAGACTATGCACTGCACATTGATTTAGCTAGGGAATCATTTTACAAAGTTTGTTGCTAATTCTTTAGGGCAATCTTCATTGTATGACACATCACTTGGGAGCTTTGAACTTGTGATAAAACTACTGGGTTTTGCAATATAAAAAAATGTGGATAAACCCAAATGATCTCATAGCATCAATCAGTGCAGATTTACAGCTCTATCCCACAGTAGTACCAAAAGCCTGTTAAGAGCTGCTGGCTCTTTTTTCTTCAGCCAGCTCATCTGAAGCTTTAACTCTATAATTCCTAAAGGAAGTACTATATACATCCATCATTTTTTATTGATTTTTTTAATAAAATAATGTAAAGAAATGTAATAGTAAACCTTAATGGTTATGCAGAAGTATACATTAAATGTTATGGATGGTTTTGTGGAAATGTATTATTAGCAACTAGGTGATGATAACCTCATAATTTACATGACGTTTCAAAATATGTGCAACCCTTTAAATGCAATCTTTAGGATTAATGCAAATCATATAGAAAAAGCCACCAAGAAAACAAAGTTAAAAGTTTTAAAAATAGACTAAATTAATAACCTTCTAACTTCAAGTATTTATTCTCCTCAGCTGGCGGGGACCAAAAAAGAAGGAGGAAGAAGCAACCTATCTCTGCAAAGGTTCAAGGAATAAGCTCCTAAAGCAAAAGGTGCCTCGTTCTAATCCCAGCTCAGACAGAGGGTACCAAATTATGTTAGGACATGTCATTTACACTAGCATTTACTTCGTAGCTGAATTTAGTTCAAAACACATGAGCGTCCTCCTCTGATGATTCTGATTTTCTGATTAGAGCTTCATTCATTACCCATAAACCTTGCTCCCTGTGGAGCAGCCTTATAAACCTATCTTTCTTTTCTAAGCTCAAATGTATGAAAAATTCTTCCTATTTTTCCTCCCTTATCCAATCACACTATCCAGAGACTCAGCACAGCAATGTTATGCCACAAAAATTGTTAAATATTAATTTAAATAAACCTAAGTAAATGTAATTATTTATTTAAGTAAATTTAATTATTTATTTAACTAAATTTAAGTAAAACCTTTACCTAATTTAGGTAAATTTAAGTAAAACCTTAATAGGCAATCTATTTTTCAGAACTTCAAAAACTGTTATCAGCATCCTCAATTGCAATCCTTACCGTCCCTACAAATAGAAGATGTAAATAGGAATCAACAGAGAGCCATAGCTGAGAAACTATATTGCAAACTTGTTTGTAACAAGCAGATCATCACACACGTTGAAAACTTCCTGACTATCTGGTCAATTATAAACAGAATTGTCATTAGACATGATCTGAGGTCAGGCAAGTCACTAGACCTTACATTTATTAAGATTTAATGAACTAACTCTCTTTTCCTGGACTGCTGGGCTATTGGGTTACTAAGGCTGACCTGAAAAGGGAGCAAAAAGTAAGTCATTACAGTATATGTTTGACCTGGATACAGGTGAAGAAATACTTTACATATTTCCATAATCAAAAATGCATAAATCCCGTATGTCTTTACATAATCATCTGATCTCATTTAATTCCCAGAAGGACTGCCACATTTACCTCGATGAGTCTTCAGATATACTTACTCTGGATACTACATACGACTTGGCATGGTTCAAAATGCACTCCAATACTTTCTAAATTCAGTCATTCACACACTGTATCTGTTAGTTTGTTAAAGTACTGCTACCTGGACTGCGTGATCTCTCCTTTGCTTGTTATCTGCACATCTTTCTCCCTCCTCCTCTAAATGGAAACAATAAAACATATAATAAAACAATACATTTTCCAGAGCTTTGGAGTCAAAATTTTTTCATTCAGCACCTATGGAGCTCTTTCTCTGATAAAACATTATCATGATGTATTATTATCATTATTTAATTGCCAACCCAGTCAATCACTAATACATCGCCAAATAGATTGCTAAATGGCTTATCATACCTTCCTGATGAATGAAAATTCCTTAACCATATAGTTGGTGCATGGCTGCCCAGAATCTGAACTAGGGAAGCATTAGGGTTTCAGACAGTCGTGAAATCTTTTTAAATAATATTATGTAGCATGCACTCAGAGAATGGATATTTTTTTTATAACAGTTGGGCAGAGAATTACTAACAAACTTATGCTTTACTTTTCTAAAGAGTAAGCCATGGCAACTTTAAAACCCCCACAAAAAATAAATTAGAATGTAAAGATTAAACCATGCAACTCAGTTTGGATACATTCAAGCAGAAACCAATGCTAATCATAAAAGTCCATGTCATTGCATGTGAAAGTGGCAGTCTTCTGTTGCAGCTTGCCACGTCTCAAATACTTCTGTAATTCAGAACTACCCATCACAACAGTATGTTAGCACAACATAGCTAAAATTTATACAGAAGACCAAATACTAGAACCTTTCTTCATGCTACATGAGTTACAGCCCAATACTGCTTCTTTGCCTGTTCTGTGCCAGGATATGCCATGATGCTATACATGTCCACACATAGAAAGTGTGTAGAGGAAGTTAAAAGCTTTCACCATTCAGTTCAGTTAAAATTAATTAAAATTAGAGTTAAATGGTACAAAGAATTACTTTTTTTATCAGTTTTTCCACTGAAATATCTGGAAGAAAGCACACAAGTGTTTGCACGTATGATCCTTTCTTTAAGCAAACAAGCTCTGACCACAACATTTGAATTGGAAAGTTTTAGTGGCTGAAAAGAAAGAAGACAAAAAGAAAACGGGGGGGGGGGGAGGGGGGGGGGAAGAAAACTGCTGAAGATAAAATTAATAAATTAGCTGTAGGTATTCTTTTAAAAAATAAATAAATGTCAACAACCTTCTCTTCCAGCCTTTCAACTAAATTAAATTTTGTAATAAACTGTACATCCTGGGCATACATCCATGTAACTTCCTCCCATCTCTGTTTCTCAATCCACCAACACATTTATAACACAACTGTGGGAAAAGTCTCCATCCCAATGACATCTCTGATTACAAATGAAGTCATATGTCTTTTTGATTATTATTACTCCTTTCCAGCACCTAATGCAGAAGGTTTTCTTGTTAAGAAACACCAACCACACACAACCCCAGAAAGACCAACACCTTGAAAATTACAAGACTGTCCCATAATATGCCCCTAACCTTAGAGCAGTACTTAGCCACTCTTCCTGTTTGAATTCTTACCCATCAAAAAGAATCTAACTCATTTAGCTCATGTGAGTGATGGCCTATAACTTCATAAATTCATGTTCTCCCACACCATTCCTAGAGAATTCTTACGCTGCCTTTCCCTATTTTTGGACTGCAAGAAGTGGGAGGCTTCTGCCTTCTCTTCTTTCTCCTCCTCACTTTCTAACTGTTGGGAGAAAAGAGATTCATAAAGTTAATTATTATGAGAGGAGATAGCAATTTCAATTAGCACAGCACTTTTCATATAACTTGATGTCCCAAGGCACTTGAAAATAATATATTGTAAAAGGACTGGGTTATTTTTAGTGTAATTTTTAACTGTTGTCACCTACTTTACCAACTCGCTTTCCTTCTGCCCACTTGACTTGAAGTACAGATCATGCATAACTCTCTGCAATTAACAAGTCAGAGCAGGAAGACAGAAAGAGCAGCAGTTTTTAATTCATTAGCTTTTCACCTTTGGAGACCTGTGCTTAATGCTTACTTCATGTCTGTCTGCCCCAGGCTTATGTTGATATATCTGCTTCTCTTTCTGAGCCTGTGTCATCATTAAATGCTATACTCCAACCATACAAAAAAGAAATGAGGTTCTACAAGAACAGAGAATAACTATTGTCTGATTTTCTTATGCATGAATGTTTATTCCAGGAGCTAGAATTTGCCTTCTCACTGAACAGCCTTTTCGGTGTTCTTCCCTGTTACATCTATTTTAATCTCCTTTTCTTTGGGAGGAGGTAATTGGGAAATTACAAGTGGTATCATACACTGGCTCTCTCTTGCTGAACTGACTCCTTTCATTTGTCAGTATAGGCTAGTGGGTATGTAAGCCTTGGGATCATTCTGTAGTGGCTTTCTCTCTAAATCAGCTCGGAATGGTTTAAGGTTCTCTTCATCATGCCAACATGTTCTTGATCATACTCAATTTCTACACTGCTAGCATTACCAGCATTTGCTGATCTTTCTCAGCTTGGGGCTCCCACTTTTCTCATCAGGAAATCCCAGCAGAAAGTGTGGAGTATGTTCTGGACAGAATATTTATGCAACCCAGACACAATGCTTATTCTATTTGCTCTGACCAAGTCAAAAAAGGGCACCCAGAGACCCTGGAGTGTACAACAGCCTTATATTCTGCAAACTAGTTTTCAATCAAGTCAATAAACTAACAGAAAATATTATGCATATGAATGGCTTAGCTATCCAAAATGTTCTCTCATGGCCCTTTTCAGCCTTGCATTTATGTGATTCCAATTAAATGTAGGAGTATTAATTTTGCATTTGCAACTTTCTTTTGAAAAGGTAGCTAACCAGCTCAATCTTTCTTTTTCCATACCTTCATACTTCACAGTCATTAACGGATCTTATTTCCCAATGCCTTTTGAAGCACTACCCCTATTTTAAAGACCAGAAACTGAGACAATTGGGACTGGCCTGTACCGCACTCACACACACACAATTGTGAAAGGCTGCAAAAGCTTTTACATAAGTGAAAGCTATTAATCAGACTCTAGATCTCTGTATTGCCTGGTGCAGAAAGGTGCTGCTGCCTGGCATTGCTGTCATAAAACATGAATTCACACATATCATGATGGCAGCCAAACAAAGGCTAGGGAACCCTGCACTGAACCATCTGTCTTTCCTTTGAACAAAGTATTACACAGGTAATGACACTGGTAAGTTATCTGAAGGGCAAACCCTTTGGGCAAATGCTCTGTTTTGTAACCTGTATTCGTTGTACCACGAGTTTAAACACTTAAAATAACTGTAGCCTTCTATGAGATGCTGGCAGAACAATGGTGTTTATGAAGAGCTCTGGCCAAGCACATATCTTAACCATTTTAAAGCTTCTCTTGAGACAGGTTACCCATAGATGTGGAGAATGAATGCTCTCCAACTGCCGTGAAGTAGTTAACAATTTAAAATAAATTTTAAAGGACCTTTTCAGCTTGAAAGCTTGTGTGTTATAAATTATGTGTTACTCCCACATGACTCTGAGATTACTTCTAGGTGGACCTGATATGTGTGCAATGTACTGCTGCTTCTCAACTTTGACTGTTTCTTCATCCTTTACGATCATAACTGCCTTGAGGTTTTTTCTTATTTCCTTAAAAAGAAATCTTCCCATTTCATTCAATTACGTGTTAGACAATGAATTTAAACTGATTGCTTCTTGCCAGTTTTTTGGAAGGCTAATGCTTTCAATAGCTATATATACATCATAACATTGTTGTGTGTCCTTTCAAATTATAGACAACACTCTTAAATGAATAGTGTCACTGTGACAAATATAGCCTTGAAGTCTAGAAAAGCTATATGTCACATATTTTCAATTCATTGTGTTGCAAAGAACAATAGCAGTTTAAGCGCTTGCTATCACACCTGCTGGTCCGGCCACATAGCACTTTAATGGGGTTTATCCTAATTACATGAATGAAAGCATCTTTTACATTCTTCAAGTTACAGAATCTAGGCCATTATACATAAAAGCTGTGCAGATGAAACAACCACAAAAGACACTCTCCCACCTGAATCCAGTTATCTAAAAGTATCTGTAAACGTCATATGGTTTCAGCATAAAACCAACTACCTAATCATTTGGAGATCAGTATCATGAGTCCTTTACTTTTCATCCCTTAGCTGTCAGAATATGATTCCTATGCGTATGCGTGGTTATAATAAATGACATTCAGCAAAGATTCTAAATACATTTCCCAGAAGAAAGAATAACATAAGAGCCAAAGGAATGATCCTGGGACTGCCCCAAGCACATTTGCTCCGATGTCTTTATGCACTGCCTTTATGTTCTGCATTCAGTGAACCTGATACCTGGCTCCATAACAAGGGGGAAATGCGACTATCAGGCTGAAAGTCTTTCTAACCCTTTCTTGTTCATTTTTAAAGTGTTTTCACTGTCTCAAGTATTTTCAGGAAGAAAGGACCATATTGTTTTCAAAGTACAACTGCTCTCCATATTCTCCTATATGCTGTCTTTAAAAACAGCTTGAAAAGACACTCTACACTTAAATAACAATACATTTACACGGATCTATCTTCTGCTACATATGGCCATTCAAAACAGTGCTCACAGAGATGATTTTCAATACATTACCTCACTTGGAAAGTATCATGTGTGTAGGTTTAGCATTTGAACATGATATTATTTGTTTCAGGTAGCTCACAAGGATAGATTTCCATGTGTTTCACGTTTTAGTCACTAGCCAAGTTTTCAAATCCAATTTAACCAACCCTGTAATTCCACTTAGTCCTATCTCAGGCCCTTTGTATTCCTTCCCTTCACCTAGTGGCTATGTAACAATTCAATTACTGGAGTTCCTCATCCAGGAAGTGCACTTGATTTCCTGTAATACTTATTCTGTTTGATTTTTTTGTTTTGTTTTACCAGAGTAACACATGCCTTTGGAGTTGACTGAGTTACAATCACGAAAAACAGGTAGTGCTGTGTACATGTGCCAGCTACAAAAAAAAAAAAAAAAAAAAAAAGAGAGAAAGAAGAAGAAAAAAAAAAAAGAAAAAAGAAAAGGAAAAGAAGAAGGTTAAAAAATACATACTAGAAAGAAAAGAAAGTAACGGAGGCATTTGTGGTCGTGGGTCATTTTCAGGGAAGGAAGAGAAGGAAAGAGGAAAAGAAGTAAAAAGCAGCAACAAAACTCAACCAATGAAAAGAATTGAAGATACAATATACATTCAAAGGTGAAAGAAGGAATGGGAACGAGAACGAGAACGAGAACGAGAATGAGAATGAGAATGAGAATGAGAATGAGAATGAGAATGAGAATGAGAATGAGAAAAAAAAGAGATGCCTATTAATAAAAAATAGTCAAGTGGTATAAAGAGGAAACACAAAAGGGATCAGAAGGTAAAACACCAATTAGTAGATCAAAAGGGTATGAAACAAGTTTTAAGATAAGGAGGTGATAATGGAAACAGCTTTAAAGGATATTAAAATAGAAAGGTGATGAAAGAGTGCATTAGACAATAGAGACAGTTGAAAATCTTAGAGTGAAGAAAATCAGTGAGGGACAGCAAAATGAAAGAAAACCTCTTATATTAAGATCTGTTAATATTTTCTTATAGAAATTGTTTGTTCCCTTTTTATACTCTGATTTTTCTTCATATGATCCAGCTTTTTGCCAGCTTTAATTTTTCTTACAACCCTCTTCCTTCCTTGTTCTCTGGTTTTCAAGAGACTTGAAACTGTAGTAAAAAACAAGCCTTTGGTGTCAGATGATGCAAACTTTACCCTGTATTTTCTGGTTTTGCTTGGGTAAGTCACCTCATGATATGTTTTCTACAAGATCTATCCCTCACATTTGTACCTGAATTTTTCAATCACATATATTAAATATCAATGTAAATCACTCTAATTTTGTTGCAAAGCCAAACAGAAATGAAGAATGTAGACCTTAAGAGGGTTATTTTAGGAAGGTACCAAAATATCCTACAAGTAGAAATACAGTAACAGTAGCTGTGACAAGTGAAGGACAATCTCAAGCACAAAGTTGTCAGTCTCCCTGGTATATTTTTGCTTTTTCATTAGAGCTGCATGTTCTACAGCTTTAGGAAAGTTCCCTTCCCTAACTATTGTATCAATCACTCTTTATAGTATGAATATGTATGAACTTTGTTATATATATATTAGTTCACATTATATGCTGTAATGTAACAAGTTAGTGGAATTTTACTGGGGACTTTATTGTTCAAGCTTAAGTAAAGCAAACTAAAAGACAGCCTGGCCCTGGAAATAAGGACTTTGTTTCTTGGAAGCTTAGACCTGTCCGTGAAGAACAAAGGATACCCTTGGACAATTGAGAGAACACCAGCATCCTAGTCCCTCTAACACGCCTTTGTAACCCTACCTGTGTGGTCTGGCATCATAGATAAGTCACTACAGCAAGACTGGTCCTGGGGAAATCTGGATCAATAGAGAAGCTGCAAAAATGCTGCAAAAATATAGTTGCTTTGCAGAGTTTTAATATGGTTAGTAATCAGTAATGTGGGTGTTAATGGTTAGTCAAACCATTTTGTACATTTGGACATTTGAAAGGTGTAAGAAGCCTGCTTAAAACCACATTCAAGGTGCCCCAATATGAATGGGACACCTCATGTGCATGAGTAACTATTTATTCTTGTAATTCTACACCTTGCATCCTACCCCGTCTTCTCAGTTGGCATGGCCAGTTGCAAATTTTCATGACAGCAGCCCAGCACCAACTGTGACATTCATATACAGAACCAAAAATTCTACACTTCATGAGAGAAATAGGATCCAAAATTATTCTGATTTTCATAACTACTGAGACACAATCACAACTTTTCCATGCACATATTTTAGATACAGATAAACTAGTGAAAAGAAGATGTGTATGGAAAAATATAAATATCTGCTTTACTAATTCTATAAATAGGCTTTTTTTTTTTTATTACTTAAAGTTTTCTCTTTAACTTGCTTGCAGAAGACAAAAAAACACTATTTCCCACATTTTATTGATGGAGAATGAAAGCACAATGAAAGCAATCTCCCAAGAGCAAAAAAAAAAAGTTTGGGGCATTTCAAGAAATGTGATTCTGCAGATATAAGTACTAGGCAAGACACCCTAAGACATGAGTTCATTTGAATAATCACACAGCCAAACATGTCCAAAATAAATGTTCTTAAATAAGAAGCTAACAGTTCAAAGTAGTATCCAGAAAGGTTCTCTTTAAGACTCTTCCCAAATACTTTTTAACACAGCCCTGAAGAAATGATGGATATTCTGCTAACATCAGGACTGCATAAAGACACGGGTTAGTAGTAGTGGCATTTTTGCAATTGTTCTACATACATGACAACCCAATCAGTTACTTCTGGGAGCCCCATTGGTTATATAAGACACAAAGCAAAGGGAATTTGAGAATATTACTTTCTCAATCATTAGAGCAAGCAATTAGTTAAATACATATAGAATGAGCAGATGGTAAAATGTTTGAATACAGAGTTGAGGATATAGCCCAAATGGTGGTGCCAGGCAAAAGAGAAATCAGACAGACAGAATAATCCTTCCTCCCCTTCCACTTGCTACCACCTCAGCCCCTTGTCCAATAAGGGGTAAAAAAAAAAAAAAAGTAAAAGGAAAAGGAAAAGAAAAATTGAAAGAAAAAAAAAAAAAACCAACAGCCATTCCTTTAGCTTTATCCTGCTCTATCCCAAATTCTTGTGTTCCTCACCATTAACACAGAGGTTTTTATGCTGGGAAGCATCATTGCTCCTACAGCTGAGGGGCACTTCACACAGGAGAGAGGAAATTGATCTATCTTCAAAGGATTATCGTTTCTGTGTTGTATGCCTCTCAGATGAGATATGAAGAGTTGTGCAACTGCATTCTGTAAAATTCCCCTTTTGTTAGTTTATCTCACACCCAGAAGCAAATTCTGTAGATCCCAGATAATCATCTTAACAAGGCCCTATCATGTGTCTCCTATACTAATATGAGAGAAGAGAGTTTCAGTGATAGAATGTGAAATGTTTACCTCTGCAAGAATACATTACATATCACAGAGGAACTGGGGCAGAGGGGCAGGGAGGAAAAGACATCTCTGTGAAATGATTTGGACTGAAGCAGCTCTGCAAATAAAGCAAATGGTGAACTTCAGGATTCATATCTTTTCAACAGATCACTGAAAATCCCTGTATAAATAGTTCTGATATTCAAGTTCCTGTTGAAAGTAATAGTTGAGCAAATTCTAAACAAATATGAGGCTGCAGACTAGGAAGGAGCTATCAGCTTTTTTTTTTTCCTTTCAGCAAATGCAAGCAGCCTTTCTGTTGATTTACTATTAACAGCAGCAGAAATCTTAATGACTATAGAAATTACAAGGGGCTGTCCTGTTCTTAAATGCACTGCTTATTAATGCTGTAAAAAGAAAATAAACGGCACAGCCAGGATTCCCTGCTGCAGCTGATGCTACCTGTTAAAGACTATCATGAAAGATCTGATTTGGAAAATAAATAAATGAATAAATGTAAGGGCTTGGAGTCAATCCCCAAAACATAAATGAGTAAATGTTTCTCTCGTAGAGATTTTAATAGAAGAGAATAGCAAAATCTAATGCCCTGCCAGGTATTCACCATGGGGATTTCACATTATGGAAACGGAAGAAGGAACTTAATTTTGAATTTATGGGATCATTCCTTTTATCTTCTTTACATGCTCCTTTCTTTTTACTCTTGCTTGTTCATGTCACTCTCTGTTTCGTTACTTACTACTGTTGTCCCCTGCCAGAAATGCCACAGTGGGGCTATATCACTGTTGTTCATCACTACATTAGCACAAGATGTGTTTAACTTTCTCTTCATGATTTTTTCTTTCCTTCCTTGTCAAGGCAGAGCCAGAAACAGTAACAGAAAGATCCATAGGATAACTGACATTGCTCTGTCCACTTGTAGTCTCGTCAATGAATCAAATTAGAATATTTAAACATAGCTAACAGTAAAGGAGAAAAAAGCCCAAAACAATGCAATAGTAATATTTTAATCTCCTTGATAGAAAATATTGCATCTTTTGCAACATGAAAATATTTTGAAGGTCACGCAACTGAGCTCAATGCTTGTATATTTAAGAGAAAATTAAGAATTTAAATGGTGGGCCCCTTGCAGGTTTGAGGCTGAATTAAAAGGGCAAGAATCAAGGAAGTAAATCTGTTGAGAAAAAGCAGTTACTCATCAAATCGTCACTGAGGATTTTATTTTTCCTTTGCAGTTGTAAAATTCCAATGTGCTTTTGAAATAATTTTCTCTTTCATTTCCAAAGACCTCTGAGCTGTCTATGCCACTCAGGTTCAGAAACAGAAGTGCTTTTTGCAGCATTTCTGCTTCATGCTAAAAAACATCATAAAACTAACAAGAAAAAAAATTATGGTTTTCATCACATCTATGCACCATGCAAGCCTGATTTCTACCTTGCATCTTTGTAAATAAGGAATAATTTAATGAGGTCAGTGGTTAAACTGGAATAAAATTGTTCTGTAGTGAGAAAAGAATGATGCTGAAGACATTAGACGATTCAGAAAAGTCCTAGGAAAGCACCTGGACTGAAACTCCGCATCTTTCAAGATTCTTCAGTCAAAATTGGTAATTTTTACTTCCTGCTGGAGCAAGAACTCACTACAGAGATGACATTTTCATTTGGTTGGGGAACTGAGGACAATTTTTTCTATTTGACTTCCTCATTGATTGTGAAAACAGAGTAAGGATAGCTGCATGTGAAAAGGAGAAAACACCACCACAGAATAAAGGTCACAAAAGAGTCATTGAAAAGTTCATGATCACACATAAGAAGTGAGAAGTGATACATGCATACTAGTCTCCTGACTTATACAGAAAAGAGATCATTCTTTCTGAAGAGTCAAGACATTCTAAAAAAAGGATCAGTCTCTGAAGGGACGATGAATTTCATCCAGTTGCTGTCTGGAATAAGACAAGCTTTAAAAGCAAAGGCAGGGTGGAAGAGAACATTTATAACCAGAAGAAGTATTACCAGTAGCTCTAATTTGTCTGACCTTCCGTTTTACAGAGGGAAGCTGTCTACAAACTTTGGAAGGATAAGCACAAATGCACAAATGATAGGAAGTTGTGTGTTACGGGTATGTTTACCAGGAAACTGCACACAGACATTTACTGCTTTTGGCAAAAAACAGTTTGGAAGAAAACAGAAATGTAGGCCAGACAGACCGTAGCACACTTTCAAAACCAGAAGACTGAAAAAGCATTTGAGGCTTTCTTGGTTATTTTGTCACCTTCATACACTTTCAAAAGCCATAACTTCACCACTGTAGCTCTTCATTACAATTAGGCAGCTCTCCAACAGCCCTGTGAGGAACCTTCTTCCTCCTGCCAGTACATATAATAACCGTACGCCCGAAGATCCTCAGTTAGGCATGCAGATGTGAGGCAAAGAAATCAACCTCTGTTTCCTGACCACAGATTCTCAAACTATGTTTTTTTTCCAGCAGCAGAAATGGCACAACTGTAAGTGAGCCAAGCATTTGTGATTTCTGTCTTCACGGTTGCCAGTAGCATTCAGAAAGAACTAGAGTTACATTTTGCTGCATAAAACAAGTAGTTTCAACAGACATTTCTAAAACTTCATGGTGTTTGGGTATTAATTAGCTACTATGTCCATTTACCAGCTACATCTCTGTGGACAAGATTAAGAAAACGATGTTATCGGAAGATTATAAACTATTATTGCTAACTCATTCTCCTCAATTTATGCTGTCGTTTGAGACACTGCTACCAAAAAATGAGATGTGCTTGGAGGTCCTCCAGATGAGAGACTATAAAATGGAAATGATCACACTATTATATATTTTAATTATTATGATGGAGAGACTTGGAAAGCAAACATTTTAACATAAAATCATTTCAGTCTGCAGACTTGCTAAGCATGAAATGGAAGTTAAACAAAGTGCTCTGAATAGATGTAAAATTATGTTGATAAAGCAAATTATTTCCGTGACCTTTCTCGTATTTCAGAAATTGCAATTACTTTCTTACTCGAGAGATACAGACAGGTATTTGAGAATCAGGTGCCTTCATCCTACTGACAAACAACTAAAGAAGCAAGCGCAAAAGCGAATAACTGGATTAACATTTGTTTCATTTTGATTTTTAAATCTCTGCAAAATTAAATGAAGCCTAGATTCATAATATAAACAACCCAGAAAATATCTTTTGCTGAGACAAATCAGCAACATTTCCCTAAAGTGAAAAGATGTACACCAATTGAGAATCTGTTGTACTGTATGCAGTCATGTGCAATTGGGTGAGAATTTTACTTAACATCGCAGTGATGTGAAGAATTAATAAAACACAAGTCAGAAGACACATTAATTTGTA
The DNA here is from genome assembly GCF_965231255.1 of Vanellus vanellus. Lineage (NCBI taxonomy): Eukaryota > Metazoa > Chordata > Aves > Charadriiformes > Charadriidae > Vanellus > Vanellus vanellus. The sequence continues at coordinate 28,536,090 of NC_138908.1, forward strand.
TTTATTTTTATCCTTATCCTTGAGAAGACATGTATAATCTTTGATAATAATTTGCTTAAGCAACATAGATAATTTCATCTTCGATATGTTTTTTCTTTTAACATGTTAACCCATGAAATCTATTATTATTACCATGACCAGGCCATGAAATTTGCAACCATTTTTTTCCTGATTAACATAGGTCCTAAGGGAATATGGTTTTTAACTTGTCTGAATACCTTTTGAAAGCAAAATGTCCTCAAAGTGATTTATTCTTCCTGCTAAAGACAGCTGCTTTTCCCAAATATTTCAACAAGTAGCTAGGTGGTACAGGTCTTTCCAAATGTCAGAGAATGGATGGAAAACTCTTCTAACTCTGCTTCATGCTGTAAATCTTATTTTTTCATGTTTTTATTTCATCTTCCTATATATGAACTCATTAATGAATCTGTCTCAAAATTTGTCACTTACTTTTACAAATGCTACAAAATGTTTAAATTAACACTGGGTATGTCTCTCTCTACAGTACCTTCCCTCTGGCAACTTTGTTTGGAGTTCAGTACAGATTACCTTAGCTGCAGGTAATAGTTTAAATTTGTCATGCAACAAACTGCACTGGCAAAACTGTTATTGCTTTCTCAGGTGACCAACTTACTTTTGGTCGAGTTGTTTTTACATTTCACTGCAGCATAACTCTAATGTAGATGCACTTTCAGAATATAAAATGGAAACAGTGCAGAAATTAACCAAGTAATTTTTCCTTTCAAGTATAACTGAACTGTTTTAAAACACACAAAGCAACAGGTTTCCCATTACATTAAAGTGATTTGTTTTTAAACTAAAACAACAAGGAGAAAGAACGAAAATGGAGACACTGAAAGAAAGCAGAGTTAGTGTACCGTCTATTACAGGAACTTCGAAAAAGCCCTGCAAGGGCTAATTGATTGGCTAGACAGGCCATTATCTTCTCTTTAAACAGATGCATCAGAAGTTGCAGGAACTCTTCTATATGCAGACATGAAGAACTCCTCTATACTAGATTCCCCTTTGCCTGAAGTAGGTAGAGAGTTGCATCATAGTTCAATTATTATTGTAGTGTAACTATACTGGAGTATTACTATCGTGTAACTCTGGATATTCTTATAACACAAACATAAACATATAGGAAATATCTCTTACCTTTTTACCAGGTTATCAGGTTTTGAATGTCATCGATTCATGTGCTAATAATTTCTACAGATTAATATAGGCACCGAGTTCAATGTAATTAAAAGTGAGAAATTAAAATGCATTCTAGAAATCATGTGCTTTACATATTTAGTTTTAAATGTTCTTCTTTTTAATTGCACTGTCCCTTGTTCTTCCATTAAAAGCTGCAACTATGGAGCCAGAGCTGTTGAATTTTGCACAGAAAGAGAAATCTAGCAATACCCAGAGAACAAATACAGAAAAATCTGCTAGAACTGACAATTCCATCCTGATTTAAGACTGATTTCACAGCAGTTCCACTCTTTTAAAGTTATTTGTTTTGATATCTTTGAGGTAAGACTCTTTCTGTATTGTAATATCACAGACCTTTGAAATGTAATAGTTGGACCACTCGCTCTATGGTAGATGAAACCTGCTAGAAAAACAACAGACTAACAAATTCAACAATCACATCCTGATTTTATGCTTGAAACTTTCCAAACTATTCGTTAGAGTAGACCATACCTGGGGCAAAATGCTGGCCGTATTGAATTTGGTGGTACTAGATCTGACCCTTTCTTACCTCTAACTCTGCCAGTAACTTGATAAAAACAGATTTATGAACCTGTATATTTAGTGTAGCCACTATCTGTATGGTTTAGAGACAAGAAATTTTGGGGTGTTTCTTGTTTGCTCTAATTTCTTTTTAACCAGTTGAAAAATCAGTCTGTGCTCTGGAAACAAAACTATTCTTTCCAGATTGACTGTCGTTAACTGAAACAAATTTGGAGGCAAGAGAGTCACATCAGTTATTCTTGTAAGTCCACTTTTTAAGTCTTTTGAGTGTTGTTATATTTAGACTAAATATTCTCATTGTATATTCTTGAGAGTTTCACTTCATGCTCTGAACAACAACTATGTCACCCTACTGACTTTTCAAAATAAAATAACTGCTGAAATTTTCTCAAATTTTCTGAAACATTTAATTCTTTGTAATAGGAGTGAAAGTTTTATTCATTTTTAATGGATCCGTCTCTCTCCTTCCTATTCATCATTATATGGGACTTAGCAGCTCACTGAGTGAGACCCAGATTTCTTGTCAGTATTTTATTACAGATGAAAATAAAATATTGGCATGTACAAGAATAGATACTGATGGTTTTCACATGTAGCTACCAGACCCAGTTTTAAAAAAAAGATTTAGGCAAGTTTGTTTTAGAGGACGATGTTATATTACCATGTGATGTACCACGTATAATAGAGTTCTATTCTCTGTACACCACCATGAAAGTAGGTGACAAGTGATCACAAGACCTTAGATCCTCATCCTATCTGACATAAGTTACAATCACCTGTAGATAAATCAATTGTAAACAAAGACCCACTGTTAACAACTACAGGAAAAAGGATTAACAATTCATGATCTCAAGGTAAGCCTATTTCATTTTGTCCAGCAAACAGAAGGATTAAGGATGTATGAATCAGCTTTTATGACTTCCCAGCGCTCCAAACATGAGGAAAAACGTTTTGACTGCTCAAATTGAGGAAGACCATATAAACAAATAGAGAATAAATTGATCTGGTGAAGCTAATATGCAGTCTCAGCATTTTCCATCAGTTTGTTGTTCTAACTGTTTTGGAAATAATGCCTTCTTTACCTCTAATTTTTTTGTTTAACACCTCTTTTAAAAAGTATCAAGTTCTCAACTTCTGGTGTGGAGATGATGAGCACTACAGACAAAGTGAAGAAGGTATTGATAAGCCCTCAAATATTGGTTTGAAACTGATACATTTAATACAAACCTATTTAACTTGCTAGGGGTTGGGTCTTTGAAAAAAAAAAAAAAGAAAAATCAAATCAGGATGTACATCTAGTGCAATAGAGATGTCTGTCTGAGTTTGTAGAGACACTGAAAGAATACTGATAAGAAATCTATAGGCATAGAACATAGAGCTGAATGAAATAAAAACATTACTCCCATGTAAGTATCTATAAATTTTGACTAGTTGCTCAAGAAATCTTGTAAGAAAGGAGTTTTCAGAAATAAATGAGACTTTCTGCTTCTTATAATGTTATGTAAGAGAAATAAATGGCCTGAAAGACTCTTAACAATGTGCAGAATGGGACTGGGACAAAACCTAGATATCATTTAGTGAGTTGTCAAGCAGCTCACAGAAGTACCAAAAGAACCGAAAAGATCTTAGATCTTAGATTAAGGGAAGAAATGAAGATGACCAGTAAACAGTAGAAAGATGTTCACTGTATGCTGTTGTGGACATCAGCAAAAAAACATGACTTTCCATCTCTGACATCCCATCCTTTAGTGTAACTGAAACCAGAATAATATGACTGTCTCTAGCTCAGAAGTTGGAATGAAATGTCAGCAGAAGCAAGAATTACCCTTATGTAGTAACATGAGATTTTCACATCCAGACATAAAAACAGTGGTAGGAAGAGTTGTGTCACCCCTTGTCCAGGAGCATATCTGCACAGTTAGTCAAGAAAATGTCATGCAGAGCCCATGGGCTGTGGACTGGCCCATTCTGGAGCAGAAGTACCCAAGTGAAGGAGGTTTAGTCCAGAGAGGAAGAAGTGAAAGTTCAAGGGACAGGGACAGACAAGTTGAAAGGTGTAGAGACAAGGAACAATTGGGAAGGTCACACCACAAAACCAAAACAGTCCTCTCTTTATGCTCATTATGTTTCAGAAAACCAAAACATGGATAGTGCTTTACTGATTTCTCCTAAGGGGAAAAACAGAGGTCTGAGAAGTCTTCACTCATATTTTTCCTTAGCATTTTAACTGCCATAAACCTTCCACATGCCTCATAGTGAGCAGGACCCCGTTCTGCTCACTTCCTTTAGTTCACCTCTCAGATACGGTTTTTAATTTCCTTTTAACACCAATGACTAAAAGTTTTTAAATAAAGGACTAAAATCCTGCAAATATAGTTAGTTGACCTTCACTGCTTTAGCTCACACATGCGTCTCCTGTGTAGAGTTTGTCTAAGCTCTTGGAAGAATATAGATAATCAGCAGAATATACTTAATGTCTATTTCCTGTAAAGCATTGTCAAGTATTTACTAATGTATCCTGACAGCTCCTGCATAAAAATTACACAAATCTATAGATCTGTGTATCAGGTTGCTTTTTTTTTTAATTCAAAATAATAAATGAGAAAAAGTAGTTTAGTCATCCCTATCTTTTGTTGCTTGAACAAAACTGTGCACTAATGAAGGTCAGTGTTATGAAGTTTCTTAAGATTAGGAAAAGACAAGAAATATATCAGTTAATAGTAGTTGTTAAGATTTGTACAGGAAAGAAAACAAGGCAGAGAATGACCTAATTGCTAGACCTCAGATGGAAAATATATTTCTTCTCAGCCCTGTGTAGTATGTAAGGTCAGACAGGCTATCTCATTGTCTTTAATAAACTGCTTTGCCAGGATATCAGTGGCTCTCTCTATCCCCACCAGATTACAAAAAAAATTGAAATTGCAACTTAAAAATTTCTAGCACTGTCTTTGACCGTTATCCAAAAGGAGCCTAGGATTATAGCAGCATTTAGACTACATCTGAATAAAACTGCAATTTATGCTCATAACTCAATCTATTTTTTTTTTTTTTCCTCATACAGACACTACACAAATCAGTTAGGTAGTAACTTTTAAATCAGTTCAATTTCAGACACTATCACTGCATCTCTACTGTTGAAAGGCAAAATAAACTCTCAGAAAAATCAGAGACAAAATATAAACATAATCCTGAAGGCCTTGAAATGAGAAAGCACTCTAGACTTCAGTTAGATGTACTTTTTCTCTGTTTGAAATGTTTGAAATGCACAGCCAGCCTTAGGAGTTTCTCTTTACATGACCAAATCACTAATTTTTCCCAATGTCATTTTAAAATTATGCTTATTGTTTAAATAAAATAGCAGTATTATATTTATGCATGCCTTTAGATTGCGTTATTATAAATGTATTCTCCTTTTTTCATTATTGTAAACTAGGTCTCAGGGTCCTGAGTAGTTAACACTGAAATATTTTACCAGCCTGCTACTTACAAAATTAGCAATCTCACCCCATATCCTTCCTAAATGAGTTAATTTTAACAGGGAAATCAGGAAGGGGGTAGTTTTGGTGGTTTTTTTTTCATACCAATAGAATAAATTGAGCAATTATCCACTAAACCTTCTTATCTACTGAAGAGCTGGGCAGTAAGTCACTAACAGAGCGATAACAAAACGTGCTATTCTATAGAGAAAATAAAACAGTGATGTGCTAGCATTACAACTTTCCAGACATGCTGGGTAATGTTTTATCCTATTGTATCTTTCAGTTGTATATCAAAATACTTTTCCCTATGGAAACAATGTCTAACACCTATGTTTTCTTCCAGCTGCATCTATTTCATGGTCTCTCCAGAGAATTTGGGAATATCTGATGCCCATGGCTGATATTAAATTGCAAAATGTTACCTTGCAACAACAAAATAGAACAGATTGGAACCTGAGGAAGTTTTATGGCCAGAGATTCAAAAAGTTTTGGTCAACAAAGCACACCAATGTATAATAAAGGATGAGAAAGAAGTAGGAGAGAACCTTTGGAAATTACAAATTTGCACTGATTTTTAATAAAAGGCTTTCTTCCTGTCTTTGCTACTTTTTCAGACAGCTGCTTTTCCTCAGTACTCTTCAATGGAAATTCACTTGACATACCTTTTACGTTTTAAGGAAGAGAGAGGAAAGAGAGAAAGTCCTCCACTTTCTAGGAGGACTTTTGTTTTGCACCAGCAGGTTCTCAGTCTTTCTGAATCCCAGCAAGAAAGGCACTCTCAGGAAAGATTTCAAGAAAAACTGATAGCATGTTATAAAATTTTACATCTCTTCTGATGTTGGGAACCCTGAGATGATACAGCATTGGATGGACCCCTGGTAAGAACACAGCATGCTGAGCAGATTTACTATCCATGGAGAGATTTGCTGGCATTGTGGTTGAGTTTTTACAGAATTTTCTTAGAAGAAAGCAACTCTCTTCATCTGGTCTACTACTGAGGAAAAGAACGTATGAAAACACTTTGCTTCACTTCATGAGAAAAGACACACCACTGGCATCACCATCAGTGCCAAGTGGCTGCTGCCTACACAGTCTTCCATTATGATTAGCCAACTAAGCTTAGCCCACATCAAGAGATATGTGCAGCATAGTGCAGTCCTCAAGGACAAGTGATGTGTGAAGTACAGCATGACTCATCACAGAACACTGTGGACCTGTGTCTGCTCAGGTGGTTCACTAACACCTGGATGTAGAATAGTCCTCCAGTTAGGACCACTACAACATTCTTAACATTAAACTGCCTAAAGAGGGTATTTTCCACTAACAAGAGCCCACATACACTTTTGTTTCTCTTGTGGAAGTATAAGAATTCCAGACTCAGCATTATCACCAAACCTCCAATCTACTTCTTGAAGATATTGGAGAGATAACAACTTCTGAGCTTCTTATAAAATAAGTTACTCTAGAGCAAGAAAAAATCTCAGACTTCCATGCATGAGGCAAGTCTTGCACAGAGCTGGACTTGGGGAGGGGGGGAGGGAGCTGAAGAGGGAGAAAATGTAAGTAGAAGATCAAGATCTAATGCTCCCTCTCTCAGTGGCACCTCTAAAGCTTGTTAGCTAGTAAGGATCTCAGTAAAACATTTTTAGCCTATCTACGCATGTGTACATGTACATGTATATAATGACATGAAAGTTTAAGAGAAAAAATGATTTTTTTTAAAAAAAAGCTTTTCATTATGAGGATGATACTAACAAGACAAGAATATTTAGTTGTTAAATACAGGCAAAGACATGAAATGACTACTGCTTTCCACACTGTACAGCTGTCTCCTTTGTGGCCCTTTCCACTCACTGTGAGTTGCCCATCCATGCTACTTTTGGAATAGGCAGAATAATTCCCACTGATAGCTACTGCACAAGCTATCAAAACCACAAGAACATTGTAATGCCCTTAAGTGTTATTTAAAAAAAAAAAATGAGTTAAAATTAATTTTAAAATTAGTGAGTTAAAAGACAAGAACAAATTCCAGATTTTTACATGTTGTGACAAGTTTGTACAAGGTATAGAGCTACCATGGTTGCACCCTGCTGCCACTGCATATCACTTTTAAGAGAGAAGGAAAAAGATTTTAGAGAGGTTTGTAAGGTTCCAGTGCGGATGGTCTAGTCTATCTACATCATCCTTCTGTTCTCCCATTCAGGAAGAAATAAAATCTCTTTGGACAAGCATATATTTATTTTCATTTTCTGCTTGCCACAGGTAGACCATATATACTTTACAATGCTAGGGTATACAGTCAGCAGTTTCTACCTACTGAATCTTAGGGCAAGGACAATGATGCAAAAGAAAGTTTAGCCTGCTGTATTTGCTAGCTAACAATCACAGAATCACAGAATGGTCAGGGTTGGAAGGGACGTCTGGAGATCATCTAGTCCAAACCCCCTGCCACAGCAAGGTCACCTACAGCAGGTTGTACAGAACGGCGTCCAGGCGGGTTTTGAAGGTCTCCAGAGTGGGAGACTCCACAACCACTCTGGGCAGACTGTGCCAGTGCTCTGCCACCCCCAAAGTAAAGAAGTTCCTTCTCATGTTAAGATGGAATTTCCTATGTTCAAGTTTTTGCCTGTTACCTCTTGTCCTGTCACTGGGCACCACTGAAAAAAGACTGTTCCTATCCCCCTGGCACCCTCCCTTTAAGTATTTATAAGCTTTAATAAGATCGCCCCTCAGTCTTTTCTCTAGACAAAAAAGACCCAAGTCCCTCACTCCTTCCTCATAAGAAAGATGTTCTAATCCCCTAATCATCTTCATAGCCCTCTGCTGGACCCTCCCCAGCAGTTCCCTGTCCTTCTTGAACTGGGGAGCCCACAACTGGACACAGTACTCCAGATGTGGTCTCACCAGGGCAGAGTAGAGGGGGAGGATGACCTCCCTCAACCTGCTGGCCACACTCTTTTTGATGCACCTGCTGGCCACACTCTTTTTGATGCACCCCAGGATGCCATTGGCCTTCTTGGTCACCAGGGCACATTGCTGGCTCATGGTCATCCTGTTGTCCACCAGGACTCCCAGGTCCCTCTCCAGCAGGTCAGCCCCCAACCTGTACTGATGCATGGGGTAATTCCTCCCCAGGTGCAGTACCCTACGCTTGCCTTTATTGAATTTCATAATGTTTCTCTCTGCCCAACTCTCCAGCTTGTCCAGGTCATGCTGTAAAGCAGCACAGCCTTCTGGCGTGTCAGCCACTCCTCCCAGTTTTGTGTCATCAGCAAAGTTGCTGATGGTACACTCTATCCCTTCATCCAGGTTATTGATGAATATATTGAACAGGACTGGACCCAGTACTGACCCTGAGGGACACCACTCGTCACTGACCTCCAACCAGACTCTGCACCACTAACCACAACCCTCTGAGCTCTATCTGTCAGCCACTGTTCAATCCACCCCACTGTCCATTCATCTAACCCACACTTCCTAAGCTTGCCTGTGAGGATGATGAAGGAGACAGTGTCGACAATGTCTAGTGTTAGACAATGTCTTACTATGTTAGACAAACACGTAGAGAGAAAACAGAGAAAATCTGGTCCTAACATTTTGAAAAGACAAACCACAGCAGGATCACATCTAGCAATCTCTGGATAATAGCCAGACATAAGAAGAGAGTTGAATGAGAGGTTTTATAATCCTAGCTGGCTAGTAAAATGAAAACCAAAACAAAAAATCCATAGTATCTTCTTACCAGTAGTAGCCAAGTGAACAAACAAAAAACCAAAACAAAAAAAAAAAAAAGGGGAGGGGGGGTCTTTGCAGACCCAGCTTTCACAGCTGAATTTTTACAGCAGTGATGTCTTGCTATCAAGTAATGTGTACATAACCAGCTGCATCTATTCTAAACTAAATACCAACTAAACAAAACCTTGAATTCAAACTAAACCTTTCGTTAGAGGGCATTTGATGGATTTTCATATGCAATTGAAAAGTCAGCATCCTGCATCTCAAACCTTGTCTTGCAGTCCACGCTTTGTTTATTAGTAATGCCTATTATGAGCCTTTCTGCTAGCTCTGTAATACTAGCTCCATATTATATTTCCTTTAAGCAGTGCTACCATTTAATTTAAAATATATAGTTCGCTGGATGAATCGAGGAAAAATGTGGAGCGTATATACACCTGGATTGCCTAATTTTAGATGAGCTATAATGGAGAAATGTATATTAGAATAAAATGGCTATAAATCGAAAGCTATTTCATTTTCTGTGGTCATGTAAAAGGCAGAGCCATTTGAATCCATAATTCAGCTGTCATAATCTCTTAGAGATATCATTGACCTTCGTTTGAAACTTCTGTCACATAGAGAAGAATAGTTCTGAAGGAATCACATTAAATCACACCGCATTACTGACAGCCGGTTACTTGAAGATAATTTAGCCCACTTTAGCAAGTACTTAACAATGAATTGTACTTTTCTATATTCTTATTCTTCACATCTTAATGTAATAATGCTGGCATCTCTGTGCAATATATGTGTATAAAAATTAATGTAAAAATGCATGCCCCACCATGTTTCACTGAGTGTAATCTCCCAAGAGAACTATTAAGTTTCTCTTACGGAGCTTCAGATACATATTTTCAATCAGCACTGAACTAGAGGAACAAATATTTCCAAGGAACATTAGAATAACTTAGACCTATGTTTTTTACTGGCACACCTTTAAAAGTATTTAGGAATATAGATTTCATTTTAAAATAATAATTGTTAATAAGTGATGAAAAATCACTTAGCTAGCTATCACTGTAAAATGAATTATTCGTATAAAGTGGTGAATTTTAGCACTGGAATTGGAATGAAGAGTAGCACAGGTTCTAAATAGCCAATAGGTATTGACAGAGGTGGGAAAGGAATACCAAAACTTTTGCCACTGAAAAGGCTGGTTACACCAATTCGGACATTTAGAAAATAGTAAATAGTTTAAAAAGGATGCCTGCATATCTAAATATTGTCTTATATTGTCTCAATTTGTCATCCTGACAAAGGATAGAGGAAAACGGGAAAAACACAGGCAAACAGAATGTATACCTCCTCCTTTCCTCACTCAGAAAATGTTATGTTGAGCCCGGCTGGTGCACAAGCAGTAGCATATGTATCGAGCGTTACCTCTAGCATCTGAAACTTTATTTTATAGCTACAACCAGATTCACAGCTGCCAGAATTTTTTGTGGTAGGGGATGGAAAATGTTCTTACAGTTTTTCATAGTTATAGAGATTAATCTCTGTTGTAGAACTACTTTTCATGGCTCTTCACTAAACCACTATGGATTTCTCCATTAATTGAGAAATTTCCTCTTTTTTTTTTTTTTTTTTGTAAATTACAACAAAAAAGGGAAGCAGGTAATGCATTTACATGTATTTTGATTTGTCTCAATTTTTTATCATCTATTACAGATACTCAGTCTCCCACATGGTTTTATTTAGCAACTCAGAACAGAAGAAACTCAAGGTGTTTATGGGCTTTCTGGGAAAAGCACATGAAATTCCTATTTATTTATTTAGATTTCTAAGAAAAATAAGCACACAGCTACATTATTTTGAATATCATTTTGATTCTATGAATCATTCTGCATTATGACAAGCAGAAATTCTTAGAAAATTAGGTCACTTGACTTTCTTTTCTTTTTTTTTTTTTTTGTAATCAAAATATCCCTTTATGACAATGATATCAATAAAATGTCACTTGATCTAAGCAGGACATGGTGTAGAAATACAAATATTGCATGCACTGCAGGACAACTAAGAGTTTTATTTTAGCAATGTTATATGACTGTGCTGTGACTCTTCTGGGCTTGAGGACGTGGCTTTTTATGCATTTAGGCCTGATAGATGCAGATGATTTGGATTCCAGATAAACCTCTTCACATCTAATTTCTCAGGTTTCCCTTGCATATTTTTGGGAAAGCTGGACTGTCAATGTTAGCACTTTCTGAAATAATCATTTGCTGGCTGAAGCTGGGTTCAACAAAGGATGCAAGGTTCAAGGAAAGGTCAAGAATAACTGATTTTTATCGTGCTGATTAAACAGCTTTACAGACAAGTGAGGGCCATTGAACCAATATGATTACAGAAGCTGCAGGGGGAAAAATGGAAGACCATTAAGAGTAAGCTATGGAAAATGTGGAGTGAAAAAAGTAAATGCCACTCATACGGCAGCTAAATGAGATTTTCTTTCAAAACAAGGTTTTTTAATTGATTTTTAAAATCCTTTGAAAAGCTTCTCTGTTGCTCTCTAATTCATTTTTTGCAAAGTTCAAGTAAAAGGTGAATTAAATGTTGTCTTTGGTATCACTCACTGTAGCTAAATAAGCATCATTCACCACAGTTGCTTTGTAGAGTATTTGATGCTCTGAGAATAAATAAAAACAGAGGAGAAAAGAACCCTTCAAAAAGCAAACATTTTATAAGTCCTTTGTCGTTTGAAAGATAGTATAAAGTGAACTTCAACAAAAGAAAATGGAAAGTGAATTAGGCAAAAATTGTTGGAAGAAGAATAGCACTCTCCAGGTATACAGAATTTAGTACACACGATGTCATTTATCCCACAGCAACTTCAAATAAATATTACCTATTTATAAGGAAATCATGAAGGTAACCTATTTATTTTTCTTTTAATAATGAGTTGTAGCGAAGAAGTGGACACACACAAAAAATATTGAAATTAAGAAAAAAGGTGTTTTCATATTAATAATTTTAGGCCACTTTGTACTGGCTGACTACATCGAAATTGTTAGGCTAAAGTATCTACACAACCTAGATTTTCTGAACATCTTGGTATCTACTACTATGCACGGGCTTTTGATATAGTCCAACTCACACCTAGAATCACATAAAGTTTTCTCAACAAAAACTTACAGCCTCACATAATTCCAGTTTAAGTACCTAGATCTTCATACAGTATCTAGAGAGTTCCCGACATCTCAGAAAAGGATTTGCAAGCATCAGAAAACTGAGCCACTTTATTTCCACATAACATAGATGACAGAGTGTGACTATTTCTCTTCCTACAGAAATGGCAACATCTATATCACTTTTTTTTTTAATGTTGCATTTCTTCCTCATACCATTTATTTTTCATTTTTACAGAGTTATGAGCCCTTCGGGATGTATTTATGCTGTATCTAGAAGTATTTCCATTTTGCAAAAATTCCAATTTTGTAGTAATGAGTGTGAGCAAGCCTTTCTCATTATCATTTTATATTTTCATTAATGTTTTAAGAATCACTACCTACAGATAAAACCAAAAATACCAGAGGATTCCTGCCAACAACTCTTCAGCATAGTCGGTTCTGTGATTTTCTACTGGCAAGTGGATTACATGAGAACAGCATTTTTTTCAACAACAAAGCTAAAACTAGGTTGTGTTATTAAAACTCCATGTTTATTTAAAAAAAAAAAAAAAGAAAAGTTTTCTCTATGACTTGAAACATGTAGGGTGAGATCTGCAAAAAAGCCTACTTCTTAATTCTATTTGCAATGTTTTATCTAACCATAGTAACCAGAGGACTTCATTTTAGGCAGTGAAAAGCTATTATTTTCAAGGTTGTTTGACTTACATCAAATCATCTTTGGCACAGTTCAAATTCCTGGAAACCTGTCTATGGCCAATTCAAACAAATAAATATCTAAAAAAAAAAAAGTAGAATCAAGTCCTGCTGGCTTGCATTTCTCTTAATAGCTGTTTCCTAATGGACTCTAGAAGAGTTTTTGATAGGACAGTCAGTATTTTCTGATGATGTCAAAATGTCAATTGAAAATCCATCTGTTTTAGCAAAAAACTCATACCTTTTCAAAAATGTAACATAACATTCCTCCTGGTACCCAGACAACTGAGATCAAATCCTTTGTTGTCCTAACATGGAATTAGATGTTATTTATAGAGTCTAAGACAGGGGGGGAACAAACACAAGAACAACAAACTGATATTCCTATTGTCGTATTCTGTGGACTATCATCCTTTTTCCTCCCTACTCATGCCTAAAACAGATTTGAGTAAAACTGCACATTGTTATTCTTCAATAACTCCTTGTTGCCATTCTAAAATTTGTCACCTTAGAAAAAAAGGGTTCCTAATGATTTATATTATTTCTGTTGACTACTCTGTACCAGGAAACTTTTGAAAACAAAAAGACATCAAGAAAAATAAAAAATTGTACTTCCATGGTGTTGTAAATGTATTTCATTCAAACCTGGTGTGAATATTCCCTTTTCTTGTTATGTTCTCCAGGTCCTTAGACTAGGAGCATATATCAAAGCTTAGATAGCCAAATCAGTGCCAATTTACAGCAATTTTGTGACATGTAATCTTGTATTCTAGAATACAAGACAAGACTACTCTCATTTACCTTGCAAGGTGTGTATTTATTTCACTGGAGTGTAGTGGGTTTTATGGCTTTGCTGTTTCAAATGGGATAAACATCTCTTTTGGAATGCATTTTAGTTTGCTACCTAAATGGGAAAAAAGCTCTGGGTTTGTGCCTATCTGTTGGAAAACACTCTTTCTTTCAGATTGGACAGGATTAGGAGCCACCCAGGGAGACATATTTGCTTCGCCAAAGTACAATAACTATAAGGGTCCATCTAAGATCCCATGAGTATGATGTACATAGTATGTAAGATTCTGCAGAATTAGATGTTTAAAAAAATTTGCAGATAACAAAAGACACAGCTTATTTTCCTCTCACCCCAATTCAAAAACCTCTATTCCCCAAACCAGCCTTTTTACATGTTAGACTGTCAAAAGGGTACAAGAAATATCAATTACCTGGAATGTAAGGTTATTATAATCCTCCTGCACTTACTTTTTTTGTCATTACTCTCAGTTTAACTTTGTTTCTGTTCTTTACAATGCAACCTATGTCTCTTTCTGCTTTATACTGTTTTATCTTACTTTACTGAAGGAGGCAAGGGATGGAGAATGGTGACAGCCTTCACAACCTCTCTCTCTGTTTCTTCAGAAAGCATCTCCATACTTCCTTTGATGGGGTCACGTATGTCAGCTTGCTTCCTCAGGTGGTGCACGTGGCTGTTATGTTCTCTGCAGTTTGAAACTATATTTCTACAGAAGTGCTCCAAAGTAAATACTCGTAACTTACTATGTGTCAATTCCTGAAAATGGTCCATTTATCTTTCAGTTTCATATTATCGGGAGGTGGATGATCACCATTTAGCTTGGAGACGTACCCTTTATTTATTACCTTTTCTCTTTATTTTTCCTGTTTGAGGTCTTTGAGGCTCTTCCCCAGGGTGCATCCTGTGTGCTTTCAGAGTGCCCATCACCATGCAGATCCTACCAAAATTAAACGACTTAAAGAAGTGAAAATACCAAGGCAAATCCAAAGAAAACTCTGAAATGCAATTTTTTTTTTAATGAACTACAGAGTTAATTTTGCACTCATTTTTTACTAGAACTCTCACTGAAGCTAGCAAGGAATTTTCCCATGGAACTATGACAGGATTTTGTCTTTAATTACTCTGGAAAAATTAAATAATTGGAAAGATGTTTTTCTGCCAGAGATTCTAACTTTAAATACAAATATGCTTGCTAGAATCTAGTAAGAGTTTTACCTCACAAAAGAGAGTGGAATTTAGTGCTGTAAGTGGGAAAGAGCTTTGTAAATCCAATAAAATAACAGATTTTTTTATTTCCCAGGGAAACTCTTTGTAGATTTATTTAAGGAGAGAATTTAATAATGAAGTTCCTAGGCTCAGACTGAGATGTTCTGAATCAGATTTATTGTAACAGAGGTAACAGTTCTTTCAGTATCCTGATCTTTTAACTTGTGTATGTCTTCTGAACTATTTCCACTGTCCAGAGTAATTTTCACATGCAGTTCACCTGAACAATGTTTCAACTTGATATGAAATCAGGGGCAATTTCACTAATTATATTAGTTCAGAGTATCATTTTACTTTTGCCCTGTTTAAAATAGCCTTTCTCAAAATCTCAGCCAAGTGACTCATCCATGCCTGACTCTGCTTTTTGTTCTAAATCTCACAGATTGTAATTCAAATACATAATACTCGATATACATTTTCATGTATCTAATTATTTTGATGACTAAGAGTACTTCTGCCAGGCGAAGAAATGAAAATTCCATTTCTCTCTTCGATAAACTGAGATTTAGGGAGGTTAAGTGACCTCCAGACTCATACACTGATACCTGTTGCAAAATCAGAAGAAAAAATGTTCCAAGTCTTAATCATACCTGTACCATTTCTCATCTCTAACTCCATTCTTCTTCCATTAAAACCAAAATCTTCTTTAAGCTATTTCATGGGGAAGTTCTTAAGTTGTCAAGCTAGAGAACATGTTCTTTTGTGAATTATTTCACTAATAGGAGTAATGTAGAATTATAAATCAGTTTCTCAGAAGACATTGTATCTTGCTGGATACAATGAAGGGGAATTAGTTCTCCTGACTAGCCTCAGAGACCTCAATTCTCTTATTTCCCATGTAAAACAAGAAATAGCTAAACAATTAAAAATTGTTTAGAGTATTCTATTATTACATATGTTATTAACAGGGAAAACTAGTGATATGACAGGAATTGCGAGTCACTGGAAGGAAAGCCTAGCAAAAACAGCCAAGCCCATCTCTTGTTTTGTAACTTGCCAAGGTAAACTTACAAAGCTCACATTAGCTCCCGTCATCAAAGTCTGAAAAAAAGCCAGGTAAAGTTGTTCCAACTCCTTTGATTGTAGTAAGGGTTTTGAAAATAGAGCATTACATGTCAATCACATGATTACTGCCAACAGACCAAAGTACCCATGGCCCAGAATAGCTCCTTATTACCCTCTAGCCAGTTAGGGGTAAATCTAGTGTGCACTAAAACCACAGTTTATTTTGGATCTATGCTGAAAGAAGCAGAAAGACAGTATACCCAGTGCATCTTCTAGGATCTGTCTTGATCATTCTCTTTTACAAACTACTGCTGGCACTCCAGGGACCTAGTCACAATTTTAATATCTCAGAAATACATCTGCACATATCTGGTTGCCTCTAAATCTGTTTTAGACATGACCCTTCTAAATACCAGAATAATTCAGCTCTGTTCATCCACAATTACTCTGTATTATACTTAGTGGTGCAGGGTAAAAATCAAAACTGATAGTACAGAGCATACAGCTGTCCAACACCCACAGACCAGCAAATGAAATCCAGTTTCTTTCATACATCTCACTGTTTCTTACAACATAGCAAGTATTATTCAGTTGATTATCACCCCTCTATCATGCTTCCACCACACGTTGCCTAAGCAGTTCGTAATCTCATATGCACAAAAAACATTCATTATCTTTCACTGTTGAAGTCATGTGCTCAATACGTTTCACTAAACCATGTGTTTGTGAATGTCCAATAGGCACGTTTCCCAATGTGTGCATCCCGTAGTCCATAACCCTTTCTGTGGCTTACATAACTCTGGTTTTGATTAACTGTACTTAGCTTCCCTTATGCTCAATTAATTCTTCAAGTCTAAGAGGGAAAGATATTATTGTAATTGGTCACAAGCAGCTAACCGTTTAGGCAATGTAGCTCTTTCCCTTCTATACCATGAACTCAAAACACAGAATCAATTATTTCATGTGAGATGACAGCTGAGACAGGCTTCCTGTTCTTCAAGCCTGAAAAGACAGTTCAAAGTTTCTCCTCTGCACAGCATTTGCCTCTACCATTTCCTTATTAGTTATTTCAAGGTCCTCTGGTGCCCAGAATTATCCCCAGAATCAGGAAGATTCAGCTCCAAGTCACAGATGCCTGAGGCAGACAGCATTTCAGTACATTATTAAAGCAACTCAGAAAAGTTCCATTTTATGGTCTGAAGGCAGCTGACTGATTTTCTCATACGATTGTCTGCTCTGTCCGTATAGCGCATAGCACACATACATGTACAGGGTACAATTTCAGACAACTCTCTCAATCAAGTTTCCCTCCAACATATTCTAATAATGCCTTTTGATCATACCACAAATATTCCTCTTTCATTTTGTGAGCTGATTGCAACGGCTGTATTATTGATTTATTTTTTTTAAATCTTCTAATCTTTAATGCAGAATCTACAGTCTTTCCGAGATCCTTAAGTTTTCTACCAATCAATCATGTCAGTCCAGCTCTACATCCAATATGTGCAGTTTGCAAATTAGGAAAATCTCTTAGTTTTTTTGGTGTCAGACGTGTACCCTAAAGATATGCTTTGCCATTTCTTTCCGCATTGTTATCAATACAAATCCTTTGTGAATTGTTTCTAAGTACAGACAGATCTTGTTCTCTGTATGAATGTAGTCAATATTCTGAAACACACATGTTCCCAAAGAATATGTAGAGATTCTTTTTATTGTGGTTCTCACTAAAATACAGTTTGCTTCATTCAATAGTTTCCAAATTTTATTTCCAAAAGTTTTCCATAATTCATCATGCAAAGGCAATAATATACCTCGTATGTCAAAAATTTCACAGGCAGACATCTTAAACTGTCTTAGGATATTTTTCTAACATTTGGGTTAGTTTTATATAACTTTGCTACAATTTATATTTATTTAACAGACTTTTTTTGCAATGAGCTTCCAAAATATTTTTAGGGCTACCTTATTCCCTCATCCTCATTGTGCTTATGTTGGGTAAACCAAATGTCATCAACCCTGACTTTATTTACTTGGTACTGTCCATTTTGCAAACAGCTGTTTAAACTGAGGCAGCTATGTTATTACCTTAATCTTTCAGTAGCACTTCTTACACTTTTAAAATAATGGCAAGATGAACTTTTTTAAGCTTGCAGCTAATATTAAGCAACAAATAGTATTGCGTACTACATTTAAAAGTTATATTTGTTCTTTTGGCTCCAACTAGGCAAACATACAGGAGTTTGTGTATTCCTGGAAGGGAAAAATAGCATGTTAACTTGCTTTTAGGCTAGTCGCTTAAAGGTTCTTGTCATGACTATTAGTTCTGCAAATTAGCCTAAGAATGAAAAATATTTTCTTTTCCTTTTTTTTACTCTTGGAGAATACACTATTTAACCCAAACTTGTTTTGAATATACTGTACTCCTAGTACAGTATAAGGACTATAAGGACTTATTTAGTCCTTATACTCATATATACTTATATATAGTTAGGATTTATATAGTAGAAGGACCTATGAGGAGAGTCTGAGAGAGTTGGGGCTGTTCAGCCTGGTGACGAGAAGGCTCCGGGGAGATCTTATTGCGGCCTTCCAGTACCTAAAGGGGGCCTACAGGAGAGCTGGGGAAGGACTTTTTACTAGGGCATGTAGCGATAGGACGAGGGGGAATGGCTTCACACTGGAAGCGGGCAGGTTCAGATTGAACATTAGGAAGAAGGTTTTCACTTTGAGAGTGGTAAGGCACTGTAACAGGTCGCCCAGATAAGTTGTTTAGGCCCCATCCTTGGAGGTTATTCTGTTTAAACATAGTTGTACCTGAAAATGCCTGATCATTTCAGACTTGTTTCATACTACTATAAAGAAAAACCCTAAGTTTTTGTTTCTCTTGTCAGGGTTGGAGGTGGTGAACAGATGAAATGGAATGGGGAAAAAAAAAACTTTAGACTTTTGTGATTATTTTCAATTTGACTTTTACAAGACACTTGTTAAAGGATTTTATGAATTATTTTATCTGTGAAATTAAAACCTGTTGGCATTTGTTTACAGCTGGAACAACAGTTGCAACTGTTGAAACATTTCTGATCCCCTTGCTTACATATTGTAAAAATTATATTAGAGCAGATTCCCTACATATTTTTGAAATTTTTTCACTGAAGTGAATTTAGTTGGATTCTACTGACATTAAGCTAGAGCTGCCCCCCAAAAAACCTACTTATTCAGCTATATTCTTCAGGTATGGCCTTTTTTAAATAAAATTCTCATTAAGTGTTTTTGTGACAAAGAGACAACTGTAAAAGATTAAAAACTGTGTTAAGTTTTCATTGTTGCTTTAAATTTAAAAGAATGATCTTTTTTTGTTTGATTGTTTGGTTGCTTTGCTTTTCTTGATTCAGTTATTTAAATCATACCACTACTATTTCCTCTGCATTTAAAATTTCACACCTATCTATCCAGCCATGCATTTTTTAGACACCTCATTTTTTTCTCACTACAGAATCCTCTTGAATTCTGCAAAGCTGTATTTTTCTTGAATGTATACAAAAGTGTCTTTTTTTCTCATATCTATCAATTTTTTTAAACGTTTTTCAGTAGTTTTTTTAATTACATATAGGATTAACAGTCTGAAGGACAGCGTGCTTTCTTTCTTTCTTTTCAGAAACTCTGACCCTTTGTCCTGGTTTGAGAGACACAGGATTAATTAAATTTCCAATAATTTTACTTTTCAGTAAGGTCTCTTCTAATGCTTGGGAAGACTGCACTTTTAGAAGACTCTAGTGTCTGAATTTGTGAAAATATTTACTTTATAGCCAGCTATGGTGTGCGGGTTTCAAGGTGTCAGTGTTTTCGACCTCACCAGGTGCGGGGATGAGGAGTGAGACCTGAGCACTTGATCCAAGCTGGCCAACAAGATTATTTCATATCATGAATGTTCCATTCAGTATAAATTAGAAAGTTTGCTGAGGATTTTCTCTCTTTTATGATGGCTGCAATCCTGAGAACTTCTTTCCTCAGTGCTGGACCCCAGAAGGCCTTCCCTTCCTCCCGAAGCCATCACGCTCACAGTGTCCGACATTTGCTGTCCGCTGCTGGGAGGGCACAGCTTCCTACTGACAGAATGGGCTGAGTATAACCTTTGCATATTCTGTATTGGTATTGGGATCAATATTGGTTCTTTAGTGCTATTAATGTTAATTATCTAATCTGATTCTATTAAATCTGTTTATATTTCAACCCCCAGGTTTCTTTGGTTTTTCCTGATTCCCCTTCCCGGTTGGGGAGGGGTCACTGGGTGATAGAATAATAGTATAAATGATAATAAATTGTTGTGGTTTCTTTAAACCATAACACTTTCAATCTTCCTTTTTTTTTCCCTGTTATGATGGATTAAAAGGTGTCTGGATCTGGTGTATGTTGGATTCTTTACAATTTGCTTCTATAGAGCCAGTAGACATGAAAATTTCCCTTTCAGTCACTTAATTTTGTCCTTTTTTGTCTCAAAATAATTGTGAGTGTCACAGTTGCCAGTGGGTATCATTGCTTCCAGCAGACATTTTTGCCTTAGCACACCAAATGAGATTCCCTCATTTCATCCAAACAAGTAGCTCAGAACTGTAACACCAAAATACACTGGTTGCTGCTTCCAGCGCTACTAGCATGCCAGCGTGTGAATGTTCACCAATCAGCTACTTTTGATTATTCTAGAATATGCTTCTTATCCCATATTTTCTTGAGACTTGATTCACCCTATACTTGTTGTAGTAAAATTGATATTAACTAAAAGAAAAAAAAAATTTAAAATACAATTGAATCAACCAAGGAAACCTGCTGCTGCTACAAGTCCTCCATGCAACCCCAAACCTATTTAATTATTTACCTCATATTAAAATAGAGAAATAATAACTAGGTATCATTTATCTAAGATTTTATTAAGGAACTAACTACTAGACAATGTAGCTCTGTTGATAAGTAGGATATTCTTGTCAAGAGAGTGATGAACTGTAGACCTGGTCAGCAAACTGAGAAAACCACCTGGAACTGCCAAGATTAGAGAAGTAGGTAAAAGTAATTTCGGCAGGGGCAGATCGCAACCGCTGACTCATTAACCACCTACCCAAATGATGCCACTTACTCAAAAGAGAACAATGGAAGAAGACAGAGTCTGTGCACTTATATACATAGGAGGTGAAGAAATCTCAACCAAATAACGAGAATAACAAGGAATATGTATTAATTGTTTGAATATGTAATAATCAATGTATAAAAGTGGAGATTTTTGAAACTAAGATGTGTTCCCATTTTTGGACAAGCACCCCATTTCTGCACATTAGTGGAATAAACTTAAAATACCTCTGCTCTGTGTGTTATTGTCTTGCACAAAGGGGAATGTACCCAGATTTGGGACAACATACTTAGCCCCAAAGCTCAATTCACCATTAGATTAGTCACTCAGATATTTCCATAAGGGAGAAGGGCACACAGCAAGAAGAATACTCACATATTGAAAATCAAGTGCTGTATACACGTGCAATCACTCATGTTTTTATACTGTTTAAACTGTATCACACTTGAATCCATTTTTTCTTATATGCATTTGTTGTTTCCTAAATCGTATCATGTTTAATCTTATCAGGTATCAGTCTTCTGTTGTGGATCCAGCATGCACTACCTACCTGGTTAATTAACTCGTCTAAGTTAAGCTCTCAGTCTCCAAGCATTATTGATAGCCTGCATTCAAGTGCATGCGTAAGGCAATGTACTCAGAAGGCCTTAACGGCACGTTACCTACTCCTTACACCCTCACATCCTCCTGTCCTCTCCGCGGCTAATGTACCTCAGACCACAGGCACCCTGTTTTGATTAACCCAGGTTCAGCTACCTGCTGTAGCCATTGCCTCACATACACATCGCTCAATCATTCATATCGGGAGCAGCTCAGCTTTTTCAGATGCATGCTTCGCATATCACTACGAGACAGCAGCAGAGGTAAACTTCCTGCTCTTCAAATCTGCCTGGCCCACAAAACAAGCATGCCGCCATTTGATAAAGGCTGTCATGATTCAAACACGCAGAACTGTATGAGTCCCGTTCCTTTCCTTCTTCCCACCCCTGGCCCCCAATTTCATCAGGTCAGCAGCAATTCTAAGAAAGTCAGTCCCTTGACAGGTATAGCGGGGGAGCTAACAGAAGAAGCTAGTCTGTCTCCTCTAAATGTAGTCGACTAATAGGAAATCTTATTCCCAATGTCTGCTCCTATCCATAAAAGAGCAGGCATGCGGGAAAGAATGAGAGAAACAGTCTGGCTACACACACCCACAGATATATACATGTATTGCTGTGGATCGCTGTTCCTAGGCTCAGGCACAGCAGCAGCAGCAAAGCAAACTTCTGTGTAATTGACAGAGCACCGCTGCAGAATCAGACATTTAAACATGGGAGACAGTCTACGGTTCCCACAAATTTTTGAAATAAGGATTGGCTGCAGCCAATAGAAAAGGCAGTGTCTTAATATACAAATATCAATAATACAATCCAGAACTTACTGGTGCCTTATGGCTCTAGTATCTCTTGTACATGAAAATTTTCATGCTAATATAGTTGCAAATGTAGAGTGTATCCTGGACAGCTTTCTGTCTCCTAAAAGACTACTACTCAAAAAACAGATAACCCAAAACACATTTCAAAAAAATCAATATAGGTTATAAAAGTGGCTTGTTTCAAGTAATTTCCCCTTTTTTCTTGAAATCTTCTGCTCCTGTAGACATGCTCACAATACACATAAAGAGCAAGAAATTGTACCATTCAGGCTAGATGCTTGTGTCTGATTTTATTAAAGGAGTGGAAAAGATTTTAGCTCTTATGAGTTCACCTGTTGTTGCAAAGGGATTTATTTATTTATTTATTTTTCATTCATGCAGATAAAGATGCTCAGTCATGTTCCATTTATGTTGTCATTAAAAAACCTTACGCCAGTTTCCAGTGTCTGTCATTAAAAAGAGCTACCTGTCACATTTTGAATCCCACTCGACAGCTGTAAAAATTGTCAGATTACATAGGAGATTTTGCTGGAGAGATTCAAGCACAAATCTCTCACCTTCATTTCTTTTAATCCTGTTTAATTTTTTGTTTAGTTGTCATAATCAGATAACACATCAAATATTCATCAGTTCTGTTTAATATTAGTGTCAGAAGTTGTCCGTAAAAAGGAAAGACAGCCTGTATCCTATGTTCTAGTGTCTCATCTGCACATCTCTCCAGCTGTCAGGAATATTTTTTTTTCCTTATTGCTGTCACATGTCATTGACTAAAATATGGACTAGAGGCCACTACTCAAGCATGAATGCACAAACTGACAGTCCAGTAAGCAGGTAAGGCAATTTCAAAGTTCCTGATACAAGTCATCTTGGTAGTAACTTTTCCATTACAAGAGTTTACTAATAATATATTGGTTCAGTCAAATGCATTATTATGGATTTTTAGATTTATTCTTTTTCTTCAATAAAATCTTCTTTCTGACAATTATTTTCAAAAAAAAACATTTACTTGAAATATTCTTCAAAATGCAGGCTCTTCTAGACTGTGGTCATACCATGTGTTTTACAAGATCAGGTTATCACTTCCCACTAACTATGGAAAGATGGAAATATTTTTAATTGCAATGCATTTTTGCCAAAGCTGCTGTATTTATGTAAATCTCAGAATCTTATTGTTATGAATCTATTAATTATTTGAAGGAGGTCACTGGTACCACAGTGACCAGACAGACAAATATGGCAGTGTGTCATGTAATATTGATGTTTGACAAGCTCTTTTGTCATTGCTGCAAGCACAGAATTCCGTCAAGTGGTAGATGATAATACAATTTGAATTTCAAGTCATGAAAAAGAGCATCAAAAGAATTTTTAATAAGGCTTTATTAATAAACTCTGAACAACACAATATCTACAAATTATTTTTTGCACATAATTCATATGAGAATGGATGATCTTTAAATGTAAGTCGTTTGAAGTTCTGACAGACAAACACTGAGGTGAAAATGTATGTACTTTAAAGGTTGCCATGGTCATAAGTAATTAACAATTGCCACATTCAGAAATTATTTACCTTTGGCAGACCAGTTTTACTTGATATTTCAGTGCTTTCCTTATTTTCCAAAACAATTGTTGGGGGGTTTATTTTCGTTTATTAACAGTAGGGTCTTCTATATATGTACAATGGAATCATATTTGACCTTAGAACATTATTCCTGATTACATTTCTCTTAAGCAGTCAAGCCTGAAAGCTGTTATTAATAGAAATGGGAAAGTGAAGTTAACTGATGTCTCAGTGGGGAAGTTTTTACTTGCTTTATGGTGCTTTTTTAATTACGGATTGACCCAACTCTCAGAACAGGATGCTAGCATTGTCACCAATTTTCTAACATGACTACGTGTACAATTGTAAAGACCAGAAAAACTATTGGCATGAGACTAGTATTTGCTGTGCTTTAAACAAAGAAATAAAATGAAGTCATTGTAAAATACATCCAAACTCAACAGACTAGCCTCTCTTGAAGTACTACTCTTTGTTACTGAATGCAGAATATACTCTAGATCTATTTACTAGTTTAGAGATCAGCCTGTCTTTATAGGATAGGTGCTCCAGCCCTCTGATCATTTTTGAGCGTATTCTCAAATAAATTTGGGCACCTTGAACTCCCACCTGACATTAACAGAAGATAAGGAGCCTCTCTCTCTTTGCAGATCATCTACAATCCATTTCTCACTAAGTGTTCATTAGACCCTTATTGTCACCTAATCTACAAATATTTTTATGCACTATTTAGCTTGTAAGCACAGTGTGATTTCAGTTCTTTCACTAGATGACTCTAACCTTGTTGAAAAGGAGCATTACTTGAAGAAATCATTAAGGCATTGAATCTTGCCAAACGATGACAGCAGAGCACTGTAAGGAGAAATGACCTGGAAATGTTATCACATTAAAGATCTTTTCACAATTTCTTCTTCAGCTGCAAAAAATACACCTGTTTTTAGGGATGTTTTGCTGGATTTTTAAGATGCTTACACATTGGGGTTTTGATACCCAGCTGGCTTTCTTAAATCATTTTGCCACAATTAAAAAAAAAAAAACAATAGACAAATTAGAACTGAAACTAAAGTTCAGGAAACTACTTAAACATGTGCTTAACTTTAAACATAAATCCTACTGATTTCAGTCAAACCAATATACTGATATTTGCCTGAATGGTGATGCTGTTCTTAATGAATCAGAGCATTAGGGAAAAAGACAGAAAAGGGTTTAATTAACTTCTGTCTAAGTTCTATATTTAATTTTTTCTTGACCTGGTGGCATTGCTACAAAGGATTATGTCTGCAGCCCATCTTATCTAGGTCAACAGTGTCCAGCTACAGAAAAGAAAGCACAGGAAAATATTTTAAGAGATATCTATGTATTATAATAACCAAGAACTGTGTAAAATCCTGAAGCACAAGATCCTGCTTTCCATCCCATAATACAATCACAGACTCATATAATGGATTGGGTTGAAAGAGACCTTTAAAGGTGATCTAGTCCAACCTCCCCTGCAGTGAGCAGGGACATCTTCCACTACATCAGGTTGCTCAGAGCCCTGTCCAACCTGACCTTGAACGTTTCCAGGGATGGGGCACCTACCACCTCTCTGGGCAACCTGTTCTAGTGTCTCACCACCCTCACTGAAAACAATTTCTTCCATATATCTAGTCTGAATCTACTCTCTTTTAATTTAATTACTGCTTGGCCTAATGCAACAGACCCTGCTAAAAAGTTTGCCCCCATCTTTCCTGTAGGCCCCCTTTAAGTATTGAAAGGCCATAATAAGATTTTCCCAGAGCCTTCTCTTCTCTAGGGTGAACAAACCCAGCTTTCTCAGCCTGTCTTTATAGGATAGGTGCTCCAGCCCTCTGATCATTTTTGTGGTCCTCCTCTGGACCCACTCCAATAGTTTCATGTCTTTACTGAACTGGAGACTCCAGAGCTGGTTGCAGTACTCCAGGTGGGGTTTCACCAGAGTGGAGTAGAGGGGCAAGAACCACCTCCCTCAATTTGCTGGCCTTACTTCTTTTGATGCAGTCCAGGAAACAGTTGGCTTTCTGGGCTGTGAGTACCCATTGCCAGTTCATGTCCAATTTTTCATCCACCAGTAGCCCCAAGTCCTTCTCTGCAGGGCTTCTCTCAATCCCTTCATCCCCCAGCTTGTATGGACACCAGGGGTTGCCGCAACCCACATGCAAGACCTTGCACTTGGTTTTGTTGAACCTCATGAGGTTCATACAGGCCCACTTCTCGAGTTTGTCCAGTTCCCTCTGAATGGTATTCCATCCCTCAGGTATGTCAACCACACCACTCAGCTTGACACCGTCTTCAAACTTGCTGAGGGTCCACTTGATGCCACTGTCTGTGTCACTGATGAAGATATTAAACAGTACTGGTCCCAATATAATTTTTTGTCATCTACAAGACCACATTATAAGTCCAGATAGTCTACTTATCTCTATATACAGATAAAACAGCACTCACTGTGAAAAAGGTAGAGCAGAAATTGTGATCAAACCATTTTAGATAATTTACCTTTTCCTGTACTTTTATCACGTCCCTTATGTTACTTGACACTATATTTTCTAAGGTAATCAGCTGTACAAATAGTTACCTTTCCTCTTCATAAAAAAGCACTTTAATGCCTAACTGGGGACCTGTAACTTTCACAGGTCTGCATCTGTAATCAGACCAATATTTTCATAACTCATGTTCTTTTGGAATTTTCTCTAGCCTACCTCCCAGTCATTGCTTATCTCCAAGGCTGATTCAGAAAATTCCTAAAAATGTTTTGGCATTTACCCATTTGCTGAGATGGCTCTTCTCCCACAAAATCGTGTTTGATAAAGATGCTCAAATGTTGCACCATGCAGAATATGGGCGGGTTTACCAAATGAAACTCTCTACTTGCCTGCGTATGTATTCATCACTGGCAGAGCCTTTGGATACTTACTGTACTGGAACTACCCACAGCCTACATAGTGGTTGGAAGGTATGGTGATATTCAGGAAGCCCACAGTAATCTCTGCCTTTAGAGCTACTTAGCATCCAGATTCCTCAATCCGGAGTAATTTGCCAAAGCAAGACGCTGAGGATACAGAAAACCCACGGCTTCCAGGCTGTTTGACCACCAACAACCTGGTAGCTGCCTCGGAGATAGCCTCCTGACCGCCATGCCCACTGCCTGTCTTTAGAGGCAGCTGAGTCCTGCGGCAATTCCAGTTTATAGGAGCTGATGAGCTAGTCTGGAAGTCCAGGATCTTCTTGAGCTATTGGACTCCCAGCTTCCTGGAAAACCTCCAGGATTACCATAAAGCCAGGGATTTTGCCTTTATGTGACAAGGACCCCAGGTTTCCTGTCTGGTCATGAAGTCTCAGATATTGGAAAGCAGCATGCCCTACCGAAATGTTTTTGTTTCCTTAAGGGACTTTATCTTCAGAACTGCAGTTATTGGGACTTTCAGTCTCTTATGGGTTTGCTCCAAATTGAAATTAAACCAAATTTGGAAATCACCAAATTCCTCACAATACAGAATTCCACTGTCCATGCACTTCTCTCTTATTCCCTTTTCTATCACCTTTTGTATATCCCTTTTTGGTTGCAGGTTGATGAACCTCTATTATAGCTTTTGGTTTCCTGCATATCTTTTTTACTATGTGGTACATCATCATCACTCTGTTTGGACTTACATCTATGCCCATCAAAGTGTCATTCTGATAGCTTAAATACTGTATGGAAAACTATTAATTCTTTTCAATACAGAATTTCTAGAGATGCTCTATCAAAATGCAGCGTGGACTAAAGGAAAATGGGAATATTTATATGATGCAGACTTATTTTCTCTTGCAAAATACAATAAAAGCCTGGGGGGAGGGGGAGAATCTAAAATGTTAAAGCCAGTTAAATATTAAAGTTACTCTTTAATCTGGAAGAAACATCACACACTGATGCTCTTTTCAGTTACAAGCTGCCTATATTAAAAATAAAGAAGATGATACATTCCTGAAAAAAACATTAAGCTTATAAGATAACAAAGTGGTTGCAGGCTGCCTCACACTTTAACAGTGATACTATCTGCCATCTTAATGCAGACCCAGATAAATAGCTAATGCATTCCCTCTTCATAAAAATGCATACCACCGATGTCTACATTAGGCATCATCTTTTTTTGCTTCCCTAGTATGCATCTCTACAAATAAGTGGCATTTAGGTTAAAAATGTTGCCTTTTTTTCCTGTTGTAGCAATATTGTTGTCCTGAGAACTTCATGCTACCTCTGGAAAGCAAAGACATAGAAAACTCACACTATGGAAATATATATATGTTTCCTGACGTGATCTACACACTATTGCTTCTGAGGTGATAGAGACCAAAAGAATATGTAAATTGAAGGAATTGTTTTCAAATGTACATGCTGGTATAAATAATGATAGATGATGTGGTTTGGACCAGACTGGCCACTGAAGTGAATGACAGGTGCTCTCCCACACCTTTCTCTCCAAGAAGAGAAGGGAAAGACAGAAAGATACTTACGAGTTTAAAAAAGAAACTAAACTACTTTAATAAAAATCATCATTAAAAATAAATAAATATAATATAATATAATATAATATATACAAAACCATATTGAGTTCCCAGAATGAGAGTCACGTCACCGACAGGCACTGGGAAAGTCTCAGACTGGACTCAGTGATGGACGGGAACTGCATTCTGGATCTGGATTCAGGAGTGGGTGGATTGGGATCAAAGGCAACAGAACAGAGTCCTCTTCAGATGCTGACCATTGCATTAAAAAAGCTGACCCTTTGATCCCTCAGCTTTTATACTGACCGTGGTGCAGATGGGATGGAATGGACCCTGTTGGTCAATTTTGGGTCACCTGTCCTGTCCGCTCCTCCCCACAGGTGTGACCCCTCTATGCTTTTCACTTCTGACCCTCCAAAGGGGCAAATAACAAAGTTAGCTGCCCTTGGGTGTTATACCAATAAATATAAGCAAGAACCTCTCTGCATACCATTCCTTGGCCTAAATTATAAATAATCAGGTCTTATCGCTCTGGGAGCGGACTACAGTCTTAAAAATACACCATTGATATCGGAGAGTTCTGTTAGTTAGAAAAGACTTAGCTAAAAAGTAAAATTATTGAACAAAGAATTGGTTTTGTTTTGCCTCAAATCAGGACAGATGAGAACCTTGAATTTAAGATGCAGGTATCGATATTGACCCAGGTGTTTTTCCAAGCTAATGCTGTTCTACTTAAAAACAATCTAATACAAATGTGCTGTTTACAGCATTCTTGGTACTGAGAAACTGGTGAGCTTTTCCGTGATTAAATCACATTTCAGGAGCTTAGCCAGTCTCTTGTAACTATTTTTCTTTTCTCCTTTTAAATTTAGCACAGGGTTTCACCTCTAAACCACTCCTTTCAAGTTGTGGAAATGGGTCTTCCTCTAATTCCTCTTAAATGGCTTTTGTAAAGAATGTATTCATATGGATAGCTCTCCTCTGCTTCTTTTTATTTCTTAGAAACATGGCTGAGCTTTTTATTATTGAACCAGCCATGGAGCTGTTACCAACTTTAAAAATAACAGGTGTTACTTAACCCAAAGATACAGCCACAGCAAAATTGTGGGCAGTGTTCTTATCAAATGTGAAAATTTCATCATTCACAAATTAAAATTTTAGTGGACATAGAAATGAATGTACTTTAAAGTTTGCAAACTTGTGATTCACATATTATTGAAGTTATATGCTTCTTGATCTTGCCACATGCTCAAAGTTTGCCAAGTCTGTTCTCATCTAAAACAAGTCATCAAACTTCCTTTACCACAATACCTTTAGCACTGACTCCATGGCTGCATGTTTGGGGCTCTGCACCCAAACACAGAAGCTGTGTTCATAACAACACATTTTATTCACTATCTGAATTCATAAGGAATATGACTTTCCATAATAATTCTTCAGTTACTTTAAAGTATAAATAACATTTATATGACTAGAAGTATAAATAAAGTACAAATAACTTTTATATGACTAGAACAGCATACTGTCAGCAAATCTAAGTAAACCTTTGAGATGGTCATGGAGGTCTTCCCACCATCTTTCGTGTGCT
Source organism: Vanellus vanellus (assembly GCF_965231255.1). Lineage (NCBI taxonomy): Eukaryota > Metazoa > Chordata > Aves > Charadriiformes > Charadriidae > Vanellus > Vanellus vanellus. The sequence goes on from NC_138908.1 coordinate 28,566,168, forward strand.
GCCTAGAACCAACTAGGGACCTTAAACTTACAATGCAATAATCTACATTTTTTTTCCCCAAGAAGAACAACCCCACTATCTATGTATTCTCTCCATTTTCCAAAGTTGTCTTTGGATATGGGGCAAGATAAACAAAAGACCATTTTTAGTGAAAGAAGCCATTTTTAGTGTTTGCAAACACAATTTTATTGATGGGCCAATATGTAGGAATACATTGGCTTGAATACACCACACCAGTGCTCCTATATTACATCTTTCTGAGATACACATATTCCAGATCTAGTGGATGTGTACGCACATGTGAGTAATATTGAGAGGCAAATTGTTCTATAAGCTCTGTTTTGATAAAAGTCCGTTAGTCCTACAGTTTTTCACATTTACGCTATTCCACTCTTCCAGACACCGTTAAGTATATTCTTGTTGACTTTCTTTACGCAGATTCCTGGAAAAAATGCCAAAGGAGGCTTCCTATTGCAATCAGACTATGATTACAGTTATCATCATGATCATCATTGTCATTATTTTGTTGTTCTGAAAACAAGCAGTTGATTACTATGCAGGAAAGCCAAACACACTAGGTGGCCCCAATAAAGCAATAATTAAATAATTAGTTGAATAGCATACTAAATAGATTTACTTTGATCCTTCAAAAGTAATCTTATATTTCATTATGGTTTTAGCCAAACAAACAAACAAAAAAAACAGTTATTTGCATCACCCTGTAAAAGTGAAAAAAGAACAGTGAGATCTCCCAGGCTTAGTAAGCAGCAATGCAGCTTCCATTAATGTCTCTTTAGTGCTAAAATATTTACAGAAAACAGTAATATAAAACATTAATAGCTAGAGGATCTTACACAGTTCTTTCACATGTAATTATTGTTATGCTAAATACAAAAAATGATAAGGTTGACCGGAAGGCATTAAACTCCAAAACCAAAAAAATAGCTTGTCTCCAATATCAAGAGAGTGATTTGTTACTATTTCTGTAGAGAATAGAAGAGTAGGATCTGAAAACAACTTATTTTTCAGTCTTAAAAACCTGAGAACTTAGAGGAAAATATTATAAGACTGCTTTATATTGGGCAGCATAAATCACTAACTTGTATCAAGACTTTCTTTTGCACTCATGTGTCATTTAGAACAACGTAAAACCTTACAGGAGTGTTTAGGTTACAACTTTCTGTTTTACTCTAAAAGTCACATTCACTGATTCTTAATGTTATGAATGCATCTCTAAATTTTACCTGCTTTAAGCTTAAACCTCCATTTCTAAAGCAGGTACAATACTGATACCAAAGACTTATGTTCCCCAAACCTCATATGACAATAAATATAGGTCTTGCCATGACAAGATACAATATTCTGCCTTCCTGCTGGAGGGAGAAGGTGTCTTCTAACAGCTAGTCTATTTTCTTTGTATCTGTGTTTTATGAGATCATTCATCTTTACAGTATCTAAATGTCAACTCAGTATCAGAGATCTCCCCTGTCTTCTGAGCCTTAAGTACAAACCTGCATACATCTATATAGATACAGATACATATGTAGCTCCGCACACACAAATATATATATATATATATATATATATATATATATATATATATATATATATATATATATATAAAGGATATCTTTGCTTCCATTTTCTTCTTTATTATTTTTTTTTTAATTTTCATAGGATATTTTACCTGTCCTGTGTTACGGTTGTCAGTGGGCTCTCTAATCCTTCATTTAAAGTTGAGTGCATTTTCTACTTGCAACTTCTTGAGGTGGACAGTAGAGGGGCTGCCACATTTTCAGTTTCTCTCAGTATTCTATCTATTCCTTCTCTCAGCAAAGCCAGAAGTCTTTATTATAGGTATCCCAAACTTAGATAAACTTTTAGATACTACTTAAATAATATTTAACCATAGCCGACCTGTACACTGGAAATTAACTACTCCTGTAAGAAACCAAAACAAAATCAGCAGTCTTTATTCAACAGGAAGATGTGCCCTAAAATTACTGAGTTTGAATTGCAGTGTAACTCAGTTAATTTTCTTTCTATGCCTGTGTTATTTTGTGTTTTACTGTGTTTTGTGGGGTTTCCTGTTTGTTTTTTTTTGTTCATCGTTGCTTTTTCATATTTCTATATATATTTAGCAGTGGTCATGTAGGGACAATTTTTCTGGTAGCTCTAGGATCAGGGTGAGAGGAACACACAGGAAAAGAATAGATTATTGATTTTATGATAAAGCAGAAGTAAAAAAAAAAAAAAGGAAACTCAGAATAAGTAAAATATTCCATCTTTTACTAGGTGTTAATTTAAACAAACAAAAATGCCCAGGCCGTGATGTTGCCAGTCTCACAGTATATAATTCCTTAATGGATTTTGCAATCCCGTCACTATTGGATAGGTAGTGCGATGGATCATTTCATCAATATGTCAGCTTTTGATAGGCTAGTATAGTGTCTCTGGCTTGACATTTTTACAGTATTAGACACAAATGGTCCTCATAGATCTTCTTTAAAGTTTCCATTCTTTGGCCTTTGTGGATTATTACTTTCCATCCCCTGTTCACCTGAGAACCATTCCTCTGCCTCTACTGAGTTCATTTTTCTGATTCTCAGATGTTTGAGTTTTGCTTGGATTTCTTACTGCTATATAGGTCATCCTTGCTCGAACGTCTTGCTGATTTGCCAAGTCGTCATCTTCTGGTAATTACTCTCTAATTTTCATTAGTTAGTAACACTAACTAGTTAGCCACTGACAGATGTCTAAACAACACCTGCCCTGATCATGTGATAGCGCCCAGTTAGTGATCTATTTATGTGTAACTGGTTATTAGTATGAGTGGATACCAAGCCTGCCAATGGAGGGCTATCCATGTATCATTACCGTGTTAACTCTCTATCCTTGAAAAGCAAAGCTTTCCAGCCATCATGTATTTTTCACTCTTGTACTGCAAAGACTTATTTATTTAGAATATGTGCCCTTCAGGATTCGCATGTTGGCACACTGCAAAGAATGCACTGTTTCTTAGAAAAGCTTTATGATTATGCCAAGCAATGTACTGGACGTCATCAGCAAGGCAGTTTCAGGCAATGGGAAACTACTCAAAACTGCACGAAATTGTACATTCAGGAACTGCGGCTGAACACTTGGTAAGTATTCCAGCAAGAACCAAGTGAACAGAAATACTTCATTTGCCCTCAGACCTTACATTGTCAAAATTAAAGTGAGATGTTTCTGAAGACTAGCATTCCCGCATTGAATAGAAACCATTGAAATTTTGTTATACTTCTCAACATATATTTTATAGACTTTAGATGACCAAGCAGACACAAAGAAATTGAGTGAAATTTCACTGATGTGACTAAATACAATTTTCATCCAAAATTAACGAGGTTTAACTGATATGTAAACACACAAGAGCTGACCCTACCTGCTTTATTTAGAAAATATTACATACTGACCAACCACATTTAATCATACAGAGATGACAATTTAAATTACCAAGATGTCTTTATTTTTCTTTGAATCTTGACAGTGTAGCATTACTTATTAAGCAACTAAATAAGTACAAACAAAAAAGTATGGAAAAAGTACTCCTTTTCAGCCTATTGTGAGACCACCGTATTCACTTTGCACCTTAATGGCTAATTTGCAGCCTTCCTCTTTATACCCTCCTGTTGACTCTCAAAAAACTCCACTGATAATTTTATTTTATGAAGGTCAAGCTACTCTTGTAATCTGATTCCCAAGAATGCTGTTATTTTCAGTGGCTGATATAATCTTGGGACCCAGTTAGCAACACCATAAAATTCTGAAGGTGATGACAACAAAAGCAATGAGTGTGCAGGAAGATTCAGGAGGAGAATTTGTGTGTGTGTGTATGTGTTTAGGGTCTTTTTAGAAAAGACAGAGAGAGAAAGAGAAAAAGAGAAAGATAGAGAGAGTGAGTGAGCAAGAAAGAGAATAAGAAAGAGAGCATGAGATTGCACAAGAGAGAGAGAAGAGGCAGAGTGACAGCATGAAAGAGCAAGAGCAAAAGGGAACAACAGAGTGAGACAGTGAAAAAAGAGAACTTTTGAGTCAGAGGTTTTGCTTAGAGGAATCACAAAACAGAGACAAGAATGACACGTGTCCAGATGATAGATGCAATGCAGTGGGAAACACCACAGAACAGTAGAGCAAGTCATAATTACCGCATTTCAAGCATATGTATCCATATCCATTTTTCAACTCTTTTTTCTTTACCTGTTTTAATGAAGGAATTGCTGTGTTTAATGTTGTGACTGGATTCCCAAAAGACAGGCAATAAATAAGCAGACCCAATTTGATAGAAGTACTTTCCAGTTGCTCTCCACACTGTCTGTGGGCTTTGATGTACACATGCGTAATTCCTTGACAATATAATAAATGAGGCTGCTGTATAAATTAATATACAGGCCATAATATATAGCTAATATGCTCATCTTCTAAAACAAGCTAGAGATTAGATTTTACAGAAAGTGGTTAGTACGTGAATATAAGTTGTAAAATTGGAAATACTATTATTGTTTAATAATTTATTATTAAATTATTTATAATGTATTAGAAAATAAGATATTTTTCATTTTCTAATACAATAGCTATGTTCCAAGTATATCCCTATATTTTTTATTATGCTTACTGGTTATTAATAGTCAGATTTCACCCATAATAATTTTTTTGCCTAATCTGTAGCTGGTTTGGCGCAGAATATAAAACACAAAAACTCACCCTGATTTTAAAAGACCCTAAAAGACCCTTATTTCCTTACCATTCATTCTCAAACACCAGAAACCAGGGCTTTATGGGAACACCAACTCAGAGCTAAAGAGGTAAAACAACAAGACGGTTATTGACTTCGCACCTGTAATTCACCACTCCCTCTGCTAAACACTGATTTTTCTTTGAATAGGAAAGGAAGAATTATAATTCATACAAACCTGGAAATTTGTGTTGTCTACATTAACTCATCCTGGAAGGAAAGTGAAAATGAAAAGGAGAATAATGCCATCTTGTCAATGCACAAAAATACTAAGTTAATTTGTTGAACAGCTAAAAAGATGTCTCTATGTTCTTCCTGGATAAAAAGATGAGCAATAAACTCAGCAGAGCTCCTACTGAAATCAAAGGAAATGAGACTGCAGTCCCACATATGAAGACTGAATTCACTCCTCAGTGTGGAGTGGCATCGCTGGCTGAAACATAATTAGCTCAAAGAAGACCCTTTGAAAGCAAAGTACATGACATTTTGTCCTTTCCTGTTAGTTGGTTTTCCCTTTTATTCCATCTCAGAAGCAATGATTCTATGGGATATGAAAGTGAAAAGTGGAAAAAAGACAAAGCAATAATTTACAAACAAAACGACTGGGATCAGAGATAATATAAACAGGTAAAAGATTCAGCCGTCCCTTCATACGAATTTTCCTTATATTGCATCCCTATGTGTGCTAAACAAAAAAGACAGAGATAGAGCTACAAAGGTGACAGAATGTCAACAGTGTTTGGAGGAGGACTTGACTTTAGCATGCAACAGGCTTACAGACCATCACGTTGCAGAGTCCACATATGTTGTTTGTGCACTGTCAGGAGGGGGCATTGCCAATACCCAGCATTTGCTATAATCACCACTGATATATTGATAAAAATTTATCTGATGGTTCATGTGTATGCCAGTCCACCTCTACAAAAGTATTACATAAATAGCAGGTTCATTTGGTTGTATATGGTCACATTTAATCAGGCAACATATCCTTTTAACTCTAATAGCAAAATGTGACCAGTACATAGAGCTTCTGATATGTTATTTTTAGTCTTCAAACATTTATGGCGCTTCAGTAAGCTTAGAATGAAAGCCTGTACCGTATGTGAGATTGCAAGAGCTTTCAACCATGCATGTCTAGGGTCAGAATCGATCCATAGGCAAAGAAAGGCAGCAGTTGCTATTGACCTTCATTGCTGCTTTCCATATTCTTTCCAGTAAAGCCTTTGCACAGCTCTACAGAAGTCTTGCACTGGTGAATAATGTGTGAGCTCATGCAAGCTAAAGCAGGCTTATCTGCATAATAGTAGAGTATTTGCTTCAGTTTTATCGTGATTTCTTGCCACTTGCTCTGTATCAGGCAAACTCTCAGCCTGCAAGCTTTTTACATGAACCTGCAACAATCACATACACAGAAACACGTTGAACCATGAATCAAATATTAGAAAAAAACTAACTTCTTTTTCATTTCCCAGAATTCCAAAATCAACTTACAGAGTTTAAACCAGATGTCTGGTTCTTTCCAGCTGCATTTTACTATAATACAACATGGCAAAGGCAGCAACTGCTGTAAAGGATAGCTAGATGTGAAATACTAAATATCTTACTTAACATCTGACATTTGTGAGGTGTATTTGTGAGGTGCAAGCAGATGAGATGCTTGCTAAACAGAACTTCCTTCTTTTCAGTGCAAAACTGAGAGAACAACCTGAAAGACAAACTACTGATGTATAATTAAAAAGGTCCACTCACTAGAGCATCCAAACAAAACCTCTAATCATGAAGGTGTAAAAGAGCAGGAAATGTCATGGTATCTGTTAGTGGTCTTGCTATGCAATCTGATTTTCCTGATTATTTCATGCTTTATATTCCATGTTGGTATATGTAAGAAGAAAAAAAAACAAACAAACAAAACCAAAAAACCACAGATTAAACGAAAAGAACTGCTTGCAGATTTTCAAAGACAAGGAAATGAACTGCAAATGCCTAAACTCTCAATTACCTGATCAGAAAAGCACAGTCATACTCAATATCACATGCCTGCGTTGTTCAGTCAGCCACCTGAAAGATACTTGGGAAATTAGCAATAGCCTTTTCAAAAGAGCCTTATAGCCCTACTAGTCCAGCATTCTTATTATTCAGAAGAAAAAGGGAAACTGAATTAATGAATTTGAAACAAAGGAAAAATTTTCAAAAAAAGCCATCCTCTTGAATCTACCAAATGAAAGTTATTTGGAGTGGTGTTATTTGGACGCATGTTAGATCTACTTTTAAAAATCTGAATTTAGTTTTGCTGAATGTTTAGTGACATAATTATACTCTTTGTTCATCCTGGCTCATCATTTGTTCCCCTTCGCCTTCCTTTTCAGATATTTTCAGGTTCCAGATCACAGGGCTGTTTCACAGGTCAAATTATGATTTGATAACATCATTGATTTCTGTCTCAGTTTCATAATTGATATTAAGGACAAGATCCCAAGGTGTGGCAAATGGGCATAGTTCAAATGAGTTCACTGAAGCTGAGCTAATTACAGTAATGCCAGAACTGTTTGGGGCTAGTATATAGTTTTTCTTCTTTTACTCATCTTCCTCTGAGCAAAAAGCATCTAAAATGGTCTGATGATTGATAACATGCTGACCGTGCAGCTTTCTCACAATACATTCAGTTTATTTACTTGTACCCTATCCAGTATAAATAATCTGTCCAGTTGCCTTGAACAGATGTATGGAACTAAATTAAATTAGAAGTTGTGAAACAGGATACTTCCTATGCCATTCTGACCAATGCTAATTATGTTGCCTTTTATTAATTTTCTCCACTGTGCAGGACATTTTACAGCAGCTCGTTCTTCCATGGTTCCCACATCTTTCTGTGTTAATTTAAGGTCCTAGCTGACTATGAATGCATTGTTTTCAAAATTCTTCTTTGAGAGCAACCAAGCTTGTCACAGCAGTGGCTATACACTCTGCTCTGCAGAGGAAAAGACATAAGAACACATAACAGGGTATACAGGGTTCATATCCCTGTGGATGTCACAATGCTATGGGGAGTATTTCTAGATCACCAAAAGTTAAGATAGTCAGACCACCCGGTTCTTCCAAAGACTAGGTGTATTCCCTTTACTTAAATAACAAGAGTCCTTTTTGCACTGGAAATTGAAATCTAGTGTTAGCTTCCTCTGAAAGAAGCAATAGTTTCCTTGTGTTCAAGAGTATTTGAGATTGGATTTCATGCTTCCAATTTCAGGTTATTCATTTTCATTGAACTTCAATTCTGGACAATATTTTCTCCCTTAATGTGCCAAAAAAAAAAAAAAAAAAAAAAAGCTGAACAGCTGAACAGCGTGACTTAGAAGATCACAACTTCATCGTGATTTCAACACTCACACTTTCCCTTATTCTCACACCTTTCCTATACACACTACGAGGAGGCATATGCATGCTAACAAGCTTCATGCAGCAATATGGAAACAAAAACAATTATTTGTTGCTTAGCACCAAAAATTTTGTGGAGGACCTAAAAAAGCAGAACTGGGGAAAAGTACTGCAGAAGATTATCTATGAATACACAGTTGAGTTTTGAAGCTGATCAACTTTTGGCAGATATCTGGATAGGCATTTCTTCAATATTTAAGCAGTATCATACGTTGCTCAGATATTCCCATGAGAAGTGGAAATGCTTAAATAACACGATAAAATGTTGCTTATTTGACCAAAGAGAAGGGGGTTTGGGTTACAAATGTGTTGCCTTACCCTTTTGAGCCTAAAAAAAAAGGTGCAAAATGTGGAGTTTGTGAGTAAAGCATGGTTATGCTTTGAATTATTTTTTAACACATTTCCATTTTTCTTACTGTAAAATACTTTCCCCATTCAGTAAATATCTAGTTTATCCTGGCTTTGATTTGAATCGGACTATGGTTTTTTATGCATGTCTTGCAACTGCTAAACTAAAGAAAGTAATAAGATTTGCAAAACTTTTCTCAGAATCTGAAACTCAGATACTTTTAACAGTGAAGAGTCAAATATTACCTTTTTGTTAGTTTTGTCTGCAGAGCAAAAACTACAAATCTGATTTATTATTCACCTCTGCTGTGACACTTTCTGCTCTAGAAGCTAATTTATATTGTTCTTCCTTATAAGAATATTGACCAATTAACGATTATAGCTTATTTTCACACACATAAACTCTCTCTCTCTTATTATACAGAGTATCAAACTACTTGAAAGAATCACACAGAGTTAACCCTGAAAAAACCTATATTACATTATATGAATCTTGGACGCTACTCTCTGAAACATGAAAAATTGCTCAAAAGCACTTTGGTGTCACATTATAAATACATTAAATAACTCCTGTCTGGCTTATCTGTGCTGACTGCTTCACACAAAAGCACTCCAAAGTATTGTGGATGCTGTTAAAGTGTGTTAAAAGTATAACTTAATGATAAAACTGTATGTTTTTTACATTAATAACCATAGGCATTTATAGCCAGTTAGTGTAACCACATAACTTGAATAAAATGTGCCTCAACATTTTATCGCAGAAATAAATTGGGGAATACATGAGGAATGACAAAAAACATAAGACACAATCGTTAAAGAGACAAAGCCCCAGCATCAAACATAGGTGGAATTCTCACAAATGCTGACCATGATGCCCCTGAAATGCCTTAGATCTGTATGCTGATGTCTGCATTGCAGTTATGCAGACAATGAACTTTCTATATACTAAGTGTGAGGTCATGTCTTCAAAATCAATCAAAGCACAAAGAAACTCAGAAGAAGCAGCATGGGGTTTTGTTGTTGCTTATATTGACATTAATCTGTCCCAGGAAAGGCATAAGAACATTTTGATTTCTCTCTGGCCTACTGCTGAAGTGGTAGAAATATTTAGAAAGTTTATTGAGACTTCACTATGTGACTGCAAAAACTGAAAGAAGCCAGACACTGTACTGATTTAAGAGACCCTGGAATCAGATCCACAAGAAGTTGCTTGCTGAGGAATGAATACTTGACATATAAAGAAGGAAAAATATTGAAATATCAGATACTATGAGCAGGCATTAAAAAAAAACAAAACATGAAGAAGCATTTGTCACGGTGTTTGGGACTCTACCTGAGGTCCTGAAGGACTCTATCCATGTCTTCAACATTGCCACAGTCTTCAGAAAAAGTTCTTAAATATCACATCATATGGACTCTTCATCTGGCTTATTCCAAACCCAAGACTAATACAACGGCAGTTCAGGACAAGTTTTCTCTCGCCTTATTTTAGCCATCAAGCATTCTAAATGAATAATCTACAGGCCTTCCCACCTCTTTCTTAGATTTCTACCTTCAGACAGAATGAAATACCCTTGAAGGTGACTCTTTTTTTCTGGTGACCACAGCAAGATGACTAGCTTAGGCTAGAAGGCCCAACTTTCAAACAGCTTATTTTCACCCTCAGAGAGAACAAGACATGGGTCTGCCTTGAGAACAGCATAATAACATAACAGATGTTACTGTTTTATATGACTTGTCATGTGAAGAGCCCTAATGACTGAAATGACCATTTTACCCCAGTGAGCAAGTTAATGCAAGATGCCGGTAGTGCCCTTGCCTGTACGCTGCTTTACCAACATTTTTCACTGGTAAAGAGAAAGTACCTCTAGGACTCAATTCAAGGACGGACAGGTAAATCACCACCCATTTCCCATTCAGTCCTTGACTTCTCCACTAAAGCAACCTATAAAAAGGCTCACTAATGCCAGTTGCAGAGGTGATCTCTACTGGTAATTGCTTGTCCGCTGGAAAATCACATGATTTAGCTGCACTGGGTGCTGGTGGTGAGGTGCCAGCAGCAGGTGTCTGTCTGCAGGGTGGCCTCTGTGAGAAGAAGCCTGGGCTGCCCCGTGCTGGACGCAGACAGTTCCAGCCAGCTCCAACGCACCCACTGCAGGGCACAGCTGTGCCCCTCAGCAAAGTTCTGGGAAAGAGTATTTTTTAGAAAGCATAAAAATGCTGTACAGCATAGTGTGAGAAAGAGGAATGAGGAAAAAAAAGGTGTGAGAAGCAGCCCTGCAGACACCAAGGTCAGTGAAGAAAGACAAGGACGAGGTGCTCCAGGGTCCAGAGCAGATATTCCCCCACAGCCCCTGGAGAAGAGCATGTGAAACAGGTTGTCTACCTTGACATGGAGGACTGCACTGGAACAGATACCCACACTGCACCTGTGGAGGACCCATTGCCAGGGTAGGTGGCGATGCCCTGAAGGAAGCTGCAGGCTGTGGAGACCCCACACAGGAACAGGCTTATGGCAGAAGCCACAGCCTGTGGAGAAGAGCCCACACAGGAGCAGGTTTTCTAGGAGGAACTGTGGCCCATGGGGAATCCAGGTTGGAGCAGTCTGTTCCTGAGGGACTGCACCCTGTGGAAAGGGCCCATGCTGGAGCAGTTCATGAAGAACTGCAGCTCATGGGAGGGACCCTGCGCTTGAGTAGCAGAAAAGTGTGAGGAGGAAAAAGCATCAGAGAGGAGATGTTATGGACTGATTGCAACCCCCATACCCCATCCCCCCTGCACTGCTCGGGGGAAGGAAGTGGAGGAGTCAGAAATGAAGGAGGGAAGTCAAGCCTAGGAAGAAGGGTGGGGGAAGAGGGGATGATATTTTGTTTTGTCTGTGTTTCTTACCATCCTACTCTATTATTAATTGGCAATAAAGTACAGTAATTTTCCCCAAGTCAAGTCTGGTTTACTCCATGGTAATAATAAGTGATCTCCCTGTCTTTACCTTGACCCATGAGCTTTTCCACCTTTTTTTCTCCCTCACCTCATCCCATTAAAGAGGTGGAGTGAGAAAGAGTGGCTGGGTGGGGAGTCTGGCAGCCAGCCAAGGTCAATCCACCACATTAGGTCACTGATAACTATTAGATGGTAATAAGCTAGAAGCACTGATGACCTATGACAGATTTTAACAAATGACATAGCTTTGTATTATCTATTCCCTTGAGAATATAGAGTGTGAATCACTAACAAAAGCCAATACAATTAAAGCAAAGGCTGCCTGGCATTTTGCCTAGTATAAAAGGTTATTCAAAAGCCTTCCTGGTCTTTGCTGGACATAACTTTGAAACTGTAAAGCTAATAATTTGTCAGTTTGAGAAAATTCAGCTGTCATTGGTCTGAGAAAACCAATGGGGTTGAGTTTTTACCCAAAATATCTGACAAAATTAACAGATTCAACAGCAGAAAAATGCCTTATGAATTCATGTAATTTTCTCCAGAGAAATGTCTGCCACATCCACTTCCCTTATTAATACTCCATCTCCCTTTCATGTTCAGTGCCAGCAAGACAGAAGTTGCTAAATATCTATCTTTATTGAGTTTAACTAAGGTTATATAATATTTTTTTTTAATTTTTCTGAGTTTCCTCAATACTTTGACTGCTATGATGACAAGAGATCCCGAGCACAAGTTAATTGCCTCGCATATCAATTGCCTCATTTCATACATACCCTAGATAAAGGACCCAAAGACTCCAAATATGAAGCTATTCTTTTTTTTTTTTTTTTTTTTTTTTTTTGTAAACTATAGGTACAATTAAGGACTTCTTCCATGGAAGAGAACTGCATTTAGCAGATGTTCTATGCACATACCTTTTATTCCTAGGACATACCGATCCTTATTTTCTGACAATCTGAGATGATATTGAATAAAGGAGCTCTAAAAAAAGTCTTTCTCATACATTGACCAGCACCATCTAGAGCCCTTGCTAACAAAAAGATACATCCAAATTCCATGCAAAAAAAGGTCCTTTTTAGAAAAGACTTTTGTCCTGCCACTAGAGATGACAATATGATCTAGATTGGAATCCGCTGATATACTGTTCTGATTAGTTACTCAGCACCAAGACAACAACTCTGTGAGATCAGAGAAAAGTGCACAAGATCTTTCCTGCACTAACTCAATGCCAGTCTTTGCTGAGAAGGCTTGGGAAAACAAGATCTGCTATTTTTGCTGTAAATATGAATGCATGCACTGGTTCAGAGGAGATCTGAGTAAGATCTTGTCTTTTCCACCAATAATGTGCCATATGTGCTACCTATCTTCAAGCAGTAACTCCCTTTCTATATTAAAGTAAACCCATATATGGAAGCACAGGCAGAGTTCTGTCAGCACTTTCCTTTCTTGGTTTGCTGCCTGATTAAATGGAGTTAAAAAAAAAGAAAGAGTTTTTTTAATAATTTTGGGTTTGCTCACATCCTCAGATATTGCAGTACTGTGGTGATAATATGATACTTAAGAGTTGTTCAGTTAGAACAACTTGAGTTGTTCCGTTAGAACAGAATGGCAAGTCCATTGCTGCAGCAATGACAGAGATTCATTTATGCAACTACTTAATTGGTCTTAAATTTATATTCAGGCTGGGAGCACAAGTGAAAGCTCTGTTACTCTTGTTCTTTCTGTACTGCTAGTCGTGTGCAATTACACTGTCTTCGTATTACAATCTAAATTAACCTCTGCAGATCCCAGGGTGGCAGAGACTTGAGTCATGTCTCTGAATAGCAAAAGGAAATCTCTCAACTTGGCTTTAAGAGCTCAAGGCAGGGAAAGTTAACTAAGGAATCTTGATGTGGATAACAGTTATCCATGGAACGAAGGGTCCATAAACTTTAAGGAAATGTAAAAGGTACTATTCTACTGTGACAATTCTAAAAATAATAAAGGTCTAATATGCAAAGAAGTAGGGAGTCACAAAAAGGTAAAGTGGTGTATTTGCCAGGTCACACAATAGGTTTGAAAAATAGCCTGGAGAAGAACCAAATTTCCTACCATTCATCCCTGTGCTTCCTTAAGATAAAATAGTAAACTTCACTTTGCCAAGCAACCTACCAGACATTACAGATAGCAGAGTTTGATAAACTAGTTCCCAAAGATCAGTAGTCTGTTTTCCCTTTGAAAGTTTCCAGTGAAAACCGTGGAATATTTACCTAATAACTTTCACACAAATACAGAAACACAGACAAAAAATACACACACACCCTGTCTGCTACAGAGAAGAATAAATGGCAGCCAGAATCCCAGCCTTTTCCTGTCAAGTTCTGCTTATGTCATTTCTCACCCAAACAAACAAGAATATTATTTTTCTGCCTTTTTTTTTTAATACAAGTCATTTGAAATTACTATTATTCAAAAATGAATGCAGTGACACAATTTCTTAATGACCAGGAAAAATAGATTTATACAATACAGATTGTTCTTTTGCATTACTTTAATAGAGCTCTATTTATTAAGTGACCAAAGATGGCAAGGCAGCAAGATTGCAATCCCTGGAATAATTTATGTGTCAAATATTCTAGCTATCTAAAGCTAGGTCTCTCTGGCATCCATTCTATACTGATCTAACTGCTGGCTTTTGCTATCAAGCCTGCATTTTCTTTCTTGCTGTGTGCTCCCACCAGTTCCCTGACACTCCACCCATCACACATTAGACATTGATCTGAGAAGCGGTAGTACATATCAGAAAGTTAACAGAACCAAAAAGAGGATAATAAGTATTTTAAAACTTTCTTCAAAAAGGCTCTGACAGGCAGCACAGCCCATACAAGAGAAGAGGCAGATACAAAGTCAGGCATAAGTGCAAAGCTGAAGGCACAAAACCCCACAGCTAGATCAACCACGGAAATACAGCCTAAGCATAGAGAGATTATCAAGCACATTTGGAACGTGACATCATCGTTACCGTTATTTGACTGGAAATATTTATGAACCACAGAGGGACTCTAAGTGTGTAGTGACGTCCATATTGCAATTACTTTTCATAAGTTAATGGCACGATTTTTAATTTGGGAACACACATTAGTCAAAGAGTGGATATGTTCCAGGAGATGGGTTTTTGTAAACTAGGTCAGTTTTAGCAGTGTAGCAAGTGACAGTTCCTACAAACATTTACATGCGTCATTTTTTCCTTAAGATAGAAAGTTTGCAAAAAGATTATTTCAGAGAATTATGATGCTCAGTCAAACTTCATTTGATCTACGAAGCTCTGCTAAGCTTACACTTCTACAGGCCAATCCTTCAATTTGCAATATCAATCTTTCACATACTCCATTGAGCTGAGAATATCACATAACATTTTCTCTCACACAATTCAAGGAGCAAACATTACAGCAGTACATAGTCCTCCTTTTAGGGTACCCCTTTGTGTAAACTTTTGGCCTCATTAAGAAAATCCAGCTACTTTAATAATCATATTACATGCAGCAATGCTGTAGCACCCACTCATTTATGTAGCACTCAATGGTTTATAAGACCAATGCATAATTATCTTCATCAAGGTATGGCTCAAAACCATAGCCTGCCAAGTAGCAGTAGCAAGAACAGCAGTTAAATACCTTCTAGGAGTTCTATCCAAGTTGTTGGCACAGAAGAACCAAAGTGGAAGCCAGGAACAAACTGTAGCAAAGCACAGAGTATTTCTTCTATACATTCAGTACTACATAAAAGATAAAAGTAATACATAGAAGACAAAATAGCCAGAATTAAAACATCACATTCTGTGAATCCAAAAGGCAACAAATTCTAAACTGATGAACAGCAGCAAATAACTAGACTACAAAACTCTTTGCCACAGAAAGTCAGTGGCATAAAAGATTTGCCTGGTTACTAAGAGAAATGCATACATTTATGTTACCAATTTTTACAGCAACCTTATTTAGGTTAGCTTCTACAGCTGTTTCCTGGTGAGTCCTGTTTTAAAACACAGAATGCCAGGCACTCAGAAGGGATGCCTAAATTGCTGGTCTATTTGCTCTTCTTTCTAGTAGATTTCTGCCAGCAGACCACTGAATACCACAGAGACGTCTGAATATGTCCAATGAAAAAGAACTGTTTAATTCCCCAGATTATTATTATTTAATCATCAGTTAAAAGGGAACTAAATGTCTTTGATGGAAAGGTCAAAATCTTGGCTGAAAAATGTGGGGTAGCAGTGGCATTATGCTAACTTGGCTACATGACTCGCTCTACCTTTTTTTTTACTCGGGAACTACCTGTTAAGTTTGGGGTCCATATTTCATTAAAAAAAAATAAGAATAGCTGGGGAGCCTCTGATCAAAGTTCCTTGAGTTTATGAAGCTGTATGTTCTTCTTTACATTACACTATATATCATTCTGACTCAGAGATTATTTGGCTTTCAGCAGTACTCACTCAGAAAACTTTTTAATATTAAACTGTGAAATAAGCCCCATATACTTCTGTCTGCTAACAGAATTATTTGTGTAATAAATTGACCTGTTAAAATACAATTAAATTAAAGTTGTCCACGAGTGGCCTCTGACCTTAGGCCAACTGGGCCAATGGGCGTATTACCACAACTTTCCAAGCTTTCAGTGCAGAGCGACCACATGCAAAGGACCAGGAGTGGTTCCTGGATTACCTTAACTCACGAACTACCCGTGAGAATGTTGACTGGTAAAGAAAAATGTGATGCTATTCTAGCAGTTTAAAAGTATAGGCAGATGATTTCCAATAACCGCAAATGTTCTCTACCACTGTTCAGTTTGCAAGGACTGATGTCACTGTAGTGAAGAGACTGGAAAGTAGTTCTGCTCCACCACAAGAATCTTTGAAGTGTCAAGAAACACTAAAGAGTAAGAGCAGAATATCCACTCATGTTAAACTGAAACACAGGGATGGAAGAAGTGTTTAGATTGGAGAAATCAAGTTGTTTCAGTTTTGATTATTCTTCAACTTACATGTAAAAGGCATATTTTGCCCATGTCAAAACTGGTAGGGGTGGGGGTTTTATTATTATTATTTTGAGATAGAAGAGGCATCAAAACTGGCGATTACCTATTAAATGTTTCCATTTCAAAACATATGCATTTTGCAACAGAAACCAAATCTGTAATAAAAAACGTCTCAACCGGCATACAAGGCCTCAGCAGGAAAGATGAAAGCAGAATACAATGTCATCCACTAAACAGTTTAACAACACAGAGAAAAGTATCATCATTCAGTAAAAACTACACTAATAGGGTACCATGTATGTTGCTGTGCGATGATTATGTGGAGAGATATGTCAAAGCATTACCACTGTAATACACTAGCATCCAATCTAAGTTTCTCAAAATCTCTGCTAAATAAGAAAACAGTTACTCTAGATCTAAAACATGAGCAAAAACAACCTTTGCAGGATGGTGGAGGACGCCAGTGGGCCCCAGAAACTCTCTTTAGTTAAAACAAGCTGTGCAGCACCTAGTCATGTTCAGGCAAAAGAAAGACACCAACATGTAATGAAGGAAGGAAGCTTCACAGAGAGCAGCAAAACTCAAAATCAGTGTGTCACTGAACTGTCAGCCAGCACAAGAAATGAAGGGGACAAGTCATGTGTGGATTTGATTTACTGTCCCTGCTACAGTGTTTCACTCTAACTGAAGCCTATGAATTGGTATGTTAGCCTCCCTCTAAAAAATAAGAGAGAGTGAGAAAGAGAAGCATCTCAGTAATCAGTATTGGAATTGGCAAAAGCCCCTTCAGCTTAGCAATATTTTGCAAACAGAAAAAAGGAGACACTGGTGATAAGTCATAAATGATACTTCAGAAATAACTGACAGCACATGCTCTCAGTGTAACCTCCCTATCAGCATGTTTCAAAGCTTTCAGTGGAATTCTTTCATTTAATGCTAAATATTTGCACTGCTATGCTTTGCAAGATACTGCTACATATCAGCTGTTGTCACACCGGTAATTTCAAAGTGATGAAAATTAGTTCTGACTAGGTTCAAGGGATGACCTACACACCTTTAGCGTAGCTTCCATGACACCTGTCTTTCAAGTCCTCTGGACCAAAGCAAAATCCATAACGTTGTATTAAGTTTTCTGCACCCTCTTTACCGTGCATAGGGCGAGTCAGATGCCCCAAAATTAAATCTAAAACGGCAAACACTTTGACGAGGGAGACAAAATAATTGGGTCAATACATTGAATATGAATGTGTCTAAACAACTATCACACAGGAAAATGTGGAGGCCAAAGTTTCCTAAATCTCAGTTTTTCTATACTTTATGATTTCAGAGCTGTCTTCATCCACTGTAAGAAAGCCTTTTAAAAGGAGGTACCTATCCCTTTTCATTCAAAGAACTTTAAAAATCCTGGAGACACTGACATGCTTTCAAATAATTTAGTGGTTAGGACACATGGAGCAGATCATCCTCAGTGCCATCACACGGCACATGCAAGAGAACAGAGTGATCAGGCCCAGTCAGCATGGGTTTGTGAAAGGCAGGTCACGCCTGACAAACCCAATCTCCTTCTATGATAACGTGACCCACTTAGTGGATGAGGGAAAAGCTGTGGATGTTATTTACCTGGATCTTTGCAAAGCTTTTGACAATGTTTCCCACAGCATTCTCCTGGAGCAACTGGCTGCTCATGGCCTGGACAGGTGTGCTCTTCGCTGGGTAAAAACCTGGCTGGATGGCCATGCCCAGAGAGTGGTAGTGAATGGAATTAAATCCAGTTGGTGTCTGGTCACAAGTGGTGTCCCCCAGGGATCGGTGCTGGGGCCTGTTCTCTTTAATATCTTTATTAATGATCTGGATGAGGGCATCGAATGCACTCTCAGTAAATTTGCAGATGACACTAAGCTAGGGGGGTGCGTTGATCTGCTTGAGGGTAGAATGGCTCTACAGAGGGATCTGGACAGGCTGGATCGATGGGCTGAGGCCAATGGTATGAGGTTCAACAAGGCCAAGTGCCAGGTCCTGCACATGGGTCACAACAACCCCATGCAGTGCTACAGGATTGGGGAAGACTGGCTGGAAAGGTGTCCAGCAGAAATGGACCTGGGGGTGTTGGTGGACAGCCGACTGAATATGAGCCAGCAGTGTGCCCAGGTGGCCAAGAAGGCCAACAGCATCTTGGCCTGTGTCACGAATAGTGTGGTGAGCAGGACTAGGGAAGTGATCACGCCCCTGTACTTGGCACTGGTGAGGCCCCACCTCAAGTACTGCGTTGTTTTGGGCCCCTCACTACAAGAAGGACATCGAGGTGTTGGACCATGTCCAGAGAAGGGCTACAAAGCTGGTGAGGGGTCTGGAGGACAAATCTTATGAGGAACGACTGAGGGAACTGGGGTTGTTTAGCCTGGAGAAGAGGAGGCTGAGGGGAGACCTTATCACCCTCTACAACTACCTGAAAGGAGGTTGTAGCGAGGTGGGGGCTGACCTCTTCTCCCTGATGACAAGTGATAGGACGAGAGGAAATGGGTTCAAGTTATGTCAGAGGAGGTTTAGATTGGATATTAGGAAACATTTTTTCACTGAAAGGGTTATTAAACATTGGAATAGGCTGCCCAGAGAGGTGGTGGATTCACCATCCCTGGAGGTGTTTTAAAAAAAGGGTAGATGTGGTACTTAGGGACATGTTTTAGAAGTGGTTTTTGTCAGGGTAGGTTAATGGTTGGACTTGATGATCTTAATGGTCCCTTCCAACTTCAGCAATTCTGTGATTCTACAACACTTACCTGGGACTTCAAATATCAAAGTCTGATTTTCTCAGCAGAAGAGGGAAATAGACCAAAGCCATCTGCTTCTTATATGAATGACCAAACTACAGAGATTATATAAAAGGAGGCACCAACACCATTATATACCCTTCTGGCTATCTCTTAAAAGTCAGGGGTGGCTATAAGCATGACATCTGAGGAGCTGAATTTTGACAGAATACACATAAATGACTGGTACACTTCAGGTACTCAAGTGGAGAAATACCTGGTCTCTGAATATCATTCAACCCCACAATAAAACTAGACAGTTAGCTTCTTTTCACAGTCTAAAATGAGACATGTTCCAAATGCCATCAAAGTATAAGGTATGCACAGACCTCAGTAACTTCTGGTCTACGTGGCAACAAAATATGAATTTCATTTTGAACACGAAACCTAATACCTGCTTAAATCCTATATTAGATGCTTCATTCAAACAAAAAGCAAGAAGTTAGGTTAGACAACTGAAATAATTGAAATCTTATGCCTAATCTTGGAGGCACCTCAGCTCAGTTTGCATTTCTGCTTCTGACCTTCTTATGGTTGCAGTCTCACACAGAATCAACCCAAATTCCCTGATCAGAAGATCCAGATGCTAGTCACCTAAATCCTTTGAGTAGCATGCTATGACCACACCTAAGATAACGCCTCATTCAAGGGTCAGTGGCACATGCTTGATATATAGTCAGAATAGAAGACAATGCCCCCCCCCCCCGCCTTTTTATACCTCATTTTAAGACTTGCAGTACTTCTGAAGAAGCTATAGACCAAAATGTTTAATCCCAAATTTGCCACTCCCTAGGATAAAGCCCTTGGCTAGATGGGGGCATCCTCCAATGAAACTAAATGCCAAAAGCAACAAAGATTTCCAGTAAGGTTTTATTTTAAGGAATATATGCAAATGTTTATAATTTTCTCCAATCTTCTCCTTGATACTACAAAAATTTGGTATCTTTGTAGCACATATAAATATGTAAATACATAGCAGGTTGCAACGGGAAATGATCAGATTCCTGAGAACAAAAATTATTTTGTACTTATATTAATATATTTATTCACTTCTGCAGTCACTTGCTGTCTTTATTTTTCTGTTCATTTAAATGTAAAAGTATGTATCAATTTTTTACTTTGCACTCAGCATTTTTCATCTGTAAATGTCAAACTTCTGAACTTAGGTCCAATTACTCATTTGTAATTGAGACAATATTGCTGCTGAAAAACTAGGATACAGTAGGACAGAGGGACCAGCATATTCAGAGCCTTGTAAAACAAACCTCAGGCTTCACTGTGACTAACAGAAAAGGTTCTAAAAAAGTAGAAAACAGTCAATAAGCACAGAAGGTGAAAT
The DNA here is from genome assembly GCF_965231255.1 of Vanellus vanellus. NCBI lineage: Eukaryota > Metazoa > Chordata > Aves > Charadriiformes > Charadriidae > Vanellus > Vanellus vanellus. The sequence goes on from NC_138908.1 coordinate 28,586,818, forward strand.
TACATTAAGAGTTTGCTGTTATTAAAATCAAAGCCTTAAACAACTGTTAAAAATATCTATTTAAAAGGAAGCCCTCAATCTATGCAACAAAGCAGAATTAAAAATGGAAATCAAGACATCACTTGTTCTGTGAAACCGCTGTGCATGTTGTAGCCATGAAGTCAGCAAGCACCCAAGTCCCCCATCTTGGAATATGTGCAATGCAGATTGGAAACAATGGGTACTCTCCTCCTGTTGTTTTCCCAAACTGTGCTATTGACTGCTTGTCTAGAGGAGAATAACAGTGGGTAATTAGTTTGAATACAATCTCACTGGGCAAATCATTCCGCTTTCTACAAACCTTTTTGTTAGATGCAACTAATGCCATTATGTCTGCATTATCCATGACGTGGATTTGGACTAGCCAAGCTAAATTATTACAGTGAAAGCAAGAGCAATTTTGAAGTGTAAAATTTGAAAGAATCCATTAGGAAACACCCAGCATCGTCTGAAAGGGCAAACTGACATAAACATACTTCATCAGTTGCAAGAACAAAACACCAATTGTATTGTCAACAACGCACAGGTGTATAACACATGAGCAGGTGAAAATGTGATTGTAAGGAGACTGATGTTCACTCTCTAATCATCATTCATTCATCCAATGTAACTCATTGCAACTCATACACAGTTTAAAAAAAAAGAAAAAAAAATAACTAGAAATATGTGTTTGGGTAAATTCAAAATCATTTCCACTAAAAATGAGAAATGACCATTATTGCTTGAACTTGTGTTTCAAAACTGTTTTAGACAACACAGACGCAAAAGCCACATGCTAACATTACAGAAGTGGCTGGCAAATCATGCAGAAAATCTTAATGCCAGTATGGAACCGAATGTACTTATGTGAAAGAGGTCCCATTTACTAAAAGGGATATTGTTATCTGCATAAAATCTTTCCTTTCTTTCCACTCCCCTCAATCAAACCTCAACTTTAAGTCCTCATGTGAAAGTAAATCAATAGTTGAAAAATTGATAAAACGTATATTTGCCAGAAAGATAATCGTTATGTTGATTGCAGATCGGTATACAGAACATCTTCAATACTCTAGGTGAGAGATTTTTTTATAATTCTCTTTACCTTGACACTTAGAACATTTTTCTGTTCTACAGAAGATGCAGATTCTTTCTCACCTCAGTTTGAAAGAGAATTTGAATCCAGGTGATGTGTTTGCCAGTTTCATCACTGGCTTTCTGGTATAAAGGGTGACAGTGCCACTGTCTTTGCAAATAGCTTCAAGTTCCTGTCTGTCTTAAAAATATCTCAAAATTAGGCAATTATTTTATTCTTGAAAAATTCACATAATTTAATATTGGGTTAATTGGAAGACAATAGGCAGCAGCTTCCAGTTCCATTACTCAACCAAGAAATATAAATTACTCACATAATTTTACCTGGCAAACCTCAGTCTAGGATCACGGTGTAAGACAGCATACGAGCAAGCACACTTGTGTCCAGGGAGCATTAGGAGAGACTAGGGAAGGAACACTGCATGATGTCCATTTTAAGGAGAAGCACCGAGGACTTTGTGAAAAGAGCTAAGAGCCACTGGAGAGATTAGATGAAAATCAGATGACTTAATCAGAAAAAGAAGCTAAGCCATGTATATCAGCCTGTGCACAAAATGCGATTACTTTGTCTCAATGAATTTGTGTTTAGAAAACATGAAACAAGCTTGTGGTGCTTTATGGAAAGTTTCAAAAAGTCTCTTGGAGAGATCCATGAGCATGTCCTTTGTTACACAGGACAACGACTCCACCCCTAAAAATGACAGCTTGAAACAGAGGAGCTCTAGAAATTTATATATGCAATTAAAAATGAAGTGAGACCATAACAATCTAACTGCTAAATGTGGCACAAATGTTATGCACAAACCCATGTTGAGACAAATATTTCAAAAGTTGCCATGGCTCTTGCAGAAGCTCCTGTTTCTGAGTGACTTGAAATATCTAATCCTAACTTTGTTCTTTTTATATATGTGGATGATTCACTCCAGTTTTAATCCAGAGGACTGCCTACTTAGTCCATCTATCATTGTATTCCAGCCTATCTTGGTCTTGACTAGGGCGTTGTATGAAGAAGAACACATCTTTCTCTTTAATTCTGGACATCTGGAGCTCTTACCATCTGCAGATATAGGGCTCATGAAAAGTGGCATGAAAAGGTATGAATTGCAATATATTAGCTCCACACTTCCTCCTCATGTGCAAATTCTGAGTGCACATTCACTTGGAGAAAAAGCAGTTTTATTTTCTAAACAGAAAAAACACTCCATACAAAGGTACAGACATTGACTACGGTGCAACAAATATCCTTGCTGTAAAGTGTGAATCAGTGCAAACACCCTTAGGTAACAAGCTTGGCATCCACCAAAACCGGAAAAGTACAGACACTCTGAACTGGTTATATGTTGAAATGCACTCTGCTAAAACACAGGTACAGGCAGAGTATAAGAGTAATGTGCCTTAAAAAATTGTAGAGAAAAAAAGCAAATAGCAAAATGTAAAAAAATAAATATCTGACCCTATTAAATACATTCTCTAAAGCCTTCTTATTACAAGCTCAGTACCTTGGAAGACTAAGATGCAATTCCCTAGCTACATATTCCCATCTCCCTTGTGCATGCACTAGTATTTATGAACCCATGTAATGAAACATACACATAAGTTTAATAACTGTCAGGTTAGTTTTCGGGGATCGGACCCAGTTCATCATCTGGCCTTATGAACAAACATAAGAGCCAGCACAAGGGAGGGGCAAGAAACTTGTGTCAGATTTAACAGGAATGTTAGATGACGTCAGTGGGAAACTCTCTGTTCTCCAGTGAAAATGAAATTAGCTTCAGATCTTGAAAAGCTGTGGGAAAAGGCTGAAAATTCCTAAATCTGTGAAAGTTTTACATGTTTGTAAATTTTACAATAGCAACCATCTTGGAATTCTCTGTATTTTTTCTCTTCCACTACATAATCCTCATTTTGTCATCAGCTGCAATTTCCACCAGGAGTCCTATGGTGGAACACGGAGTACATCCAGGCTTTTCAAATCACTGCAGCTGATAATACATGCTGACTTCTTTTGAAATTAAATTATGACTTACAATATAATATTGTTTAGCAAAGATTACACTTTGTCAGCCTTTTGCAAACAACTCAGGCCCTGCCATGTACAAGATTTACTTTCTTCAGTCCATCCAAATCAGAATGTTTTCCCCCACTCGTTCTTACTCGTGTTCATAGATGACCATAGTATTAGTTTCCACCACAGAAGGGTGTCTTTTTGAGGTAAAATGTCTGCATCCAGTTTCTACAAAAATATAAACTATTAGCACCTACATTAAATGAAAATCTAAGTCCTATCAACATCAGTTTAACAAAAGCAACACAGGGTTGATAGCTATTAATGAATTCCAGCAGCCAAGCAATATTCTTATGTGTTCATGACACAATACCAAAAACTGGAGTACTGCACCAAAATATAGAAATACAGTGGTTGATGTATTAGCTGGGGGTTTTGGCTTCTGTGAAGAATTTCTTTTTATTGTTTTATTGAGATAAATACATATTAAATTTACTGAAACTGGATTTTGAGCAAATTAATAGCTGTAAACTGTAACTGAGAGTAGAATGTGCATCCATTTTCTGGTGACCATTTCAGTATAACCACTTTTTTATTTGATTTTTACTTGATGTTTACAACGTTCTTTTCCTAAATGCTTGATTTCCCTCTTCTGTGTTGGGACCCCAAGTAGCAAAACCACCTTGAATTGTTTGATCCAATGCCTGTATATGTAATTGGACTTCTATGTCCTTTTTCTGTGTTCATCGCTAAATTTAAGAAACACAAATGTGGTCTAACAGTCTAGTTGGAAATTCCGGGCCTGATTTAACCACCAGACCAGGAGTGCCTGAAATCAAAATAAAGTCCCCTATGTACTGAAGCCAATGTAGCTGGACATAGCATGGAGCCTGTGTATCACATCAGCTAAAGATTGTTATGCTTTAATCTAAAGCAAGTTTTAAAATGCCCTAAAACTACAATAAAGAATTCCTTGCACTTCCTTAACTTCCACATATAGGTATTAAATTTTTAGTTTTAAATGATTAAATCCAAGAAGTTGAAGCACTCAACCATATATATGTTCTTCAGGTCTATTTACTCTAGGGAAACGCAGCCACTGAAATTTAATGGCAGTGATCCAAACCATGATGAACTGAGGCAATTTCGTTTTTGTTGACCATTGCTCCAGGTCATTGTAATTTAATGAGTAGTAATCCTATTTAAAATATGTTACAGGCAGCAAGGTGCCTGCTGGGAGAAAGCTGCTACGCATGAACAGATCAATATGCACTGTGTGCATTCGACCATTTAATAATCGATTCACCCTTGTTATGAGAAAATAAATGCTAAAGTCCTAAAAGTTAATTTCTATAGAAAGCTTTTACAAGGCTATCAAATTATTAAAAGTTTTTATGGGTTCTCTTTTTTGTTGCTTTTGTTTTTAAATCTTTGTGTGGTATAAGCTATATCTCACAGCAACACCCGATTAGTACTAGCTACTTGACTCTCGCTTTGATCCTAGGCTTGAAAAAGGAAGTTGTGAACCAAAGGCTGCTATTATTTTGAGTAAGCAAATTTGGAGATGAAAAAGTAAACATTTTCCAGTTTAAAGAATTTTACTGCTGACCCCCACAACTACATTGCCAGAGGTTTTTTGTTAGTTTTTATTTTTTAATCAAAGATTTTCCTTTAAGTCAGTTATCTTTGGATGTGATCCTTAAAAAAAGCTATTATATTTTTAAAGTTAACATCAGAGAGTCATCCATCACCTTTCATAAGCTCCTGATTCTTTCTTGCCTTTTATTGAGTGTCAAGCATTTTCCGTTGGCTAACGTATTGAGGGAAGATGCTACTTAATCCCTACAGCACAACAAGTGCTTACAAATACATGCTATAAAAAGTACCATTTAAATTTTTGGTCTTTTTTTTTTATTATTTTTATAAAACATGTACATTGGAAGAGCATCTGTCTAGTGTGTTTGGAGTCTTTGGCTAAGCCTACAACTAGAGTGGTACTGAGGTTGGATCTGAGGACAAATTTGCTGTCTGCATTCACAGTTTCCTTGGCCCAGTGCTCCCTTGGCTATGTCTTTCTGCCAGTCTTCCCAGGAATAAAAGTAAAAAGTGCAACAACAGTCCCAAAATCTTTGCATTCTCTATGTATTACATAGCTTTCTGACAACATTCTGCAATGACCTTCATTTATGCAACAGTTATGGACTGGGTCCTTCTTCTAGCAGTGCAGGCTATAGTAGCAACACACGGGATATTGTAGTCAGTATAGATGCAAACTCTAGGCGAAGTTCACACTGCACCCTCCAAGTGCAAAGGTGTTCGTACTTTAAACACCTAAATCCAGGTCTTGGAAGCACCATGGGTTTCAGGTCACTGCCAAATACCAGCACTTCAGCGTTGCTCTGTCTGAAACGTCTTTCACATGTTAATTGTTTACGTTTTAATGGCTGAAATATTGTGTGATGCTTGTGCTAGTAAACACTTCCAAAACTCTTTCTTTATGCACCGAACTACCTTTGCTCATGTTTGCAACAGGAAAGAATTTGTAATGGATTGAATCTTTCATAGCCAAAATTACAAATATTAAGCTGTCAATTTAATGTGTCCCAGCTTAGCATTCCCACAGCCAGTTGCTAATGGTGTTTTTACTGCTATATTGTAAAAGCATAATTCACTTCCTGAGCCATTAATATTACACTCTTTCTCTAAACTGGCTTTTGGAAAGCTCGCTCTGATAGCTTTGCTCTCAGCCTACCCCCCAGCGTGTGCTGAGTTTTCTCTCTCTTTCAGATCAAAGTGTTGCTGAAGTCTGTCTGGGAAACTATATAAACCTGCAAGTAGCAGAGGTATTTCCGTAAAATGATTTCTGTTCCCTCATTTTGCATGTGGAAGAAGTCTTTCACATGCTGATAACTCTGTTCCCAGGCAAATGTCTGCCAGTCACTTCCCCAGTCCTGACAGCCCATTTACTGGGACAAGCAAAGACTTATTTCACTGAGCTGTTACCAATCACTAGAAGACAGAACAGCTTTGAGACTACCTCTGTTTTTTCTCCAGAGCCTGAACTAAGTTTTCACTGTCTTTTGGATTGAGAGTAAATTTGGAATAAAGTCTATCACAAGCAGGATTTTGGCCTATATGTTGAAAGCATATGCTTTTTGGAGTTTCCTGCTTCCCTCTGACAAAACATTGATAGTGTCCAAGAAGGTACTGATCACCATATAGCCGTTACTTTTTAGCCCTCTTTTCTGTTTAAAATTCCCGAATGTTCTACTCTAACATTATAAAACTTCCATTCTGAATCCCACCAGACCAGGAGAACAGCTGTTCTTTTCCACCCTGTAATTCTACTGAAGTTAATTAAGTTCTTCCTCATAACTAAAACTTGTAGACATCTAAAATTAACAGCTACTTTAATTCTTCTGTGTATCATGTTTCATTGTAATTTGCCTTCTGGACAGACACTAGTCAGTGACTTCACTCCAGCCTAGAAGACTGGCTCCTTTTTTTTTGAGCTGATGTCAGTGCGACTTCTCTACATGCAAAGGTCAAGACTCTTTGTTACACCCTAAGGAGACACTCCACTCATCCTCACCAGACAGAATGTCCAAATGCATTAATCAAAATGATCAAGTACTACAAATTTTTGGTCCTTAACTATTCATAGCACTCTACAAATCTGGGGAAACCTGGAAAACAATAAGGTTTAAGGACATGATGGTAGACTAAAGCTTGAATCCTGAATCTCCTCATAACGTGGTGAAAGAGAAAGGAGTACATAGTTTAAGATGTACGTTCAAAAGGGATGAGTTCACCCTTATGCACAAAACATAGGCAAAACTTTAGCCTAATTTCAAGGACTTGCTTAATATTTAAATGATAAATGGACCCCATGATGGCCCTGAATAGGAAGATGAATTTTATTAAAGGTTTGCTATATCTAACAGGTGACTCAATATGACGACAAGGGTGATCTTTTTTAAAATTTGCTTTCACACATTTAAAGTAGGTAAAGTTTCATGAAGCCTTAGCAAAAAGGGGTGATGCCAGTGTTAATAAAAAATAAATTACCTTAGTGTAGATTAAATAGAAGACACAGAGTGAACTCTACTGGAAAATGTAAGTTTCATTATTGTAAAATTAGTAAGGTCATAAATCGAACTCAGATATTTTGTTTCCCTTTCCAGAGAAATATGGGATATCAGGTTTTTATCCAGAGGCACATCTAGGAAAGACTAAAAAGTCATTTATACAAATTTGAGCACTGGTGAGTGAAAAAAACCCACAACTATTATCATTAAAAAATGCTTTCCTGCCTGCCCATGAATACATGGAACTTGTGTTTCATAGCAAGTCAGTAAAGGCAGCAATATAGAAAAGCGATCAGGGATTTTTAAGCAAACAACTAAGAAATAACATGCATGAAGAAAAGTAAGATAACAAAAGAAATAGACATCCCATAGACATAAATCATGTTGCATTTTCTACTCCCACAGGATGAAACAAAGCATCTGCATTGTCAGCAGAACATGAGACCTTAAAATACGAGAGCAAACTGGTGAATGTATGATCCTTTTTATCCTTATGCATCTGCAGTTTTCATTACAGATTTGGCTTTCTAATGCCTATTTTATGCTTAGGAACATTTTTTATCAATTGCAGAAAACAGGAGTCTGAGGCAGTACTTTTAACAGAAAGACTGGAAGGCATCATGTAGGTATGTAATGGAAAAGAAAATGAAATGTTTACATAAAGCCTTTACAAATATGAAGATAGATGAGGAGTAAGAATCTGATGAAATAACAGTATTCCAAAGCCAAAGGCTTAAGCAGACTGTGGGAGAGCTTGGCATGATCTCATACCACTGGATATTTTGGATGAAAGAGTTTTCTTCTCTCACACAACAGAAAACAACACCACTTGACAAAACACACTGCCACCACCCATCGTAGTGATTGTGGTCACGCTACACAAGATCCATACATAGAAAACCCATTCAGCCTGTATGGCTTGAAAAGAAGGTATAGAGAGGTGAAGACATTTCAGGAACTCCATGGGCATTGTTGTCTTACTTTGTCAAAAAATGTGTGACTATCCTTAAAATGTAATTAATGAATTATTTATTATTCATGCCAATATTTGTTCTATGGTTGTTTTTATAAGACACTTGGGTCATATTTTGAGCATGAGACAATCAATCAGAGGTATTCCAAAAGAAGTTCATCAGGGATCCACTGATTAAGAAAGACAAGTTCTGCAGATGAGGATTTCTGGAGCTTTGAATGAAATTCACAATAAAGCCAATGCATTTTAAATTAAATTATCAACAAAATTTACACTTGAAAGTCAAAGAAACTAAGGAGTTCAAATAAAGTTTAGTTGGTTGCATTTATGAACATTGATACTTCTCTGAATACTGTCTTCACTGTGTCTGTACCTTCAATTTTGGACAACAAACCATTTAAAAAAAAAAACTCGAATTGAATCAGCTATAACAAGAAGTTTCTCAAACGTTTTCTTCTCAGGTAGTTTATTTATCATGCATGGAAGGTATACTGGGGCTTAATAAAGATTTGTAGAGAAAAGAATAGTTCTCATTTTGTTTGCCGTTGTACTTCCTACTTTTTCATTTGAACCAGTGATGAAAATATCACAGGAAAGGTCTTGCCTTCATTTCAGCACTGAATCAATCTCAGTAGAAGTAGCATTTAACTGCTTTGTGTGCTATAAAACTAATTAACAATCAAGGTAGTTATTCTCCAGAGAATGCAATGCTAGTGAACAAAATTTGTGTGTCCTCTGGTGCTTTTCTTTGTAACATCTGGTACCAGCCACCAGTAAACAAAGACTGCTCTGTTCCCATACAGGAATTGCTCTGTGTTTGAATTCCAACTTGCCTTTTGAGGTCACCGCTACAATTAGCTCATTAAGGGCTAAATTAGGACTACCTTGGGCAGTGCAAAACTAGAAGAGAGACACAAGAAGTTGTGCTTCGAGGCTTTAAGTCTGCAAAAGGCTGCAGCAATCATAACGCCTTCAAGCACACTGGCAGGCATGCAGCAGTCCCCTGTGGTCCTTCCTGCGTTATATTACAAGGAGTATGAGTGTAGACTGGGCCTCCAAGTGCTATCTGGTAGACTACACACTGTATTCACATTTTTCAACTGAATGTGGTGTTTCCCACATTCAGAGAGCATAACAGAAATGGGCAGAAAAAAATCCAAACACCATTATTTCAGATTCTGTAAGACTAGCCTAAATGAAGCAAAGAGAGAATAATGAATAAAATATAAAATACGGGGAAGCAAAGTGACAATCAAAGAGGTGATACCTTGCACACAGTCATATATCTGCCTAGTTACTTCATATGGGAAAGAAGAAGACAAGGTTTGGTTTTTATAATTGTAAGAGACCTCATTAGATGAGGCCCCTGAGAAGATATAAATAACAATAATAATACTGTATTGGTCATCACCCCAGGGACTTAAGGCACATAGTTTTTTTAGAAGCGTGATTTATCACTAACTCTATAAAGTTGTAGGAAAGTGGGAACACTGATAATAGTTCCACCCATCTCCAGCGAGTTACAGTCTCTCTGCACATTCAGTGAGTGGCCTCATTTCATCCGGTCTAAAATTGTACCTTAAGATCAAATACGACTATGGGTTCTACAATCTTCTGATACCACAGGCTCCTGGTACTTTACCAGAATGTATGAATATTTTACTCTCTTGGAATTTAGTTACCTATGATTATGGATAAAAGCTAAACTTCTTAAAGGGATGTCTGATTTACCTAAGCAGGATAAAGGATTTAAAAGAGGATTGTCTCCTCTCTCCCTATCCTGCAGCTACATTGAGCTTTAGTTAAACCACAATATTCTGCAAATTATGAATTTAAACACAAAGTTTAGCTTTCAAAATCTTTAACTTCACATTTCTTTCATTGTGGCAGCTGAACTATACAAATGTATTTTATTTTGAGGTTGATCATTTGATTTTATTTGTATAGTCTGATAGAATAGACAAAGAAAATCTTACAATTGACATACGTAGAGGATAACACCACATCTGAACAGATTATTTCACACAAAATGTCCTATTCAGCTTCAGGTGTAGCTGAAGGTACTGATATTCAAAAAATATTTGTATTTAATATAAATATGTTATATGGAATATGTTTGCCAACAGCTTATCGGAAGCATCTGCAAGTTTAAATTTGCTTTATTTTTATTGGACACAAGTCATACAGTTTGCTTAGTGATCCAGTTAGATCAACATTGCTCTGCAATTTAAGTTTCTGGAATGAATAACAGTATTTTAGATTTTAATTATTATGTTTTATGAATGTACCTTTCATATTGAAAGATGCAGAACAATGAATGAATTTTATCTTTATTTTCTTGAAATATATGTATTATTCATAGCTGTTAGCTGAATTTTATTTGGATGAATATTTTTGAGTTTGTAGTTAGTCTTTGAGCTGTTCACTGTACATATTGTTTATGGCGGATAGGCTTCTGTTGCTTCATTGGGTTACACTATTTTTTAGCAGCAGAACAATGATCAATTAGCATGTTATAGCAATACACTTTCTTAAAATGTCTGATAGTGTTACACTGACTCCTTGGCATTTGTAAGCATTGTAAAGTCATAATCAAAACATGGTATATACAATATCCTGCCAAAATCGGTAGACAATGAAATCAGGGATTTTATTCACTAATAATAATCAGAGATTTTTCATTATTTTTGTTGCTGGTGTTTAATCATTTGACTAAATCTGATAGAAATGGATAAATGGTGGGGTGGGAGAAGTTCACACATACACAACATATAATTAATTTGTGGGGCTCAATGGCACTAGACATTACTGAAGGTAGTAAGATACAAAAAAAAAATTACTTTAATGAATAAAAATAGCATATATAATTACACTAAGCCAACTAGAATAAAATTAAAAGGACAATCAATCTAAAAATTAAAAGGGCAATCAATCTACGTGCTTCAGTGTATACGTTAATTATTGTTTTTTGTCAGGAAGACATTTAAGCCCTCTATACAGATGCATCAAACAACAGGAGGTATAATGGTTATATTACCTTCTTCAGAAAAATCTTACATTGACCTCTTGTAGAGACAAAACACTAAGATAGGAAGACTATTACTTATTTTTCATTTAACAAAACTTAAGATTCACAACAAATAGCCAAAATAAAATAAATAGACAAATCTTATTTCACTAAGCCTGGAATCTCAAAAATTCTACTCTGATAATTTTTGAAAATAGATTAAGCTTTACAGAAACAATAATCCCTCAAGAGTTGTCAGTGGATTACCTCTTTCAATTTTTGATGCATTTTATTTAAATCTGGCCACAGACTAATGGTGTATATTACATTCCTTAAGGTAAAACACTAAAGCAAAACCACAATGCAGATCAAACAAGTCAGAACGAAAGCTTTCCCCACACCAGCTAGACAGCAGGTGGCTTACCACTATAGTACATTTGCAGAAGGAAAGTATGTAACATAGTCATTGCTCTTTGAAGTATTCAACTCTTCCTTGACAACCACAGGGGTGTGTGGTTATTTTTTAATTATGAGATCTCTCTTTCCCTCGTGGCTGCTTCGCTCTATAGACAGATACAGATATGTGGATACAAACGCACAAGGGAGGAAGGAAGAGAAAGAATAGATCTCGAGTGGAGATTCAAAATCATAATAAATTTTGTCTGCCAGAAACAATAGACAAATGACAAAGCAATTTTCACAACTTCCTAATGAGATCCCAAGGCAGTTTTCTTGAGCTCAAAACTGAAAATGTCAAATAGATTAATTCAAACTCATACTGCTCACCAGGAACCTTCTGGGGTTTTTTATAAAGAAAGTGCTAAACAGAATGTGTGGCAGCACTACAGCGATACTGGGCACCCAGAGGAACATGAAGATTATTACAGAGTTCAGCTCTGATTAGCAGCATCACAATAAATACCACACAATCATACAGTAATTCACCACTTATTTAGAAATGTGTTTCCTTTAGAATCTTTTGACATGTTCAACAAACTCAAGGGTTTTTTTTCTGGAATACTGGATATCAAATATTAATAACAGAGGGTTTGATCCCTCAAGCCTTTCTGACTATAATCTTATATACACACTTTTTCACAGAAAATGAATAAAATATTTGGCGTTTATAAAGGTGAACCTAGCTGAGAAAATTGTTCCCGCAAACCTCCTGGCAATCTTGCTCTTCATTTACAACTGGCAGCCCTTCTACTGTTCCAGTTCAGTCAGGTCGAAGCCTGGTCTATGCTATAGACTCTTTTTGAAATTCCACCTTGGGCAAATGATCAACAAAATCACCTTACTCCACAAACGCAAGAAAATGAAGGTAGCATGCTTTCTTCTTTCTCCATCTCTTTCCCCAAAGGTCCTAGAGATTAGACATGACTGTTTACTGAAAGATCAGCTCATTGCAACCTTGTATTCCAAGTGCACGCATTGTGATTGTTTCAACAGGATGACAGAGTGAAATTCCTAATCCCTGCGTCAAGGAAAAAAAAAAAAAAGAAAGATATAAATTTAGACTTTCCAACATGAAAGTCTAGAGGATCAACCTGATCGCCTAATGCTTATTTTGTGGTTAAAGAATAGAAGCACTTTCTGCACGCCATGATTCACAACTATCTGCAACTACAGGAGAAGTTGGAGAGTCAGAGTCATCAGCAGAAGAGATTTCTGGTTTTGAGAAGGTTCTTTGATACACAATGCTTTAGTTTAATGATGAGCTGAATGAAATGCAGTTTTGTGATTCCTCTGTAGTCTGGTTTGTTAAGCTTCTAACATCCTCGTTTGTTTCCAATGCATTCTGTTTGACTTTACAGCTGTTTGATCTGCTTTGTCTCTCTTTGTTTTTTGTTTTTCCTGTGGTTCCTTCTAGCTCTTTTTTGATTTGTAGTTCTGAATGCATTCCCACCACCCCCATATTCACTAGATTTTCAGTTTGTTTCAAGGAAGGATGATTTCAAATACATACTGTTCTACTCTAAGCACACCAAGAGGTAAATTTTCAGTACAATCCACAGCCATTAAGATGCACAACATTTATTAGCATTAATGGGAGTCATGCAGCTAAATTCCTTCACACCATGCTGAAAATATAACCACAGTTCTTCCCCTCAATGAAAATTTCATAAGGATGTTTTGCCCAGGAACTCAGTGGCCACACATAATTACCAAGAAAGCAACAGGGCTCAAGGCCTCTAATTGCTCACTACACAACATAAGTAAGTCTGTGACGCTCCAAATGCTCTGGTCTACCAAGTTTGAAATCAAAGTTTAGGAAAGATAATATAATCTTGTGTAAAGACAATTGAAAGTAGCACGTGATTTCATATATATCCAAATACCATGGAAAAAAACAGTAACACAAAATTTTGTATTGTTTAGGCCCATTTTCCTTATTTAAATCCTGATGTAACAAAGGGATCTATTTGATCAAACAATATCTCGACAATGCCCTTTATGCTGAGTGAACCCAGTATGAATGCACAGATCAGAATCAGTTTTGCCTGCACTTAACCATATTGCAGTGAAATCCGTCAGAATGTTTAAAATTGGCACACTGAGGATTGGAAGGAAAGTGCCTTCCCCACACAGCTGTTCCCTGACTATGTTAGATATCAGTTAAGTGTAACTTACATGACATTACACAGCACTTTTCAATTGAACCATATTTAATTTAGAAATTGCATTTTAACTTTAAGTCAATATTTTCTTTTTTTTTTTTTTTAATGTTTCAAGGAAATATATATGTACCTGAAAGGCGACTGCTAATTATTTTTTTCAAATAATTTTTCTAAGAGTTTTATTTTTCTTCAATGCCTTTATTTTTGAGTCTATTTCAGCTGAATCAGTCAGGGTCCAATAAGAGTCTGTTATTCAGTCATATTGCCTATCTTATCATCCTTGTGATTTCCATGCTAAAATCCAGAAAGTAAACCAATTTCAGAAAGACAATTCGATAGTGACCCATATTTTATTCAGTTCCTTACTAAATTGGATATAATTGCTGAGTTATACAACGAGTTGCCTAGAATGTAATCTTAGACACGTTGATCTTTATAAAAAGCCAAAATTAAAAAAGTAAATCCAGATAAGCACATTTAACAGAAGCATATCCATTTCTAATTCATGACACACCACACATTTTCTGCAATAACAGTGTTACTCCCACAGCCAGCTGCAGTGAAAAACACCAGCAGCCCTCTTTTCCTGGTCTGAGCTCCACTGGACGTCACTGTGCAGTGTGGAGGTACGCCAGAAACAAGACAGAATGCTTCTTGTTAGAAAAAGCTGTGCTTCAGAATTGCACAAAATATTAGAAGCTCAGCATAGGCATTATATGCTTGATTTTGGCTTTCTAGCAGTCCCCCATTCTTTGTCTGCCCAAAACTAAAGGACTCAGTAGCCACGGAAGGTGTACCTGAGGTTGGTAAGAAATTGCACCACTTTCAACATCCCTGAGATAACTATGCAATAGTACTATAGGTTGGAATTAGTAAGGATTCACCTTTACACTACTTTGTGTTTTGTTTTTTCACCTCATGTTTTGTAAAAACAAATACACTGCTATTTTTTTCAGGGTGGTTACTAAATATCTGCTAAAAGCCCAATCTTTTTTTTTTTTTTTTTAATTACTAATCTGATATATGGCTCCTTACAAGAAGAAAAAATAGTGTTATAGCCTTAATGAGTTCCTCTTTTCACAAGGTACTTTGCACAGTCAAACCTTGAGGCTCTCAACCTCTTAGGTTAATAATTCACATACTGGTTCTCTTATCAAGTTCTAGGAACATGTGCCAGACACAGACTCATGTCTAGTATCACTTTTTGGAATGGACACAGTATAGTCCAACCACCTACATCACCGAAGTTAATATTGGTCCACTCGAATTTCTCTTCTAGCTAAAGTGTGCTTTGCAAGGTGATCAGACGTTCTGTATGATGCAAGACTTTTGATATAAATGCAAATCTCTTGGCCTGTATGGAAAGCGGGCAGACAGTAATTTATCTGGACTTTTGCTCATTTGAACTTGTTTCCAACTGCCTACTCATATATTCCCTGTGCCATGGCAGAAACACAGATGACAGCAGCCTAACAGCGTCACCTCTCATATACCCTGACCAGGAGACAGATGTCCCAGTCACATGGAGGAAGAACTTTACTGTGTCATGCAATATCACCATCTTTTTAATTATTATTTAGTTTGAAGATGGCAACACTTGTTCCACAAAAGTTGTAGACATTTGGGTCTATTACTTTGTCCCATGGCAACTATGTGACCATGTAAGCATTTAATATACAGGACTTGTAAAATGGAGTTCAGAATTCACACTTACCTCTAAGGAAAAAGGAAAAAGATGTAAAGGTTCACATAAAACCAGATAGCATAAGACAAGACATAACAGTATCTTTTTTCCTTGCCCATTTTTCCATAGAATCATAGAATGGTTTAGGTTGGAAAGGACCTTGAAGATCATCGAGTTCCAACCCCCTGCCATAGACAGGGACACCTCCTGCTAGACCAGGTTGAGCAAGGCCACGTCCAGCCTGGCCTTAAACACCTCCAGGGATGGGGCCTCAACAACCCCTCTGGGCAACCTGTTCCAGTGCCTCACCACCCTCAAAGTGAAAAACTTCTTCCTAATGTTCAATCTGAACTTGCCCTCTTCTAGTTTAAAGCCATTCCCCCTCATCCTATCACTACATGCCTGAGTAAAAAGTCCTTCCCCAGCTCTCCTGTAGGCCCCCTAGGTACTGGAAGGCTGCAATAAGATCTTCCTGGAGTCTTCTCGTCTCCAGGCTGAACAGCTCCAACTCTTTCAGCCTCTCCTCATAGGCGAGGTGCTCCAGCCCTCGGTTTATCCTCATGGCTCTCCTCTGGACAAGCTCCAGCAGGTCCATGTCCTTGTTATGTTGGGGACTCCAGAGCTGGATGCAGTACTCCCGGTGGGGTCTCACAAGAGTGGAGTAGAGGGGCAGAATCACCTCCTTTGATCTGCTGGCCACACTTCTTTTGATGCAGCCCAGGGTATGGTTGGCCTTCTGGGCTGCGATCGCACGCTGCTGGCTCATGTTGAGCTTCTTGTCAATCAGCACCCCCAGGTCCTTCTCCTCAGGGCTGCTCTCCAGCCATTCCCCATTCCATTTTGCTGGAATTAGTTTGTGCAACCTCCGTTAAGTCCCATGGGTGTATTGTCATGTGCTTGTATGCAGACACTTCACCTTTTCCAGTAAGGATATTCTGGAGCTGAGTGAGAATAGCAGGATTAGAGCCCAAATTATGCTATATATTTAGTCAACAAAAACTCCTTTTTGAAGCACCTCTTGTCTATTCTAAAGATAAGGATCTTGATACACTTTCTTTAATGGAAAAGCCAATTTAAGCAGTTCCTTTCCTTCAAATGTTTGTGCAGGCACCCACTTTCTTTCGTGCACTATGATTTACCATTTACATCCTAGCCCTACAAGAAATTAGAAAGGCACAAATCAGAGCACAGCACTGCATGGGTGAATCCCTCCTCAGCTGACTTTACTGCCTGACAATATGAATAGGCGCAGACCATCCCTGCTCCTAAGAAGAACTGAGTTGGTGATATCTACTGGCCAATTCACTTCCCATTCACTCATCCAGGCTGCTCTCAGGACAACTAAGGCTCCTGCTAAAGTAACAAGTAATGAACATTTTCCCTCCTGAATGTTTAAGTGCCTGACCTAAGCCTCTACACATGTCTACATGGAAATACTGTTGAAAATTTGAAAAGTACAAACATGTTTAGCTGACACTACCAACATCTAATTTCAAATTCCAGAATCTGTAGGCAGAAGGGTGAATAGTCAGAGGGCAACAGAGAGTGATTTGGGATTTCTGTCGTTCTGGTGCATCAGGAAGCCTGGACTAGATCACTGGCCTCAAATGAAATATTTAAATGAGATCACACATACGAACAGGAAGAGCTAACAGTACAATACAGCTAATGTAGAGAACAGAAACAGGGGGGTTCTTTCAGAAATGGGAAAAATAATCTGCAGAATATATATTATATAGCTTGCTTTCATGGATTTCTCAGCTTCCCAATTCTTCTTTTAATTATTTCTCCTTTTTTTTCCCCAATATCCTGTTGATCAGCTGCACAGTACAGTGTGTTCAATGCACCCAGATCTGCAAAGTGAAAGGAATAGACAAAGATAAGAACAAAGGGTAGAAATTTGAGATTTTTTTTAAAGGTGTGCCTAATGTAGACTTTCCTAATAACAAGGCTTTAAAAATTCCAGGTTGCTATTCCATTATCTGGGCACAAGTTATAATCTTTTTAACAGGCCTTAACAGGCTTAATTTGGGGGGCATTGTATTTTCAAGGACATCACTTTGTAAATAATCTGTAGGGAGGTGTGTGCCAAGTCCCCTGTATCTGACTTTTTTTGACATGTCCTTTCCTACCCTTAGAGTTTCAAACAGGATATAATCATTACTAGTAAAACTGACAGCAGATCTTCACTCAAAAAGTAGTAAACTCTTAAAACATGGCATGATGCTATATCATCAGTTAGTACAATCTTGTACAGTGAGTGTCAAAAATATGAAGAGTAATAATGAAAAGAAAATGGAAAACTTGCAAATACTTGTACTGCCACCACGGGGTTTTGTTTTTTAAGACACTCACATAGAATTCAATCATTATTCACAAAGATTTTTTAAATTCATTTTGTATACTCTGCTTGTATTATATATGTGTCCTCTGACAGTAAAAATGCATTTGAAAGTGCTTGTCTGGTTATGGCAGTGCTATAAATGTTTTTTGTGGATAAAATAAGCTGTGATAAGAAACATTTCCTACTTGCTTTCATGTATGGATATTACCAAGCAAGAGGTTCATGTCCCCAAAATCCCATTCTCCTCTTAAACAGAAAGACAAAAACATGTAGCAGACTCATTGTGCTGCTTCCTTCATGTTGGTAAAGCTCTTGGAGATTGACACATTGAGTACACTGGAAAAACTAGAAAGGTCTATGCGAAAATGCTTTATGCAGTTGCATTAGGGGTCATTGCGACACATTTTGTTCCAGCACCTTCACTCTTCCCATAGTTTTTAAACTTCGCTGCTCACAAAGGCTGAGAGGTGAGGGCAAAGGACAGAGAAAACCCTTGTCCTAGACAAAGCTGAAGGTAAGACAATGAATAAAAGCCCTCAGCAATCACTGTTGCAAGGAGGAAACTAAGTCCCAAGAGCAGAAGTCCCTCAGCAGGCAGCGCTTGTCTCTGAACTGTTGTGCCAACAACCCAGATAAGAAAATGAGGCACCGAGTTGCAGAAGGACGGCAAATCCAACTTGAAGTTTTTGGATTCCTGACCCAGAACTCCCATTTATTGTTCAGCACCCTAATGGAGGAACCCCCGTGCTTACAAATAGCTTAGGTGCTGTTTCTGTTAGTTCTGAAATGAGACTGACCTATGTTTTAAAAAGATTGTCCTTGCTTTCCTCATGAAGAAGCTGAGACACTGGCATGGTACAATACCAAGATAAAGAGTACAGAGAGGAAGGGATGTTTTCATCTTGCCAGTCTTTTTCCAGCCTTGCAAGAAAGAGGTCAGTTTAGACAGTAATACCTGTAAGAACGAGTTTTCATCAATAGTTGTTTTCATTACATATTCTGCATACTGTTGCTGCACATTTTCTGTGCCAAATCCAATGGACCTCATACAACTCATTGTGAGAATTTAGCTCAGTATGTAAGAAAGATATTTCCACCATGAAACCTCAGATAGGTTACCATCCATGATGATTTCTTCTAATGCGTTAAAATTCTATGAGTAGGTGCCCCTTTTTGTGTCTGCCATCCCATCCTACTCCCTGAGTATCACTGCTAGCAGTAAAATAACTTTATAACAGAATAGCTAAAAGTTCAGATTTTAAGATAATACACATAAACAATTTATATTTAGCTGTTATCTTCCTTTCTGCCCACTCTAAACTACTGAGGTTTATGAGAAGAGAGTTTTAAGGTGGAGGTAGGTGTCGTAGACAGGCTCCAAGTCATTACCCTACAAGCAGTCACAAACATTTACATTTCTGAGTCGTTATTATTTCCTCTTTACTTTTCTTTGCTCAATTCTTCATCACAGGGAAAGGAAAAGAAAAGATCTAAACGTGACTAGATCCATGCTGTAAAAAGCAATCAAGTGTCAAAGATCAGAATGCAGAGATCCTGGATCTCAGGTTTCATGCCTCAGGACAACCATAAAAAGCACCATGAGGAAAGGAAAGTAGGATGTAGAAGATTAAAACAAAACATCAAGGGTCCGTGCATGGAAAGTGATTGCTGCCTAAAAAGAGCATACAATAACCAGGAAGATATGAATACTATATAAATGATAGCTGTAGGAAGCATAAACATTTTTTTTAAATTGACAAAAATCAGCTTAAAAGTGCTTTAAAAGACAGAAAACACCTAATTCTGAGTTTTGCTGAATCACAGCAAAGTTTTGCATGCATCATACCCAACTCAGCCAGCAAAGGCAACTGAGATAGTACTAGAGGGTGTAATCCTGGTCTGGCAGGGGGTAAACCCAAAGGACCACATAGGGTTTTTTTCCATCTACATTTCTCTGTGAGTCTACAGTACAACAGCTCAGGCATTTAGATAGCCAAGTAAAACAAACCATAATTAAGGTTAAATTGGCCTTCATCCTGAGTTTCAGAAACCCACAAATAAAAGATATTTGCCAAAGTGATGCAATACAAACTGTACTGTTTAACTTGGCTATTTAGGTGATTAATCTTTGATGTTAAATAGCTTTCTTATTATTCATTATTATTATTTTATGAGACAATCATATTAATTGGTGTTAGTTGGTCTATTTGCAGGCTTATGGCAAATAGACCAAATACTCTACGTTTTTTTTCCCCACTTTTTTTTATTTTTTTTTCGTTAAGAAAACTACAAATTTTTACTTACAGGGAAGGAAATCTAATCCAGGGCAGGTAAGATTTAAAATTTCCAGACTTGTAGCAGTTTTGTTGCATCCCAGCAAAAGACAATATTTCATGCAAGTAAAACTAGACATTTAAAATAACATTTTCTTTTGTCCTCTAAAGGAGAATGAGGATTGCCTGTGCAGACTTTTATAGAACAGACCTCTTGAGTCTCATTTTCACACTAATGCATTTTCAAATCCATTCAATTTATAACAAAGAGGAAAGAATAAACAATTAAGCCACGCACTTAACAATGCTCTTACACACCTGCCAACAACTAAATGCTTTAATTAAAAATCACAGGAGAATGTACAGAAGCATAACCTTTTCCACACTCACAGCATGGCTGGGAGAGAAAACTTTCTCATTATGTTTGTTTACATCAGTTCTTAACAACATTTAAGCACAGCTGATTAAAATGGAAAATAAGGTAATACTCTTATCCTATTTAATATCCTAGATATTGCACACAACGTACAACATTATTATCCCAGATATTATGTACAATGCATTGAGAATTTACATCAGTGAAAAGGACGGACTAGGAGATCATCTGTACCTTTGGTTCCATGTCTTGGGAGGTGGTTAAACAGTGATGAAGGGATCGTGCGCATTAGACAGTTTACTTAGTGAGAAAAGGAATCGACCTAAGGGAACCAGGCTGGACAATGAAAGAAAATGGAAGGGAAGAATGAAGAGGACTAAAAGCACGATAAACAGAAGGGGCAGCAAAGATGGAAAGAAACTGAGGTTGAGTAAGATCTGGATGGTGTGAAACAAAATTAAATGAGACTAGGCATAGAGACAGTGTATGAAAGGAGGGAAACCCTTACAAATAGGAGCTGCAAATTAAACTAGATCTTGAGTCCAAACACACAAGGCAAAAAGAACTGAGGCAATCAATGTTCTGCTCTTCTTACTGGAAAGGGAAAAGACATATCATCCGCGTGTCTCTAGGAAAGTCTACCGTTGGGAATTGTGTGAAGCCCTAGAGGTCTGCTAAGCTACCTGCTGAACTAGCAGCAGTTTGAGTGTTTTTTACAGTAAAAGGGATTCTTAATACATAATTGTAGGTAAAAATTTCTTCCACCAAAGGAAGTGTAGCTTATGGCTTGGATAAGCAACTTAGATACAGTGACATAATAAAATTAAGAGGAGGTTGTGAAAATCGTAGTGGAAGCTAGCGATGAGCAGTGTGCTACTTATCTTTTTCGCTTTGCAATACTTTTAGCAGCATGACTAAATGAGGTCTTTCACTTATGGAGCATGATATAAAGATTTTCTCAACATTGGTTTTGTCTGGCCACATTGCTCATATAGAAGAAAGCTGCAAGTAAGTTTTATGAGTCTCACCAAAAAAGTGCAATAAGCTCTCACAGAGCATCATTTAGCTACGCTGTCATACAGAGGAGAAAAAAAAAAAAAAAAAAAAAAACAGTAGAAGTATTTTAGTGGGGCTTTATTCCTTCTGTGTATTCTATAAATTCACAAGTGAAACCAAGAACCCACAATTACCATGATTCAGAGACCTCAAAGGGCAAAGATTATATCTCCTTTTAAAATCAGCAATACCTTTCCTACAAGTATGGATATCTGTTCCAATATTTAATTACTCATCCTGTATGCTGAGCCATATGTTCCCCACTTCAAAGTTCCTAGTTCTGATTGCTGCCAAAATAGGAGGCTTTCAATCTCTACATGCCTAAACATGTATCTTAGGCTGTACAGAGCTGTAAACAAAATTGCACAACTTTACAGTGTATGGTATTATATGTGAAAAAGACTGAGTTTTTCTTATCTGTTTTGCAGATTGATTTTACAAGTTCGGATTTCTCTTTCACATTTCCTGATTTTCTTATTATTTAATCATTCAAGTGAAAAGAAATAAAATAGCTACTTTTGGATCTCCTGAAAAATTAGAAACATTTCATTATTTGAACCATATATTATTCATTTTATTTATATATAAAAATTATATTTATTTCTTCTGCTTAAGCACAGGCAGAATTGGAAAAGATGAAATGTCCAGAGTTTCAAAAGAGATGAACCAGGCCAGTTCTGGTTAAAATATTAGGGGAAAAAAACTTCATCTATTACTCTGATTATTTTTCCTATCATTTCTTATAAAAAGGGATGCAGAATATTGGAATGATCTCTGAATTTTTTACAAAAGTTAATTTCTCGGTACACTGCATAACTCAGATGAAATTACTGATTTATCTTCTGTTTATGTGACAGGAATATATCTCCAGAAAGGTAATTTAAAGGAATTTACAAATTTGAGCATATTACTGGTTTTATGAAGACGCTGTTGTCACAGCGACTGTTAACACAAAGCTTGCCCTTGCAATGAAGAAAGAAAATTAAAATGACAGAAAAGGCAAAAGAGACAGAAAAAGAAAAAGGGGGGAGAGGGGGCAGAAGGAAAAGGTCTGCTCACAAATAATATTTTTCTGAGACTAACAAACTGAACCTGATAAGGTAATGTCATCAATTAAAATACTGTTCCTTCTCTGTGAAAGAATATATGAAGCAGGTGTCAGAGGGCTAGTATGCTAGCTACCCTTCTGAAAGAGACAGCGATGAAATCTGCCTTATGTCACAAGACATGTAGGAAACAATTATTACTACATCCATGAGCGTTTCAAAGATGCGAAAGCTTTTCTTCCAAAACTTCAAATCAGGGAAAAAAAAAAAAATTACTCTCAGGTTTTTCCAGCTGATCTGAAAAATATTTGAATTTGCCAACTGAAACAAAAAAGTTGTGTTGATTGCAATTCAACAGAAAAAGATCCTCCTCTTTGCAATTTTTTGTTACCAATGCACAAACTAAAATCTTTGAGTGGGTGGCTGAGGAGGCGAACAACAGAGAAGGCTATATTAGTACTTCAGAAAAAGTTCAGTGTATTTTTCAAATAAAAAAATTCACCAGCATTGACACTGCCCCAATTTTTTTTCAATAAAAATTCCCAAAAAACCCTAGTAAGAGCCTCTAATGAATGCAGAAGGTTGATGCTAATTCTTACAAAGAACGGGTCTACATCATGTAACTATTGGTTTCCCAAAGCTCATTTCCCCAGTTTTAAACAGAAAACCTGGTGTATCATAACAATAATTATGCTTCTTGTAGGTATCTAGGGATGACTAACTACCTCTGAAACAGAGTCACTAAAGCAGTCTCTTTATGTCCTCTGTAGGGACAGAAATAGCGTTTGTGTTCTATGATACTGCAAAAGTAGTTAAAATAACTGGACATGTTTCACATTTGGTAGTAGGAAAGGACCAATCTGCTTTTAAAGTGTAATAGGTTTTAGCAAAAGGAAATGCAGAGCACAGCAACATTAAAATTGAGTTGCTATGGCAGAAGTGATCATTAAATACATTGATAGACAATAATTACTGAAGAAAGGGATCATCATCCTTTATTACTCAGATCATATATGGACAGCATGAGGAAGTACAATATACCATGTCATGAAAATACGAGATGAGTAACTGTGCATGTTCACTTTCTCACTTCAGTTACACTGCCAATGTGATACATGATGAACCTTGTAATCTACTGTGCAGGTGCACGTCAGGAACATCAGCTATAGTTCTATTTCTAATACAGAAACATACTGTTGGTCCTGTCAGCACTTCTGTTGTCCCATTTTTTTCTTGCAATCTTTGAATCTGACCTTGTATTCTAGAGGGACACCGACTCCACACAGCTTCAAAATCAGTTTTCACATGCAACTCATCTAAAGTTATAGTACATATATTTCTTTAACTCTGTTTTTATTTACGTGAAGTTTCAACTAACTTTTATCCAGTTTCACACATGGGTTATTTTTGGTTAATACACAATAACTCCGTTATCCAAAAATATTTAGATCATGGCCTTGAGGAACATAACATTTTTTTAAGCATTTTGAAAAAAATTTCTGCCACTGTATAAAAAGTTCATGTATCTGTGAAAGTTATTGATCCAAATATTCATTGATATCTTTTATGAAAAGCACTGCAAAAACAAATCTCAGTTAAAAGACTGGAGAATTAAAAACTCGTACAAAATGCTCAGACCAATTCTTATAAATTCTTAGACCTGCTTCTCTGAAATGAGGTTTAATGAATACTGAGGCCTGTGATATCCACACATGATGAGTATCAGGATATTGTTAACATTAGTTTGCACCCAACTGGATACAAGTGTGCTAGAATGGTATAATTAACAATAACATGAAAGTATTTTGTAATACTAATAACCAGACCCAACTTTACATAAGCATGTGAACAATGTGATCGCCAGTGAGGTGGACAAAGATGGTTTTGGTTTCACGCAGGTGGCATCCAGTTAACAAAATGTTACCAGGCAGAAGAAGCACAAGAAACTGCAAATTGGCAGAGCATTTTCCCAAATGGATAGCAAACATGACCAGCAAGACAAAGCAAAACAAGGTAGGCAGCATCAGACACAGAGGACAACCCCCTTTGTGGCAGAGGGGTAACAGCAGAAGAATCTTGGGTGCCAGAAAGGAATAAAATCACAGATGATAAGCCCACTTCTCATCAAAATCCTGTCAGGGCTGATTAATTTGACATCTGCAGCTAAGAGCCACTACAGACCATAGCCATCAGTGCTAACTATATTGCAACAGCTCTGTGCTATCGAATACCCACAGCTCGTAGAATATGATTGCTAAAGACTAACAGATTTACGTATGTAGTGGTGATGTTGTGTAAGAATTGACCACTAGCACAAAGTACACCATTAGTGAATTAATCTCATAAAATTTTAGTTTTAAATTTTGAAATTGTTCTGATTTGTCACTCTCCTAAACATCACCAGAGTCATCTCTAATTCTCTGGATATAAATATATATTTATATAGATATAAATATTTATATAGATATAAATATAGATGCATGCATATACATGTACACTCACATATATTCATTTGCAAGACAGTGGGACTGCTTTGCTCTTAATAAAAACAGCACTTACTTTCACATGTCAACAGTGAAACAGAAAGGTGTACCAATGTGGGTAATTTGACATCTTTTTCCTCCAATCACTGTGCCTGTGAGATGCATGTTGAACACCATGATTCAATATGCTGATGCACAGGTTAGAATATCATTTTGCAGGACTTTTTCTAATGTAGCTGCACAACTTTGGCCCGTGCATCTTCCCTTCTCATTGTCTCCACGCTCTATATAAAATATGAGTTGCATTTAAGTTCACTTTAAATAGTTTGTCTTTATTGTATTTGACTGACTTTCTTATTCCGGTACTTATTTTATTGTGCTTAACTTCAATTCTTCCTGTCAGTGGAGAGATGATGCCAAAAAACAAATGCAAAAAACAGAAGCAAACTATTTGACTCCTCTGTTACTCACAGTGTGTCTGGACTGTTTCTTTCTCATTTGTCAGTGAAAGTATTTACTTAGAAGAAAAGACAAATGGGCTTACATTGCTCTTCAAAGCTTCTGTACACTTGAAGGGGTGAGACTTCAACAATGCCAACAATATGGACCTTGAGAATGTCACCAGCTGACCAGCAGCCACTGCAAAGGTCTTAAGAAGAGCACACCTGTGGAAATCTAACAGTGCAAGTGATGATGGGCTTGGCAGAGGAAAAAACTCTGCAAGTTATTAAGAGGCCCAACTGCCAGTCTTTTTTCCCCTGTCTTCACTCCACATTCTTTCATTTACAACTTGCTCAGCGTTAATGTAGCAGGGAAAAACAGTAATGGAGTGAGAGACAAAGACAAAACAATAAATCTTGGAGATGAAAAATTGTTCTTTATGCTGACAGATTCAAACCTTTACAAATTAACATGTCATATATTTCTGCACACACATTTCTTTATCAGCCCTCAAGCCTATTATTTTTAAATTAATATTATATTTTAAGCTATTATTGAAATAACCCTAAAGGAATACTTGGAATTTAAGGGCCCCACCAATCTTCAGAAATGTAGTAGATATTTCAACACCAAGAGAATTGATAAAGATCCTCAAACTGCTACTAAAAAAATTTTTACACAATTCCTAAATGTATTGACCTCCAGTACATAGGCCGTCCTTGTTATAAAATAAAATAAAAAATCGGATTTGCTGTTACTTTAATATTAATTTTTTTTGCCTTCCAGAGATGATGGTTATACTTCTGTGCCTGGGATCACTTGTCCACGATTGCTACATGTATTTTTCTTGATAACCTTTAAAAACTTAGCCAAATTACTTCAAACATTTCCAGCAATTATTGACTTTTATTAAGTTAAACCGGCATAGCCAGAGTATTATTTTAACTCTTAATTTCCTTTCTGCACTTGTCTGAGAACTCTCTAAACATAAGATTCCAAATGAATACCCAGGGAGTTTTTTGATCACCCTTCATTCATACAAGGTGTCCCAGAATTGCTTTATTTTCACCCTTCCAGCTTTCTCTGCCAGTCTGCAAACACTTATAATTAATTGCTCCTTTGTTTAGGTTACACTTCCCAAGTGTGTAATAAGAATCTTGCAGTGCAAGGAAGAAAATATGGTCTCTGTCTTGTTTCAGACAGAAGGCAAGGAGAGTAGGAAGGTGTCAATGGAAAAATGTTGAAAAGTCTGAGCAATGAGATTGTAACAGCTCAACCTACACAAAGTAGAGTGGGAAAGTTTTTACTTTCCTCCTCTTGCCTTGTGTAAGTTAAGTTCTGTCAAGCCTAGTTGCAATCTGGAAAGTAGAGTATCAAAAAATGGACAATTATTTTGCCTACATCTCTCAGAGTGAGTACTGAAGCACTTCTTCAGCAGACAATTAGAGCTCTTGGCATTTCCAGTCTTTGACAAATTCAAAGCAGTAGTTAGAAGTATCTGTTGTCCTGGTTTAGACAACAATAAGAAATTTTGCAGTCACTCTTTACACACAAGATTATGAAAAATCTGTATTGGGGTAGTAAAAAGAGGCAGGCTATTTTGCCTCCTTTAGGATTTTTTTATCATTCAACTGCTTCAGCTTTGTGAAAACATAGAGCACGTCCAAAAAAATCCTTCTGTCATTTAAGCACCTGAAGTAGATTTCAAATGAGAAGAAAAAGGTGGGAGTCAGGCTACAACATAAACCAAAAAACTTTGCAGTTAAATCTGATATTTCACTAGTTCTAAATATTATTATTATTGTGGCGTATGTCTCCGCATAGTTTCAAAGTTTAGTGGAAATATAAGTGATGCAACACAAATCCTTTTATGTTTTCCTTCAGTTGGCAGGCCCCAAGCTCGGAAGTTCAGTTAAAAAAATGTGACCTGCAGCAACCAGCCCCAGACACAACTTCATATTCCTTATGTATTGATATCAAATATATTTTGATATCTTTATCAAAAGGCTTATCTCAGTTAAAGACCTTGGAGAAAGTTAAAACCAAATCTTCAAAGATTTTTTTAAAGTCACTGCTAACTTCTTTTCTTTCTCAAAATCCATATCAGAATAACAGAAATTTAGTCAGTCATTACAGTAAATTTCTCATGGATGCATAACGTACAAAATTAGCATGCGTGTGAGTAACATACACCTGTAAGTTTACACATCTCGTGTTTTCACCATCCTCCTCTGTCCCACTATACACAGTTAAGGCAAAGAAAGGAAATAATATGGAATCAAAAAATTGGGACCTACTATTGCCCTCATCTGTTCGTATCTCCAGTCAGTCTCTGTCGCCACCCCATGCCCTTTTTTTAAGGCATAGTGAATGTCCTTTTCTTTACGTTTTCACAATAACCAGTACAGCTGGGTCCCTGTACCAGCACTATGTTAATAATATAACACAGTAAACAAGCTTTGTGTGTTAAGAGGTACAAAACTCATTGTCTTGTGAAGAGTTAATCTTTTCTACTACTTCTATATCAAGTGTCTTTCCCACTTAGCACTTACTGATATGTAATGCAGTGGCAATTCAAAAAGGTGGAAAATCACGGTTCTTTCTGCAGACAACCTGCCTTGGATCCATTCATAGCTGATACTCCATCTGTTGTTATAGAAACCAGTTTCATTATTATGACTTCCTGCCTCTCTGTCTATCTCTCTCATCTAGCCAGCTGTTTTAACTACAATCATCACCATGGTGTCAAAAGGTTTGACAAAGAAAAAAAAAAAAAAAAAAAAAAACTAACCAAGCAAACAACTCCTAGATCAAATCAATCAAATCAGCACTAGCCTGAATACAGTTGACGTTTTGTCTCTTTCAGTGCATCCTTTCCTATGCATGTAGATTTCTTCTTCATTGTGCCACTCATCTATTGATTTCAATGCTCTTTTTAGTTATTGAAGGAAAGCTGTAGCAGACAGATGGGGCTGACATTTATTCTGGAAGGTGGTAAGATATGTGGCCATTTTAATCTCTGTGGACGGATACCACTCTTGCTGACAATGAAATATTTTAAATTGGGGAAGAGTCTCCTGGACAAAGTGGTAGAACTCTCATTGCTTGGGACTTGTGAAAGTAGGTTGAAAAATGCACAAGAAAATGTGCTGTAACGAACAAGCTACACTGGCAGAATGATAGACTGGATGAGCTAAGAGCTGTTAGCTATTTCTAACTTTTGTGGGTATTCTAAACCACACAGAATCTCCCATGTAAACAAGAATCTGGAGTTTACTGTGGGGAAAGAGAAGAGGAAGAGAAAGGGGAGTGGAAGGGAAAGGGAAGTCTATGGAAATAAATACTGAATATAGGAAGAATGTATCTTCCCTATTTCCTTTTGCAATTTACTCGTATTATATCACATCACTGAAACTTTTACATGCTCCTAAATAGTGCATTATCAGTTAGAGAAAAGGGATCCATGTTGTTAGACACTAAGCAGGACATGTACAACAGACCTCTGCCAATTGTTTCACAGTCTGCATCTTGTCAAAAATAGACAGGTAAACGTCAGGGAGACTAGCATACTCAAAAATTTAAACGGGATTGCCCTTGGTACTTCATCTTGGCTAGTCCTGTGTGGCATAACTGGTTATTTTTACCGTTTCTCTGAAATATAACCTAAAGCCACAGGTGACTTCTATTTCAATGGCTAAAATATAGCAAGTCTATTCACACGGCAAACATTAGTTCTCACTCCATGCAGGACACTCACGAAGCAATACTAACCAAAACAAGCAAAGTTTGTACAAAATTGCTTTCAACAAAAATGCATTTTTTTCTTTTATTTGTTCTTGGAATATAGGTCGGCAGTTTCACTGGATTTCTTAGTGAACACCGATTGGATTTCTCCTTTTATTGCTCAATAAAGGAGAAAATGGCCAACGTCCTCAACTATGAATGCATCAGTTAGTCAGTTTCTTAATAAATTTTTTCTTTTCAATTTATGTGTATTTAATATTAACTGTCTCACATTTGTCATGGTGCATTTCAAAACTATTTCCTTGGTGTCTTTTCAGGGCACATTTTTAAAATATCTTTCCGGTAATACTACAAAAATTAAGCACAGAGCAGCGTAAAATCATGCATTTTTCAGTTCTTTTTATAGTGCACTATAAATTCAACATGTATAAGATACTTGAAGAACTTCAGCAGGTGTGCACAGAATTTTAGTAACACAAGTTAAATGTGTAATTTCTCACAATCTGCCTTTGATTTTCGCAAAAAAAAAAGATCAACATCACAAAATAAACATTAATTCACTATCTACTTTCTCCTCTAAATCACACACAAACAACTGACCCAAATAACAAGCAGTGAAGTATGCTCCTATCTTCAGTACCCATTCTTTTCTTTTTCTTCTCCGGTTTTACCCTATGTTTCGGGCTTTCACCTTTAAGACATTTTTTTAAATATTTCTGAGATGTATCAAAAGCATTTTTGAAAATTCAAGTAAATCATTGCCATTACATCACTTTTATTTATTATTTTATTAACTTTTTCAAAGAACAGCAAAAGGGACAGGAACAATTGCCCTTGTACTGTTTTTATCTACTGTGGGTATGTAATTTTAACACTTCACTTTTATATTTTATTATTAACACTAATCATTTTGCAAAACTAATTTGTAGGGAAAAAATTCTTTGGAGTTGGCCTCTTATATCCAGATTAGTTCGATTTGTCTGAATAATATCATTTCAGTTCACCTACTACCGTTTTTTGTAAATTTGTAAATTACAGACGTTAAGCACTGTGACCTGTCAGAGAACACTATCTCACTGATAAAGTTGTTCTTCTTTTGACCATAGCTTTATAAAACCATTGTCAATCAATCTGTAACACATATTCAAGTTTAAATATTCAAAACCTATATTTGTCAGGTAATTGTGGTACATTATGATATTGTTCCTGTGTACAGGACAGATCAAAGATATCGACTGCCACTGAAACAAAGCCTATAGAGGACCCTACTTAAATGGACAAAATTTGAATGCCATAACACTCTGGGGCTAAGGAAGCTGTGAGAACCAGAGTGCCAAACTGGTTCTCTGATGTTCATCTTTCTGTTTTCCAGCAAGGACAACTTAGAAACGTGGCCCTAAAAATTTCATTTTTTCTTTTTTTTTTTTTCCTAGACTACAAAAGCTCTTCCTATGGACCTTGACAACAATATCTTGTATAATAGGTAAAAACTGACTTTACACATGAAGATAAAGAAAAAAGAAGTATGCATTTCCATAGAGGATTGAACTTTGGGTTTAGAGGTACGTTCACACAAGTGAAAACAAGCTCCTGTTTTTTGCTGTTTGTTTTTTTTCTAAACAAACAAAAGGAGCACATAGGTACAACATGAGGAAATTCTTGACAGGAGAGTAAAACTAACATGAAATACTTCTAAAGGCCTATGCAATTGCAATCTGTTCTATTTTATATTTGGTTATATTTTGCTTAAGATACACAAACCATCTGGATCTCTAATGTGGTGTTCTAAAATAGCCTCCAAACTGATTCTTCATGTCAGGCAGAATCACTACATGTCTGTTTCCCCACCTGAGTTAACTGAATCATTCTAACTTGTCTTGAATGTGGAAACAGCTGTTGCTCATGACATCAGTAATATCATGGTCTTCAAACGACCTGTAATAGCCTACTCACAGAACCACAGGGTAGGAACAAATATAAACATTTTTAAACATGCTTGAAGATTTTATAATGGTAACAGTCAGTGATGAAAATAGAGTAGTGAGAAAATTATTGTGCTATCTTACTAACATAGCAAAGGCTATATTTTGAGGTCTCACATGGCCATTATAAAATATGTTCAGGCCATTATAAAATATATTCAGGCCATTATGTTTAAGATCAGCCAAATTTAAGCACAAATTGAAGTGCCAAAGGGTAGAATTTCCAGTAACTTATTTAACATTAACCAGGATATACAGTAAACTCATTATTCCGCCTGCTAAAACTCTAGACTAGAACAGTCTTTTTGTATTAACTCTGGTGCTCCAACATAAAGTAACGCTGCTTTCCCTCATGTGACCCTGCACTTCTCTTTAGTTTAGTCCCAGTGATGTGTGCTGCTCCACCACCTGTCTGAAAAAAACAGTTATTCACACTTTCCTTCTCCCAGATTCCCCCTCTCCATTTTTAATTTTAAGGTTCTATCATCACTAACACATTAGCTTTATTATTTTTTTTCTCTCTTGCAGGCATCCTCATGACATAAGGCATGATTCCAACTAAAGGGATATCAACTACGGTAGAATGAGATCTAGTTAATTTGAATCATGCAATGTAGTCCTTCTTCAATAGTAGTCCCATTTAGCTAAACCTGTGAGTCCAAAGGAAAATGTCTTCTTGCGATTGGCTGAGTGGGAAAGTTAGTGATATTCTGTATGTGTGTGTGTTTCTGAATGTTATTGTGTGTTACAAATACATCTAGCTGATACCTCCAGCATCCTCAACAGATAATGGCATCATAAAAGGGAAACACATGGAGAGAGATTGTTCCCAGAAATATAATTTGGCAGCCACAATCTCCTATGACCAAGAAGAGTTGCTTAAGGTTATTAACAAGTTGGGTCTGATGGAATCTGGTGTGAGGAATAGTGGAAAAAAATGCCAAGATACGACAGGTTCTACTGTATCAACATAGATTGTTCAGAAAGGACCTATCTTGAGAAGAATTATATTAATGAGAATGCACAATCCTTCTGTAGGGACTCAGAAGGAGCCCAAAATTCATGGAAAGTATTAGTGTGTAAAGCAGAGGGAAGAAAGGACTATAACTTTGGAAACTTTACCAAAAAGCTTAATAGTAATGATTATGCACAATATGGGTCTAGAATGGCTGAACTTCCACAGCATTAAAGAGAAATTTTCTTTGCTTGGAGAGTTTTACTTGATCTCCAGAAGGCAGGGGAACTAATTTTGTTTGTGTGTGCAGGTCATCACATTCCAGAGTGTTAAAATTAGCTTGTTTGTGAGCTATCAAGCAACTAAGCCAAACACAAAGAGAAAATAAGATGCCTGCTACCCTCATGGACTGCAAAGACATCCTTTCTTTCCCTTTTTCCTCTGTCTCCTTGGAGCCACACTTTTTTATGATTTTATGTTCCCTTGAGATGTTACTTCGTTGTAGCATGTATCTAGGAGTACTCAAAAGTATATTTATGACAATGAGTGATTGTAATAGCTTTGAAAAAGTAGCTATTTATCATATCCTTGAAATCTTGGCTTTATTAAACCCAGTGTGAGTTTTGCCTCTTCTTCAGAAAAGCCAGGATTTCCACATACAGAAATCTATGCTAGCATGGATTGCTTTCTGCAAAGGACTTAGTACTTTCAAATGACAAACCCATTATAAAACATACCTATAAGTTGGACTCACTTGTTTGCACACTAACTTTGTATAGTGTAATACGAAAAACAATAGGAGCGTATTTTTGGCATTATACCATATGAAAGGCAGTCTACAACCTTCCAGACTCACTAGGAACACTAGGAATCATTTCTGTTTCAATAATCCTTGAAACTCTACAAACTCTCTCCAGACAGCTGAGTACTGTCTTTCTCACTTCTTCGGACTTAAATATCGGATGGTAGTAGCAGCAGACTCAACCTGAACTCTTGTTCAGGTTAATATATAGATTGCATCTAGAACCTCAGTATGGGCATTGAAAGGAAGAAAGAGTGCACTGTTCCCCTGTTCTGTATTCCTACAAGAGTTGGCCTCAATACAGTCTCCTTTTTTCCTCCTGAAACTCTTTTTGTTTAGTAGCAATTAAGACCAGCTTATATTCTATCATACAGGTCTGCAGCTAAAACATGTAAATTACAAGAACAGGAGCTGACTGGTATGTTATCGTTAAAACATCTCAGCCTAAAATAGCCTATAAAGTCCAACAAAATACTCTTTACAACATTTGCCTGGATTGCAAAATTAAAACAAGGTCTATTTGCAGAAAATAATCCTACCTATAAATACATTCTGCAACTCTGTCTTCTGTACAATGGTAGTTTTTAATAGCTAATCTAACTGTATCCCAGATTGTTTTAAATGTGAGGCAAAAGAGAAGGATTCATCAAAAAGGAACTATGCAGGGCAAAATCAAGAGATTTCAGACTGAGATGTACACCAAACACCCAAGCTTTCTGTGTTGGAATTTAAAACATTACACAATTTATCACAATCTTGTAATTTATCAAAATCACATGGGAGGTTATACAAAAGGCCATGTAAATATTTATTTGACCTATAAATAATTATGTCACCCCCACAGAGATGGAACTTTGCATTTCAGAAGAGTGGATCAATATCATACATACACAATAATAAAGGTAAGAAGCCAAAAACTGAAACTTGAAGGACTCCAACAGGTCAAAAAATGTTATTTGAACAGTTTTCTGTAAGCATTTATAACATATTAAGACCAAGTCTACACATTATTTTTTTTCTTGGATTTCTTCCCACCTTCCTTATACTCACTACTAAATAAATCTCTTATAGACAATATGGCTTCCATTCTCTTTGCATTAGACATGAAGGACAAAGAGACACCTCACTTCCATCTTGAGCCTTTTGATGAAGTCAAAACTGAAAGTCCAAAATACACGGGTACTTCTACACTCCATTGGCTTCTCAGTCACTTAGAAGTCAAATTAAAGGTCCCTACATTTATCTCCAAAGCTCTGAAGCAATTATGTCTTAAAGAACCTCTAATCTCCATTCTTTCCTTTAGCATTATGGGCATCTATTCTCATTTCAAAAAACAAATGCCAGCCTCCAGACTGACATGTATGTTTCTCCAAGCAACAGAGCATTCTCAACAGGAACACCTAGGTCCAGGAACTCACTTCTACAATTGAGCAGGTGGGACCTAACACTAATCTACTTGTGCTCATGTTTGCAGAAATATCATATTCTAAAACAGAAAGAGAAAATAATTTGATGGGCAAAAGAGACAGGGAAAATAAATATTCAGTACAACTACTGGCAAGCACAAGTGTACTCATGAGGGTAATCACTTGTGAGATCAGGCAGTGGAACCAGATACCATGGGCTTTCCATTTTAATATATGTTTATAATAATCTTTGCAGCTTGGATTTTAAAACTATTTCACAAAAAAAGTAGATCATACTTCCATGCAGTTTCACTGCAGAGGGTTTCATCACAATAAAAAAAAATACAAACAAAAACATTAACTTATTTTTAGTACCTACATATTAATAAAAAAATCAACAGAATATTTGCACTATTTTACAAGATAAGTAGACATCAGGAGGTATATTGATTCCTTTGGTGCCTGTTTAAATCCTCTTCGGATATAGCTGGCTGCCAATACTACAAAAGTTTTGTCAGTCTCGGTTTGAAATCTAAGTGCAGTGGTTTCTTTGAAAGCATTCCTTTGTTAAAACTTTTCCCATCAAAACTTTCCCTCCAGCTGCCTGGGGACAGAGAACAGCTTCTAAGACACTAAGCCTCCAGTATGGTTTGTTAGTCCCCTTATATTTTATAATTTATTCCAGAGGATTTCTACTGTTTACAGCTATTTTACAATACTGCAATTGTAAAGTGAGGTCATAAAGGTAAGACGGTGACCAACAGCTCACTTTGCTTCCTATTCTTGAATCTCCATCACTACTTCTGTTCATTCGCCCTTAACCGATATCTTTAGATGTAAAGGTATTAGCTATCACTGGAGGAAACTGGTTGTGGCTCAAAAGGTTATTAGAAGTCCTTTTTCTAGGTGGTGCTGTCACCAGCAGAGATACAAGTACTAGAACGCAAGGCGTTTTAAGTTGCCAGATAAAATGTTCACCATAAGATTATGGGACAGCAAGTTCTTGGAGGAATCGCTCTAGAATGTAAAAGCCCCAGAAATGTGCAAAACATCTGAGAACCTACCAAGCATCCTGAGACACCTGTGGAAACAGCAGTTCTCCAGGGACCTGGGAATTACTGGTAGCCCCAGAATCTACTGAACTCTTTAAATTATTATGTTTATAGCAGTAAACCATTTTAGACTTCAGCTAGATGAGCACTCATGCACATAAAAACACAAGTGCTAAAACTTGCTGAAGCATTAAAATGACAGAAGTGCGAGACTATTTAATTCTCCAAATACCTTGCAAGGCTTTACCCAGCTTAAAAGGATTCATAATACAGTATGAAAATTTCTTAAGTTTCAGAAAAATCTCTCTTTGACTGATGTTCTCATCTATGGCCACTATTCCTCAGCGGTGCACGAGAAAGAATCAGAAGATCCACAGGTTATGATCAGAGATTTGCACATTCCAAGAAATGACACCAAGTTAGGTGGGAGGGTAGGAGGGCTCTTCAGAGGGACCTGGATAGGCTGGATAGATGAGATGAGGCCAGTGGTATGAGATCCAACAAGGCCAAGTGCCCATTCCTGCACTTGGGCCACAACAACCGCATGCAGCGCTACAGGCTTGGGGAGGAGTGGCTGGAAAGCTGCCTGGCAGAAAAGGACCTGGGGGCTTTGATTGACAGCCAGCTGAATAAGAGCCAGCAGTGTGCCCAGGTGGCAAAGAAGGCCAATGGCATCCTGGCCTCCATCAGGAATAGTGTAGCCAGTAGGACTAGAAAAGTGATTCTCCCACTGTACTCGTCACTGGTGAGGCCACACCTTGAGTACTGTATTCAGTTTGGGGCGCTGCAGTACAAGAAGGACATTGAGGTGCTGGAGAGGGTCCAGAGAAGGGCAATGAAGCTGGTGAAGGGTCTTGAGAACAATTTTTATGAGGAGCAGCTGAAGGACTTGGGGTTGTTTAGTCCAAAGTAAAGGAGGCTGAGGGGAGACCTTATTGCTCTCTATAACTACCTGAAAGGAGGTTGTAGAGAGGTGGGAATTGGTCTCTTCTCACAAGTTACAACCGATAGGACAAGAGCATAGGCGTTAAATTGCCCCAGGGGAGGTTTAGCTTATACATTAGGAAAAAATTCTACACTGAAAGGATTATCAAAGACTGGAACAGGCTGCCTAGGGAAGTCGTTGAATCACCATCCATGGATTTATTTAAAAGTCATAATCTAGAGATGGCACTCAGAGACATGGTTTAGAAGTGGGTCTGGTGGAGTTAGATAATGGTTGGACTTGATGATGTTAAAGGTCTTTTCCAGCCATAACAATTCTATGATTCATAGAATCACAGAAACCAGGTTGGATCCCCAAGAATCATGTGGTCCAACCTTTCTTGGCAAAAGCACAGTCTAGACAAGATGGCCCAGCACCCTGTCCAGCTGAATCTTAAAAGTGTCCAATGTTGGGGAATCCACCACTTCCCTGAGGAGACTATTCCAGTGGCTGATTTTTCTTATCATGAAAAATTTTCCTCTTGTGTCCAGTCAGATTCTCCCCAGGAGTAACTTGTACCCCTTACCCCTCATCATTTCCATGAGACTCCCTGTGAAAAGGGAGTCTCTATCATCTCCTTTGTAGCCACCCTTTAAACACTGGAACATGGTGATAAGGTCTCCCCTGAGCCTTCTTTTCTCAAGGCTGAACAAAATAAATTCTCTCAGCCTTTCCTTGTATGGCAGGCTTCCCAGTCTTTTGATCATCTTTGTGGCCCTTCTCTAGACCTTCATGCAGCACCTAATCAGAAAGATTAAAAAAAAAACACAAGAAGGTATGATATGCATGGCCTCCAAACCACCAGTTAAAGCCCCCAGTAGAATCAATGCAAACCTGTTTACAGATTGACTCATTTATTCCTACATAGAGCCTATGTTTTCAATGTAGCTACAGAAGACACCATGAACCTCTGACAAAAAAATCAAAATGTACATAAAAGTACATAAGAGAACAGGGTTTTTTTAAGAGTGTTGCAAAGTACCCTAGGGGCATAAGTGTATTTGTCTATGTTGTACAACGGAATGCAATGTTAAAAAACCCTAAGTTAGTAATGACTTTTATTTCCACGTGTGGAAGCAGTGTGATAGTGCTGGACACAAGCTCAAAAGCCTACAAAGAAGGTACCTTTGAGATCCAAAATTGCTTCCCCGCCTAATGTTACACTGTATGAATGCAGCATACTGATTTTATCAGCAGTAACTTGGATATTTCTGTATCATGTTGCACTTAAAATTATGGATATATCCATCATTTTGTACTGAAGCAAACACCAGAATTACCAACAGCATAGACACACTCACTTCTGTGCTAGTGTTCATCAATGGATCAATTAACTTATTGGGAATCTTATAATTCCCACATATCCATTTTAGCGTATCCTTGATTCTGCACAGGAGACAAAAAACAATTAAGGACAACTTCCAAATGTATATGACAAACACACAAGCTTCACAAGTAAAATAAATGCATTGTAGTAACACAGCATAGGGCTATAAAAGATGTGTCAAGCACAGAAAAGCAAACCCCAGAGGATGATATGGAGGCAAAGTTTTCTTAAAAACCTTATGAAAGAACATTATTACTTGTATGTAAATAGGAGGAATTAGCCTACGCATCAGGCACCTTTTCTTTCTCCATATTTGTGAAATGACTACTCAGTGGCTGCTTCTATCCTGCTGTGGAAGAACAGTCTCAGTGTCAGACTGATGGCCAAAACTCAATATCACATTTCTTGCCCAAAGTATGCCCCCAAGGGCCGTTCTGGGCTGTACTAGTCATGTATCAGAAGGATGCTTTCTCTGTGTCACAGCACTGCTCTGTGGACAATTTCCAGCATCCTCTCTAATTCACTTTTGCAGTGAAAGCTAGCAACTTCTGTGATTTTCCACTTATGGATAGACTTCTCTTAACTGAGACAGTTACACATGTTCTGCAAGATACGCATATTCACAACATTGTTACAATAGATATGGTCAGCCATGACACAGACCTTACTTTCATTCAATACACTGACTTGCCAAACACATTTCAAAGGCACGTTCTCTCACTCGACCAAGTACATCCCCCCAAAACTTCCCCCCACCAAAAAAAAAATTAAGCAATTACAGAGCTCTTTTGATTCCACTTCAGGAAAAGGAAGGAAGGCTATACTTGATACTTCTTCAAAAGTGACTTTAGAAAGGCAGAATATAATTATTGTGATTGGAATCTAGCCAAGGACAATAGAATTAATAAACCTATTCTCGAAAAAATGTACCATGAAATATTCAATGGCCAAAAGTTATCATGAACACAGCTTTATTACTCAGCTAAAAGGCAGAAAAGCACCCTCCAATTCTAAGCTAGAGTACTTGACTAAGTATTAACTCATTGGGAATTATATAATCCTCTGCATTACAAATCAACAACCCATTACACCTTTCCTTTCACTGCAGGTCTCCCATACAACGTTTGCATCTGAAATTTCAAAGTAAGAACCCAAAACATTTAAAATTACCTCAGCCATTTTTAGGATTTCAGTATAAAAGGGTTAGCGAGAGGGATACCCTAAAACTACAGTATTACATGAATATAGACTACATTTCCATTTTTAACCTTCTTATAGTTCCCAACAAGTACTCCAAAATTTTTATGATTACATACAAATTTTCTGGGAAAAATAAATGTCAAATCTGTTGAGTTACAGGAAAGAGCACTGTTTTAACAAATATTTTAACATTTCAGTTTATTAACTGTTATTTAGCCATATTAGAAAATAATAACTCTTATCTTTGATCAGGGTCTAATAATAGGCAAAACAATCATAAACTTTTAAAATGTTTCATCCCTCGATACTGTAGATAGATTATTATATGTTTAAACAAATGCACAGTGTAAAACAGAGGGTCTAATAATAGAGAGGCAAAATAATCACAAACATGGAAACTGTCTCACTCCTTAATAATGAAGATAGATTATTATAACTTTAAACAAATGAACAGAGTAAAACATATATAAAATAATTTTGGCCAAGTAATACAATGGGTAGTTCACTGCTTTTGAAGAGTGGCAGTACCACTATTATCAAAATGGAAGCCATTTATTGTCCGTGTCAGCTGTTTACCACTGTTTAAAGTTTTCGTAAGTCACTGCTGCATAATGTACTCAGTCAAACTATTTATTATCAATATCAGACCACAAGTCATCTCAGTAGAGACTATTCCTTATTTTAGTTAATTGCAGTTATTCCGGGATTTTACTGCAAATTTCAATTTCTAAAAACAATCACAAAGGAGTCCTCAATCAACATATTAATTACTCAACATAAAAATAATCTTGATATAAATAGTTTTTTGTCTGGCATGAGATACCGACTACCGCTTTGGCTGTGAAATTCTCTGTCAGTCCTACATTATGACAACACACATCACAAATGGGTCAATAGTGATGCACTGATTCAAACTGAAGTCCTAACAGTTTTAGTCACTGCCCATAAGGCAGCTTCCCTATCCCTCTGATGATTTCATCTGCCTTTGCTTGCTCCTTCTCTAGTTCTACTATTTCCTTCTTGAGATGAAGAAATCAGAACTGCTCAAAATACTTCTGCTCACCAGATTTCTCATGTTAAAAAAACATTTAACTGCAGTCTGAAGCTAACAGGTAAAACGTCAGATCTCTTGAGTGTGAACTCTATTGGTTCTGTGTATTTCTGCCGCAGAACTCTTTGCCCCTAAAGCACAGTGTGGTCAGGATTCAAACATACTTAATAATGATTAAGACTTACACCATGGAAGAGAAAAAAAGCATTTTGTACTAAAAAAAAAAAGAACAATGAATTCTAATTATGATTTCTTTCAGTGAGTATAACATGCTAATGATAACTGAGCAGTATGAGCTAAGCGGCTGTGTGAATTCATGAATTATGTGAAGAGAAGCTGTATTTCACTTAACAGGAAGCATTCATTTCCCCTTGACCAAATCAGGTCCTTTCCCCAACTTCAGCAATTAAAAACAAAACCCTAAGGAAACAATTTACACTGACTGCTTCTGGCACTTTGGAAGGTGTTTTTGTTTAAATATCCTCCCAGTCTGCATGATAACAGCCCATGCAATAATTATAAACAGTGAGAATGGAAAATTGTTTCAGAATATTTGTTTTGCATTTAAATCCTTGGCACTTCAGGAAATTCACTACTCTGAAAACTACATTTGGCTCAGAGAACACTATATGAAAGGAAAAGTTTTTTGTATTTTAATTTTATGAATCATCTTTCAGCTTCATGCTCTCTCTGACTCATTGTTTAAACTCTACAACTGAAGAACTGTGAGAATAGTTATTGTCTCTAAATTCGTCTAACATTTTTATGTCAGCTTCATTCAGACGGCTTATTTTTTAATCTCTTCAGGAACACGTTTAAGACTTTTCTTTTTGCATCAAGATAATAAGAAGAGATAAAAAAAATATATGCTTTCATCCTCTGGCTTTCCGTGTTTCAGGAATAATAAAATACAACAGTAATTCTTTTCCGAGTTTTATCACTTACATATTCACGTTATAATCTTCCTTAGGGCTTGCTGCAAAGGACCGCATCTTATACAAGAAAACAGTAATTACAGTTTTCTTACAGATTATTCAGGTGTGTAGACATCAGCAAATATTGCACTGAGATACAGTTAAAATGTTTTTTAACTTCTATTAAGTAATAGTTTCCTAATAGGCTGTCCACCAGATTCTGACCTAGAGAAAACTAAATCTAACGCTAGTCTCCTACTTTTGTAAGAGCGAATGCAAAGGAATACAATTACTAAAAAATACATATCGTCATATCTTTTCAAATGCTAAGAATTTAATACATTTGTGATTAAGTTTGTTTCTTCTATTGGAATTTGCAAAGAACAGCATTGCAGAAGGGAGCACTTTGTTTATATTTTTCATGAGCAAAACTCCACTATTAAGAGCTGAATTCACTAGTCACTGGAATTCATTTCCCATTCTGCATCAGCCCAATAGCACTAAACAGCTAGGCTTCTGAAGTAATTTCTGTTCATGTCAGCTCTGCAGGCTACATGGTTCAAAATCAGCGAAAGATGGCCTGGCTTCCCAGCAGCTTCTGGATCTCTAACTTTCCTGACACTAGACATCCTCCTGTTTTTTCACCAACATAAATCTTCTGGTGGTCAGCTCTAGCCACAACCTGGCAAAACATTCCCATACTGCAGTGATGCCTGACAAAAAACCTGTTCCTGTAAAAATACAAGAATTCCCGTCTTATACTCGAAATAGACTACATTTAGCAAGTTTCCTAGAGTATACGACATTGGAGTTAAAAAGGCCTTATGAATTTTGTATTTGAAAACTTACAAGTGCTATTGTTTTCTGGTCAAATAGTGTTAAGAACAGGTCTTTCCACATTGTGAAAAGAGCCAGAAAAGATAAAAACATCAAAGGTTGCCTGACTTTTTTTTCAAATTCTGACTGAAATCACCAGTTAAAATGTGAGAAGCTGCACGTCTCATTTCCCTTACACATTGACCCACTGTAACTTAAAAAGAGTCCCCAAATGTCTCGTCTTGGAAGTTGTACTCACCTAATTATATTTTGCATGTGCCTTTTTGTTGCTAGGCCGCTGCTTACCCATTATAGCCTTCATTTTCATGATGAATCACAATTGGCCAAACCAGTAATATAAATGCAATGTATGTTCTACCCTCCCTCTTTATGATTAATTCTACTAGTGGTACAAATTTGCATGAATGAATGTCAGTGTGTTTTCTGCCCTGAACATTTCCTGCTGGCTTCAATTCAGCCCTGCTGACATTTATTACAAATAATAGCTAAATATTCTTGATTTAATGGCTGTGGTGGCCCCACGTCTGAAGGTGATGTCTGTAATAAAAGCAGACAAGACAAGCTTATAAAAAATACTAATCAGATTGTGTTTGCACACATAATGGAGAGGCCTTGCAGACATACCAGCAAAAAGGAACGACAGTATTTAAAATGCAGCTGCTGGAAGTCAAGAGTTCAAGAACACATGACCTGCATTATTTTTTGTCCCTCTCCATTTTTTTACCACCTCTTCACAGCACCTGTGACAACAGTGAGAAGATCATAGCCAAAGGGGGTCAAAGTTTCAATTTTGATCCTCTTTAGACAAACAATGAATACCATAAATCACAGTGTAGTCACACCTACTATCATCGCCAATTCTTCTACCAGAAAAGCATGAGGAATTAGAGGGACTGGTCACCATAGACTTAGACCCACAACTCTAAAGTCATGTTTAGCTTAGGTTAATTTGACTCATGCTAAAAAGATCAATTCCCCAGTACCATGTCCCCCGAATGCAAATATGTTCTAGTCTTTGGACAGGGACAATAATTAAGTTGCCTGCTAGAGGGGTGAGAGGGATGAGGGCACAGAGGGATGAGAAAAACAATAGCTGAAGAAAAGAAGTTTTGCAAGATGGACAAGAGTACATGATGGAAAAGATTGAAGAGAACACAAAAATAAGGATAGTATACAGGTTTAGTACTGGGGACATAGGCAAAGAATTTTTCCCTTGACCAGGGAATGAACAGCTGCAATGCTCCAGGGATGGCAAAGGTTAACAGGGTCACTTCAGGTTTTAATCAGCAGCAACACCATTTTCTCCAGAATATTCTGATAAGGATCCTACAATATCCAAATTAAAATGGGTAAGGCCATTGACTATAAGGCCCAGAGAAAAAAATAATTCATAGTAATCATCTTGTTTAGAGGTGCCTCACAGCACTGTGTCCTTTGCTTTCCCTTAGTATCATCACTATGAAAGTGGTTTAAGGAGCATTTTTCTCCGTCACCTTCCCAAGGACTGGAGGTGAGGCTGACTGGCCTGTAGTTCCCCAGATCCTCATTCTTGCCCTTCTTGAAGACAGCAGTGACATTTGGTCTTTTCTAGTCTTCAGGAGTCTCTCCCTAACACCATGGCCTTTCAAAGATAATCAAGACTGACTTTGCAACACCATCAGACATCTCCCTCAGTACTTCTGACTGCAAACCATCAGGCCTCATGGACTTACGTACATTTGTTTTCTTTAACTGACCCCTAACCTGGTCCCCCTCCACTAAGAGGAGTTCTTCGATGCTCAGGACTTTCAGTCTGTTCTCAGTGTCCTGGGATTCCAGAAGGCTTGTCTTGCCAGTAAAGACTGAAACAAATAAGACCTTCAGTACCTCATCTTTCTCTATGTTGTTTGCCACGAGTACACCCCATTCAGTGGGCCCATGCTTTTCTTACCGCTGCCTTTGCTTGATTGCCATTATGGACCTTTCTCAAGCTTGAAGGAGGTGATCCCTGAAAATCAACTCTCTCTCCTGGACTCTTCTCCTCTCTAGGGACATATCCCATAGGATTTTTCCAAACAGATCCCTGAAGAGGTCAAGCTCTGCTCTCCTGAAATCCAGGGCTATGGTCTGGCTTTTGCCATACTCCTTCCTTATAGGATCACAAACCCCACCATCTTATGGTCACTGCAGTCCAAGCTGTCCCTGCCTTTCAGATCCATGACCAGTTCCTTCTTGCTTGTAACAGGTCCAGCAGAGCACACTTCCTTGTTAGGTCCTCAGTAACCCATGTCAGGAAGTTGTCATCAATGTGCTATAGAAAATCTCCAAGATTGCTTGAACCCTTCTGTGTTGTCCCTCCTGCAGATGTGAGG
The DNA here is from genome assembly GCF_965231255.1 of Vanellus vanellus. NCBI lineage: Eukaryota > Metazoa > Chordata > Aves > Charadriiformes > Charadriidae > Vanellus > Vanellus vanellus. The sequence continues at coordinate 28,630,931 of NC_138908.1, forward strand.
GTGGCTAATGTCCCCTATGAGGACTAGGTCCTCGGAATGTGATGTTCCTTCCAGTAATAGAATGGTTTAGGTTGGAAGCAACTTTAAAGATCATCTCGTGCCAACTCCCCTGCCATGAGCAGGGACACCTTCCACTAGACCAAGTTGCTCAAAGCCCCATCCAGCCTGGCGTTGAACATTTACAGGGATGGGGCCTCCACAACTTCCCTAGGCAATTTGTTCCAGTGCCTCACTACCCTCATAGTGAAAAATTTCTTCCTGATATCTGTTCTAAATCTCCTCTCTTCCAGTTTGAAGCCATTACCCCCCATCCTATCACTATGTGCCCTTGTAAAAAGTCCCTCTCCAGCCTTCTTGTGGGCCCCCTTTAGATACTAGAAGGCTGCAATAAGGTCTCCCTGGAGCCTTCTCTTCTCCAGGCTGAACAACCCCAACTCTCTCAGCCTGTCTTCATAGGAGAGGTTCTCCAGCCCTCTGATCGTCTTCATGGCCCTCCTCTGGACCTGCTCCAACAGGTCCATGTCCTTCTTATGTTGGGGTCTCCAGAGCTGGATACAATATTCCAGGTGGGGTCTCATGAGAGCAGAGCAGAGCAGAGGGGGAGAATCACCTCCCTTGACCTGCTGGCCACCCTTCTTTGCAGCCCAGGATACAGTTGGCCTTCTGGGCTGCGAGTGCACATTGCCAGCTCATGTTTAGTTCCTCATCTACCAACACCCACAAGTCCTTCTCGGTGGGGCTGCTCTCAATCCATTCTCCACCCAGCCTGTATTTGTGTGTGGGATTGCCCCGACCCAAGTGCAGGTCCTTGCACTTGGCCTTGTTGAACTTCATGAGGTTGGCATGGGCCCACTTCTCAAGCCTGTCCAGGTCCCTCTGGATGGCATCCTTTTACTCCAGTGTGTTGACCATGCCACACAGCTTGGTGTTGTCAGCAAACTTGCTGAGGGTGCACTCCATCTCAGCATCCATGTCACCAACAAAGATTTTAAACAGCACTGGTCCCAGTACCACCCTCTGAAGAACACCACTTGTCACTGCTCACCACTTGGACATGGAGCTGTCATCTGAAAGCCTCAGCTACGACTTCTTCCTGGTGAGGAGGTCTATGGCAGACACCTGTTGCAACAGAAACCATGTTGGTTTGCCTGCTAATCTTCACCTACAGGCTCTCAGCTGGCTCCTTACCCACCCCTGGGCAGAGCTCCATGCACTCCAGCTGCTCTTTCACATAAAGGGGAACTTGTCCTTGTCGCCTTCCTGTTCTGTCTTTCCTAAGGAGCCTGCATCCACTCATCACAGCACTCCAGTCGTGCAAGCTGTCTCACCACACTTCCTTGCTCGCCAGGAGGTTTCACCCCCGTAGCACTGACTGCATAGGGACTTCTAACTCATGCAGCGTGCATTAGTGTAGAGGCATCTCAGAGGGGCACCCAAGCATGCCATTTCCCAAGTACAGGCTTACATGCCTATTCTCAAAGAGATTGCTCTTCTGTTTTATTGATCCCTCTGTCCCTTCTGCTCCCATCAGCCCAGGCCCTTGGCTTGCCTACTCCATCCCCAACTTCCTTAGTTATTTTTTGAGGAATCACTCCCTCCCCAGTCATTTCTAGTTTAAAGCTCTCCCTTCCCAGTTAACTACACTGTTAATCATCAAAGATAAAGCCATGCAACAGTACCATTTAAGCAAACATTTGGAACCAGGGGTCCGACACACAGAATCAATTAAATTAGACAGGGATCTGGATATATTCCTTTCAGCTAGAGTTATGCAAGAAAACACCCTGTATCATTGCTTACTGAATAATATTTTAAATCTGCACTCAGACTAGGACGCTTCTCATTTTTCTAAAAGTGATGTCTTGAGCAAGACTGACCTGAATCGAATAGCTTGGGAAACTGAAAGATTTACAGCTCGCCAACATTCCCATTCCTACAAGCCTAGCATGTAACTACTCCTTTAATTTCTCTGGAAGAATTTAAAAGTGTCATGCCATCTCCTTCTCTGTAACATTTGCATGCATCTAATCAGGAAACGAAAACAATGCAAAAATCACAAAAATGATGGATCACAGACTCAAGCCAACAACCTTCCTTGCTCCTTCTCCTGGAGCTGCATCAGTGACACTCCTTAACATTTTTAACAAGGCTGCTCTCTCCCACTAATCGCAGGAAATATTTTTTTACAGAAAGAACTGAAGTCGGGTTATTGTCCTATCATGGTTTGGTTATGAACAGCAAAACATTTATCATGATTTATCAGTTATCAACAGTATCTAAAAGAAAGTCTAACTTAACAAATTCACAAAAGAACTAAGGGCTGTGTTCAAATGCTATTTTTTTTCTTCTATTTAAATCAAGGATATATAAGAAGTTAAAGACTTCACCTAATTCTATAAGCATAAGTAACAGGAATCTAAACATATTTTAAATCTTTTTCAAAGCAGCTGTATCTAATAATCATGTCTGTGTATCAGACATACAATATCTATTATTACTTAACAGTTATTTCTTATATACTGTTCATGTGAAAATACTGCTATGTATCTTGTTTCTTCTCTTCCTTTACCAGCTTGCAAATTCAATGCTTATTATATTCTTAATTCATTTACAATCTGAACCAGGAAAGACTTGTGCACCTATAATTCCTGTTATAGATAAGAACTCCTAGGAGCAACTTTTGCTTGATCTATATTTATCTCCTGTCTATGGTTACCCTGTTCTGTTCTGTCTGACAGGCACCAAATAAGAAATGTCCACATCAGAGATTTTAATTACTTGAAATCCCTTTTTTATTGATTGCAGACAGCAAAGCAACTCTTGTGTTAACCTTTCAAAATATCAATTTAATTTATGAATACAGTGATTTTTTTAGCTCTATTGCTATGGATGATATGTATTGTGTTATACTACCATTATAAAAAGTGCGTTTTGATTGTATACCAAAAATGTGTTTGGAATTAAGAATTGCCATAATTCACAAGAAGAACTGCTCAACTGCTTACAGACAGTCTAGGAAGACCAGGGAATAGGCTTATAGATGTTGTTGGGGCAATGCATATCGTACTTGTGCAAATTTTGATGACAGACCCCATCAATCAGATTCTGCATGGACCTTACATTTTTATATAGCAGAGGCGTGAATGAAAAACAGTGGTTGCATATTAAAACGTTCCCACTGGCCTGAATGGCCTTAGACAGAATACAAGCACTTAATGTGCAAAAAAAATTGGCTAATTGAAGTGTGGTTTTATTTTTTTTATTTATTTATTTTTGTTGTTTAAGCAACCCGCATTTTCCAGATTCTAAAACAAGTCCAAATCAAAGGAGGGAAAAATTATGTTCTGGCTACTGGCCCAGTGATCTATCCTAAACACCTTTTTCCTCCTTTGAGTTTCACCTGCAAAAACAGAATACATTGGGTTTATTCTCCATGGAATTTCCATGATAAACAATCAAACCTGCAGTAATTTGGATGACCAGTGATATTTTTTATGTTCTTAAGACTTTGTAGGATTAAGACTTAATTCCACAGCACTTGAAGGTTATATAAGGTCCTTAACTAATTTAATTTGCACTTTAATTAAGGATTTCTTGTTTTTTATTCTTTCTCTTTCTCTTTTCTCATTTTGTGCACACATTTCTGCAACAACTCTGCAGTTGAGATCTGAAAGAAATGTTTCAATAGAAGTCTCCAGAAAATAACCGAAAAGTTAAATCAAAGTCAAATAAAACACAGTCACTGAATTTTTTAGTGGAATCCGTCAGAAAAAAAAAATCAAACAAAAACCACCACCACTTTCTTTAAACAAAAATATTGACATAGCTATTTAAAATAAATGCAAGTGTACATGAGGAACATTTTTTATTTATTCTTGGACTGGAAATTAAATGTCTACATTCTTCCTCATAACATTGCCAAAGGCAAATCAGTTACTAACAAAACATTGTGACATATTCTTAAGTAGCTTGCCATCACGTCTATTGTTACATTTGGTATAACATAACGCCTGTGTGTTCATTAAGTCCACATTTTACAATACGGCACATATGTTATTTCTCTCCAAATGCCTGCAAGCCAGGTGGGAAAAGTCAATAGCTCTGGTGACATTGAGCATTTTTACCACAATACAGAATTCCAGCTTTGTGTTTTGCATTGTCTGCCTATTATGCAGAAAAACTAATTGCCAATATGTCCTTTTGCTTAAAGCTGTAACACGTAGAAGATCATAGTAAATGCTAGCTGTGTCACCCCTGCTGCGCATGTAGCAGATGTCTACAGTTGACTCCTTAAGAATTTCTTTTTGAAAGACCCTTCAAATAAAAACATTGATGTATATGAATTGGCTTCATTGCTTTCCAAAGTCTGTAAATGTATGCAACTCCTGAGGGAGTAAGATTATTTCCCATTGTGCTGACTGTGTCTAGAAGTCCACCTCTGATGCATTTCAGACCATTTTCCTAAAAAAGTGGTGGCAGCACTGGGAAGGAGGGCATTTCTTCCAGCTCATTTACTCAATTTAAGTATCAGAGTATGTAAAATTCTCAATATAGATTACAGTTCAAGACTCTTGCCAATAACTCTCCCAGACCAGGTCCAGATGCCTGAACATGCTTACATGAAACAATGGTCTGCAATACATCTGAATATGGCAAACTTCAACATACAGGAAAGTCTTGGAAATAATATAACTAACTGCTATAACTAGAGAGCATCAGATGTCACGCATGTGATTACAAGAAAATATTTCCCCGTGGAATCCTGAAGGCCTAAAGATGTGATAAGCTCTATGAGTTCTTCTCAAAGCTTGCCAGTCTATGCGTTTGAAAGCAATATTGGGAAAAGCTTTTTTTGTTAAGAGTGACAAATTGAAAGGACAAAAATGTCACAGCAAGAACTGACTCTCAGTCACCACTTCTAGCTTTGAAATCCACTACAGAAGAAGTCACTGAAGTTCATTCTACAACCAGTGGATGGAGGGAAGAGATGAATTAGAGGAAGCTGGCATTTAAAATATTTGCCTCAAAAGGCAAAAAACCTGTGTTTTCATTGCAATAAAGTGTCAGATGTGCAGTAAGGTGTGTTCAGATTTTACACAACACAAAACATACTGGGAGATCCAAAATGTATGAGCAGAGAAAAATGTATCATTCTTTGAAATTTATTCTCCTTCACATGCATTTAATACAGAAACCAGAAACGCAGTACCAGAGGCACACCACAGTTACAGGTTAGTCAGCGCAGTGTTCGTCTCTACTTGATAGAATGAGAGCTATCATTCCCAGGAAAGAGCAGCTCAAGCCTTAATCTGCATGGTTAACACCAGCAGCAATGAAATTCACTTAAGTGGAATTTCAGGTTTTTACAGAAGGATGTAAATTCTCATTGAGCCTGTATTTCAGGCTCCCCCTCCCAGCGCTGACATAAGCACAGGTGACAGTCTTCAGCAACACATGCCCACAGCCCACATGAAGTTTTTGATGTTTATGTGACTTCATAATGACTTGTGTGCCATATTTCAAGACTAGATGTTCTCTGTAATATAGCAATTTCCAGATATTCCTCATGCCCGTTTAAACCAAGTTGCAGGTATTTGGGCTGTAAATTACTTCTGAGGAAGGGTTAAAAGTCTTGCTATCATTCCTCTGTATTTTTTCATCAAAACCATATTTGCCATTAATGACACTGATAATACTTTCTCACCGCCACATACAGAAATATTCTTTAATGGACTCGTTTCCTTTTCTTGGCAGCATTTTCCTTTTGTTTCTGTGAAACAGTAAAATAACACAGGTATTTATTAGCTGTCAGATTTCAGTGTTGCATCATACCTGACAATGTCCTTCATATTTTTAGCCTGAAACAAGTCGCACATAGTCAACTTTGCATTTACAGTTCAAAAAACAGTCTCAGGTTGCATATTCTTGGCTACTTCTGTAGGGTCTGGTGCCAGAAACAAGATGCTGATCTTGAGTATTATTTCTTCCCATCTCACAACACATATAAAAAGATGGCCTTTATTTCTTTTTACACAATTTGCAGTAGACATACCATCCATAAATTGTCACTCCTTAGAATTGTTTTGCAAAGACAGAACAAACTAATACTCCAAAAGAAAACCCCATTGCTAGAGGCAGTCAACAACCAGTAGAACTACTGCATTCCAATAAGCAGGTCCATATTTTGTCAGTCAGGAAGTTTGTATGACCTTTTTCAAACCTGTATATAAAAAAAAAAAAACTTATTTTCAGACTTTTGATGCAATGTACGTTGCCATGTATGCAGTGCTCTTGCATATATCTCCCCACATATGAGATGAGATTTGCAATACAGAAACAAAGTTTTTCAGTCATATCAGGGTTTTCATTGCAGAAAAAAATTAAAAAAAAATAAAACCGAACCCAACACAGTAACTACAGTTAAGAAAAAACTTTGCCCTTCTCTGGCAAAATAAATATTGGAGTATGCTTCCAACACTTCATATAAATAGTTTTTCTTGAATCCAGTACAGGTGTCAAACATCACTTGTTATTTTATACACTTAGTTTTATGGATGAAAAGACAAGAGTAAGATATCATGCCATATATTATATTATTTGTAGACAAGCAAGGCATTCATTGAGTTCAAAGAACCGAAAATCCTACCAGAGTTCACGTTGCCACACAGTTTTTATTAAATACAGGGAATTAAAGCAGTAAGAGTACCAAGTTAATTCCATAATTTCTAATATTCAAAACCTTCACAACACCATTACAGTTACCTATTGTTCCAATTTAACACTAGTCTATGACGCCAACTTGCACTGCTCTTTCGGTATTTTCAAAAAAAATCTTTCATCTTTAACCACTCCTGGTTTTCACCATGGTACCATCTTCTGTATGCCATCAACAAAACATCTTTATTACTAGAATCAATTTCTATGCTTACATAAGGCTAATCTTATTTATGTGGGCACATGTCATGATTACTGCTTCCATGGCTGATCCACATTGTTTCATCACCATCTTCTGTCTCAGTGTATCTACGCACTATATCTGGGGTTATACCTTTTTTTTCTGCTTTATATTTGCATTTAAACTTACTAGGACAAAGCCTGGTATTTCTTTTTCATGTCAGCACCATGCTACTCTAGTGTTATCTCAGTCCATGGATCAACAGCTATACACTAGCCAAAAGCTACATAACGCAATTTGCTTGCCAGCAAAACTAGTGAAAGTGTGAATGTGTGAGGAATTCTTATACTTTAATAGCATAAGTAGAATTAAGGACACATAAATCACAGACCTTCTGTAACTTTCTCTTAATAAAGAAATGGCTACCGCTCCACAATAAACCACACTGCAAATCATTCTAAATGTCCTTGGACAAATCCTTCAGATACTGCTGTTGAGAGCCACCCAAAACAACCATGAAATAAGAAACAAGATTCCCAGAAATTCTGAATGCCATATACTTCTAATGTCTCTTAGGTAGGGCCACTGCTATCTTATAATACTTTAAAACTTTTTGATGTAAAGCTCTGTTAACATAGAAATTTGCTTGTAAAACTAGAGGACGTTCTCTCAGCTAAAACAATCCAGTTTCTCTGGAGCTTCAATAGCCAAATAAGAGATAAATTCACAGAAAACACAACTGAGACAAAATATCTATCCCTACAGAGTCAGGTGCTTTTCAGATGATAGATACAATCTAATGCTCGATGAATGCAAAGTTCCCAGTGCAATGTCGCAAGACAGTTCTGTAGAGTAAGGTGGCCTTTGAAATTGGTAGCAGAACATTTACTGACTTCTACACAAAAATAAGCTGTTTCAAGTGTGTTTGCAAAAAAATTAAGAGAGTATATGTAAACATGCAATAGAGAAGTTTATCGTCTCATGGCCCAGAGAGGAATTTGCTGTCTATTAAATGATTTCCCCTAATGGCTCATATAGCCCTGCAATTCATCAATCTACATGATATTATCCCCATTATATTCAAGTACGTGCCAAAGCAGTGGTAGAGCCTCTTTGTTTTTTAAGCACTTTTCCTGACAGAGGGTGTACTGTGCTGAGCTAAACTGCATATAGTATTTCACAATAAAAAGTATGTCATGTCTTTTGGTGATCAGGCTTCTGCTTTAAAGCTAAGCAGCTGAGATAAGGTGAAAGCTGATAAGGTCTCAAAGGATGAGGACACTGGAGACTGAGGGGATAAGCCTTATTTCTGCTTTTTTTCCCTTCACCATTTTCATGTCTTTCCATTTTGGATATTTTTCCTGAATGGGCATGCAACCCAGATACAGCATTTTGGAAAAGTGGAGTAAACAGAATAGCTATAACTGCTTTCTTTCACTGCTGTGGCGCAGTGACTTAATGTTATTACATAGAGTCACTGAATATATTCAATGGTTGTTGTAACTCTGTAAAGATACTGTAATAACTAACAAAAACATTATCCTTATTTGAGGGGATTAGAGCAGCTGGATTAATCTTCCTCATCATCAGCAGCAGAAGAGGGACACTAATGTTTACCTTCTACACTTCAAACTGAGCTGGGAGGGGCTACATAATGAGGTTGTTGTCCTATACTTACCCTAATACAGTTATTTACTCACACAGTAGTTTTTTAGAAGGTAACTTCTCATTTTAGTCCCTTCCTGTTGCTCTTATAGCATTTTGTCAGGAAAAAAAAATCAGAAAATGTTCAGAATATCTTCACTTTTCTTCTTTACAGTGTTACTAGGGATTAGTCTCTTTTTCATATTTTATGTGTCAATGAGTATTGTACAGTTCAGCCAATGTTTTAGGAAATAACATTTTTCAAAGACCACACATTGTAGTCATGTATTAATCACTCCATCTCCCACTTTTGCTGCTTTTGTGATTGGTCTATTTTGTGTCAATCAGCTCAATTAGAAAAACATTCAGCAACAGGTAGCTCATACCTTTAGATCAGTCATAAGAACTTACTTGTTTTCCTTGCTAAGTGACAAAGCCAGTTACCATTATTATTTACTTACAGTCACTCTCCAATATATATTGATAGTTTCCTGGTCTTATCAGCACCAACCAATTAACATGGAAGTATACATTAGTACATATTTAAATCACCAAATTACTACCAGTTAGGCAAATGGTGGCAAAATATATCTACTGTAGTATTTTGTGCTATGAAATAAGTATTGTTTACAGAGGGCTATGTACATAATAAATTAGCTATTATGTGGGTATTTGTGATGTAGCCTGCTATTAAGAATAATCACTCTTCTCCACAACACAATTTCAACTCACTTCAGGCAACAAAATTAAATTCCAAAGTGTCTAAGCTCCCTACTTGATATGGGTACCACCGCTGAGTTTAACAGCTGAATCCAGCAGCTAATATTTTCTGAAAACCAGCCACAATCCAGGTAATGACAAGATAATAGCAAGACAGAGACAGCCTAAGTCCTTCAGTTAAGAATGAAGTAATGCTTACTGCCTTGTTCTCACTCTTACTGTCTCTCTCCTTCTCATCTCACATCTGTATAACAAAGTGAAGCCGCATCACCTGTATATGTGATTATCATTTCGCTGCTTACAAACATTGAATAGGCGATGGTGCAGAGCTGCGCCACTGCTTTTGAAAACAGCAGCTAACCCTATTCTGAAGAGAAAACAACCCAGCAGCTGTGGTATGGCTGTCTTTCCATACCTTGAGCAGCACAAAAAGGTTGAATCCAGATTTCCTACTCCAACCTTACAGCTCTGTTCCACCTCTTCGAAACTAAGCTTTTATTGGTGATTATTGTACCATATACTCATTTTCAAGATCCTTCTAAGTTTCATTTCTTTCTGAGTAGTCATTCTTGAAAGAAATGCAATTCAAATATACGTCCACTATGTATGACAACAGAGCTACACCAATTTACCTCAATCTGCACTATTACTACACAGTTCACATATATGTACTTTATTGTAGACCCTCTGGGGAAAAAAAGAGAAACAAACAAAAAAAAAAAAAAGAGGTGGGTTTTAAAAAGGATGTAAGCTGTTAGAAACTACTCAGCTTTCTTCATTCAGGGCATACCAGGCACAAGTTCTTCTGCAACAGAAATATTTCATATTCCTTCTTCAAAACTATATTTTCAGGGCATCATTACAGAAATACATTTTACAGGACTACTGCAACTAATAGTAGAAAAGAAGCCTTTTATTTTCTTTTACAAGGAGAAAAAAAAAAAAAACAACATGACATAAGGCTCAGTAGTTCATATGGTTCCTGGATTCTGTATTGTACCATTTTCCAGCAAGAATGGAATACATCAAAAAGAAAATCATGTGTCAGAAGCTTTGACAGCTTTCATTTGAACTGATCAGAGAATGACCTGACATGGATTGATGTAGTGTGCTATGTTTACAGTATGTTGAGGTTCAGTTGTCTTACACCATACAAGGGCAAGAACGTTCAGTTAACATATGGACATGTGGTGCTCCACTAACCTGGCACATTTGCTGCAGCCGTATGCCACTGAGGAATGTTCCTACCACAGAGAGAATCTGGGACATAATGCAGCAGCAGTACCTGTCAGCACTGCAGAAAAGCATCCTGCTGCTCACCCAGGTACCTCTAGAAAAAGTTGATGATGCAGCTCCAAGACCAGAGCAGAGACATTTTTAATTTTTTTTTTTTTTTTAGCAGTGACAACAGAAGGAGACCTGTCTACAAAACAGCTTCAGAATCGCAGAAGTGGTTAACACACAGGCCAAAAGCAGTTCTCTTGTTAACTTCTCTGTAAATGTGTTATTTTTGAGAAGAGGATGTTACAGCATAGAGAAGGCTTGGATATTGCACCTATTTGTCCTTAATTAATAAGCATACCAAAATAAAAATGAAGTCTGGGAAGTCAGTTTATAGATACCTCCTTTTTCATGCTGACTTGGAGGTCTCCTTAATCTGCATAGGTGTGAGCGGTTCAAAATATGTAAGATGCCAGTAGACACTGCTCAAAAATACGTAACACACTTCTTGGCTTTATATATGCATAAAGGCATGTAAGCCTTCTGTCTTGGGAGGGCTGAAAAAATGGTAGAGGTATTAGAAAGGCAGTGCCAGAGGGAGGTTAGATAATCCACATGTTGTTTCCATCAGTAGCTTTGATTCTACCAGCAGATGAGAGGTGTGCTGTCTGTATTGCCTGAGAAATCACCAGGTGGCTTTGTAGTGGTGGTTTTCTAAGAAGCAGACGAGAAAACCCTTGGGAGACTTGCGCTCTTTGGGAGAACAGGTTGCACTTGGCCAGCTGCACAAACAGAACAAGTGGAACAGAAAAGTGAAGATTCACTCTGGCATCATAGGTTGGTTACTCTAATATCCTTAGTTATATTCAATATTAAAGGCTGAAATTAATATAATTGAGCCTTCAAGGTTTAAAAAAAAAAAGTCCAGTTTTCATTATATGTGTACAGCAACCCATATACACAACCAAAACAGGACACTAGTGCCAATGTATATAAATATATTTATACCTCTTATTTGCCTGAACGGTCCACCTCCTTAACCCCTTCATGTGATCATATTTTTCAGAAATAACAGTACTCAAGTAAATACCATGAGCTGGTACCTGGTGAAAAGCAGTTACATCCTATATTAGGCATAATCAGCAAAGTTTTGGTAGCAGCAGGGGCAGTGCTGCAGGTGCGGCCTCTGTAAGGAGAGGCCAGGGCTGCTCTGTGCTGGACACAGCCAATTCCACCCAGCTCCAATGGACTCACTGCAGAGCCAAGATGGTGGTACCTCTGAGAAAGTGTATTAAAGACAATGGAAAAAATGATGGATAGGCAGAGGAGGTGGAGCAGGGGGAAAAGAGCGAGAAACAGCAGAGGAAACACCAAGGTTGGAAAAGAAAGAAAGGGAGGAGGTACTCCATCACAGAGCAGAGATTCTCCTGCAGCTCATGGAGAAGACCATGGTGGTGTAGATTTGTTTCCTGAAAGAACTTGATGAACTTAAGGGTCTTTTCCAGCCATAATGTTTCTATAATTGTATGACCAACAGGCTGAAACATGCGCTGAGGCCGGGGCTCTTGCCACGTGTCTGGGACAGTAAGTCTGGTGGGCAAAGGCCTAGCAGAAACTGGTGCTTGACAATGCATCACAACTTGCATTTTAGGCTAACCTTGACAGAGAAGCCCTTGTTTTCTTCTCTGTTGGTAATCCTGATAATTCCTAGGTTTATCTTTTGTTACTGCTGTTATGACAGCATTAGCACCTAGTCTCTTGGTGCTCAGTTCCAGTACACATCCGTATAATAACTGCCTTTTTTCTTTATATGTCTTTCTTCCCTAAATTCTTTAGCAGTGCACTAGGGTAGACCCACTTTATTAGACACACATTCAGAAGATTTTTTTTTGCAAGGCACACTTTTGCATTTTAGTTTACACACACTATTAAAATTTGAGGTTATACTAATGAGAACATGTTGATAATGTTAAGGGGTGAGGGAACCAATCCAACACTGGTGGAGAAGTAGAGACTTAACTTCATTCTAATAAGCAAAGTGCAGATACCAGAGAGAAGATTCTTCTGACATGCCCAGGAGAAGCATTTTTTGAATCAATTTCTTGCTGTAATGGCTTCCCTCTACTAACAGTAGCTGGCAATTCTTACATGCTTTTCAAAGAACCTGCACAGCTAGAAGAGTATCTTTCCATATTAGAAATTATTTACATCTCTCTGATTCCAAATACAGTGACACCCAAAATTTGTTTTTCCAGAAAAAGAACATGAGCAGGATACACTAACATGGCTAGGATTCACTAAGATATGACAAATTTTGCATTGCAAATTCATTTATGAAACTTGTTAATGGCTTACTGAAGTTCCTGAGATTTCTTTCTTTTTTTGTTTAATTCCCAAGGACCACCTCTGAGGTTGGAATGTCCCCATGAAGCCCAAGAAGTTCAGAATGGACATCCTGGTGAATACTAAAGAGAATGGCATCCCCTTCCCTATGACATAAATATGGATGTTGAAGAGCCCAAAGGTGGGAAAAATCTCACTTGTGAGAGGTAACAAAATGACTGCAGTAGAAAAGCTGACATGTTAAGTTGAGGTGAAAAGATTCACACACTGAACAAAAGGATATCCATTTTCATGATGGCAAGTTGTAAGTAACAGAAATTCAGCACATCTGGTGTTTTAACCTAGAGCAACCCACCCTCAGCACTTTCAATAAACAGAAGACAAGAAAACTAAACACATAGGTGCATCGCAGCAGACAGTTCCAAGACAACCAAACCAGACAGCTATCTGAACGACTGCATTAGCTTGCCATTATCTTCCATGCTACTTTAGCAAAAACAAGTTCTAATATAATTCCTAAAGCTTACTGAGGTCTGTACAATTATTTCACAAAGTATAGCTCTGAAGGTCTACAATTTTTGGAAGAGAAAAATTTTCCCTGCCAAAAACAAGTACCTATAGGTGACAATACAATTCTAAATATGAGACAGGATATTTTTTCCAAGGCTACAAAATTAGTTCATCATTATATCTTTGGGCAGGTTTTCAAATATACCACATATAATTGATGATATCAGCTAAAAAGATTGTTTCCATATATTTCATCTGCACAGCTTCTCACTGCAGTACACATAAGAATACCCAGTGAACCAATAATACAGCTGACAGATAAGCCATAATAGGTATGGAGAACGCAAGTAGGACAGGATTTCACTGCTCAGTGTTCACTTCTTCACATATCACGATAGAGGAAGAGAAATCATCTTCATTTGCATCAGGGAACACTCCGCACAGAATCACAACAATAAGACTGCTCCAATACAGGATATCTTATAACTTCATCATCATGACATCTTTCTATCTGAACTGTCCTTAAAGATTTTTTTTTATTGCTAGGAAAAAGAAATCTCCCATTCAATTCTTCTAATAAAGTCTTCATTCCTGCTGTTCAACCTTATGGAAATGAAGAATAAGTATTACTCCTTGGCAGGAGCCTTTGTAGTATTTGAAGACTGCCATCACATATCCCCCAGTCTACTTATCTCTAAGCTAAACATCACCAAGCTGTTCAATCTTTCCTGATAGGTCAGGCTTCTAGACCTTTTGAGGAAAAAGCCATTCCCCCAGTTTGTCAAAATAGTTTTGTATTCCACCCCATATCCCAGTATGCTTGTAGTCTCTCCTAAATTAGTGACATTGGTAAATTCATTAGGTACACTCTTCATTTCACTATCTTTCAGAACAGTTCATGGATTTATCTCCAAACCCCTGTTTTGGAATTAATTTCTGTTTGTATAAATCCTGAGTTAAATAAGACCTCTGTTCTTTGAGAACATAATTTGGGATACAACTGAAAAAAGGAGAAATTTTTGTGAGAAAGCATAGTTTTACTTGGAATGCACACAGATGTTAGCTAAACAATAAATAGGTGCCAGCATAAACTCATTTGCTAGGTTTATAAATGTATATTCATATGTAAAACTCCCTGAATTATTTTCTTGAGAAATACACAAAATAATAATGCCATCTACAAAATATTTAAAGAAATCTGTCCGGGATATTAATGCTCATTCCCTGACGCTTAAGATATTAAAAGTGCCAACACTTAATCACCTTAACCTCATTAATTCTTTTCCATATTAAACATTATTTTGTCTCTATTCTTTAAAGTAATTAGTAATCTATTTGCTAGTCAAAGCACTGATTATTACTTACAGTTTTATTACCCACGAAACTAGTGCCTTTATCATAAAAGCAGTCTAGTAATACACCTGCCTTAGTTCATCTATTGCTTTATCTAAATATGGCCACAAGTTTAAAAATCAGTAATTTATAGATTTATACAGCTTGCATTGTTGATGGGAAAGATCACTGTTTTCTTAATCACTGGGGATCCAAATTAAATAGGTTACTTCAAATACGCATGTGGGAAGTTTTACTAGTCACTATGCTTGCTCAGTAAGGATTACCAAGAACAAAATTAAGTTCACAGAGAAATATATAGCCCTGTCTACTCTCAGCTAGAATATCATTTCAATGTTAATAATTAATTTTATACTTCATATTTAATGATAAAATATCTTAGAAATTAGGACCCTCATTCAGGAAAAATGAAAACAAATCATTAAATGCATTCACGAGGATATGTGATAAAGTCAATAGAACCTAACAACTTCTGGGTACCAAATTTTCAAAGGGCTTTATGAAGAGAAATATGTCTAATGAGATTCTTTTAAAGAAACTCCACAAGTCAGCAGAAACATTGTCCAACTGAAATCTGATGTGTTCAAAAATGCCCAAAGGGTGGAGAAAGGCCATATATAATTTGTAGGATCCTTTAAAAATTTCTAGACTTAAATATTTTCCTGATAAGGTGATTGGAATGGAGCCCTAATTATGGATAGGAAAACAGGGAAACCACAGAATTAAGGATACAGCCATGCCTTACAATGAAAGTACTGCACAGAAACAGCCAAACCAATTTTGAACAAAGTAATTTCAAGAGATGAAAAGTATAAGCAATGTGCAATTCCCAAGCTAATTAACCTGCTGAGAAGCAGAAATCATTAGTATCATAATACTGCTGTACAGGGGCTAAACTAGTGTATCAGCATAGTATTTGCCTGAGCTGTCTGCTTGGCGCTGAGCTAGGGATTTTTAGCATGATGCTGCATTGCAAGTTATGGATATGTGGTAATATTCCAAATCTATGGGAAAACCAGCATTAAACTGGCTAATAAATGTTTTGTGTTTTAAAATGTTAAAGCCTGCATTATTTCTCTTCTTACCATTTACAAACCAGCCCTATGTGGCCTTCATTATATTCTATTTTTCATCTGAATAAAAGATCAGAGAAAGATATTTCACTGAAAACAAAACAAAAAAAGTTTTATTGCACTGAATTTCTGTATTTAGTTAAAAAAAAAAAAAAAGTATTATCATCATGAAAAATAAACCACAGAAAAAAAACTTAGTATTATAGTAGAATCATAGAATCACAGAACGGTTTAGGTTGGGAGGGACTCTAAGGATCATCTAGTTCCAGCCTCCATGCTGGGAGGCAGGGACAACTTCCACTAGACATACAGCTTCTGCAGCTGTATGTTATCTTTTAATCTTTAAACTTTACCTTATAATATTTCTTTAGACTTCATGCCACTTGTCTTAGCATTTCATTTCCATTTACGATATTCACTGGCATTTTTGTAAAGAACTAGCACTTAAATTCTCTGATCACCAATGCTGTCAAATTCTTTATATGGAGGCCTCATTACAATTAGGAAGAAGCAAGAAAAAAGAAAACACCATTGAATCTATCTGCTAAAAAGCTTCCTTAGTAATTTTTTTTCAGCTGAAGCCATTGAAGGTATAGAGTGTGTACTACTTAAAAAAAAAAAAAAAAAAGAATTTTGGCAAATTGTTCCAGTTTACTATGAATCAGAAAATACTGCAAGCTGTTTGATTGTCTCACGATCCAAATCTACTCTGAAGACAACAAACAAGTACACAACTTGGAAGTCCTGCATTTTCTTCATAGAAGCACTGAAACGGTGTGCCTCAGAGCTCTTTTGGTTTGCATCCATACTTCATTTCAGCCGGACTTTTCTAAAGTACAGCAGTCAGCTATGATTCTGTGTCCCTCACCATCACACAACCTTCGCCATACAATCTGCTTCAGACTTGCCTGTCTCAAACACACCACTCTAAACACTTCCAATAAACTGTTTAAAGAAACTATGTCAAATAAAGTCCCTAGTCTCTGCTCTGAAATCCCAGCAGCACATTTATTCATGTTGCATTAGTGGAAAAACTTGGGCCTCGGTTCCTACCTCCCTGCCATCTACACCTCCTGCATGATAGGACAAGGTACAGCCAGTTTAAACAGCAAAGACTCACAGAAGAACTTCAAGTGGCAGATACCAAGAGACAGGCTTGACACCAGCGTCCCAATGCCATAATGGTCATCACAGACTGCTGCATTCTGTGCAGCATACAAAGACCTTGGGTGAGCTCTTCTACCAGAAACAGACAGAGCAGCACAGGGACCTTTACAAAACTTAACCTGTATCCCAGCACAGCCTTGCAGTGAGCCTGTCTTCTAAGCTGGAAGAAGAATATAGCACCCACCCTTTACAGCTGTAAATTAAAGGTAGCAAGGAATGGTCTCTGGTCGCTAAGACCAACTGATGTGGAACAGACTATATCTACACTAGGAACTTTCTCAAAACAATCAATCTAGTTGGAAAAAGTCCTACCATAAACACACCGCAATCTTTGTACTCAGCCACACATCTCTTCAGCACCATGTGTGTGTCAAGCTGCCCTCAATTTTTCATAAAAGCCACATACCAGTATACCCCACAAGCATTTAATAAAGTGCCCCATGCCAAAACCTATCAAGATTTGTCACCTCTGTTGGGTGGGTACACAGCACCAAATGCCACCTGCAACTGCTGCTGCTATGCATCAAAAATTTAATTTTGTCAAGGCCTTGTTGCTCCCAATTTTGTTGTCTATGTAGATGCCTTACCTTCTCAAGTGTCCTTGGCTAACCTCTTTAATAGGAAGAAAACCTCCATACCTAGTCTGGAGATGAGGCCCTGCTGTGGATGATTTCTAGAAGAAATTCTCCCTTGTTGATGCTATCAGCTATGCAAAAGTGGACAAGGGAGACTTACTTGAGGACCTGTTAACAGCCCCTCCTTCCCATAAATCAGAATCCATAGCGCTAACTATTCCAGATCCTTAGATAGTGTCTCTATTGGTCAGAGCCCAAAATACAGCTTCTTACATTATGAAGAACCTAATTTTCTCTCAAGGTGAGGTTTCCAGGCCAGATTGTGCCACTAGGGTACCTGGCATTAACGACAAATGCAGAGGAAAGACAGGCTCTCTCAGGTCCTCTACCTTGGTTTGGCATGGTTCTTTGGAGGAGGGAATATCCTAAAATCATGCCCCATGTGTGGGTCTGGGAAAGTCTCCCAATTGAAGATCCCAAGCATCTCAGAATAACTCAGGCATATGTGGTGAGCTGCACAAAAATAACACTCATGGCAGATATTTTACTTTTTAATCATATGTCAGTGCTGCGTAACCTGCCCCTGCTTAGGGCGTGGAAGTGTCTGATCATCAGTCCTGGCAGAGGGGACAAGCCAATCTTGGCATAGGTAGTGATGAATGAAGAAGAGTGATCCGGCCAGACCTGAACGCCATTTCTCACTCAGTTTCTTGCAGACTATAAAGAGGATGGTGATCTCCTGGCCTCCTCAATACCAAGACTCATTTTTGCTGTCCAACTGTGAAAAATCAGCAGATTACTTCACAGCACTTCGTAAGAATGGCATTTGTATAGCACGATGCCAAAGGTGCATCTGGCATGGCCTGGGGCATGGCACAAAGCCTGCTGGGATGATATTAAAGAGCCATGCCAGAAGAGGCATGCCAAGGCGGCACAGCCTTATCCATTCTAGTAATTGAGAGCATTTTAACTGCCAAATCATACCCAGGGATAGTGCTGGGGAGGGCTTTGGTTGGCATAGGCCAAATTCATACCAAGAAGCATTCTGATTGTTTATTATCACAGACAAATGTGTACCAGTGCCAGAAAACATTAATGGCACACTCAGAATTGCTTGCATAGACACAACCATGACACACAAATAACTTAGGCAATGCGACTTCTCCTGTTTCCTCATATAATTTCAAAGTCCTCGTGTTCCAGACTTCCTCTCCAGGTTCATATTTCTTTGATTCATTTTACACAAAGATTCCAGAAGTTTTACAGTTAACGTTTATCTAATTACACTGCTTACCTAGTGTTTCTCTTTTTCATGGGTTTTGTATGTTGATTTCTGCTGGTAGAGGCTCTGAGTTTGCAAGTCTCATTTTGATCTAATGATGCATTCTGATTTAAGAGATAACATTTATGTGTTTCCTTTCAATGTAGGAATGAATTTTTAAAAATTCAATATGCAAGTATCTTTCTATTCATTTTTTGGAAAGAGAAGTCAAAGGTACAGATGGAAGGACTAGGTAATTGATTATCTTTGCAAGTAAAGTAATGGCCTACAACTTGTCACTGTAATGCAAATTTACTTGCTTAGAAGTAGAAGAAAACCTAAGTCATCAAAAACAGTGCTTTGCAATTACAAACAACTGCATGATATGTAATTGATAAACTGATGGGCTTTCACCAGAAAGCTGACTAAAAGCTTGCTTCTGCTACATTCCTCAGAATCAGAAGCCTCATCAGTCCTACCTCCAATGGTTAAAAACTGTTGTCTAAGGTTAGTTAATAGCCAGTTTATACTTTGCGTTCTTAGAGATGCAATTCCAAGATTTAAAATTATGAAAAGTCAGTACTTCTTAATACCTTTTTTTTTCCCTCCTGGAAAAACTCCAAAGGCACCAGTACAATCTGTTTGCACGCTGATTTATATAACATTCAAGTCAACACAGTTGCAAAAACTGGTTTCTTAAGAAAAGGATTTCACCCCTATTCCCATGAGTGGTACCTCAATCCAGACCAATCATGTTTAGTATCTACAACTAATTTAATTAAAGCGTGGTTTAGTGATATTCTTGAATAGAACGGACTGAAAATCTTAGTGCCTCTATGTTAAAGTAAATTAACATTATAGATTCATATAGCAACACAGAGGTTAACAAAAAGTTCAAAGTGAAAAGTGACATAGCTTTAAAACTGTAAATAACAGCCGGACTTTTGAGATTAGTGACTGTGAATAAATCAATGGTAGATTAAAATACTAAAGGTCTTATTCTAAGTGGCAGAAAATAATGTTTTACTGCCACTTGAATGCATTCCAATCTTTCCTTTTGTATGCACTCATTAGTTTTGAGACCTTTCTATCACTCAAAAAGAGCCATTTCAGTCACTTTTAAAAGTGTCTAAGTTGCATATATAGCTGATAGACCATAATGAAGTTTTTTTTTTCTGAAACCATTATAGTCTACACACTAAATATGTATTTTCAAAAAAGGACCTAAATCCTTATATACCCAGTTGACTACATATTCTACAATGAGTATCATATCAGTTCATATTCCCCTAAAAGCTTTGCTCTGCTTTTTCAAGCTGACCATAAATACAATGCTTTCCAAATGAAGAAAACTCAGAAATAAGAAACCACACCTACAGTATGCAATGCAGAAAAAAAAACAGCCCGTTATTTATAAGGTTTGTTTTGGTTTGTTTTTTCAGTTCTTGGGCCATCTCTATGTCATGTGTTTACTCTTTTTACTTTCTTGAACTCCTGTACATTCAGTTACACAAGACTTCCATCAACCAGAAATGCAGATGCAGAAAGGCATGGCTTAAATCTTTGCAACTCAGAATAGTAGAAATATGGGCAATGTGGAACAAAAATAACTATGGAATTGTTATGCAATAAAAAACTGAAGAGGAATAGCTCCTCTAGGCCTTTAGAGCTACTCAAAGCTGTTATTCTCATGCTTCTAGAGAATAGCTTTAAGTGACAACTCAAGGCTGGTAATGTGCAAATTGAAACCATAGTCCAACACGTCCAGTTGGCAGCTGGTCACAAGTGGTGATCCCTAGGGTTTGGTATTGGGGCTGGTTCTCTTTAATATATGTATCAACGACATGGACAAGGGGATCGAGTGCACCCTCAGGAAGTTTGCAGACGACAACAAGTTGGGCAGGAATGTCAATGTGCTTGAGGGTAGGATGGCTCTACAGAGAGATATGGACATGCTGGTTTCACGGGCAATGGTATGAGGTTCAACAAGGCCAAGTGCTGGGTCCTGCACTTGGGTCACAACAACCCCATGCAGCGCTACAGGCCTGGGGAAGAGTGGCTGGAAAGCTGCCTGGCAGAAAAGGACCTGGGGGTGTTGGTGGACAGCTGGCTGAATATGAGCCAGCAGTGTGCCCAGGTGGCCAAGAAGGCCAAGAGCATCCTGGCTTGTATCAGAAACAGTGTGGCCAGCAAGACTAGGGAAGTGATCATCCCCCTGTACTCAGCACTGGTGGGGCCCACCACAGAGACTGTGTTCAGTTTTGGGCCCCTCACTACAAGAAAGACATTGAGATTCTGGAGCGATGGGCAACGAAGCTGGTGAGGGGTCTGGAGCACAAGTCTTGTGAGGAGCAGCTGAGGGAACTGGGGTTGTTTAGTCTGGAGAAAAGAAGGCTGAGGGGAGACCTTATCACCCTCTACAACTACCTGAAAGGAGGCTGTAGCGAGGTGGGGGTCGGTCTCTTCTCCCAAGTAATAAGCGATAGGACAAGAGGAAATGGCCTCAAGTTACACCAAGGGAGGTTTAGATTGGATATCAGGAAAAATTTTTTCACCAAAAGTTTTATCAAACTTTGGAACAGGCTGCCCAGGGAAGTGGTAGAATCATCATCCCTGTAGGTATTTAAAAGATGGGTAGACATGGTGCACAGAGAAATGGTTTAGTGGTGGTTTTGGCAGTGTTAGGTTGATGGTTGGACTCTATGATCTTAAATGTCCCTTCCAACCTAGACGATTCTATGATTCTAAATCTCCTGACTTAAAAATTGTAGGCTGTTCTCAGGTGAGAAAATAGCCATACTTTTCTCTTTTGTGCACTTAACTATTCAACTAAACAGGCAGGGAAAGGCTAGCTTTCCCAGGTCTAAAAATAAGTAATATACAGAAGGGATACCAAATTCTAAACTAGAGTTAATATAATAAACTGTTCTCCAGTAAGTAAACTTTGGGCCTGGGCATTGTGGGTCACAGAATTAAAAGTGAAGCACAGAAGGCAAAACATTCATTTCTATATAGTCTCCAGAAGAAAAAAGTCTTCTCACACATACACTGGGGTCTCTGTAGGCTTCAGGGAACAAACCTCGCAGAATTCTGCATGGGGATGAAGGTACAGTCTTTTTCCTTCTACTCAGACAGATCAAAGTTGATAGCAGGTGTATGTAGCAAGGCCAATAGCATAAGGTTGCTAAATTCTACTATGACTTCGTGACTTACATGCTGGAATTCTACTCATTTTCTGTTCAGTAAAGATTTCACAACGGGGCAAGAGAGGAACAGCAAATAGGATCAAGGAAAGTTCCTCTCCATTACTTTCATCACTCTAAAAGAGGGGGGAATCAAGGCAGAAGTATTGTGCTAAACACCAAATAAGCCCCATATTTGGAAGCAAGATTGATCTACCCGCAGTTTATTCAAGTATTACATGGAAACAAACACAAAAAGACATATCTACACAGTTCAGGTCTTCCATCATCTACATCCTAGCATCTCCCTAGCATCTGGGAGGAAAAGGAAAGAGATGCCCACAAACAGCTGTTAAAGACTAATATTGACACCTGTGATACAAGGTACCCTTCCTGGTGGCTATGTACCTTTCAACAACAGAAAATCAGGGCTATAGTTTATATTCTACAGAACATACACCCAGGTTCTTTGAAAGCTATTGGTTGACCCGCCTTTTACATCTACTTTAGATACTTTTGATATTTGAATGTGTCCTGAAAATTCTGATATGAAATTTTGTTCAAAAACATATTACAGAAAAGGCATCAGGTTAAATAAATTCATCTTTCTTTAATGTCTTTCTAGAACATAACACAAGTTTGCTGAAGGATGAAAAATTGTTACATTTGACACATGTAGAACACCTGCGAAATTCATTGTTTATTATTTTTTCATACAACATATGTAAAGGTAACAACTGTAGGATAAAATTCATATGTATGATTGGTTTTGTTAAAGATTAGCTTTGTCTTGAGCATCAGCTGCTTCCAAAAATTTAATTACTCTACAAATTATCAGAGTGGATTACAAATTTCTGACAAAGCTGAGAGCTGTTTTATTTTGCTCAAATAACTGACCAAGCAATAACTGTAGCTTCTTGGTACTAGCTGTTTTTAATATTGTTCTTGGTAGTTTATTCTGTGTTACACAAAGACAGAACAAAGGAATTCAATCTTTTAGTTGCCTGATATCCTTAATTTAAGCTATCATGGCCTTGTTCCAAGCCCTGGGAAAAACAGCCCATTACAATTTCAGAACTTGTATCTTGTATCTCCTTGAGATATCCTTGTAATCATCCCCTCTCAGACAATTGCATGCTTACTTTTTGAACATATTTATACACACACAGAGTTCCACAATTCCTTGTATTAATTTGGCTAGCCTTTGTTATTTTTCAACGTTTATAATGCTTTCATTTTATTAAAGCACACACCAAACCCTACCAAACTCCAAATGCAGCTTCATGAGACTAATGTTCCCGTTATGTTTTATACCACTACCTGAGCAGCCTAGAATTTTTTTTTGCTGCTTAGTGCTATTTGATAAAATCCTACTATCACCCTCAGATCCTCCTCTCATCTAACCTTTGCACCACAATGACAGAGTCCATATTTTCTCTTTTCCCTTGTCCTTATCCACAGTTCTATCTAGCCATTCTTTCCTTTAAATTGCATAAACTTCTTAATTTACTTACACTCATAAAAACAGGGACCTATAGTGCCATCTTGGACTACGCTGAGTTATTGCAAGCAGCTTGCATTATCTACTACCATGCTTTGCTCCTATTTGCAGACATAAATGGTACAGGAATAAAGGCAAAAATTTAAAAACATGTCTTGTAATCAGTGGAAAAACATCTCCCAAGAAAAAATTTCCAATTTCAAGTTAAGTTTGAGACCCAGACTGATTATGCTTCTCCTAACATACTTAGCAACCATGTGGCACACAGCTTAGTAACTCATGTTTTTTCAGTAACAGCAGTCTTCCTCTACAGTATTTGCTCTTTCTTTTTTAACACAAACTGATGTGAAATGTCCCAGAATCATTCACAATAACATAATGAAAAACACAGGGAGTTGCAAAAACATACAAGGATCTATACCATGGCCCTGCCCATAAATTTCAGGAACTACCGGTAACAGTTCAAAGCAGCCTGAAGATCCAGACGACTTCACACTTGATCTTGTGCCTTTGCATATTTTCCCAGCTTTTGGTCCACTGTCTTCAGGGACACCAGTCCATTTTCTTTAATGGAACACTGAAGTAGACCCACCCTCTCCACAGCTATTCCCACGCAGGAATCCTATGTTAATCAGCAGACCATCTGTATCGTACTGTTTACCCAGGCTGTTTTCTTAATCCCCTGTTTAATAATCTTCCTTTCCACAACAGTCTTTCCACAGCCTATGTATCTACAGCGTCAGTCTTCACTCCCAATTCCGCCTGGGCTGCAATCATTCATAACATCTGCTTTCTGAGCAAAAGGTTTGTTATACTGAGAAGCTAACAAGGCCCATCATAAATGGTTTTCATAAGCACACAAGCCTGTCACAGGGCCTACATTGATAACTGTTACCTTCACACATGTTACCACACAGTATTGCTATGATGATGCACCTGAAAGCACAACTGATGGTCTCCGGAGTCCGGAATGAATATTAAGCCTCTGGTCCCCTGCCAAGAGTAAAAGAATTGATGATTCTAATTAAAACAAAGCTACACATCTGTAAATAATGAACATAAACACTAGTACAAATGTATCCATTATTTTCTCCCGTAGCCCTCTAGGGAAAGTGCAAGTTACCAGAACTGTACTCTCTTCTGTTTAATCATCAGGTTTTGTAATTCCATAGGATTGGAATATTTCACAAGAAATTTCAGTCAGCTGTACCTTCCTTGCAATAGGTGGTAATAGCATTTCAAAATTAATTAATTACTGTACTAGTTTACATGTGTGAACTCAGAAGGTTATACACATTACCAGTGTTTCTCAGAATAATTCAGTCTATACAAGTTTCACTCCTAGTTCTCAGTCCTGCACTTGCTAGCATGTCTGCTACTTCTGACTTCACTTTGTCTAAAAGAAAAAAATCCTCTAAGATGCAATACTGTCTTTAGCTAAGATGAAAGATAAATATGCATCCCCATTCATATGAATGTGAGAAATCATAACCCTCCATAAAGATAGCTGAAGTGAACTTCAGTTTTCAATAACTGAATGACATGAAGATATAAAAGCACAGTGTATAAACCCATTAAAGTCATGTAAAAATGAGTTGTCTTATTACACTATCGCAGTCTTCAATGTTCCTTTCATATTCTAGACATTGGCCACTGTTCAAAAAATAGAATAGAGCTCATCATGCTCCTGATGCAGTTTACAAGGAGAGGTGGAAGAAAGTGAGGGATACTTGAATCCTCCTATCTTTCATTTCCAAAATAGTTTTTAGTGACCAAGATGTATATTACGCTGTAAAAGTACTGTAGTTTTCCTCATCTATGACTACAATCCCTTTTCTAAACTTCTTACTCCTGCACATAGTAGTGTGTAATCCTTTCAGATATTTAATCTTTCAATGAATTTTAAATTAAGAACTACATTTGGGAAAAAGAGGCCAAGATACACACAACATATTAACCAAACTATCTAAAAATCCATTTGCAAGTGTTATTCCTGTAAACACCAATGAAGATGCAAAACTTATTTCCTAAGCTCACTTCTTAAATTAAATCCCACCCTTTACAGTGAGGAAAAGCTGCAACTGCACCAGCTATAGACAGTGTGTTCAATTCATTTTACTTTTTTTTCCTCCTCTCCATAAGCATCTGCGCTTCTGTAATTGAAATCTAGGACTTCAACTTTGCTATTGGATTTAAGTTTCTCTTCTTTTTGATGGATTGATAGAGAAGGTTTGCTGAGGTTTGGGGTGAATTTCTAGTGTATTTGTTCAAGTAAGGAATTGATAGCAGTGGGTAAAAATGCCAGACATAGCACTGGCAGATGCTACACAAGCTTCCCTGCAGAGCTCTGCAAATGCATTTTAGTGCTGACCTCTAGCACCCCTGCTATTCTTGATCTGGACCTCTCCTGTGCAGGGACTGACAGAAGTTATCTGGTATTGTGGGTCTGTGTTTTGGACAGATAGCCTCTAAGGACTAAATAGATACCCCAAAAGTCATCTTCACTTGTTTGTTAAGCCAGTTATATGATCAGATCTAGATTATGCAAAAGTTAATAGGCATTTTCATGAGTCAGTAAATATGAAATTGTTTTTCAGCATCTGGACAGAGTGTTTAAATGGTAAAAACTGACTTTAAAGGTTATTCGCAAACAAACAGAAAAAGAAAACCTATATCCCTCCCCCAAAAGGAAAGGTGTTTGTAATTAAGGCATACCAAAGCAATATTTTTTCTTACAACTCTATTGTATCTTTACATTCTGCATACAAAATCCCCACAGAGAGTTCCAGCTTGTGCTAAAAACTGACGCATCCCATGGAGTCACTGGTGTATCAGTGCCATTTCCTCAATGTGCGAATTATACAATGTTTCATATTATTTCCCAGTGACATTAAATAAAAAAAAAAAAAAAGTTTTAAGTGCAAGAAGCTATACACAAATGGTGTTTAATGCAAATGGGTTACTAAAAAAGAACACTGTCAGGAGTGCCAGTTCGAAGTGACCTGGATGGCAAAACACATCCTGTCCACTGTCTGTGAGACTGTGGAATACATCAGGGAGAGCACAGAAAATATGTAGAAACAGACCAGCAGCATATCTTCACTACTGTAAGCTGTCACAGATCTCTTGATGTCAGAGCTACGGCAGTTTACACCTGCTGAGGATTTGTCCCTAGTGCAGTAAGCAACCTATAGCACAAGTCAGGGTAGAGGAGATGGATCCCCAGATGCTTACGTAAGTGCATGTTTACATTATTTCTTGAAATGCAAGTTAAGCACATCTAAGCTTTTGTTTCTGTTATCTTCGTAATGTGGCACAGCTTTGCTTATTAGGATATAAAATTTTAATAATGATTTAGCACATTTCAAAATCCTTAATGAACATGTTGCCTCTTTTCTTGGGAATAATATTCTATTACCACATTTGAGATACATATACTAAATTTCTTTAGATAGTGTGTCAATGACTAACTTATAAACCTTTAAAACTAAAGCATTCGCCAGCAAAATAACAACATACATAAAGTTGTACTTGTGTGAACAATGTGACTGCAACACAAATTATTATTTTAAGTACCCTTGCTTCAAAACAAAGTAGAAAGTATTAAAGAGATATTTATAGCCAACACCTGTATGATGAAATACCGGATGCCACCATGGGAAATAGAAAAGATACTAAAACTGAGTTATCATTTACTCTGAGGTACAGCAGTAAAGTCAATCAGTAACTAGCGTCCTTGGTTAATTAATACAAATAGACCAACTGTAGTGAAACCTTACACTGAAGACATACTTTTACCTCTGTGTCAAGATCCAACTGAATGCTGGATAATTCTTAACAAATGTATGCAACACATTTTTTAATATTCATCTTAATCTTATAATCTTTAAATATCTAAAACTCTTACTGAGATGGCAAGAAATGTATAAGCAAGAGTTTTGTACCTGCAACACTTCAGTAGAATTAATGGCAAATATGAAAAGTTTTCAAA
This sequence comes from Vanellus vanellus, assembly GCF_965231255.1. Taxonomy (NCBI): domain Eukaryota; kingdom Metazoa; phylum Chordata; class Aves; order Charadriiformes; family Charadriidae; genus Vanellus; species Vanellus vanellus. The sequence continues at coordinate 28,658,367 of NC_138908.1, forward strand.
ACTATTTGAACTCTATTGGCGTCCTATCAATCCCATGCTAATATGAAAACATTTAATCTATTTTTTGATAGTATAGCTGCAATCCAGTTTTTCAGGAAGTTACATGGAAAATATATATTATGGAGTAAGTCTCTTTTGAAATACAAAAAACAGTGTTCACAGAAAACATGGAAACTTTATTTAAAGAGAATAAAGAGAATTTCTGCACTTTGAACACTACCTCATTTCACCTAGTTTGGGGCTCAGACAAATTCAGACAGCCTGGTAGCATTCTTACTCCATTCTGATTACAATTCTTGTCATAAAAAGCATGTCAATATTCAAATACTTAATAAAAATCTCTGAAATCTAGATATATAGCCCTTCATAACAGATTCTGATATCTGCCCGTGTGTAGAAGGACAATAAAGTACAGACAGTCATTTAAAACTAATAATACTTTAAAAGCCCATAAAGGAAGTTATGGTGGGCTGACCTTGGCTGGCAGCCAGACACCCACCCAGCCACTCTTGCAGTTCTCTTCCTCAATAGTGTGGTGGGAGAAAATAAGATGAGAAAGCACATGGGTCAAGACAAAGACAGGGAGATTACTCACCAGTTACCACTATGAGCAAAACAGACTCAACTTAGGGAAAATTTTTATAGCCACTCAAAACAGAGTTGGATTGTGAGGAAAAAAAAAAAAAAAAAAAAAGAAAGCTGAAACACGTTCTCCCAACCCTCTTTTTCTCAGGCTTATGGTTGTGACACTTCACTAGTAATAATGGCAAATATGAAAAGTTTTCAAAACCATTTGAACTCTACCCATGTCCTGTCACTAACATGCTAATCTAAAAATTCCTTCAGTTCTTCATTCCCAACTCCTCTAGGAATGGGGGTTGTAGTCAGCCCACAACAGATCCTCTCTGCTGCATTCTCCTCCTCCTCACACTTCTCTCCTCCTTCAGGATAAACCTGCTCCTGCATGGGGTCCTCTCTACAGACCACAGTTCCTATCAGGAGAACCTGCTCCAGTGTTGGCTCCCCATGGGCTGCAACTTCCTTCAGGGCATCTCTACCTTCTCCAGCATGGAGTCTTCCAAGTGCAGCAGCATGGATATCTGCTACAGCGTGGTCCTCCGTGGGCTGCAGGGACCTCCTCCCCCTCCTCTCACCTTGGTGTCTGCAGGGCTGTTTCTCTCACTTTTTTTTTTTTTTTTCTCAGTCCTCTCTCTCCCACTCTGCTGCACAACGTTTTTTATCCTTTCTAAAAATACGTTTCCAGCACATTGGCCGAGGGGCTCAGCCGTGCCCTGCAGTGGGTGGGTTGGAGCCAGCTGGAATGGGCTGTGTCTGGCACAGGGCAGCCCCGGCCTCTCCTCAGAGAGGCCACCCTGCAGCCACCTGCCACCACTACCAAAACCTACACACATACACCCCAGACAGATGTGAAAAAGCTAAGAAGATAACATTTCCTCTGATCCAAGCCTAAATAAATAAAAAAAAAATATAGAAAAAGAAAGAAACAACAGAATATTCAACCCTCCTTCTGACAACCCCTCTATCAACAAGCATGCTTAACCAAAGCTTGTCAGTATGATATTTCTACATGTATTATGGATTCAAAACAAACAAGAGCATTTAGCTTTTGGGACGACCTCCTAGCTTAACCTTGAAAGTTTTTTGCATTTTTCCCAGCTTGCTTTGTTTTCAGGTATTTACTCCATTTTCACATTAGTCCTTTCATATCTTCCACTTCATTTTTGCAATCCATAAAGCATGAGCACCATCTCATCTCTGAAAGGGATAACACGGGTACTAAAATTTGTAAAGAAAAAGAATTACAATTAGCCAAGTGTCTTTCCCATTAAGCCGCAAAAATGAATACCACAACTGTTCAAGAAACACTTGTTGCACACAAGGTAGCTACTTCCCATACAACACCTAACCATATTTACTGCACCAGTTTCCCCACTCTCCCAACTGACAGTCTTGAGATGTGCATTCATTTCAGCTTGAACCCCTTATGTATAGCAAAGCGGACTGGAATTGTGAAACCAGCAGTTTCTCCCAATCCCTTATGCGGAGGTTTGTCACACGTGCTAAAAGCGGTAAAGAGCATTGTTTCCATCAAAGCCATTAAAGAGGCAAGAATTAGGAACTATCAAGCATGATACAAATATAAAATCAGTAACAGGAATACATAACTTGCCAACTACATATAAACAAATTTTACTCCTGACATTCACTAATCCAAAGAAAACACTGAAGTACAAATTTACCACACAGGTGAATTCACCCTATTTTTTGCTCAGTTTGTTACACAAATTTATGACCAACATTTTCTTAATTGAATTGATTATATAGTTTGCATCACACAAACTGTACAGATTATGTACAGCTTGAGAAGCAGCAGTGAAAATTTTCCTATGTATCCAAATTCTGTTCAGACAGAGATTGATCTTGTTATTTTGAGACTCAGGATTTTGATGAAAGAAAATGAAGAAAAAAAAACATGTTAAATACAGGTGATTAGGACTTTTAGATGCAGATTGGTTACTGAACACTACATTGGTAGTATTTACATAAATTTAAAGAAACAATGGCAAGCAAACTATAAAAGTCTAATCTACAACAATAAACAAAGACCAAAAAAAGATCATACCAAAGGTTAGACTATTGATCAGTAGTGTTGCTGTTTACTAGACATCTGACAGCTTACTTTAGATGTGCATGTGCCCCAATCTGTTAAGTAATACAGCTCAAACATTTAAATTAAAAAGAAAAATCCCAAATACCTTCACTTTTGTAAAGCCACTAGACAACTCGGAATTCTGAGATTAAAGAACTTAAAGGCCAAACTAATTCACTGCACTACTCAAAGATGCTCGCCTTAAAAAAAAAAAAAAACAAACAAACAAAAAAAAACAGCAAAGCAAGAAATCTCTGTTTGAAAGCTTCCATCTTCCAGAGGAAAACAGAAAACTCACATGCCTCCAATGTAATATCCATGCAAGAAGAGCCACAGACACGACACCGCCAGCAGCTCCTCCAGCCAAGCAGAATGGCGACTATTTTAACACCTATCACTTCAACTCCTCCTTTCAAGCCTTCCCTGGGTTTTAGTCCTATGTGGGTGATTTGCAGGAATTCTTTAGCCAGTGTAATGGACAGGGTAAGAAAATGTTGATTTAATAATACTGAGTAAGGACAGCATCTGGAGGCATTAGCAGGGATAGTCTGAATATGACCTTACTCATTCATCTCCTTATACAGTTGTCTGAAACACAGATTATTTGATTACCTTTACTATCTCATAATGAAACATAACTACTTATAAGTTTATCAGACACCACCAACTCCTTATGAATCACCTTATGAATGACCTTTGTCCCAAGACTGTTTCAAAATTAGAAATTCTCTATGGCAGAAATAGCATTTCTAGGAAGTACTAGAAAAATGTGCTTTAAAGACCTGTGCCTGGATTGCCAGTCAAATTTTTTACTGCTGGTGACTTAAACAAATGTAGAGATAACAAAGCAACAGATGAAGGTAACTGGTTAAAGTAATTTATCTCAAAAGACAAATAGCAAACACCAAATTGCTTATTCTATTTCAGCGAGGATTTGTCTTGAAAATCACCTTCTTTTTTTCCTTAGTCAGGTTGCTGGTGCAGCTGGAAACTCAGATGAAAAATTAGCTAACAAACAGTCCCCGAGACACATTTGTTCAAAACCTGCTTCATCTTCAATGGACACCTGAGGAGAAACTAGTTAAAAGCTTGACAGATTCAACACATGGCAAAGCATCTTTTGTTGGCAGTGCTTTAAATTGCTATGAGGGAAGGTGTATCAGTGAATCAGAGGTCAGCAGAGGGGAAAAAGCCACTATTACCTCCATGTTAGAAAAGATTGTCAGATACAGAATCTCAAAAGTTCAGAAAACTAGCAAATTTTCCAAATTAATTTAAAAAGATCTTAAGCAAATCTTAGTTATCTGTGGAAACATATATATTCTAAGAGTGATTTTACATGTAGTAATAGTTTCACATCAGATAAAAGGACAGATTCTCCCAATTCATACCTCTGACTTTCAGAAGAGTCAAACTTCGAACAGCATTCCAGAACAGGCATCCTACAGATGCAGGAGTATAAATAAGCCTGTTTTTAAAATACAGTTTGATAAACTGTACCAGTTTGATAAACTGTACTGGCTACCAACTCTTCAAAAAGGATAGGCAAGGAAGGAGAGGTGGTGGGGTGGCCCTCTATGTTAGGGGCAGTTTTGAATGTCTGGAACTTAACAGTGTGGGTGACAGTGTTGAGTGTGTATGGATAAGAATTAAGGCGAAGGCCAATAAGGCAGACATCATGATGGGAATTTGTTATAGACCCCCTAATCAGGATGTAGAAGCTGATGAAGTATTCTATAAGCAGCTGGCAGAGGTCTCACAATCATCTGCCCTTATTCTTGTGGGGGACTTCAACTTCCCAGATGTCTGCTGGAAATACTACGCAGCAGAGAGGGAACAGTCATGGAGGTTCCTGGAGTGTGTGGAAGACAACTTCCTAACACAGCTGGTGAAGGAACCAACTAGGGGAAGTGCCCTACTGGACCTACTGTTTGTTAACAGAGAAGGTCTTGTGGGGGATGTAAAGGTTGGAGGTCGCCTTGGGCAGAGTGATCACGAAATGATAGAATTTTCAATTCTTGATCATGTAAGGCAGGGAGCCAGCAAAACTGCCACCTTGGATTTCCGAAGGGCAGACTTTAGCCTGTTTAGGAGCATGGTCGAGAATGTCCCTTGGGAGGCAGTTTTGAAGAGCAAAGGTGCCCAGGAAGGCTGGGCATACTTCAAGCAGGTGCTCTTAAAAGCGCAGGAGAAGGCCATCCCCTTGTCTCGAAAATTGAGCAGACGGGGAAGACAACCAGCCTGGCTAAATAGAGAGCTTTGGCTGGACCTCAGGAAAAAAAGGAAAGTTTACATCCTCTGGAAAAGGGGGTTGGCAACTTATGAGGACTATCAAGATATAACAAAGCTATGTAGGGGGAAAATGAGAAGGGCCAAAGCTCAATCAGAACTCAGCTTGGCCACTGCAGTTAAAGACAATAAGAAGAGATTCTTTGAGTATATCAATAGAAAAAGGAAGACTAGGGAAAATGTAGGCCCACTGGTGAATGAGACAGGTGCCCTAGTGGTGGAAGACACAGAGAAGGCAGAGTTACTGAATGCCTTCTTTTCTTCGGTCTTCACTGCTAAAGCGGTCCCTCATGAATCCCATACTCTGAAGGCAAAGGGGAAGGTCTGGAGAGAGGAAGATTTTCTCTCAGTTGAGGAGGACCGTGTCAGAGACCACTTAGCCAAGCTGGACATTCACAAGTCCATGGGCCCTGATGGCATGCATCCGCGAGTGCTGAGAGAGCTGGCGGATGTTATTGCTAGACCACTCTCCATCGTCTTTGAACGGTCGTGGAGAACAGGAGAGGTGCCTGAGGACTGGAGGAAGGCCGACATCACTCCAATCTTCAAAAAAGGCAAGAAGGAGGACCCAGGGAACTACAGACCAGTTAGTCTCACCTCTGTCCCTGGGAAGGTTATGGAGCGACTCATTCTGGACGTCATCTCCAAACACGTTGAGGAACAGGAAGTTATTGGAAGTGGTCAACATGGATTTACCAAGGGTAAATCATGCTTGACCAATCTGATAGCTTTCTATGATGTTATAACTGTCTGGCTGGATGAGGGGAGAGTCATGGATGTCATCTACCTTGACTTTAGCAAGGCTTTTGACACTGTCTCCCATGACATCCTCATTAGGGAGTTGAGGAAGTATGGGCTAGATGAGGTGACAGTGAGGTGGATTGAGAGCTGGCTGTGGGACAGAACTCAGAGGGTTGTGATCAGTGGCACAGAGTCTAGTTGGAGGCCTGTAACCAGTGGTGTCCCCCAGGGGTCAATACTCGGTCCAATTTTGTTTAATATATTCATTAATGACCTGGATGAGGGGACAGAGTGTATCTTCAGCAAGGTTGCTGATGATACCAAACTGGGTGGGGTGGCTGACACCCCAGAGGGCCGTGCTGCCATCCAGCGTGACCTGGACAGGCTGGAGAGCTGGGCAGAGAAGAACCTAATGAGGTTCAACAAAAGCAAGTGCAAGGTCCTGCACTTGGGGAGGAAGAATGCTAGGCACCAGTATAGGTTAGGGGTGGACCTGCTGGGAAGTAGCTCAGAGTAGAAGGATCTGGGGGTTGTGGTAGACAGTAAATTATCCATGGCCCAGCAATGTGCCCTTGTTGCCAAAAAGGCCAATGGAATCTTGGGCTGCATAGGGAAGAGTGTGGCCAGTAGGTCGAGGGAGGTCATTCTCCCCCTCTACTCTGCACTGGTGAGGCCACAACTGGAATACTGTGTCCACTTTTGGGCTCCCCAGTTCAAGAGGGACAGGGAACTGCTGGAGCGAGTCCAGCAAAGGGCAACTAAGATGATTAAGGGCTTGGAGCATCTGCCTTATGAGGAAAGGCTGAGAGAGCTGGGACTCTTTAGCCTGGAGAAGAGAAGGTTGAGGGGAGACCTTATTATGGTGTACAAGTATCTAAAGGGTGGGTTGAAGGAGGATGGAGCCAGGCTCTTTTCAATGGTTCCCAGTGACAGGACAAGGGGTAATGGGCACAAGTTAGAACACAGGAAGTTCCGTTCAAATACACGGAAACACTTCTTTACGGTGAGGGTGACAGAGCACTGGCACAGGCTGCCCAGGGAGGCTGTGGAGTCCCCTTCTCTGGAGCTTTTCAAGACCCGCCTGGATGCAGTCCTGAGTAATGTGCTCTAGGCAATGCTGCTTTAGCTGGGGAGTTGGACTAGATGATCTCTAGAGGTGCCTTCCAACTCTGAAAATTCTGTGATTCTGTGATTCTGTGAAACTGATGAACAGGATTATATGATGTGCTCAGATGTGATAGCAGAGGTCTGTGCTTGATGACCCAAAGAGTTCTTTTCTGTCTTGTTTCGTATGTTCCAGTGACACACACCAATGCAAGAATCATCCAGGACTATACAAATACAAGTGGATCAGACTTAATGAAGCGTGGATTAGAAACTCCGAACAAAATGGACGCTATGTTTGCAAGGTATCTACAAAAAAATCAAATTAAACAGGTTTGGTTGATTGACTCTATTGTAATAGTAATAGCCCCTCCAATATTTGTTGTTTCTTCATGATCTTAGTTCAAACCTTAAGCAAGTCTTCTCAAACTGAACAATCAAGTCAGGTGTTTCTCCTACTACCAAGATCTTCACTGTATTTAAAACCATTGACCACAATCTGACTTTACTATAAATCAGAGGTTACTGGCTTTAGGGTGGCCTTATGCCAACAACCTTAGAATTGGATTAGGCCGAAGATGTGTTTAAATACTTGGCCGATGGATAATAATAATAAATAATTTTAAAAGCGTAAGTAGGGATGATGAAAGAGCCTATGAGTATGGGGCAATTAATTTCCTTTTCATTTCCAAGTATTTCTTCCATAAACCTCTTCAGAAAGGGAACAAAGACTATAGGCATAAAGTTCTCAGTATATTAAATAATTAAATATACAGTATTGGGTCAAATGCATTCTAGAATGTATAAAAAACATTCTTGTACAGATGTTCTGAATCCTGCCTTTCATCCCATAGGATACTGCCATGTCACCCACCCTGCAAGATGGAATGAATATGCATAGAGAAGCAAACATACTTCTTCACTTCCTTCTCCTGGATATGAAAAAGGCCTCTATAGGCAGAAACATGCACAGGAAAAAAAAAATATATATAATCTAAAGACAAAAAGAAATGTCCTATTCTGTTCATAGTTAGATCAAAGAGCATTAACCTTCCACAAGGCCATCAGAACTGGGAAGGAACCAGGTGTGTTTGGACCACATCAATTCTTTTATTCTGCTCAGAAATTCAGATTGTTCCGTGTGCAGAAGCCACTTCTATGTTCGGGTTTTAAAATGTTCTTTTCATGGTTAAAGACGCTCAGTAAGTTTACTATCAGTCAGTTTTCTTTCTTTATATGTATGAAGCAATGGAAAAATCCATATCGGTAGGTTAAAAGGTAGCAATGCAAATGTAAAGGAATTATTTATCCTTTTGACTAATCAGACTATGAATTTGCTGGGGGGGGGGGGTGGGAATTGAATTTTCATTACAATCTAACTACAATTATTACTTGTCTCACTACAGCAATGAGTCAACAAACTTGCTTGCATCTCTTTGTATTCACAAATTATACCCATTTATGCCTGACAGTAATTCAGCACACTTTTTTTTCCAAAAAGTAAAAAACTCCAAAGTACATTTTAAAGCTCTTTTCAAGAGACAGTTTGACTTACTACCTTTTTGAGTTCTATTCGACTTCCTGCTTTCCAACTTACCTGAACACTGATGTACAAGAATCCAAGCATTTGACCAGGTAAAAAAACTGCAGGAAAGGCATGTGGTGTTCTACAGTCACACGACAGGTATGCATATATGTGCATTTACACAGTGGGTATGCTTTCAGACTAGACAGGTCAAGTGACGGACAGCAACCATACCGCCAGCCCGATGCCATGGAAATATACCCTCAGTCAATCTTCTCTAAGAGATACAGGCCTGGCTGTAGTGCAATAACCTGGCACCTTTCTCTTCAGAAATAGTCCAAAGCCAGAGACATAGTGTAGAGCTGTGCTGGGAATGTGTTACAGTCAATCTCTGTGTCAGAGAATTAGGAGGTGAGGTGTAAAGAGTGAGTCTCACAGTCACAGCATGGGAACTTTACAGGTTTTTCTTCTGGAAAGAGAAAAGATGAATGGTTATGAGCACCCTTCCTTTCTGGAGGCAAGTCTGAACAATAAAGGCTGTTCTCATATGTCTAACTCCAATCTCACACTAGAGAGAAGACCATAACTAATATTTCCAGTGAGGCTATGAAGACTCTATGCCTGAAAAAGGCAGACTCCCTCTAAAAAGCATGATAAAGTAGGCATGAGGAAAGATTGGCTCTATTCCAGGTTATACTTCTAACACAGAGCTCATTTAACTCTTTTATAATAGTATTACATTCATTTTTCCTGTAACAAGTTTGCAATGGGTATTTTAATCCAAAAACGGGTTTAGTGAAGGGAGCTGCAAGTCAAAAACATTCATCTGCCGCTCTCCATTAATCATAACACAGTTTAGATGCTCAGACCATATGCATTCTTAATAAAAACAACATTTGCAATCACAGGAATAATCCAGTTTTAATAAATTTTGTAATATTTACATTTTCAAATACAATGGATAACAGGTGTGTTCAGCAAAAAGGATGTTTTTTTTCCCTATGTGTCGTGGTTTAGGCCACGTTTAGGCCATGGTTTGTCATGTTAAGGACCTACAATACTCCGTCTTGATACCAATCATCACAATCTTAAGTTACTAATTATATTAAAGAAAAAACATTTTTTAATTCCTCTACCTTAATCATGATTTTATGGAACTGCTACATAATGATTCACCATAACCTTTTATTCGTTTACTATGACCAAAATTTCTTACAAGCACAAAGCAATTATTTCACTTCTACTGTATCTTACCTAAGGATCTCAAAAAGTCAAAAACTGTCAGCTAATTAATTCTAACAACATTCCCATAATTTGGCAAAGGTTATATAAGTATCACTTCAGCCACCAGCAAAATACCTTATCCTCTGATGTGAAATGCAATAGCTGACTGAAAGGTCTCAGTAGAATAATATTTTGCGTCTTTTTCTACCACATGCTCAGCAGTCTCTATTGCCCAATTTTAGATTGTTTGGGATCTTACAAAGTCAGACATTAAATGACTTCAGAGAACATATGTGTTTATGTAGAAGGGGTCAAGAAACACATGTAGTTCTCTACAGAAGGCATGGACTTAAAAAAGTAAAAATTTGGAATTAATATAGATTATGCATGTTTGGCCAGATGTCCTTTTCATGTTAGCAAAATCACTAAGCCATAATGTTTGTTACTTTTACATTCTGGGACCCCTTGGTGCAATTATCGCACTAGTAATTTAACTGTTACACCATCAACTTGCAAATGCTAGCTTAAATTGCTAGCACATGGCAATATCTGTAGATTTATAAAAGACATGGTAAGTCACATGCTTCTGGCAAGCACTTCAAAAAAACAGGTTCACTAAGCATTCATTTGGTACAGCTAATTATAGAATCAGCTACACAAAACACAGGAGCACAACAGATGACATTCTTGAACCATCCTGATTTGCATTGGGTAAAATCCCCAACACATCTCAAGAAACATGGTCAACAAGCCATCCTGTTTCTGTAAAAAAGTATTAAAGCACTAGAGAAAGAACTGTCTGCAAAACTATTACCAATGTATCAAAAATAGGAGCCTTCTTACAAATTTAGAAGCGCAGGTTATAACTCTCAGTGATCCTGCAGACACTGCAGCACCACTGTAGCCACAAAGCAGTCATCAGCCAATTCAAATGACAGGTTATCCTGCAGGCCTCAGGTCTAGCTTACAACTACCTTCAGTTTTGTCCCATGCCTACATTTGGGACGAAAATCCTGACACATCTGATCTTTTCTTACGAAGAGAAAAAAAAAAATAGCACAAGTTCTTCATTTGGGACAAGCTGAATCCTTTGTGCTAAACTATGTGCTATGCTTTCTGAGGCGCACAGTATGCTTTCCTTCTGAGGAACTTTTTCCTCTCCTTCTGAGAAGAAAAAGTTCACGACACCTTTGCTCATGCTGCATTTTTAATTGCTCCAACACAAAACAGCCTCTCAACAGTGTTGATGGACCACACAAGAAGGCCACGCAGACCCCTCCTTTCATTCTGTCTTCAGTCTCTCCCTTTCTTTACTCTCTGATTTGGAAGTTTATGAACAAACAGGTGACATGTATTTGTATGGCCTACTATGTTTAATTTAGATATTGTAGTTACTATGGCTTTTCACATTTTGAGAATTGTATGCCATTTAGACCTCACGCTATTTAGGAATGCCAGACCACGGCACCCTAGAAAGACAGTCGAGAGGTCACTAAAGCTTAATCAGTTCCAGAATCACAGTGCAGTTCATTCCCTGAAAGAAGAACTCTCCCCTGTACCTCCAACAGCCACACAACACGCAGATCAGAAGAATGACCTCTCTAGTTTACAGGTCTGACTCAGCTCCTGGGCCGGTTTTCTAAAGCGCTGTCAGTGTGTGAGCCACTTACAAAGATCCTGAGAAACATTGCATAGTGATCATGAATCATCATGGCAGAACTCAGCAAAAGACAAACAGTGTGAAGCAGGTGTGAGCAGAAGAAAAGATGGAAGGAAAAAGAAAAAAGAGTACAAGTATGTAGGTGAAAAGGATATTACTGCATTTGCTTCCCCCTCTCCTTCTTCCTAATTATTTTTTTTTTGTTTTCCTGCTACTTTGGGCCTCCTAAAACACTTCAATACAAATCTCAACATTAAAAAAATACAGAAAATCTGCAAAAGAACAACCTCTGCTTCTTTTCAGAAGGGACCAAAAAATACTTTTGCCCTCCACCCTCATAAGAGGGAGAGAAGCATAGCAGTGAAGAATCTCCTTGAATCTTCTTCAATCATTTTTCTAACACACTGAAAACGTGCCTCCTGCTTTCATCTTCCCTGTCTCTACTCCTTTCCAATGTTTGCTTTGTTCTTAAGATAAAATGGTGCATATCATTAACAGTCTTTAATGGACTTACTATTGTTTTGATTTTTTTTTCCCTTCAGCACTGTAGTTTGTACCTGCAGCTGCTTACAAAGTATTTCAAACAACCTAAAACAAGTGGCCTGAATGATTCAAGATTATTGGTAAGGGCACACAGAGCCTTTCAACTCCCTAAGACAAATTAAAATGCATCATAAGAGGATAGTGATGAAAGCCATAAACAATTATGTCCTAAAGTTTTATACGAAACAAATGTGGTGTGCTCAGTGATCTATTCCATATTGAGAAATCCACTACATGTGGCACTGGTTAACAGGAGTTGGCAGCCTCCAAAGAATGGTTGCAGAACCAGTGCTTTATGAAATGAATTGCTCTTTTAGCCCTGAAAGAGGTGCTTTAGCTCAGAATTTACGTGCTGCATAAAGATGTGTTAGGTATGGCAAGCCTTTATGCAGAGTAGTAAGGATGTGGACCAATTCCATGACCACTTAACTCTTCTTTGCTGCTCAGAGATCTCTGTGAAGTTTAACAGTACAAATATTCATAGTACCAGATGGTCTGGAATTTAACTACACAGAGGATGGAGTGGGAGGGAAAGGAATAACCTTTACCTTTACTGAAATAATCAGCCTATATAATACAGTTTAGTCATAGTATTCTTTTTTTTTTTTTTTCTACTAATTGTGCTTCCTTCTTTTTACAAAGGCACTGCCAGAAGGCGGCCCTGATAGCTGGCTCCAGGAAAACAAAGGTACCAAGACACAGGGAGAAAGGCGACCTGCTCTTGGACTCAGCCAGCAAAGGGGAAGATACAAACAAATACAACTTGTGTGTGCTCAACCCATCCGGCTGCAGGTCCCTCACAATTATCTGTCCTGACAACGTTGTAGAAGGGAATGCACAGAGATTATCTCAGTCCGTGGCTGGTTATTGCTACCAGCCCTCATACTACTGCTCTGATATACCAGATCCTTTACAGCTGATGTCCCCAGATCAAGGATATTGGCCTCCGAAGAATACCATAAGAAAATGAGCACTCCATGTAGCCATACGTTTCACGCATCCTCCAAGCAGTTCTGAGGATATGTCTTGCTTACACCAGAGAACCTTTAATTAGCTGAAAGACAGAAAATTAAGTATGAAAGGGTGCCTGGAATGCCTCACATCAACCAGGGTAAAGACCAATAAAATCTGTTAATATTTTAGACAACTTTGCTCCTAATTTCTTATGTTATATGTTTCTGGAACCCAAAGCTAAATTCAGAAAAGCAACAGAGGACAACACAACATAACATGTACTTGGACACAAAGCAGGAACAAGGATCAAAACCAATAGATCAGAATAACCACACTCAATAATTCAAATTACTCAGTAATTTTACAAAGGTAGAGTACTTTACAGTCCATAATTCTATGCATCACCTGCTATTACACTTCCATTTTTCATTCAACCAAATGTTCCCTGCAGATTAGCAACACCTGCACTCCAATACCTAGTAAAAGCGAGATTCTTATGGAAGCTTAATAGGTAAACTCTAATCATTCAGCAATTAGTCATATTTCATGCAAAGTGCCTACAAAGTTCAGAGCACAAAAGGGAATAATACCTAAAGCTATCAGAGTAAATTAAATTCTTCTTTGCTTCCAGTACTCTTAAAGAGTTTTAAGCATATTTTAGGTTTGCAAGAATAAACAGGGACAATTTGTTTTTCAGAGGATTTGGGTAAATAAAGCTATCATTAAATCCACCCTGAGTACAGTCATCTGCAGACTCATACACTCAGAGAAATGCTCTGGGAACCTTTGAATGCTCCTTGAAATGTTAAACATATACGGTTCCTCAGACGTTTTTCTGGGCTCTTGCGCAGCATGCAAGCAGCAAAGGATTTTGCCACCTTTTTGCTATTCCTGTGCATTGTGCACCCCCTACTGGCAAAAAAGAATATTTTTAAGTATGCGAACCCTTCCCTGGCTTTACCGTCAATGCAAGACCTTTTACTAAATTTATTTTTACCTATTTTCTCAGCTATTTCAACTCTCTTTTACTTCGTGCTACACAACAGTTGAACATATTTATATGAATTTTTAATTAAGGTATTAACACCTTAAGTAGGTTGTCACAATGCTATTATCGTGCAGGTAATACGTGGTTTCATGAGAATTCAGTTGTAAACAAGGTCACTCCTTCCACCTCTATATTAACATAATAGTTACTAACCCATAATCAATAAACGTCTCTCTTAGGCACTTGAAATCTCAAAGCCCAGTCCATCTGCTGCAGACGCACTGCAATATCCTCTAGCTTAGCACAATTTTAATGTAGCTTGCACAATGTTGAATATAATTTTGTCTAGATTTTCTGATGTAACCAGAACACAAAGTAGTGATAACCAGGAAGTCCAAAAGTTACAGAAAAGAAGCAAAAAAGAATCTAAACTCATCAGCCAAGAACTAATCCTAACCATACAAAGGGGAAAAAAAAAAAAAAAACAACCACCAAACCATGAGTATACTTTTGTCCTGGTTTGGGGTAAAATAGAACCAATTTTCTGTTCAGTAAATTTACTTTTTAGCTAAGCCTCTTCTAACTAACTGAACTCTCAGAAATCCAGTCTGATACTTTCCCAGTGCCTGCCGGTGATGTGATTGTCATCCTGGGAGCTTGACACAGTTTGTATACATTGTATATATTTAATAATTTTCTTTTTTTATTATTATTTTATTAATGTATTAATGTAGTTTGGTTTTTTTTCCTAAACTCTTAAGTATTTCTCTCTCTCCCTCCTCTCTTTGGAGAGAGAGAGGTGGGGGAGAGCATGTTACTCGTTTCAGTGGCCAGTATGGCCCAAGCCACCACAACCTTAAAAATTAGTTGTAAGCAAATTCAAGATTCAGGATGAGATAGAAGCAATGAAAGCACAATTCAAATTACTGCTCTCAATTAGGTGAAGGTATTTAGAGCAAATACATCCTTACCCTAAGCCAGAGGGATTGGTAGATGTCTTACAGAGGGTTCAGGGATGCCATACAACGGAAAAGCTCGCAGAGCTGGTCTGCAGCGTGCCTGTATCAGACAGATGCACTCAGAGATGGTAGAACTCCTGTAACTTCTATAAATCATCAAACCAAAACAAAGAGAAGATTATATCCGATTAACTTCTACTAAAGATTGCAAGTAGTCATGTTGTGCTGTTAATTTATACTAACAGTACATAAAGGCCTAGTTTTAGAAAGGTATGTACTCAAAATGAGTTGACAGAGACATGCACACTTGGCACCTTCCCAGAGAAAAAAGATTTTGCTGACTTTGACAAACCAAGGGGGTTTTATGTTATTACCGGTTTTTCAGACAATCTGTACCATGAATCGCATGCAGTTGTTTTCATAAATGTATTTCATTCAACAGTGTGCAGCATTTGAACTGTTTCCAAAAGTAGAATTAACTCCCTTCTTTGTTTTGAATAAATCTGCATTCCCATAACAATTGACTACAACATCGCCTTTATAATAGTTAAAATGGATTACCATTAAAATCAATGTACACCAACTCAAGCATTTATATAAAATTTACAGAAAGGGCCTGATCCTAGGTTTCTGTAAGTAGCATTTTTCCCTACAAGTCCATGCTAATTTACAGATAGGTCCCTGTTAAACAGACATGCTACACCAAGTAGTGTTAAACAAAAATAAGCAAGATTTTGTTAACAAGAATAGACTTAATCGGCTTTGTAGTATGGTTGGAAAAAAAGGTTTAGGAAACACCACATGTATTAATACTGTTAAAGCTACTGTTTTGGTATTACAGCATAATGAATACTTCATGTTCCTGCAAATTTTAAGTTTTATTTGTACATATTATGATCCTAAAAATAAGCTACAATCTCTCCCCTCTTATTTGTTTTATAACATTTCTAAACTTGTAAATAGGAGGAAAATTTAGCATATAAGCTCTTAGGATCATGAGCAAAATTTTTAAACTTTTATACCCAGCTTTCTAGTTCCAATGCTTATCAACTATCTGAAGTGACTTCTTTGCTGTAAAATAAACATTTTTGGTAAACATTTAGTAATTATTACTTATGCCTTTTTTCCTTTTTTTTCTACCAAACACCTCACCTCCTTTGGAACTTCTTCCATAGTCTTCTTGTCATCAGCACAAATACCTAACTTAAATTTCTTCATGTTTTTTAAGCATAACTGGAGATTATATGAATATTCACAGGGTACATTAACTTGTTTTTATCCTGCTACTTTTCCTTTCTATCGTTTGCAAATCGCTCTCCATAGTAACAAGAATGAAAAGCTTTCCCTGGCAAGTACTGTTTTGTGTCAGATTTCAATTAAACAAACCATCTGAACTGACATTTCAAAAACAAAACGTAATTCAGTATTTGCAAAGAAATAATAAATCACACACAAGATAAGGTACTATATAGATTCTGTACACATTTAAAATGGTGACTTTAAACTACAGATGACAAATTTAGAACTAATATATGTACCCAGAGCAAATGCACATCATACATATGTGTGTATAGAGAGGTAACAACACACACATTGCTTTGCTGTCTTTCAGCCTATTTTGCTTGCTTTGTAGGATGAGAAAAGCATCCATTCTGTATTATGCATATACAAATATTCTTAGAGTCACTACCTTACACATACACAAACACAGATAAATACACACTCCCTAGCTTCGGTACTGCAAACCTTGTATTTTGTTATAAAATTGATCTAGCATAGATGTCAAAAATTTATTTGTTTACACATGAAATCCCTTTATCTGGGATGATATTTTTGTTTGCTTTAAGCTTTTCAGAAATTGGACTGATCCACTGGTTTATACAATCTCAAATCTCCTGAGCACCCTCTATTGACTGAGGTGCTCTGACCCTGCTGCTAATTTGCAATGGTGAACCATTATACACGTTTGTGACATCTCCCCTGACTTGTCTGCACTCAGACAAAACTGCATCATTAACCATTAATTTTTTCCCACTGATTTATATACACTATTTGCGGCTGTGATTCCTTTGACACAAACAGGTACTAACATCCAAATCTTTGTGCATCCCAAGCATCACTTCAATACCTACTGCAACGTGCATAGGATAGTACTGTCACACGTGCTCTATCGTTGGGTTACGCTGTCAGTTTTACATGAGCTAGTTCAGCAGTCTTACTGGAGCCATGCTTATAACCAGGCAGTTTAATCTAGCTCTCAGCTCTGTTTTGCTACTGCAATTAAGAGTACAGAGATGGCTATTTTACGAGCTCGGGAATACCTAGAAGGTAGTACAGGCCCTCTCTTCTTGGCCTGGTCAAAAACACCACTAAAGAAATGGGTAAAAAACAAGAGGTGCTGGCTGAAAGCAACTTAGTAATTCAGTGAAAACATCGACATTCATTAAAAAAAAAAAAAAATGTTCAGATGTCTAGTAAAAACAACTGAAATAGCTTAAAACACAGCATACCCTGCCTTCTCACTTGCTGTATTTCACACAAGAAGAGTATCTCAGTATCTTTTAAAAAAAAAGTAATACATTTACATATTTTTGCTTTAACTTAATTTCTGCTTTTTAAAATCAGCTTCAAGCCAGTGAAGAAGACAACAAATATAGATTTAATTATACAGAAAAGATGCTTTAACTGCAGTGCAAATTCAATACTGAAAATCCAAAGAAAGCAGCCCTGCTTGAAATGTGTACAAATCAATTAATTATATTGATTTCAAAAGAGTTGTGCTTTAATTTAATACATAGATTACCAAAGGCCAGAGTTGATAAGGTCCTGTATTTCAGTGGGTAAGTTTTACTGAAAAACTGATTGTGTCTAAGACACTTACTTCACATCTCTTTTTCTCTTCTCTAAATGACACAACCATTAGGAGCCCCTTAAAATCTTATTGCTAACCATACTAATCTGTCATGCACTGAAAACTTGTAAGACAATCTGAACTCAAAGCAGAATATTAAGGATCAGCTTACACCTTATAAAAACCGTGAAAGACTGCAATTTAGACACAACATTTTTATATTACATCTTTTCTCTGGGTTTCTTCAATCTTCTTTCTCTTACCAGATAAGGTGGAATCAAGGCAGACTTAGTGGTCGATACAGCTAATGACATCGGGAAGTCATATGGTTAGACAGACCAGAAACAACAGGGCCTAATTCGGTTCTTTCAGTGAAACTACACTCAAAAACAAGCTTGGCAATTTGTTCTGTAGTTAAATGTATAAATGTAATTTAGCACAACAATATGAGGGGAAGCCAAAATACGGTCTTTAAGATAGCAAAGACACAATAAAACTGTAATAACAGCATAAGAATTACCATAAACTGTGATATTGGCATGTCTGAAATTTTATAAAAATATTTATCTTATCAGTTTTTAGTTTCACTCATTTTCTCTATTTATTCTTATATAAACTGTTTGCGATCATTTACAATTCCATCTTAAATGCAAGCACGGAATAAGCTTGCTATCTTATACAACAAAATACAATCTTGATTATGAAAATAAGTTCACAAAACCTTCCATTTCAAATTTTCAGCAGAAGAAATCTCTTGAAACAAGGCTGTGACCAATCTCATCATTATTATTTGCCCCCCAAAATCACAAGACTTCACTAATTTTGGAGTATTCAACTTACTTCTTGCTGAAGAGCTGTCACTATACAAACACTGGCTGATACACACATCAGAAACATAGATCTTGCTAGCACTGCCACCTGCTGTTGATGTTAATTTTGTTTCCTGCTCAACAGCTTGAAATCACTGATTTTGTACAGCTAATTTCACCTAGTCTATATGAAAGACATATAACCAACATTGATTTTTTAACCATTTTAAACACCACTCATTGCTAGTTTCTCTTGGCAGCAGATGCATAATTATCTTTTTTAAGCCCACAGAATAATCACAGTAAAGAAGCAAGACCTTCTGACTACTTTGGAAGTGTTTGTTTAGGATTTTGTATGTGTTTCTTAATAGGTCTTAGCAGAATAAAAATTAAAGAGTAAATCAACTAATTACAGACTTATTAAAAGCATAAGTTATTTTTTTAAAAAACCTGACAAACCTAGCACTGAAATTCAAGGCGTTAAAAAAATAGGTTCTACTCTTCTGTAGGAAGCAGACCTACTAAATGTGTTGTGGAATTTTATTAGTTCTTCAGTTAGGCCTTCAGCTTTACAGTATCAACAGAACGCTGAGAATTTAATCTGAGAGGGCCATTATCCAATGAAACAGAGAAAATTACAAGTTTCCTTTGCAACTGTCTTTGAAATTATCCTAAGTTTCTGTATAGACAAAAATTCAGACAAATTACAGAATAATTTTATTTCTGCAATTCAAATTTGGCATATGTACACTCTTTAGTGTTATGTATGTTTATAGATAGGTGTTTGTATGTGATTTTATTATTTTTTATTGATATATAAATTTATATGTTTGAGGTATATAAATGTATTTCAACATATAATATGGTCCTAAATCTATTACTAAATTTCAGGGCATAGTACTTTAGCCGTGCTATCCCAATGGTTGCTTATATTGCTGCTCAGAGTATTGAGTTGGAAGGGAAATTATCCTTTTCCGGTGCCTAGTCTTGAAGGCTGAATTCCAGGAAAAAGTTCATCATTAAAACTGTTGAAAAGAAAAAAGACAGACTGTGGGATAAAAGGCAAGTGGCAATCTTTTTGGGTAGATTTGAGGAACCAAACTGAAGATTTGTTTCTACTCTTTCTTCTAGTCACTATGCTGACTGTAAAGAATTCTTTAGGTATAGTACTTCCCTTATACAGACCAGGAATTGTAGAAAGACAGCAGAGGGACTGGGCTGACAGAACAAGGACGTGTGCAACGTTAAGACACAATAAGAATATAAATTACATTTGTTAAGAAAAGAGTGGAATAAGCAGTCAACATGGTGAGAACAACACTTAGGTTCAACTATTTCTTACAGAGAAGAGATAGAGCAGAATACAACAGAGTTGTACTGTGTGTGACGTGAATTAGGTAAATGAGAAACGACTGTTCACTCTCAGTACAGTAAGAATCAAAAGAGACCTACTAGGCAGGAGGTTGAAAGCAAAAACAACACCACAAAAAAAAGAACGTTTTTTTCCAAACAACTTGCAGTGGAGCTGTGGAGCTCCTTGCGAGAGAATGCTGCAGATGCTAGAAGTTAATAATTTAGAAAATAAAAAACAAATTAAACTCTTCTGTTTGTTAGAAAAAAATATGGATTGTTAATAATTACCAATGCCACACTAAGCTATACTGCAAATTATTGAAAGCAGGTCTCAGGAAGAGGTCTCAGGAAGAGTTCTTGCATTATTTAACAGCATGGGATATGCTTTTAATCACAAAGAAGCGACAGATATCTTGGACTAAACAAACTGAGAAAGCACCAGCCTGAAAACAAGAAAAGTCAAACTATCTGAGAAGTGTGATCAAATAGGAAATTACAACAGGAAGTCAACAGGCAGGAAGTAGCAATTGGGATAACTACATTGAAGACTTAACTCTGATTGTGTGGGAAAAAACATTGAAAGAAGTTGGGGTAAGACAAAAAATAGTGAGAAACAAAAAAGGAGTATAAGCGTGAAACCTATAGTAGGAATCAAGACTGCAGACATACGTAGATCCAAGAGATGGGCAAAGGGTTTAAGCTGGCAGATAAGAAATGAAGTTCCAGGACGGCTACAGTAAGGGTATGTGGAAGGATAGTGTCACCTTTAAGGGTATCTGGTCAAGGACATTTTTCAATGCAGCAAATGAGAAAAGGAGAAAGCCATAAACAGGAACATACAGAGACACAAAACTGACCAACAAACAATAAGGTAGGCAGAGATGAGAACCAAACCTGGTCACAGTAATTGATGAGGGCATGTGAGAGTGCAGGAATGTTTATTCCAGCAGGGTTATCTGGATTGCAGATCTGGGCAGTTGGGAAACCAAGGGAAAAGGGGGAAGCCAGAACCCAAAATATACCAAGACACACACCTGACAAAGCAAACATGGAGATGACAAGAAACAAACCTTGCCAGTCACACTAGCTGATGGGCTATCAAGAAACTACAGCCCCCGCTTTGAGGAACGTCCACCCCGACTTTGCAACTGGTAAGTCTGCAAACGCAGGGGCCGCGGGCTGTGAGGGGTGCGGGAGTCCATGGAGCTGTACAGACCCGCGGAGGGACACGTGGGGGAAGGCGGAGCAGGAGGAACAGAGGGCACAAACACAAAGGTTTACAAAGGGTTCCAGCGGTGTGTAAATCCAGCCCGGTCAGTACCCTTGTCTGGCTCAGCCCCACACCCGATGGCCGCAGTCACTCCTGCCTTCCCATATCTTCTTATTAAAACTTCTCTAAACCACCTCTCTGTGTAATCTCACTCTGCCCTGTGCGTGCTGCAAGGACTCAGTGCCAGATGCTGGGGGGACCTGCGTGTGTGCACGAGTGGAATTTGGGACCAGCCACTGGGGTCAGACCGGGGGTGTGGGCACCCCTGGCCTGTGCTGCCAGAGAATGGAGAGAGTGGGGGATCCCAGTAGTGTGAGCTGGGGCAGGAACAGTACCAAAACTGCTGCTGGGGGTCACCGGCGTGAGCGAGACGAGTGAGGGGCTCAGCTCTGGTGGCTCAAAGAGGGACGAGTGTGTGTGTCCTCCCCAAACCCGGTGTGTGCGGGGTGTGTGTGTGTCACCGCCAGCAAACTTCAAGCTGGGCCGGCCGGCGGGTCGGGGAGCCGGGCTCGGGGCAGTGTGCTGGGCGGGCAGAAGGTCTGTGCCTGTGCTCGGGGGATCAGCGAATGTGGGTGTGCTTGTGAACGTGGAGAGTGTCCCGTGTGCTGCACCAGTGACCTTCTGCTGCTGCCAGTGCAGGAGGAGGAGGGGGCTGGGCTGTCTGCCCTCCTGGTCCTGTCCATCTGCTTTGGGGTGCCGTCGGGGGCAGTGTCTCCTCTGTGGCCATGTGAGTGACCGGCCATGTCAGTGTCCTCTGTGAGTATGTCCGTGTGTCTGTGTGTGTCACGGGGACGCTGGCTCAGCTTCACTTCTGGTTGAGCCTGTAAATGGGAAAAAAGGTCACCCATGTTGCTCAGCCTGGGCTCCAGCAGTGGGGCAGAAGAAGGCCTGGGCAGAAGGCAGCTGCACTCCTTACATGATTTAACAGCTGCATCAGACAGCTCTCCCAAATTGAGTTAAACTATTTGCCTGTGTACAAGGGATACTCAGTGACAAAACCCTGCTTCTTTTCTTTCTGATGCCAGTCCATTCAGTGATCACCTCCACCTACATCATTCGCTAAGTCAGCAAAAATCTTTCTGGTGGATCTTAAGGTGCCAATTCTAGGGCTGAAAATGCAGTCTGAAAAACAGTATGTTTTCTACTCCTCCAAAGAAACTAAGCTGAACTTCATGAGGTTCAGATAAAGAGATAAAAACCCAGATGAAAAGAAACAAAACACCTGTCATAAGATTTTTAATTTTGCGAAGTAAAAGACTAAAATTAGAAAGTGACATTATTAACACCACTTGAATTCATCGCATAGATGATAACAGGACTCCCACAACATAAGCACGTACTGTTTTTTCATGGTAGTATCTCTGTTACAGTGCATATCCATTCTCTGTTCTAGGAACAAAATTAGATTTTGTTTTGAAAAGAGAAAATAAGTTGTACGTTTCCTGTCTCATTTATTTTGGGAATAGATAGTGAATATGATCAAGGCAAAGAATTAAAGCAGAGAAGGAACAGTTTTATGAAAGCTGCTTTAGAGAGCTCAATCTTTATCCCTGTGTTGGCTCCACCATTTCCCATGAATACCTAGAAAGTCTATTTTTTTCCAAAACAAGTAAAATTAGTTTCCTAGTTCTAAACTCCCCTCTAATTTAAGGAGAGTCATCCTTTGAATTCAAAACAAGCTGCATGAAGGTAATTATCATGAAAAAAAAAATTTGCAAGTATCAGTTAATTTCTATTAGATGTTTTTAATACTAACTCTGGGCCTCAGCTAGCACTCTACGGAACAGGGAAAGTAGCAGTTCTTTCAATTCAAAACTGCTGCAAATATGATTTCACTAATCATGAGGAAGCATTTGTAAGGCAGACACTGACAGCTCATTAAAACCACTCTTATTAATCGACCCTTATTAAACAATTCAAACACCAACTTAGCCACCACCTGCGAAACTTGAGAAACCAAATTGCCCTGTCTAGTTCTCAGGGAGCCATGCTGCCACATTCATAAGCAATCAGATAAATACAAGTGCTTAACAAACGGAACCAAATTAGAATAGGGAGAAGACTGAAAACACAAGAATAATTTGGAGAAAACTAAATAATATCCAGCTGTCAGCCACAAAGCCCACACTCTAATCTCACCCATACCCTAACCTCCCATGCCCGCTCTTGAGATATTACTTCTTTTCTCTGTAGCCTTACCACAGTCTTATCAGGTTCTGAGGACTCCAGCAGATTACTATGAACATTCTTGTTGCCTCTTTGGGTTACACTTTGGATTAGATCTTTGAATAGTTACATTTTTATTGCCTTCATTTTTCTCCAATGAATCAAGATTAAGCAAGTTAAGCAACACGAAGGAGAGAAAAATGGGGTAATGGTCAGGCATTCAGTCTCACAGATGAGGCAGCTGGGAATTTTCAGAGCAGTGATCCCTTCTGAAAAGCCACTTGCTGAAAAGCTAACACCTCCCCAGCTGACGATCCTGATGATTGTGCTCCTGCCTTCCAGTCCTCCACATCATGCATACCATCCCTGCAAATTTAACTCATGCACATTTATGAAGTTGCTGCACTCATCACACACTCCCCCACCTCCCCTTACATTAATTGTTTTGGGAACACTTGCTCCACTTTTAAGGAACACATCCTGAGCAGATGGGTACTGCTGCATTCATTCTTTCTTGTCAGGCTCATTGCAGTACATTCCACGGCTGAAAGAAACTTCCTGTTAAGACAGTTTAGCTGACTGAAAGCATTTTGACTTGAAAGAACTCTTACTCTCCCGTTCTGTGGGCTGCTAGCTGAGGCACAAGGTTAGTATTAAAAACACCTAACAGTATTTGGGGTTTTTTTTAACTGAAACTAGATGATACCTTCAAATGGATTAATGGATTTTTTTTCATAATAATTACTGTCATACACCTTTGCTACAGCTCTTTCCGACAAAAAGGTGAAAACTGCCACCAAACTAGTTCCACCTCTTCACCACCAAGAGACTCACATTTATATCAATGGATCCTAGATCAGGCCCTTCAGCTTTTGTCCAATCAGTTCTCAGGGAGGACTGCTTGGAAATGAATCAGGGAGAAGCTTGGGGAAAATAACTAGTTAGATTGTGCCAAAGTCCTGGTTGGAAACACCAAAGGAGGCTCCCTAGAACTGCATTACTGGCCCCTTTTTTACAGATGTTACCTGCCCAGCACAGCTGATATGTGAATAAGGCTTGTTACATGGTCCGCGAGCCCAAGACTCATTAGCTTAAAAAGGCAGACCAATCTATTGAGGTCATACCATAGGAGCAAGTAATAGTTACATTCTCTTCACTCTTGTGTACTGTCGGTTTCCAGATAGCTTGCAGCTTCTACAGATGTAGCATCTTCACAATGCCATCTGCATACAGGGAGGTGATAAGTCTCTCAGATTGACAGGTCTCCAAGATCTCATTTAATAAAGGATGTTTAAGGACAAGACATTGCAAGCCTCAGAGCCTTCTCTCCCTGGGTGCATTACAGTGCAAAGTATTACAGCGTCAGGCACCAAAACCTCTGCATCTTACGCTAAGGTCTGATTACACTGACCCACCACAGAAAAATACTTACTGCTTGTATGTGAGGTGTGACTATGAATGAATCCCAGAAAAACATTCAAAATTCAGTAGTCCACATTGTCATTTATTATTGCAGTCATCTTCTATCTACTAATTTGGGAGAGACACAAAGGCTTTGAGAGTCTGAAACAGTAAGATCCCAGGGATACTGCTTCTAAGAACATTCAATGACAGAGGGTCACAAGTCATACATTCAGATGTTATTTTTCCTTATGTATACCACATCCACTTCAAACAGAGGAAGTTCAGAGTATTCTCTTCAAGTTTCTTCCCTTTAAGAATTATTTTTTTTAACCCTTCAGGCATTTTGAATCCCTGAAAACCTACATGCTCTGGTAGAACCTAAACTTAGTTTCTGGCTCAGAGAGGTCTCTTCTGCAACTTCTCCATAAAAATACTAAGAGCCTGTTTTCTCAACAACTATATATCGCTGAGCTTTTTCAGGTAAGGTTATGAAACAACCAGGGATCAACACTTCTGTTCAGACTGCTTCTCTCCCATTTGTACTATCATTTTGCCATCTTTTAGGCTAACAGGAGCAGTGTTGTCTCACTTCTTGCAGGCACTCCAACTCTATTTTGTCTGCACGCTGCAGTGCTCCCAATGGCACCTTGGTACATTCTTTACAGCACATGCAATTTTTTCCACAGGCTGCAGCACAAAATGAATAGGGCATCAGGGCATTCAGATATTACTCCCGGTTTGCTGTCTGCAGTAATCAGCAAGCATTTTGAAAAGACTATAATTAGTCACTACCAATACAGAGCCACCAGAGTCTCCTTCAGGATCAGAGTAAATTAGTGGCACAGAATCCATTTCCATTCTCACACTGACAACCTAACTCAAACCCCAGAAGCCTTACAAATACACCTTTACAACAATGCTCCCCACTACTGAAAACCTAACAGACTCAGTCAAGTCAAAGCCTATACTGGCCAGTATTTATTTACTTTTTACAAAATTCAAGAATCATGGCACACCCAAGTCCTGGCACCACTTTGACCTTAGTGAGCTTTACTTACATGTTGAATACATTAAAGGAAAAAAAAAAACCGCTTTTAAAGCAAGTTACTGTTGCATATTTGAATTGTAAAGAACCATTAAATTGCTCTTAGGAAATTCAGCCCAGTGATTAAATACAGTTCTACACATTCACAAGGATTTGTAACATTTTATCCAGCACAAGAACTAAACCAGTTTGTAGAACTAAAACATTTTCAAACTCAACTCACGAGTTGGTACATTATGACCATTTTAAATTCCCATTCAATTTTTTATTCTATTTACTGATGTTTAAAACACGGGGTACTACGTTATTTTTGCAATGATGCACTGGGAGATGGCACAAATTCCACTTGAGGTACTTACAATCATGCAAGTTGATGACTGCTGACATGATGTCAAGACACAGAGAACGTACCCTCTCAGGAGCAAAAAAAAAAAGTTGCTTCCTTTATTTTTTTCTGATCATACATTCCCAGACTTCTGAAATACCCATCATGATTCAAAAATGGCACTGCCCTTGAGTAATAGATTAGTACATGCAAGCAGCACAGCAACAGTATATCGCACAATCCCTGTTATTTTAAATATTGTCATTTGTATAGTATACAAATTTGGAAGAGGCATATGGTGGTAAGGGGGACACAAAAATTTTGAAATCTCAACCACTATGCCAAAAAAAGTAACTGTCCTGCAGAGCCTAGACCTTGAAGAGTCACCACTTATACTCTGACCATACTAGCAGTTCACACAGAACACACTTAATGCTGATCTGGTGTGGAACCACCTGTCTGGTGTGCACTCTCGAGTGTATATGTATTGAAGCTGTGCCTCTGCCTATAACAAAGCTATTTTCTTCTTCAGCCATTAACCATCACAGGAAGAAAAAATTACTTTGGGCATTAGCTATTGAAGGGCTGGTGGCACCCCTTCACCCCGTGGAAACAATTGCTTATGGGACATGACCCACATCACAGAGGATATGACTAGTTCCCAGATGAGTGAATAAAATTAAAATCACATCCCTTACCTTTTTCATTTGTTCCTATCTGGAAGAATACTCTTATCAATTCCTCATGCATATTCACTGGTATGCATTTGCATTGTTTCTAAAAGGAGTTTTCTCTCACGTGGCTGACCCTCTGCTGAGGAAGCTTTAATAAGAGTACACAATTTAAGAACACCAACCACGGACTTTAAAGCTTGCTTATCGAGGAGTTATGAAGACCACACAATACACACATAAACTTTGTACTGCCTACCATGTTCAACAAGCCACTTACTATGATGTATGAAAGCTAACTTTTAAGGGTGACTATTGTGGCAGGAGCCCACACATACCAGCACCACCACAGGCTAGGGCTCTTAACATCGGAGCCTTGGGACCACGACCAATAGATGACCACAGTCCAGATCCAACCAGGCTATACAATGGGGCCTCCACCAGAGACCCCCTTTGAGTGGTTCTCCTCGGAGCAGCAGGTCTGTGGTCAGAAGGCCTCTCTCCCCTTGGGACTGGGACACCAATCAAGGTAATGCTGGGGATTGAGTGCCCTCACCCCTGCACTTGGTGAGTGAATACTTCTTCCGGATATCCCTGAGTGAGCCCTTGCCCCTTTTGGGTGAAGATTTGCATCTTCTGGGTACCCTTGAGAGGCCTTCCTTTGTGAGTGAGCATGTGCATACTTTGGAATCACCATTCCTATGTGCTGTTGTTCTTATGTGCTGTTGTGTAGTAATAAATTCCCCAGCTGGTACACCAAACCTACAATTGGCAAACCGTTATTGGAGCATTATTTCAGCAACCCCTGCTGTCTCATTGGTTTTGGCTGTTTGGCTTTTGTTACAAATTAAAGTTTGTTTAAGTTTATTATCTGTGTGAAGCCGTTTCAGAGTGCCTCCGTAAGAACTACCTAAAAATAATTAGAACTACAAACGCTGCAAAAAATAGTAACTTACATAAGCTTTATAACTTTTATAAAAATAGTTAACGTATCACATTGCTACGCATTTTAAAACTTAAGGTTAGTTTTTTTCTATCCATGACTACACAAGATATAGCAATTACATGTACCATTACTGGGACTGACAGGACCCAGTCACAATTTCTCTCATCCTCTTCACTCAATACCAGAAATATATGGCACTATGGTAGTAATATATGGGTTTGGGAATATATTATGTTTTCTTAAAGCACCAGGAACGAAAGCTGTACAGTTCTTCTGGTTTTGAAGCTATGTGGTGTTGAAGAAACTTGAAGATGTGAATCCTCAAAAACTCCAAAGTAAAAAGAAACCCCAATGTTTCCTTTGGTTGACGAGGAGCAAGTTAGAGATCAGTTAGATAAACTGGATATCCACAAATCCATGGGGCCTGATGGGATGCACCCTCGAGTGCTGAGGGACCTGGGGGAAGTCATTGCTGGGCCGCTCTCCATCATCTTTGAAAGGTCCTGGAGGACACATGAGGTGCCTGAGGACTGGAGGATAGCTAATGTCACTCCAGTCTTCAAAAAGGGCAAGAAGGATGACCCGAGAAACTACAGGCCAGTCAGCCTCACCTCCATCCCTGGAAAGATGATGGAACAGCTTGTGCTGGGCATCATCTCAAAGCACTTGGATGAAAAGAAGGTTATCAGAAGTAGCCAACATGGATTCACTAAGGGGAAGTCATGTCTGACTAATCTGATAGCATTCTATGATGAAGTGACTAGATGGGTGGATGAGGGGAGGGCAGTGGATGTTGTCTACCTTGACTTTGGCAAGGCTTTCGACACTGTCTCCCACATCATTCTCACATGCAAGCTTAGGAAGTGCGGGCTAGATGAATGGACAGTGGGGTGGATTGAGAACTGGCTGACAGATAGAGCTCAGAGGGTTGTGGTTAGTGGTGCAGAGTCTAGTTGGAGGTCAGTAACAAGTGGTGTCCCTCAAGGGTCAGTACTGGGTCCAGCCCTGTTCAATATATTCATCAATGATCTGGATGAAGGGATAGACTGTACTGTCAGCAAGTTTGCTGATGACACTAAACTGGGAGGAGTGGCTGACACGCCAGAAGGCTGTGCTGCTTTACAGCGTGACCTGGACAGGCTGGAGAGTTGGGCAGGGAGGAACCTAATGAAATTCAACAAGGGTAAATGTAGGGTACTGCAGCTGGGGAGGAATAACCCCACGCATCAGTACAGGTTGGGGGCTGACCTGCTGGAGAGCAGCTCTGTGGAAAGGGACCTGGGAGTCCTGGTGGACAACAGGATGACCATGAGCCAGCAATGTGCCCTGGCGGCCAAGAGGGCCAATGGCATCCTGGGGTGCATCAAAAAGAGTGTGGCCAGCAGGTTGAGGGAGGTCATCCTCCCCCTCTACTCTGCCCTGGTGAGGCCGCATCTGGAGTTTTGCGTCCAGTTCTGGGCTCCCCAGTTCAAGAAAGACAGGGATCTGCTGGAGAGGGTCCAGCAAAGGGCTACGAAGATGATTAGGGGATTAGAACATCTTTCATATGAGGAAAGGCTGAGGAACTTGGGTCTCTTTAGTCTAGAGAAAAGAAGACTAAGGGGGGATCTTATTAATGCTTTCAAATACTTAAAGGGAGGATGCCAGAGGGATGGGAGGAGTCTTTTTTCAGTGGTGCCCATTGATAGGACGAGGGGTAATGGGCACAAGCTTGAACATAGGAAGTTCCATCTTAACATGAGGAGGAACTTCTTCACTTTGAGGGTAGTGGAGCACTGGAACAGGCTGCCCAGAGAGGTTGTAGAGTCTCCCACTCTGGAGACGTTCAAAACCCGCCTGGACGCTGTCCTGTGCAACCTGTTGTAGGTGACCCTGCTCTGGAAGGGGGGTTGGACTAGATGATGTCCAGAGGTCCCTTCCAACCCTGACTATTCTGTGATTCTGTGTTTTTACGTTTTCAAGTGACAGGATTTTAAAAGAATAGCATTCTTATTCTCTGAAACTTCAAGGCCACCATCAGGACTTCAGACCACCTGGTGCTGGGCTAAGGTTTGTCGCTTGGGTAACACTTCTCATAAACCCAGCCCAAGGCTAGTGAAGTACTCACCAAACATGCTGGAACAACAGTCCCATGCTCATTTCTCTAGGGCTGCCATAGCTTTGATTTCCCCGAGCTTTTCTTAGGCTAAAAGCACACACTTTTATTGGAACTACCTTCTGGCTTGCCTCATCATTCCTACTTCCCTGCTAACTCTTCTTCCCCGCCTCAGCACCTCATTTGCTCCACTTTTCCCAGGGGTGCTGGCATATTCCTTCGCTAGCTGGTTTGTCCTCTCGCTCGCACAGCTGAACACCCGCCTGACCGCCTCCTACCCCCACCGCCGTTCCCGCCGCACAGACAAAATGGCGGGCCGCTCCTTCACCCCTCCGCCAGCTTGGCCCAACCGGCACCAACGCTCCAGCAACGGCCGCCTACTCCAGCGCTGCTCCGCCCTCGCCGCGGCCCTGCCCGCCTCCATTGCCCCCTCGCCCCCGGGAAGACGGCTGCAGTGAGGGACGACGGCCACTGCAGGGACCGACTAAGCACCGGTGTGTACCCCCGGCCTTGCGCCGCCACCGCTCCCTACAGGGCAGGCTCCCCGCCGCGCCGCCCCGGGCACTCACGGTAACGGGGTGCCGGGAGCAGCGACGGCGCCGGACGGGGCCTGCTCTAAGGCGGCTCTGTGCCCGCTGCTCTCCCAGCCGTACACCCCAGACACTCCGCTACCGGGAAAGGAGGCGGGACGGGGGCGAAGGTGGTCGCGAACCCGCGACACCGGGGGGAAGGGGGGAGGTGTTGCGCCTGCGCGGGAGCGGGGACAGGGCCGAGCGGTCAGTCAGTCAGGCGGGAGGGAGGGAGGGCCGGGAGTGGTTATAAGGTCGTTTTGGGGGCCCGGTGGAGAAAGTGGTGTGTGTTTGTGTGTGTCTTTGAGATGAGTCGCGATAGTGGAGCAGGTAGCACCCGCCTAGGGAACAGAAGCTGTCGTTGTTTTGCGCGGGTGGCGGGTGCCAGCAGCGGTCCGCGCGGCCCTGCCCCGGGGGCGGAGGGGTGGGCGGGCGGGGGCGGAGTTACTGAGGTAATCTGTTGCTGTTTGGAGATGCCCCTCAGCCTGCAAAGGGACTTAACCCTCTTGCGATTATTTCTCATTGTTTCCAAAGCTCATTTATTGGACTGAGGTTTTATATTGTTTTGTCGTGTGTGTGCGTGCCGTGTGTGCGTGCCGTGTGTGCGTGCCGTGTGTGCGTGCCGTGTGTGCGTGCCTGCGCCGTGCGTGTGCCGTGTGCCGTGCGTGTGTGTGCCGTGCGTGTGTGTGCCGTGCGTGTGTGTGCCGTGCGTGTGTGTGCCGTGCGTGTGTGTGCCGTGCGTGTGTGTGCCGTGCGTGTGTCTGCCGTGCGTGTGTCTGCCGTGCGCGCGTGTCTGCCGTGCGCGCGTGTCTGCCGTGCGCGCGCGTCTGCCTGCCGTGCGCGCGCGTCTGCCTGCCGTGCGCGCGTCTGCCTGCCGTGCGCGCGTCTGCCTGCCGTGCGCGCGTCTGCCTGCCGTGCGCGCGTCTGCCTGCCGTGCGCGCGTCTGCCTGCCGTGCGCGCGTCTGCCTGCCGTGCGCGCGTCTGCCTGCCGTGCGCGCGTCTGCCGTGTGTGTGTGTCGTGCGTGTGTGTCATGCGTGCGTGTGCCGTGCGTGTGCTTGTGTCTGCCGTGCGTGTGCGCGCAGTTGGGTAACCCAGAGCATGTTTTTCACGTTTAAAGACGCTTCATATTTGTAGCAAAATCTTTTCTCCTTAAGCCTCTTTAAAACTAGTCTTCATTATTGGGATAAAATTTCACTGTATTTGGAGATGTGTGGGATAAAGATTTGGTTGGGAATAACAGCGTGGTACCAATTATAAGAATTTCACTGTGATGTCCATAGTTTTGGTGACAGTGTTGGTTATCTGTATAGCGTTATACTTAATACTTTTACTTACATCCTTTTACTAATGGTGGATATGTTTTCAGGCATTTTTGTTCTCTAACTTAGTTGACATAATGGCAGACTTTGAAAAGAACCTCCAGCAGGATATGATTTCTCAGCTGCATAATTTTGCTGCTGTTGGAGATGTAGCCAAACTGAAAGCACTGCTCAGTCATTCTCCGTCACTTATCAACGTAGCTGCAGACAATGGCTGGACGGCCCTGATGTATGGTGCCAGAAATGGACACTTCGAGGTTGTGCAGATTCTTCTTGAAAAAGGGTAAGCTGTTTAGTAGATTCCATTGAAGAGTTCTTGCCTGAATCCATTTCTGCATATTTCAACTTGATCTCAGAAAAGTAAATTTACCTGACAGATGGTGGCAGAAATTTCAGGGTTAAAAAATAGGAAACTATACTCTGTGTCTGTTTATAACTGGATTCTGCTATTGCATCATGCTTTCCATATTTGCTAAGAAACTCTTTAAAAGTTATGAACAGCTCTAAAATTATTCTTTTCATCTTCAAAGATATATTGTCACTCCTCTCAGAGACCAACAGAATAGAACAAAGTTTGTATCCCATTCCAGCCACTGTGCGGAGTATAAATTTGGTATATTTGATTGTTCCATTTAGGCTTTTTGTCTAAACTTTACTTGTAATCCATGTGTATCTGTGTTACAGTGAAGAATGTTGCTGACATACAGGCTGTTAAGTAGGACATGACAGACACACCTTTACCAAAGTTACTGATTGATGAATTTCATTTGTCTCTTATTTTTTGGACAATTCACTTCTTCCTTGAGCTGTCACATATTTTCTTCAGTCAGTATGACACCAACCGTCTTCACTGCTTGTCAAAAACTTGCTATCATATTTGTTGTTTACCCTCAAGTCAGCTGTTTTTTTTTTTTTAAGACACTCAGAAAAGCAAAGAATGCTTCACCGTTCTCCTAGAAACCACAAAGAAGATTCTCCTGAAGCCTGAATAAAGTCAGGATCCAAATATTTCAAAATGAAGGGTGAGAGTCAGGTGTCGCAGTTCAACTGAGTTCCACGTTAGTCAAGCCCAGTATGTTCCTTTGTGCATCCCTAATTACAGAACCAAGCAAGTTCAGTTCATTTTGTAATTATGAGTAATCTCAGGTACAGCATTCCACAGCCTCCAGTGATCATCCCACCCTTTCATTTTTTTCAGTCCTACCCAGATGCTGTACCTTTTGCTGGGGCTCAGCATGGAGCGTCAGATGAACTGCAGTTCTGTACCATATGAGTAAATTCTAGCAGGTAGAGGAGTATCTCAGTGCCAGATTTTGTGGATTGAAATAATCTGGGTATTGAGGAATCTTTTGAGAGTTTGGGGAATTTACCAGTTTGGTAAATAGGATAACAGTTTTTTAAACTGTGCTTACTGTAAAAAGAGTGAATATCTGCTTGTAAATGTCCTTTACATTCTCTTAAGCAATTGAATATAGTTCCTGAGGTGGTATTGTGGCCTCATTGGTCTCATTTTATTTAATGCTTAGTTGTAATACTCATTTGGCCAAATACAGTTGCTGGCTATATAAATGTGAATGTCTGTGAAGGTAATATTACATTATATCCAAACACTCATCCTGGAAAGATAGTAATTTTTTTTTTTATGTTCATCCATGTTTGAGAAAAGCTGCAGGAAATGTTTGTAGACTGGAAAAAAAGATCTTAGTGGTCTAAAGAGTTCAGGCCACTGTTGTGGACACTGAATAGCAAGCAGCCTGATCACAGTCTGCACGTTCCTGAGCAGATAGAAGGGGGAAGACAAAATCAGAACAAAATTCAGTGGCTGCGAGATAGGAAATTAACTAGGGAATTAGGCAAGATTTTTCTAAAGGAGACTTAATCTTTGAAGATAAATGGGCAGCAGCAGTTTCTTTAGCACCAAAAACTTGTAAATTAAGTTTTGAGTGCCTTTCTAAAATAGACTTAGACTCCTTCAAAAACTACTGAGGTTAATATAAAATCTCAAGTCAAAACAGTCTTGCCTGTGGTACAGTTAGCTGTGTATCAGCAGATTAATATATTGCCGTCTTCTGGTTTTAAAAACTGATTAGTCTGGCCCCACATCTACTGTGTATTTTGTAGTTTACAGTGGAATGTCTGTTTTACTTATCCACGTGAGTTAAAATTGACAAAAAAAAATGAAAGTGCGTTATTTTTGACATCGCAATCAACCCCAGTCAATTTCAGATGTTGGGGGGGGAGGAGCTGATATTTAGTTATGTCATGGGACAATGTTTCCTCATCTGTGTCATTCTGCAGACACTTTAGTAGCAAAGAGACCCACACAGGGACCAGCACTGCAGTTGTAAGGGTGCTAATTCTCTCACTAAGCAGAGGCTGTACTCTTGATTCTTATTTAATGGTAAATACATTACTGTAAATGTTTTGATGCTGCTTTCAGTAGCTTCTAGAAAGTAATGCTAGTTAAACTAGGTTGGGTTTTTTTTTTTCATTACTGATTATTCAGAAGAGACGTGTAGTCTGACTTTCAAAGTTGTATCTGTAAATGATTTTTTTTTGCTTGATGCAATGTGGAGGATTTTCATTAATTTATTGTTGTTGTAGTATTGCATGAACCTTGGTAAGTGATAATCTGGAATGGATCAACAAAAAATTGGAATCAAAACAAAATGAAGTATGATTACTTTTCATTACAGTAATGCTAAGTATATATTCTAAAGAGTGCCCCAGTATAGACAGAGTGTCTAAAAGTTCTTGCACACTAATAGTATGGGATGTATATGCTGTAAGTAAGAATAATACAGCATCAGGACACTTCCTAAAGGTATTTACCCTGGTGACCACTGTTCTTTTCTGTTTCTCTAGGTGTGACAGGTCCATCGTTAATAAATCAAGGCAGACAGCTCTGGACATTGCTAAATTTTGGGGGTATAAGCACATAGCTAATTTGTTGACAAATCTGAAAGGTGGGCAGAGCCCTAATTTTCTGTCAAATGAAGTGAAAGAATATGAGAATTACTTTGGCTTGACGCTTCTGGACAGAAGGACTGATAAAAGAACAGATTCCAAGTGGCTAAGCAAAAAACAAAGCCATCCAACGACATTATACATCGTCTTCTCAAATCTGAGTCCTTTCGTCACTTTGGGTGGGAGAATAGAGAGCTCCCGGAAGCCAGAAGTAAAGCTTTGCAGGCTGTACCACAAGGATGTGGAGCAGTGCATGAACCAAACTGAAGAAGGCACCTTGATTTTTCTTGGAGTTGAACTTCAGTCCCACATGAGCATGCTAGCTCCTTGCAATGGAAGAGCTCTGCAAGACAATGAAGAGGATGGGTTAGTCGCTTGGTTTGCTCTTAGCATAGATTCTGCTTCTGCTGAGAAATTTAAACAGAAGCATGAGGGCTGTGACTTTCTTCATCCAGCAATGCCAGCACTACTACTACTACCTGAAAAAGAAGCTGGTAAGATGCATAAAATGCAGCAGTTATCAAATGTGTAATTAGAAAGATACACTTTGGGATTCACTGAGGTATAATGCAAGGACAAAGCCACTGCAAAGGAATCTGGTATTTTCAGTGGCTTTAGAAATATTTTAAAAGCCTGTCAGTCATTTTGTGAATAATTTTGTATGTAAGGATATGTGCAGTTGCAAGGGTTAATGTGTGCAATGGCAAGTATTAGACTGTAAAATTTATTGAACATCATGGTTTTAGAAATGGTACTATTTAAATATTAATGCATGCACATTAATATTCTAAAATCAAGAAAAAAATCTGTCATTACTAATTTTTCATTACAAGAAATGAAACTAAGTCCTTAATGTATGTTGCATACTCATCTGAGAAGGAGACAGTGTGAGCAAGTGTTGGAAAGTCAGGATCCCAAAATGAATTAATGTCATTAGGGACATGTTAACAACTGCTGTTTTAACAGTTTTGCTTTTACAAAATGATAAAGGGCAAGCTTGACTTGCACCTGAAGTTTAAATGGATTATGTCAATACCTGTAGTAGCCCTAAAATGGTCAACTGGAAAAGGTATGATATATAATTCTGGCAGTTTGCCCAGAAAAAGTAACTTTTGTGAGAAACAGGGCATATTGATCCAGGTGAATATATTTCTGAACACATAAATTGGTCAGTAGCTATTTAGTACTGTCTTCTTTTGTATGTGTTGTGCTACAAAGAACAAGATCTGAATAACTCACATTGCTCACCTTCTCTTGTAGTAGATTACAATTCAAGCCATAGTCTTACTTCGATTTTTATGTTAAGCTTTACTACTTGCTTTTTCAATACTGTTAAAAGCTTGCATGAATTAGTGTTTAATTTTGTGTATTTTCAATGTATTCTTTTAAAGGAGTAGTAGCCCAGGCTAGATCTGTTCTAGCATGGCACAGCCGTTACCGATTCTGCCCAACATGTGGCAGTGCAACCAAGACTGAAGAAGGGGGTTACAAGAAAACTTGCTTAAAAGAAGATTGTCCAAGTCTCCAAGGTGTTCACAACACATCATATCCAAGAGTTGGTGAGAATATTGTGGGATAAACTTGGTCAAAAGTGACTTGTTCATACTATTACATACCTGTAAATCAATTTCTTTTTAGGTATTTCAGCTGCTTGCTTCTGTCCCTTGTCTCTCCCCGGAGTAAGTGCATCTCAGATCTATTTAGGATTAAGTAGCTCAGGCTTCTCTTTCTTGCAGTAGTCTGTGACAAAGAATTGCTGTAATGGTACCAGTCTTTATTCCAATGGAATAGTATCAATTAGAAGTTCCAACAACATAAATGAGACATTAACAATACAAAGAGTCACATTTTCCCCTGCATGTTGTTTTCTCACCTTATGCAAGCCATCTGAGCTTGAAATACCTCTGTATCAAATTTGATCCTGTATCAAATTTCTGATACAGTGCTCATTTTCCTGTAACGCCACTTTCACTGTATTAGCCATCTCCACTGACTTTCACTATTCATCATTAGTCGCAAACTGCCAGGCCTATTTCTGCTCAGAATATAAGCTTGTGTAGACAATCTTTTATAGCTCATTTTGTTCATGTGTTCCAAAGGAAGTGAACTACATTACTGATGGAGAAACAAGGAAGGAAAAAGAACTTACCCTTTTTTTCTCAGATCATTTGGTGGCTCTTTGATCACCTTTCCTTCCCCTACCCTGTCTTGTATGTGTGCTGCATTTCTGAATTTCATGCTCTCTTACATGCTCGAGGTATATCTTTGCAGTAATCAAAGCAATTCTGCCATATTCTTCTGTCTTATGGACTATAGTGAAGCTTGCTAAAACACTAGTGGCTGTTTCTTTACAGCCTCTAGCACAACAGACTTAGGAAAGACTGATGAACCAGCATTTTCTACTGATGCTTTTCTCTGAAGAAAATTTGCAGACAGGAGCAGTGCATATTCTACACTGTGCCACATGGCAGATATCTTTGAGCAGGACAACAGTCTTTGAAATTATTGTTTATAGTGGTTGCTTAATCAAGCCTTTTCATACAGAGAAAATACTGGTGTTTTTGACCAAAAAAACCCCTATGAAAAACAGTAGCAAGAGAAAAAAGTATATAAAGGCAGAGGTAGATAGAAAAAATTAAAAACAAAACAGTGAGATACTCAAGAGAGATAACAGTAAAAAAGGGAGAAAGATAATAAATAAACACTGTGCAGAAAGGCATGACAAAAAGGATGATACCAACAGGAGAAGGTATAGATGCATAAAATGACCAGAAGTGAGAAAGTAGGTAGAAGTGCAACATCAGATGAGAGATTGATAGCAAACAGTCAACAAAGAAAAAGTTGAAAGTGTAGTCAGTATTTACATTGTAACTAGAGTATCTGTCTCTTTTTTGGTTTTTCAGTCAAAAGTACATTCTTCAGGCCTGTATTTTTAAAGGAGTTGATAGTAAACTGTTTTTGTTGCAGAAGTAATTGCTATGTGCTGGATGCATAGCCAGGTTGGTATTGCTGATACTTTAAACAGATTGTGTGCTTTGGTTGCAAGCAGTTGATGTCCTGCATTTCAAGTCTTGGCTAGTAAACTGCTTCTGCTAAGCATGTATGTTGCAAAACAAAATAATCAGTTATCTTGCAGAGGGGAAAAAAACAAAGTGAAATAAAATAACTTGCTCTGGGCATCTACACAATTCTGATTTCAGTCACTTAAAGGTATGTTATTTGTATTTGCATGCATTGATTATAGAATAGCCTGAAATTTGTTACTGCTTTTAAGTCCATCAAATGTCAAAGTATTTTCTTTTCATGTCCCTTGCAGATCCTGTTGTAATAATGCAAGTCATACATCCAGATGGGAACCACTGCCTTTTAGCTAGGCAGAAGAGCTTTCCCCCAGGACTGTTTACCTGTCTTGCTGGATTTATAGAACCTGGTGAGTACCAATTGGTCTTTCTCACATATCTGTGTTGTACATTGAGAATAATGTAGAAGTATGTTCGGTGTTATGTCAAATATGTTAAGTTTTTGCTTCCTGTTAGATAAGTTATTATAATAAATATGCCTGTTCTGTACTTTCCAGCAGCTGATTTATAAAAAAAGAAAAGTGCAACTTGAGTAAATACAATTTAAAAACATTTTTCTCATCATGCACTCTTAAATTACATATTTAAGTGGAAAAACATTTTGAGACACATATAAGTTCCTTTCTGTGGTGATACTTAGATAGGAATTCCAGCATAGGAAAAATTTAAAGTTAAAATATAACTTAGTTAACATAAAGTTATGCTTTCATGTTTAGGACCTGATTGATTATATGGAACATAAGCAGAAATTATATAATTTTGAAAGAAAAGAGGTATTTTGCTAGCTGTGTTCAGCAATAATAGTTGGAATTATTTACAATTATTAGTAGCAGAACAATTTGTGAAACTTTCTTATATTGGGAATATATCTTAGTCACCAGTGAAATTATAGTGTAAACTATATTCAGTAAATCTGTGCAGGTGGAATATGATTACAGCACGAATAAGTTTGTTCAGGTATCATTTGAAAAAAGGCAAGATGTTTATTTCTCCCCTCCTTTCTTTCTTACGATAGTCATGGAATGGTTTAGGTTCAGATCACCTGGTGCCAACCCCACTGCCATGGGGAGGGACACCTTCCACTATCCAGGTTGTTCAAAGCCCCATCCAGCCTAGCCTTGAGCACTTCCAGGGATGGGGCCTTCACAGCTTCCCTGGGCAATTTGTTCCAGTGTCTCACCACCCTCATAGTGAAAATTTTCTTCCTGATATCTGTTCTAAATCTCCCCTCTTCCAGTTTGAAGCTGTTATCCCTCGTCCTATCACTACATGCCCTTGTAAAAAGTCCCTCTCCAGCTTTCGTGTAGGCCCCCTTCAGATGCTGAAAAGTTGCTATAAGGTCTCTCTAGAGCCTTCTCTTCTCCAGGCTGAACAGTCCCACTTCTCTCAGCCTGTCCTTATAGAAGAGGTGCTCCAGCCCTCTGATCATCTTCATGGCCCTCCTCTAGACCCGCTTCAACAGATCCACGTCCTGCATATGTTGAGGGCTCCAGGGCTGGGCGCAATATTCTTCTGCCAGCCTTACTACTTTCTGATACTGAATTCAAGTATGCACACTGAAATTTAAGAGTAGCTGATTTTACCATCAGCTTCTAATCAGCTGCATTTAGCTGAACTAAAACTTCTATCCCTGATGCATGGACCGTCTGCTTTAATGAACCTGTAATCAGTGATTACAACACATTACATATATGCATATGTAAGCCTGTGACCATCAACACTCCACATGTAAATCAAGCAGTTTTCTATGCATATGGAAGTAAACCTTTCCATTGCAGTTTAAGTTTGGAGAATTGTCTGTATGTGTTAAGACAGTGAATGAGTGAGTAATACAATGCAGAAATGTGTGCAAGTCTTCTTAAGTACCTATTTTCTTACTATTGTAATTTAAAATATTGATTTTCAAGTTATATTACACACTGTTGCAGTCATACTAAAAATCTAAAAACTAACACAATGCAATTTATACGTGAACAGATCATCATTTCAAAAGTAATAACAGGAACAATGTATTTCCTACCCAATTTTTGACATTTTAGGTGTGGTAATAATAGTTTGCGTGTATGATAAATTATAAATTCAATAAATAAACATTATGATGGAGAAATTATCATACATTATTTTCAAAGTTCCATTTTGCCTTGTTGGATAGTTTTACCTTAGACTTTTGTATCTTGTGCTTAAGGTCTGTGAACTAGATCATTATAGACAATTGTCTTGGCCAGTTTCAGATCTTTTGAGTCAGTTCAAAGCACTGGATGTAATTGTCGCTTGGAGTATTTTGATCGGCTGCTTGTTCTTTGCCCTTTTTGATTAGGCGAAACAATTCAAGATGCTGTTCGAAGAGAAGTAGAAGAGGAGGCTGGAATCAAAGTTGGCCATGTTCAGTATATCTCTTGTCAGCCATGGCCATTGCCCTCCTGCCTAATGATTGGCTGCTTAGCTGTTGCAGTGTCTACAGAAATTAAAGTTGACAAGAATGAAATAGAGGATGCCCGCTGGTTCACTAGAGAACAGGTAAAGTTCAATTTAATTTCCTTCTTATATTGATTAGTCTGTGACTGTATCGGTTCTGGCATACAATAGATACTTGCTTTTTTTCAGCAAGTTGAATGAGCATATATACTCTCCAATTTATCATACTACAATTGCATTATATTGTAATTGTAGAATACGCACAACCAGACAAGGCAGATATTCACAGTAACTTCTGAGTCACTTGCAAGCCCATTTTATGACATTTTTGCCAGTTAGCTCTTCAACTTTTGGGAGATATCCAAGTTATTGATATTTTAACCCACTTTCTCAGCAAGCCTGTGCTTTTCATTTTGGCAGAACTAATATTTAATAGTGTTCATCATCTGAATTCCTCCGAACAGGCATGCTACCAGATTTGCTGGGAGGGGACTGGTTTGGGTAAAAACTCTGGGAATGCACTAGTTTGAACATCTTTTTCCATGCAGTACTATTTTAATACCCTGGTATTGAATGCAGTTTACTATGCATTAAAAGGAAATTCTACACTTAGCTTTCCTGAATATTTAAAATATAGTCAAATAAAAGAGAGGATAAAAAGTCTTTCACAGAGATATTTAAGTTCATGAGTGGAAAAAAGAAAGATTGCATACACAGTGTAGCCTTCACAGGTTTTTGCACAGGCTACTTACAAGCCTAACTTTTAATAACACTGTACTCCTGCCTAGCAGTTGCAAGTGTTTTGACTCTTGTAAGTCATCTTGAAAGCAAAGGTAGTCACCTACAATCTCAATGTATTACTGACAACACTGAGAGCATTATTTTAAATGAAATACAGCTATTCGTGCTGTATTCATGCAGGTTAGTCTAGAATTGGAAATAAATGTATGTCAGAAATGTGCTAAACTAAAAGTGTACTCCTGTGTTGCTTGCAACTGCTTCAGAAAATCAACAAAACACATTTCCTTCTGCACTACATGTGGGGGGAAAAAACAAGAATTTTGAGAACGGTATAGAGCACCATCTGGTGGTCTTTACCGTAAAAAGGCTTCACAAAAACCTTAAATGTGTTAACGGTCAGTCTCCACAGTTGTATTAGAAAGAAGGTATTCTTTGGGTAACATTTGAGATCAAAAATGTCAGCATTCACACAGAATCCTGTGTTTTTTCTCTGCATCTATCTAGTGGCTCTTTAATAGCTATAGTAATAATAGACTGATGTGTCATCATAGTAAGATAATTCCTGCGTTAATATAATGTTAGATTCTGTATAGTTTATAATATTATCTTCTAAATAAAATAATCTGTCTTTATTGCAGATTGTGGAAGTTCTCATTAAAGGAAACCGGCGTTCTTTCTTTGTACCACCAAGTCGAGCTATTGCGCACCAGTTGATAAAACATTGGATTGGAATAAATGCTAATCTTTAATTCAAATAATTGATTTAAGTTAAATTACTTCTAGTGAATGCTAAATTTGGAATAAATTGGAAAGAATTGTTTATCTAGTAAATGTGCAACTACATAAATTTTTGAGCCTTTCCTTTGTGTTCTGAGCTAAACTATGCATACCTTTGTAGGTTTCAGCTCTGAGTTTAAACTGGACAACAAACCAGTGATTATCCCAAGAAAGCAAGCAACAGATAGCTAAAATTGCTACCTTGTTGTGCACAGGCTGCCTCTTCATATTAGAATAAAATTATTATGCTTTTTGCTATTATGCTCTTAATGTTTGATTTGGCCTTTCCTGTCCCCTACTGGAAGGACTCACAGCGTTACAACAAGGCCTGACCTTGCCTACTGTTTAAACTCTGCATTTACATTGTCCTATTTTGGCTTAATTGTTTCTTAATTGTAGTACTTTATATCTTTTATATTAGTAGTCCTCTAAGCAGAGTATTTACTGCCCCAGTCTTATTTGGCCTGCAGTTACCAAATTGTATGTCAGCCTGAATTTAAAAGTATAACACAATACTCTGTTTATGAACAAGGTATTGGAGAACCATCCCCAAAAGCCTAAACACTAGACATTTTTGTAAGATAATAATGTACTTATTGACTATAGAGGGTGAGTTATTTCATTCTCTAATAAGTAGAAATGGAACTGTAGAGTAACGG
This sequence comes from Vanellus vanellus, assembly GCF_965231255.1. Lineage (NCBI taxonomy): Eukaryota > Metazoa > Chordata > Aves > Charadriiformes > Charadriidae > Vanellus > Vanellus vanellus. The sequence continues at coordinate 28,700,488 of NC_138908.1, forward strand.
AGGACAAAAGTAGATATATTAAATGAGATGTAATATCTCAAAATATGTACAAAGTTATTTTATGGAAATGGAGACACTAAGATTCTTACTGCTGTTAAGAATTTTACAGCTGGAAGAAATGCATTAACTCCAGCTGTAAGACTGGGAAAACAGTTGGTATATTAATTAAAATCTTTACTTATGTATATTTAATGCTACAGTTCAGATTTGTGCCTTAACTTACTGTTATTGAAAAGAATGTTAACTTAATATTCTTTCAAAATGGAAGGTTATAAAAGTATACTGGTTTTATTATTAATGTCATTATGTAATGGTCCAGTAGCCTGTGATTATGCAGTCATTGCAGTAATATAAAAAGAAGTGCAAATGACCAGGAGGCAATACAACGATAGTCATAAATATTAACTTATTATCATATGGTGATTTGTTTATTCAGAGTAATTTCAATATTTTTTTTAATCAGTGAATGATGTCAAATTTGTTTCAAAATTCTATGCAAACTGGAATAAGTAAAAAAGTTTTACAAATATTAATAGTTCTTTTTCTTCCGTCCAGTGTCAGACTATGCTCAGCAGCTCCTTTTTGTTTTTTAAGGCAGCACAAACCAAACTTTAAGGCAAGAAGCATTTCTGACAGACTTGGGACAGCTGACAAATCACTACATTGCTTCATTCTCTCCCTTGTTTCAGCTATACCTACAAATGGAGAAAATCAGGTTATCTGTTGAGCTGTCTGGAAGTGAGAAGGAAGCAAGACACTACTTCCCTTAAAAAATTGCTTTTACAGAGAAGGGGAAATATGAAAAGCTGTCATGGACTACAGCTACCAGCAGGACAGCATGTTTTCAGTGGAATTAATCTTTTAAACAATTGTGGGAGAGAAGGAAGCCTTGTTGCAGGTTCTTCATACAAGTAAAGGAGAACATTGGACAGTATGCCAACAGCGGTGGAAGCTAAGCAATGCAAGGAATTTTTAACTAGTACTATGATGATTGCACATTAAGAGAGATGAACAAGGAAGGAATGAGGAGCACATAGAAGAGGGAGGATAATCCAAAAAGCACATGTACCATAAAGATAAATAATTTATCATATTGAGGTAATTAAAAATACATGTATAAGAACCAACCTAATACTAGTTTTTCATGTAGGAAATTACAGTGGGTTGCTATAGAGGTGGGTTTGTAATTCAAACTCAGAAGAAAGTGTCCATACCCAATACTGATGTTAAGAATCAGACTATTTTTTTACTGAGAATCTGCATAAATAATATCTATCTGCAATTACAATGCTAATAATTAATTTGAAAAAAAAAATCATTTTACTGCATGAAAAAAGCAGAAAAAGGAGAGTTTGAAAAAGAAAACAACACTTTATTACTCTCGAACTCAGATATTACTGCTTTAACATTTCTAATAACTTCTGGCGTTGCAGTAATTTTCTATATATATACATTTTCAAAAGCTAAACCAACTTTCTTTTCTTTTTTCCCTCCCCAACAGATGAACCAATCACAGAGAAGATGACAAACACCCCTTGTTTAAGAAAACTATGATAATTTTAATCTCTTATTTAAAGTGAAACTTTTCCTGGGTTTTTATTGCTTAATTTGACCTGGTTGTAGGCTTGAGTTTTATTTTGAAAATACCTATGCATAGGAATTCTGTGAGGGATAGTTCCTGTTTGCAGATTACATATGAAATATCTAATTGAAGAGCCAAATGCTGTAGTTATTGAGCAACTAGAGCAATTTAGAAAAGTGCCACATTAAATTTAGCAACAATTAAACAGACTGTAGTGGTTCTGACTGGAGTATGGTCAGGGCAGCACCTTCGTAAGATTTGGATTATTTGCTGTATTGAAAAGACTGCAGCTTTTCAAGCAAGCTATTTGTTACCACTAAGTTAATGGGGTACAGAAAAAAACCAGTATTCCTTAAACCACTAAAAATAGAGAGGTTTTGTTCACACTGTGTAATAATGATCTCACTCTCTTCTCCCTTGCTTCTACAATGGTACTAGAGCAAAAAGAATACTCATTACATGTAGATGTACACAGCAGAAAATTCTGGAGATGCCTTTTTTTCCCAGTTTGCCTGTACACTAATGAGAATTAACTTCTATTCAGCATACGATTTGTAAATATTCTGTATTTTATCTGTTTTTTAAATTAGAATAATTTACAAGTAATAGAAACAGTAATTTAATGAAGTGGAAAAGAAAGAGATGAAGTGTTTAAACACAAACCAAAATTGATACTACTAACCAAGCTGTAAGCTCATGTGATGTAATGACATCTCATGTAAGCTCATCTAAGCACAATACTGATTGTGAGATATTTACAAACTTTGCATCAGTCCCTATAAGCATACTTCTTTTATCTCATTTTACATATTTGATATAAGTAAACATGTAAAATAAAATCATTCTAGTGTTGATGCTGTAGCATGAACATTATATTTTTTGTTTTCTGTAGGAATATTGCCAAGTTGGTAAACGATTATCTTGAATTCTACAACATGTGAAGGAAAAAGGGGTGGATGTCAACAGGCTGATTAAAGGTAGACCAGTCGTGATGCTTCATGGAATTAAATATACTAATCTGATTCTGAGCTTAGGAGACAGAAATAGAAAAAGAAGTGGAGCAAGACTGTGAACGACACTGCTCCCTCTTTTTATCTTTAATTTTAATTAGGTAATCTGGTTGATTAAGACTTCTCAGGCAAACCTGACATTTTCTAAAACCCCAGTAGGTTGAGTTATTTTTCTTACCTGCTTTAGCTGTTAAGAGTTAAAGAACTAGTAGTCCTTTATTGCTTCAGTGATTAGAAGGATATGTGTGTACAGCATATCATTGCTGACTGGGGTTGACAGTACAGAAGTGGATAAGTCCAAAGGAAAAAAAAAATTGAACTTGTTATCCTATTAAGCCTTAGCAAGACAGCAAGCCCATCCTTCATGAGCTTAGAAAAGCAAACTATTCACAGAGAGGCCATAATAGCAAGCAAGTATCTGAGGAAAATGAATGTTGGCTCATAGTAAGTACAAACATTTTTCTTCCCCCCTCTCCCCCCTTTTTTGTAAACGACACCCTGTCAGGTAGTATTCTGTAGATACTAATTGTTCTAACACATAGCTTTTGTAAAATGTGGGATTTCTGGAGGTTTTTATACAGTGGATAAAGTTTGAAGAATGTCAATTATAGTTCAGTATAAGTCTAGTTTTCTGAATAAATAAGAATGATAGTTTCCTAAATAGAAGGGATTTTTCAGATGTATTTTTGATTGTGAGTAAATAATGTTTTTCCTAAATGATAGGGATTTTTGATGGATTTTTGATTCGTAAGACTGTGTCATTTTAGCGTATAGGGACTAAAAGTGTAGTAGTATATAATTTTAGAAGTGAAAGCCTACCTGAATGAACTTCAGTTTGTTATTTGTATTGTCTTTCTGCAACTAACATTTCTGATGTGGCATGCTGTGATGAGACTACAGGGTTATTAGTCAAGAAGGAATATTACATATTGTTCAGTAGAGAAGCTTACAGACTCATTTTGCAGCACTTAAATAAGCCTGGATAGTAAAGTTTTTCTCCTACCACTTCATCATCCTGCATACTAAGCTACCTTTTAGTAAAGTACTTTCTTATTTCTTTTTAAGGAGAGAAACATCCTAACACTGGAGCTTTCCCAGTTCAGTGAAGAATTGTAGACGTTTTCTCAATGTACCTGCTAAAACTAAAAAAGAGCCTATGAAATAGTAAAAATCCCATTTTTTGTCATTCTGAACCCAAATTGCTCCTAATTACTGCAGTGCAAATTGTTCTTTTGGAGAAAGTGACCCTGAAAACTGCATAGTCAGAAAATACGGTATTTCTAGTTTCCCAATTTTAGATGCCTGAAATCAAATCCTATCAGCTAGGATAGGGTTTTTTACCATTATTTCATTCTATGAGAAATTAGATGTTTCTCAATTGTAGTTTATATTTTGTAGTCATAGGCATTTTCAAAATAAAAAGCTACCTCATTTTCAAAGAAAATTGTTATAGTGTACAACTATGGCACAGGTTTCTTCTGGTGAGCTGAGTCAAGTATAATCAAAGATTTTGGATTTGCATTATTGCTGTTATAATGGGTGAACAATTCTGAAGCTCAAAAAAGTTGAATAATTCAGATTGACAAAGAATTGTAGTACTTCATTGACAGTAACATCTTGGACCATAGATATTAGATTTCATTATTGGAGATGGTCCTGTATTATAGTGAGATTTCTGCTAGCTTCATGACCAGTTGCCCCATCACATTGGAAGGTTATTTCACTTACCTGCTTTCATGTTTTATGCTGACAAAGCATGAATTACATGCCAAAACAGAAATTAAAATGGACTAAAATGCAAGATAGTGCACTAAATATCAGAAAGACAAACTCACTGACAAGAAGAGGACTAATCCAGCTAATGTTCATAGAATCACAGGATGATAGGGGTTGGAAGGGACCTCTGGAGATCATCTAGTCCAGCTTCCCTGCCAAAGCAGGTTCACCTAGAGCAGGTTGGACAGGAATGCATCCAGGCAGGTTTTGAATGTCTCTGGAGAAGGAGATTCAAATTAGCAGTTTTTCCTTTGGTCTCTAAAACAGGAATAGCAGAGATCCAACAATGTAAACAGAAATGGCAAGTCATGGGAATTTTTTTAATATATTATCAGAACTTTTGCTGAAGATGAAATAATTTTATCCATTACGACAGAGATATAATGCACAATGAAGTATGTTCTCTGCCATTTTTTAAAAATATGTTTTTTACATAGATGATAATAAATACACAAACATCCATTGCATTAAACTGATACCACTGGTAAAATCTGATCAGTAAGTTGAAATATTTGTTATGCAGTACTAGTGTTAAAATCGTCGCATGATCTCCGTATGCACCATTTACAGCACAGAGGCTACCTACTGGTTCTCCATTTTGTTGCAGTGGAGAACAGTGCATATCTTTAAGTGAGGGTAGAAACGAACAATGATGATGCAGAAATGAAACATCTCCGAAATATGAAATAAATGCATGCACTTATTAATACATTTTTTCTTGTGGCAAAAGTTCAAAATAATTAAACAGAAAACAAGATTGGCTTAGTAAGTAGGCAGAAGCTTTGTAAGAAAATTAGTTTTTTCTGTGGTTTTGCAGAATTTAAGAACTGAAAGCTGGACTTATGACTTGACTTCTCCCTAAAAAGGCAGAAATGCTTGTGCATATATAGCCTATGATAGCTGAACTATTTTTTAGTATGACTTTGCTGGCATTTGCATTCTCAGTTATAATAATTTTGAAAACATTTGACTGACTGCTACTTTATTAGCATTTTTTAAAACTGAAGTGAAGAGCACTCTGCCTGCAGGAAGGTAACATAATGGTGAGAATAGTATACCCCTTATTCCTTAAAAAAAGATTGGTCAAAACTATTTAGCACTTTGTCTGGCTATGCTTTTCTAAGTGTTTCATATGGATGTGGTATTCTTATAGCTGGTTGGATCCTGCCAGATAACTACTGAGTTCCATTTGAAGGGAAGCTGATTCTTTGCAGCCATATAATTAATGTTTTAATTAATTTTTTTTAAATACTTTAGGGTCCTGTTACAGCTCCTGTAGATGGTTGCTTGCTTCCTTTGTTCTAGACATTTTGCAAAGACATTTTTAAAGACCAGTCTTTTCTGGAAAACATATAGACAAAACTATAACCAATGAAAATAAGGTACAGACCAGCTGAGGCAGAGAGGAAAAAACACTACTAAGACAGGCATTTTTGATAACACATCGCTTTTTTTGCATGTGTTTGGCATAAAATATGTTCTTTGGCAACAGTACGGCAGAAATGGGTATTCAGAAATTATTCCAATAAGGTAATAGTGGGAGTTTGATAAAGAGATTTAGAGAATCTTTTTAGAAAAAAGGCAAAAAAATGGAACGTACTTGAATAAGATATACTTGATTGAAGTTAATAAGAGGTAAATCAATGATAAGCCATTTTTGCCTGTGTCTGTATGGAATTACTAGGCTCTCCACAGTTCATGCTAATGACATTGTCTCTGTTAAAAGTAAATTATCTGCAGGGCATCTGCCTCAATGCATAAAAGCTAGTACAGGCAGTATGCCACAGAACACAATCAGTAAGGAAAGTCAAAGGAAGAATTCGCTAGGAAAAATCAAGTTTTAAGAATAATTTTGTAGGAGGAGAGGAGCTAAGTAGTGAGAGACTGGGCCAAACATAGTTGGTAACTTGAGGGGCAAAGTCAAAGCAAAGATTGGTATGGAATAGAAGAATATTGAGAAATACAAGAAGAGACAGAATGGAAGTCAACAAGAACAAAATTCAGCATAGTTGAGGTTATTGAGGGCAATGGAAACAAAAGTAGGATTCTGTATCCAGAGGGAGGAAATGAATCAGAAGAGTTTGACGCAGTTGAAATACGGAAGGAAAGAGCAGTAGAAGGTTGTTGTTTCAGAAAGCTTTGTTTGGGCATTCTGTGACATCATCCTTCTGCCCTCTGTGAACAGTATAAGGTTCAGTGGGGAAGTATTCAGTGAGCTGCCACTGAATACATTTATAGCCATGCCTTCTATGACATAAGGTACTGAAATTATAAGACATACCATCTAAACAGGTAATTAATAGTGTCCTGAAAGAACATTAAATATTTTGCAAATGTGTTGTGTCACCACAGAATTCCGATTCAACATTACTAAATATTTTCTCCACGGTTTCCTTTCCTTTTTTTAGTTTGTCTTTTCTGCCAGTGTCTCATTACTATATAGGTTCACTGAACATGCTTGTTTAGAAAACTTAAGAACACACATGTTTTCACATAAGACCTCCATTACACAAATATCTAAAAGTGAAGTAAAATAACTCTGGTATTTTCAGTTTTACTTCCAACCAGCATTTTTAAGGCAACTTTTCCTGCCTAACAAGATGATCTGAGAGGTATATGTTAGACTATTTTTTTGCCTTTATTACCACAAAGCTTGTCATCGCCTGCGTTATCCTGAAAGAAATACTATTACGGATATTATTCACAGTGAAAATGAACACATCCTAGACAGAGCTTTAACTATATGTTAGGGTGATCTTTCACTCAAAATTAAGAAGTTGTTATTCTGACCTAAACCAAGCGCTGCTGTTTGTAGTAAGAATAATCTGTCACGTAGAGCACTATGTCAGTAGATGTTGGCTTCCATCCAGTAAACTGCTGAGTGCCTCCATTCTCATCTAAGCTAATTGGACTAGTGTTCATCTAATGTCCAGCCGTGGACAGAATAGTACCTAATGCAGGATCTTACCTTGCAGTCCTGATGCATACAACCAATCCTTACTCAGGTCAATGGGTCTACTCATGTGACTAGGATTGGAGGTGATGAGATTCCTAATTCTGTTAGCACATCTCAGCTGTAGGACCAACAAAGCAGGAACAGAGAAAGACAATGCAAGGCAAACATGCATAGAAAAGATGAGTGAAAAGCAACAAAGCGCGGTGTCTCTTCTGGTGTGGTAAGCCTTAGAGGATAAAGCATACATTAACATACAGAAATGTAGTAGAGACAACAAAACTATTTGCATCATAAAGGTTCTTTCCAATGTTTACCTGAAAATTACTTTAAAATATCAATATATCAATAATTTAATGCACTGCATGTATAATTAAAATCTAAAATGAATAATATATAAATATGAAAATTAACATCTGGGAGATAGTAGTCTATTCACAAATAAACAGTGAAAACATTCTAGTTTTGATCTACTTAGTACCAATTACAGAAATAACTAAAAAAAAAAAAAAAAAAAAAACCAAAACAAAGCAGCTTAATCATCCTGTTCACCTAGGTCTTACGTCTCATCTTTGACAACACAGCAAAAGCTGTAATCCTACCACTATGAGCAACTTTGACCCGTAGCTATCTCTATTGATGGTTTTGATGGTTTCACATCTGCATGCTCAGATTATTAAGCTTTAGAAGGTACTAGTTCATTTTCCACAATCCAGACATGCAGTACTATCTACCTGCAACGCTCTCTACTGCAGTACTTTCAGATTGTCCCATGCCACTCAGTGCTATTTGAACAGCAGTAGGACTAGTGACCATCTCAGGCCTAGAATTTATTCTGCAAAGACGTATGATGTTTTGCCATGACAAAACCTGGCAAAAACGTACCTTACACCTATGAGGAGAAACATAAATGAATATAATTTTTGTTTGAATCAATCCACAACACTTTCTGTCTCCTTAATATTCCAGCATTATTCTTGTGTTTCCTCTTTCTTTTTTGGCATTTTTCAATGTTCTTTTCACTTTTCTACTGCTCCATCCTACTTGAACCATGCTAACTGTATCCCCAAAGCCATTAATGCAAATCCACTGCTATCTGATTACAGTCATACCTATTATTCTTCCCTAAAAAAGGCGTTAAAGACTATATGTAGTAAATATATTCCTGGCCTGTAAGGTGCATTCAGCATTCTGTAAAATTCAGATTTTCTTTAAGTAATTTGTAGTGCATAGAGCTGTACAATTAACTGTCAAATGTAAAGAGGGACTAGAATAAAACAGGCAGCTGTTCTTGTTCTGCAAATAATTTTTAACACCATTTTAGCAAAGAAGCTTAGCAATCTCATTTCCTATATTGAGATTAACCATTTCATTACTGACCATAGGATAGGGAAAAAAAACCAAAAGTTGAATCCCTGGGGAAAGACAAAAATATATATAACAAAGGAAAGTATTTTGGAAAGACAACCATGAAGGTGGGAGAGGGAAGGGGAAGGGGAAAGAACTGAGTTTGTGGCATCTTCCTTAGGTTGAATTGAGAGAATTCCTAGAAATAAAAATATTTTCTCAATTACAACTTAATGAAATATAACTGAAACCTCAAATATCACAATCAGATTATGAAGCTTTGTTAGACTGTTGTTCCCGTTGTCATAAATATATGTGCCAGTCTGCAAATCTCACATAGCATAAGACATCTCTAAATGTGAGTTTGATAGTCTTAACATATTTGCATACATAACTTTTTAAGAGAGTATTGATTTTTGTCTGGAACTTACAGGCACTGCCTCATATCCAAAACTATGGATAAATATCAGTCCCGGCTCTTGCCTCTGTGTCCTTTAAAGCCTTGTCTTTGGCTTTAAGATCATTCTTCCCACTGAGAGCAGAGCTCAGCTGGCAGTTTTGGCTGTCTGTCAAGCTCTGACTTAAAGACACCTGGAAAAAAAACAGAGAGGTATAGTTTAATCCTGAAAATCGATGGTGTAAACATTCCAAAGTGTCTGCTGTGAAATAAGTACAAAACTTTTCAGTCTCTCTAGAGTGTCTTCCAAAAAGAGAGGGGAGAATGCCTGCACTTCTGCAGCCAACTAATGGATGTGTTTGTGCACTGGCATATTCAGCCCCACACAAAATTAAAAAGTTTTCAGAAGTACAAGACAATGACTGTGTCTTGAAAGAATTTCTTCCCAGTTGTTTGGCTAGCTATGTTTCACTGCATATAGTGACATCTAACATGAGTCTTATAATGTCAATGCAATGATTTAAAAAGCTTTATCCTAATCCTCATTTTTATAACAACAGACATAAACCCCCATTACACCAGGTAAGTTCACAGCCTGAAAAATTAACTCATGCTCTTTCCACAGTGAGGTATTTGATGTACTGATGAACGATCATCTGAAGGTGATTATGACTAATAACACTTGCAGTTGGTTGATTTTTCCCAACATACCTGTACTGATTTTCAAGACTATCCCAGTGAAGTATTAGCAGTTCATATACTTCTAATTTCAAACAATGTGAATTATCTCTTCCAAGGTCATTTAGAATACAATAGAAAATCTTTGGATTAAACAAAGAGAAGCAAAACCTACACATTGACTTATTTTGGAAATTTACCATTTTCATTATATTTCAATACTGAAAAAAAAAATAAAAATAAAAAACAAATAAACAAAAAAGCCCCAACAAAAAACAGTTGTAAATTTTTGTCTATTTCTCAAGGAAACATCAATCCCAGAAAATGCTAGCAACTGTAATTGGTTAAATAGCCTCTACATAACAACCCTGCTGCATGGGATACAGATGTCTTCCATCACTACAATGACTTCTGTCAGTATTCAGTCCCATCGCAGTATCGGAATGATAGAGGACTTCTGGATTTTAGCTGTTTTGTTCAGTTCCATATAAATTTAAGGTCTCGCTTCAGTGATCAGCTGCAAGAAAACGACTGACTAAACATGGATGCAAAGCTTAGCTCCTAGTTGAGGGTTTAGGGATTCTTCATTTGTTTCAAGTTAATAATGTACACAAATAGTAGCAGCCATAATGTTTTCCCTGGGCTGAGCCTTGTTTGATACTATGTTTCTTAAGGCCTGTGAAATTCAGACAGTTAAATTTCCCACTGGCCTATGGAGAAACACAAATAAACTTTTTAATTTTTATTTTCTTGATATTATGAAAATAATAATATTAAAGATATAATTATTAGAGTTTTCCACTGCCATTTAATTTTGAGCGGGGTAGGTCTTCAATACTAAGCCAGCATTAACAGTTAATCTTACATTTAACAAGTTTCTCTATGAGATGAAAAAATCATCTAAGACAATTTTCATCTTCACACAAACAAATACAATGAACAACCCAAACTGTGAGATACAGATTGGACTTGATTTGCTCTGCAAGCAGCTCAGATATGCATTTAGTCCTAGCTGAGGCCGTTTATTCTCTTATATTGTCTGATTTTTTCTCAAGAGAAACAACAATTATTATTCAGTATTTCATTATATATATAGGTAAGATTGAATTTAAAATGAATGCTTAAAACAAAATATTAATCCCTAAAAATCAGAATCAGATAAAATCATAGGCTAGAAAAGGTCAGCCACTGCCCAAACCTCCCACAGACTTCAAAGAGTATTGATTCAGGCCCCACAGCTGAGATCATCAGACCTTGATTTTAAGCTATTTGGAAAACTTTGAAAATTTGGCCCCAAATGACCAAGAGAAGAAAATTGACGCATTAGTACCTGCTCTAGCACTTTTCTAATTTTCATTATAACCAGTCAGTTCCTACACAGGAGAAAAGCCAAGTTAGAGGGCCTGAGAGAGTTAGAGAGCAAAATTATTCCAGAGAAACTTCCTCATTATCCAATGTTTTCTCTCCCACACAGAAGAGCGGAACCCAGATGCCCTCAGTTCTTAGAAATGAGTAGGAAAAGAAGAAAAAGCTGCAAGGGCAGAAAGAGCTCTGATTCCAGAGAATGTAAGTTTACAGAAATGTTTAATTTGAAGTAAAAACATCAGACTCATAGGTGGTTATTCTTCATTTACTCATCAAGACAGAAATCCATCTTTGTGCCCCAAGCTGTTTGTCAAATTGGAAATATTTACACTCAAGTGTGGGTACATCCAAGTAATGTCTTGATGAGGCTAGTTGTTTTATTTCAGTTGAGCTGCTATCCTAGCTATTTCTGGCAAAGTCTTTCCAAACATGTTGATGTTTAATTGCTTCAAATTTTCAGTGTTCTTGCTGTCAATTTCTCAGTGTTGTCTGAGTTAAACAGCTTGTTCTAATCCTACTTAGGTAGATGTCACTGTAAACTGTTATCCTCTAATGCACATGAACTATTCTAAAAAAAGCCCAAGCAAGGCAGAATTTTATGTAATTGTACGAATGCCGTGAAATCTTGCCTAGTACAGCTCCTGCCAGGAAACAGTATTTTCTTCTGCTTCAAACGGGGAGCTGTGGCTCACAGCTCCTGGCAATGTGCCACTGATCTGCTGTGTGATTGTGACAGTATTCATTAATCCCTTTGTTTGCTCATCTGTAAAAGGATTATGAAAGTCAAGTTCCACGTAATGTGCCCCCAACTGCAAACATGCAATGGGATATTGATTGTCCCAGTGTGTTCACAGGAACGAAGTAAATACCGAGAGGAGTAATGGAAGTAAAAAGGGTAGATCTTTCTATATGCAAATAGAATACCTTATTCCCTAACAACTGCACGACTTTCTGAGAAAAGAAACAGTATAGATATATTAATTTTCTCCAATCAGAGTGAGTTAACATGGCCTACCCTGTTCGTCTGACTTCACATTGCTTATCAGGTAATTAAGACAAAAGAAGTTAATATTGAAATGAAAACAGAATGTTGTAGAACATACGCTACACCTTAAAGATAAAATAGGCATTTTCTTTGAAAAGTGTCTCAAAGCTAATCATACATTTGTGATACTGCTTACCAAATCATGGGAAAAAAATGTTTTTTTCTTTTTTTTACCTTAAATTAGATGAACAGTTGTCACCTATTTGTAAATGCCAGCAAAATGTAGGAAGCCTTGAAAATAAAGCAGATGAGTCTCTGGCTCACTTCACTGAGCCACTGGATGTAAAGGGTACTGAAGACAATGGAAAATATCATGAAAACAAGAATCAGAGTAGCTCAGATGCATCTGAAGATAGAGACCTTGATAACGTATCAGACAGCGAAAAAGAAGGAAAGAAGGAAAAGAACTACAATCCTCAAATGTTCTCTCCTCAGCAAGACGAAATCCTAGCTACAGTAACTTTTGGTGAATCAGAGGGCTCATCCACAGGAAAAATTACACTGTGGGGCAAGCCAGACTCTGCAGAATTTGTTAGCTTGGCTACTGGAAAAATTACTGCAGAAGTAAAATATGGTTCTTTTAATGTGAAAGTAGAAGTTAAGAATGTTTCTTTGCTTGATTCTGGAACAAACCTTGTAGCTGAAAAAAGGAAAAGTTCAAAGAACAATAAACGTTGTCATGAAAGACAATACCAGAAAAGCCAGTGTTCGAAGTACCAGTGTCCTTCAGCTGACCATTCAGCAGAACAGAAAGGGAATTGTAAGGGATCCTCTAAACATAAATTTCGAACTGCCATAAACAAAAATGCCTCCCTGAAAATGAACATTGAAGCAAAGGAAATTAAAGTGGAATATACCAGCAGAAAGAAAAATCTAAAGGTTAACATCAAACCTGGTGAACAGGCACAGAGCAAAACCTGCAACAGGGAACATGAAGACACGTACTGGAGTGAAACAGACTATTCTGTAACAGAGGCACCTTGCAATATAGATTGTGAGTCATCTTTTAGCTTTCATGAAAAAGTAGACTATACGTTCCCAGATGGATGTACCCTTCTCCCTCCACCTAAAGAATTTGCTGACTGTGACAAAATGCATTTGGATACAATTGCAGAGGGAGTATCTTTGTCAGATTCCACAAAGGAATCTGACAGCCTCTCTACAGCTTTGAGAATTTGGGGGGAAAAAAATTATTTCTGTAAACATAGCAAAAATGACTATGAAAACCACGCCAATGAAAAGGAAGATTTTTCAAAAGATAAAATACTTTTCTCAAAAATAAATAATACAAATTGTCTTGTAGCTAGTAATACCTTGAATAACCCAAACACTGGGAAGGAGTGTATCAGTAAGAACAATGTATTAAGTCAAGAAAGAAATAACTGTGACAAGTGCAGAGACACAGGGCAAAAACCAGCAAGAAGAAAGTCTTTCCCCGATACTACCCTTGATGTACCCCTACCAGCTCACCCTAGAAGGGATTCTGGCTTTTATTCATTGCCATCCTTAAAAGTGTTGCCTAAGGAGAGCAAAGTAGGAGATGTCTGTAACAGGAACTCATATGTTCATACCAGCTATACAGAACTTTCTAACTGTTCTGACTTGACCTCCTCACTGAAAAGTTTGAGAGGTCTGAAGTCTTCATATCAGTATGCTTTCACATCATTTGATCATAATATTACCATTTATCCATCTGAGCCTGAAGAAAGTCTAGATGACACTTGTTTACTGAATGACTATGCAGACTATGGAGGGCAAAATGAAGAAACAGAAGAAACATTGATGGAGAGTCTTCATTCCAGTGGTACTATAAATGAGAAAAAAGAAAACAGGCATGAGGTGCCTCTGAGAAACCTAGCCATACAGGAGGAAGACTCTGAGTCTACTGAAGATGCTTTAGATGAAAGGACACCAGAGTACAACCGTCTAGAGAAGCATGCTGAATTGCAGAACAAAGCTCAGCTGGTACATGTCTTTCCACATTCTAGAAGACCTTCGGGTGAATTTATTAATGACAAGGAAAGTACTAATTATGCATCTACAGAAAGCACCCCAAAGCAACTTTCAGGTTTACAGCAAAATGTTCACCAACCCCCTGCAGAGCCTGAGGTAACAAAGAAAAGAAGAGGGTCAGTAATGACCGTGATAACTGGAGAACTAGAACGAAGACTTATCCAAGGTGACACTAAATTGATACCCGATTCTTTCAGCTCTGCAGTAAGAAAAGAGCCTAAACTTCCCTGTAGTATACAAGAAGAATCCTTGCTGTCATCCTTGCTATTAGATCCTGAGGAGCATGACATAAATAATGAATCAGAAAGCTTTTCTGAGATACCAAACATATCTGGGAATATCCTTGTTGAATCCGATTACCATAATGATTCAGCACAGGCTGCCATATTATCTACCTCTTCGGCATTTACAGAAAACAAAGAGAATTTCACAGAGCATTCAAATGTCAAGGAAAGACCAGAGAACTTTTGCAGTAAACAGTCAACTGATGATAGCTTAAAGAGAGAGCCTGGAGTACAGCAACTACCTCAGTTAGCCAAATCCAGCTCTGATGAAGTTGAGAAAAAGATTGAAATGAAAGAAGATTTTCATCAGAATGCAGACATCCCCCCATTATCAGTAAAACAGATTAGTCAGAAAGGTAGGTGTTGTAAGACTTTTGGAGTTAATATCACTTACACATCTTTTGCATAGGTGTTTTAGTGCTTTGGTGACATCTTTCTTGGGAAAATGAAAGTGTATTATAACTTTACAAAGAGATGATATTGGTATGCTTGGCCATTTGGTTATAATATGCATTTATTGTGTTGAGGATCCTAGGAGCCATCTTGTAGAGCCAAGTAACTTCAATAAAAATTTAAAAACCAGGAAAATTTTAATGCAGCTTTGGTCAAGAAGTGGGTTCCCTACATTAAAGAGTCAACACATCCTGCACATCCTATACATCTAGTGAGAGAAGCAAACACCAAAACAGCAAGGGTTTTTTTGCAGTTGCCATGTGGCAGGAACTCAGAGCTCTAATCAGTGTTTAAAATCATATAAATCTATTTTTGGCATCTATGTGATCTACAGAATTACTGAATTCCAAGTACATAGTCCTAATTCTGGATGAGCCTTTACATGTCATGGAATGACCATAGTGGATCATTTAACCTTCTATTCTCTCTTTGTGTAGTTAAGAAAACTGCATATGAAAAAGAATTGCTTTTAGTAGCTAATCTTTTACAAAATTTCTTGTCTTCCCTTCTGTAATCCGTCTACCCATACCCATAATTGGTGATTTAAAAGGAGTGTTTTGAATAATAAAAATGTAAGCAAGCCATACTGGGACACTGCACTCTACAATGTAAACTTTTTACATTGTCAGTATGTACACACACACGTGTGTGTGTTTTTGAAATATCACTCCAAACACTTTAATTTTAATTTTTTAATATTAATCAAGTTATGTGCAAACATAACTCGTATCATCCTTTTCAGGAGAGAATGTTTCCAACATGTTTGGAGATTAGGAGTTTCGTACCATTGAAAAGTGCATCCTTTCTTATCATGGGAAAAAGTCTTCAAGAATCTTAGTAAAAAGCATAAAAAAATTTTTAATAATCTCTCTAGTTCACAATGTCTGCAGAAAATACTAATATGTCCTTGAAGGTTGTCTTCTATGGCACTGGTAATGGAAATTTCAAAAATACCTGCTGTCTATAGACACTACATAGATACACTATATCGGTAGATGTTGCTATATAGATACATATCTAAAATACTAAAATAAAGAGAATTAATTAAATGGAAATCGCTTTAGAACAAGGTATAGAAAGAAGACACTGAAGGAAGCCTGCATGCTAAAAAAACTTGACTTCCACTACATTAGACCTCAGTAGTTAAACACACAGCACAGACGTGAGATGTAGCTATTTCTTGCATTTTGATTTTATTCTCTCCTCTTCCCTTTTGCCCCTTGCTCAGAATTATCTATGTGTGTTCTTTCTCCTACCTATCACCTCACCTGGTCTGTAACTTTGGCCTTCTTTTGGTCTACGGTTGTATTTTGATTTTCTATTTGTGTTATTCTTAGCAATGCTGTGGAGGTCCTACTTTAAATGAGTAAATGTGTACATCCAGGAAGAAGGATAAGTATTTAAGGTTTTAAAAGTCATTAATATGAATCAAAGTCCACTTGTAATACGGGAATACCATCCTACTTAGTCAAGACATGGGGCACAAGGGGCAGTGTGGGCCTTCCTGTGCTCAGTAATTCAGTGAAACTGGAAAGGAAACGTGGCATTTTTCAACAAAGAGTGAGAGCATCTAGAACAGAGGAGAAAAACACATGCAGATGTTGTAAACAGGATGGGAGAGAGGAGCCCAGGCAATCTAGAAGTCTGTTGGTGTTGTGGGAATTCAATTATTATCAGAGGGACAAAGACTCATGCAAAGGGTGCTACAAGAAATCAGTTTCCTGACTCTCAGCAATAGTCAGCTGCTCTGGAAAAGGGGCTTAGTGACACAGGTCTGTGATGGAGATCTGACTGAAGCTGGAAAGAGGCTATTGAGCCAACAGAACACTTACACAGTCCTCTAGGGAGCCTGTTGAGGCTGGGCTCACTTTCTCCCTCTCCACCCTTGCCAGTGGGTACAGTTGTATTTTCAGAATGGAATCTAACACAAAGTCTGTTTTCCAATTGTTTTAGCTAAAACAGTAATACAACAAATAAGTTTATACTGCCCTACCTAGAAAGAAACCTAAAGTAGAAAGGTACATCCTCCTTTTATTTGCAAGATTTAAATAGCACTTTATGTATCTACATAGTGACCACTTCAAAAACGTATGAACACTTTTAAACAAAATCTGTGAGAAATTTACATGTTTCTGCATAAACATGGTTCCATATGAATGGCTGTGTATGTATTTAACTACAGATACAACTACCACAAAGTAATCACATGTACTTTTCTCTGCATCAAAACCTCAATTAGTCTAAAATATATACTTTATGAGTATTTTCAGTGTTATTTGTTGTTTTCATTTGTATGTTTGGTTGGGTTATTCTTGTAGTTAGAATGTGGAAATTTTAAAGAGTATAATCGCTTAAGTTGTCTTACACATTCCTCACAAACAATGTCTGGTTATAATTTAGACTTGAAATCAGAAATGAATAAAACCAGAAAGCTACCTTTGATGAAAGACACCAGAGCGAGCGATAGTTCCCAAGAAGAAGCAATAGACCAGTGGGCCAGGAGACGGAAACAGTTCAAAGACAGTAAAAAATGCAGTTCAACTGGAGGAAGCTCCATAAACAGCACAATCACTGAGGGATCAAGTGAGTACTTCAGTCCTACAACTGTGTTGTTTCTCCTTCGTGTGATTGACACTCTGCTAGGGTTTTAAGCTATAGAAATTGATCTTCAGTTCATAACCCAAATCTCTGTCTTAGCTATTATCATGAGCAAGCTTATTTTATTCAGTTGAACTATTCTCAATATGGGAGTTAGTATTCTCTCTCCTTCATATAACCAAGCAAACAATCTGACTGAAAAAAGTTGATTGTACCATCCTTGTCCATATGCAATTAATGTTAAGACAAGCTCAAGGCACAGACAAGAGGTAATCACTTACAGCAGCAGCTTTGAGGGTGTAACAAAAATCATAATCCTGATGCCTCCTTTGCTTATGTCAAAGCCATGATGAGCTGGGATTCCTTCTCTCCTCCCTAACATAACCACCTGCTCTACCTTTTATCTTCAGGCTTATTGCCTAGATTGTCCTTCACTATCCCTCCAGTTACTGAAACAGTTAGTCCTGTAACTGTCTCATTAAGAAATCTGTCACCTCGCCATATGGTTGAGCCTGAATGAACCTCATCAGCTTAAATCACATGGGAAGGAATTTTAAAGATGAACTTAAATTTACGTTTCATGCAGATGGAGTCCCCAAGCAAGGGTTGCACAGTCTAGTAGAGAACATATGTGGTACTTCTTACTTCACACTGCCTTTGCCTCCTGTTTTGCTATTTTAGTAATGTAAAAAGTACTTCGTACAGATGAAGAAATATGCACTTCCTTGCAGAAATATTTTGTGCTGTAATTGTTACTTTTGGTAAGAAAGTTTTATTTTTAGATGTATAACCTCCTTTTTGAAGAAGGTTAAATGCAAACCTATAGAAGACTGACAGCTGTAAGACTTCAGTGCAGGTCCAATACAAGACAAACTGTAAATATATTCTGTCTCTGTACTGAAGAGGTAAATCCTACATCAGCAGGGCCTCAATTCACTACCTAAACATAGGTGTCAGTTGCCAGCTGCATCACCAATAGGGTCTTGAGATATGTGACCTACAGGGTATCCATGCCTTTTTGAAGCAGTAACTGGACGGCAAGTGAGATAACCTAAGGCATCTAACATGGTACTAGCCACCTATATTGAGATCATAGAATCATAGAATGATTTGAGGTGGAAGGGAACTTAAAGAACATCTGGTTCCAAACAACCTGCCATCAGCAAGGACACTTTCCACTCGACCAAGTTTCTCAAAGCCCCATCCAACCTGGCCTTGAACACTTCCAGGGATGGGGCCTCCACAACTTCCCTGGCCAACCTGTTCCAGTGTCTCACCACCCTCACAGTATTCTTCCTAATATCTAACCTAAATCTACACTCTTTCAGTTTAAAACCATTACCCCTTGTCCTATGACTACACTCCCTGATCAAGAGTCCCTGCCCATCTTTCCTGTAGTCCCCCTTTAAGTACTGGAAGGCTGCTATAAGGTCTGCCTAGGGCCTTCTATTCTCCAGGCTGAACTAACCCCAACTCTGTCAGCCTGCCTTTATAGGAGAGGTGTTCCAGCCCTCTGATCATCTTCATGGCCCTTCTCTGGACCCACTCCAACAGGTCCATGTCCTTCTTATGTCGGGGGACACAGAGCTGGGCACAGTACTCCAGGTGGGGTCTCACCAGAGTGGAGTAGAAAGGGCAGAATCACATCCCTCACCCTGCTGGCCACACTTCTTTGGTTCAGCCTGGGACATGGTTGGCTTTCTGGGCTGGGACCTCACGCTGCCGGCTCATGTTGAGCTTCCCATCAACCAACACCCTCAAGCCCTTCCCCTCAGGTCTGCTCTCAATCTATTCTCTGCCCAGCTTGAGATTGCCCCGACCCACATGCAGCACCCTGCACTTTTTTTTTGCCTTGTTGAATTTCATGAGACATCTGAGTCAATCCCTAAGTTTTTAATGCCTGTTAACAAAGCAGCAGGAATGACTGACATTTCACATTGAAATAAAAAAGCTGTTTATTGGCAGCAGGTTCCATTCTTTGCCCCTAAGACAGAATCAAGTCCATGGCAAGGAGAAAGTTACCATGTCAAACCACCAGAGCTCAAAAAACATACCAGAAGATACATACACCAAGATAAACTGTTTGTTGTTTTCAGCAGTAATATCCCTTGAATATAAAACTGGACCATAAATTTTACTAGATCGGGCACATGCTGGCTTCAATGAGAAAATCTAAAATAAAAAAATAATAATAAACAAACAAACCAAAAAAGACCAAGTTGCAAGAGCTAGAATTGCTTTCCTTGAGATGAATTTTTTGGTAGCACATGGAATGAACCTGAAGTGGTCTCCAGAAAGGTGAGTGAGCAGACAATTCTGTCACAAATCCTAGTATATAATACTTTTGGATAGTGTGCTACAGGCCTAAGGCTTCAGTCCCTTTTGCTTTGTTAGGTAGGCTGTTCCCTGGTGTTTGCAGACTTGCAGCAACTTTAATTGACATTTGGAAGCATCAACCCCTTAAATGCAGCAACTTCCAGCAGCTGAGAAGAACCTAAGTGCAGCTTGTTCCTGATACTCATTAACTGCTCGGTTTGTCATCTGTGCTGAAAGCTCAAGGAGGGAAGAGGTTAAAAGACGTTTAAGAAATATCTTGGCATAACTCCATAATGCCAGCAAGGCAGCATTTGTTTGTCTGGTTTTGCCTATTTGCCACATTTTAAGCTCCGCTACAATCATAACAATTCGATATTAAACTGGCAAAATACTGTGCTGTACTGAATTGCTTGGTGCTAGTCTAGGTTTTCTTAATTTATAAATTCATGGTAGCAAGCTAAGATGTGCTTTAAACATATGAGCCTAGTATTGTTTATTAGTTTTTTTAGTTTTGTTTATTTACCAGTAACTTTTTATACAGTTAATCATGCCATCTTTTTATACAGTTTATCATGCCATCTCATACTTTCTGGAGAAAGCCAGTTGATGTGAAGTATTTGTCTGCATAGAGACAGTTAAGCAAACTATCCAAGTGAAAAAAAGACTGCCATTCAGATGTACTCAGGAAGTAACTTGCTGAACAAAACTAAATAAAGGTTAATTTTTATCTTTTCTGTTTTGAAACTGGAAATCATTCTGCATAATTGCTACATCTACCACAGGATAAACAAAGCAAACAGATCCTTTCTCCAGCTGCATTAAACCCAACTGCATTAAAGCAGGCATTTTGTACTGACAGGAACATGATTATTTATTTTTTTTCCTTTCAGGCAATTTATACTAAAGCATTTTGTTCAGTCTATCTGTTAGCACAGTTTCTGATGGTCTTTTATATAGCTTTCACCATCCAGTTTTAGCTTTGAAGTTCCAGCTCCTGGCCTGCTTGGGAAGTTGTCATACTATTGCATAGCCTTTTTCTCCACAAACTGCTGTTTATAACCTGCCTGTCACACAGCCAGCCACTTGCTGTCCTATCTCCTTGTGAGCCTGAACATTACTACTTTTTCCTTCAGCAGAGAATTACAGTTAGAGCTCTCCTCCATCTCCAGGTTAAGGTGGGCGATAGGGTTTGACCCAGTGAACTCATTGGAAGACGTTGTGAATGTAAAATAATGTAAAATATGAATCTGAAAATCCTCATGATAACACATGTAACATCATAGAAATATTCAACAGCCTAGGAGAAGCCAGAAGGTCTATATAAAAAAAAAAAAAAGCACCATAAAAAAACTCAAACAAAACCAACCAAACTATCCTTTCCTCATCTCCTTCTTAATAAAACTAAATACACACATCTGGAAGAGCTAAGATTAAGCAAACAGCAAATACAGTCATCATTATGTGAGTCATGCCAGTTACTTTTCAGCTTCTTTTTTGTCTTCCCATATGCTCTGAACTCATACTAAATTTCTAGAAAACTTGTTTGGTTTCCTAATCAAATGGGCCACATAAGAAAGTTTAACGATTGATTAAAACCAGACTTCTGTTGAAGAGCTGCAGCTCCTGTTTTGACCATTTGCACTTGGCATTCAAGTTCAATATGCAATAGCATCCAATATTGTGATCTTATATTTGGACATCTTTGCAGACTGCCCCTTTAACAGCAGCAAAACTTCAGAACTAAGTACAGACAGTACAAACTTCGTTAAGAAGCTTGTGGCACTTATTCCATGCTGACTGGCTGAGTTCTGTTATTCTTCATGCATTTTCCCTACTGACATTACTTTTACTTGATTTATTTTCATGACAGTAAATTCAGAGGATGCTCGGTCAGTAGATCTGGGGCTACATTCTGAAAACGAGGACAGAGGTTTTTATACAGAAAACTTTCATTCTGCTTCCTGGGTTTTCAGAGGAGATGATGTCTCTCCGGATAACAGTCCTAGATGTCTCAGCAAAAGGCCTAGACCAGTGGCAAGTAAGTTGGCTGAAGCAACAGGTAATAAATGTCATAAAACTGTATTTATTTTGGGCACTCTGAGGATTCCAGGGGATCAACATTTTAGAGAAGGCGCTGGATGCTTATGCTGAAGACAGGAAAAAGAGCAATCCAAGAAGCTAAAAGGTTGTAAAAAAATGCAAATAAGTAATTCTAATTTAGCAGCTGTCTTACAAAATACTGTAATTACTTGACAAAATTGATACTGCTAAAAGGTCATAATTAAACCTCATCTCTGGCTGCATGATAAGGGTAGAAGCAGTGTAATTTTATAGCTTCTTCAAGCATAGCAAAATCACAGAGAGCTATTTATGGACATAAAGTATTATAATGGTCATAAAATCTCTTCTGCGTGAAACTTTCAGACATAGTAGTTCCAGAAAGAAAATAATAAAGTTTCCTATGAGTATGAAGCATTGTTCTATTTGTAGTTTAAACCCTGTCATGCAAACACATATAGTGAATAACTTTTGCAGGGGGATTGGAGGTTTTACTTCACTTTTCAAATGTTAAGTTACTGAATAATAGCATAGTTCAAAGAACTAAGACAAACTGAAACACCCCTCTATCTTTCCAGGAGTTAGTTCTTTGCTGGAACTCATAAATCATTCACAATATGAGAGAAAACAAACATCCCCTATAAATTTCCAGATATGAAAAATCAAAATATATGAGAATATTCTGGAGAGCCATTTTGATTGCCTCTTCTCCCAGGGGAGAACTCAGAAGTTCAGCAAGATAGTTGTAGTAGGTATTGAAGTATCTACGCTCTTTTAGACAGGTAATGTCAATTGGCCTGCTACTAAACTAACCTTTAAAGCAATTTCTAACTTCAAAATTGTGCACAATTTGAAGACAAAACAGCTGTCATAAGTTATTATTAAATTGGCCTCCATTAAACAAACATGTAAGACAGTCAAACAATCAAAAGCAGACACTCTGAAACTCAAATTTACACTGAAGTCCTTCATAAGGATAAGATTTACTAACAAGCCAGAACAAGAATCCTGGCTTGTGTTAGAAATAGCGTGGCCAGCAGAAGTAGGGAGGTGATTGTGCCCCTGTACTCAGCACTGGTGAGGCCACACCTCGAGTATTGTGTCCAGTTTTGGGCACCTCAATACAAGAGAGTTATCAAGGTGCTGGAGCGAGTGCAGAGGAGGGCAACGAAACCGGTGAAGGGCCTAGCAAACAAATCATATGAAGCGCGGTTGAAGGAGCTGGGACTGTTTAGTTTGAGGAGGAGGAGGCTGAGGGGAGACCTCATCGCTCTCTACAACTATTTGAAAGGACACTGTAGAGAGGTTGGTGCTGGTCTCTTCTCACATGTAATTAATGACAGAACAAGAGGGAATGGCTTCAAGCTCCACCAGGGTAGATTTAGACTTAACATTAGGAAAGAATTTTTCACAGAAAGAGTGGTCGGGCATTGGAATAGACTGCCCAGGGAGGTGGTTGAGTCACCATCCCTGGCTGTGTTTAAGAGACGTTTAGATGTGGTGTTGGGGGATATGGTGTAGGGGAGAACTTTGTAGAGTAGGGTAGATGGTTGGACTCGATGATCCCAAGGGTCTCTTCCAACCTAGACAATTCTATGATTCTATGATTTGAGACACAATAATACTAATAGACCCTGAGAAAAAGTTGGAAGTAGGCAATTAGACGCTGATCTTCACAGAATCACAGAATGGTCAGGGTTGGAAGGGACCTCTTGGAGATCATCTAGTCCAACCCCCCTGCCACAGCAGGGTCATCTACAGCAGGTTGTACAGAGCGGCATCCAGGCGGGTTTTGAATGTCTCCAGTGTGGGAGACTCCACAACCTCTCTGGGCAGCCTGTTCCAGTGCTTTGCCACCCTCAAAGTCAAGAAGGTCCTCCTCATGTTAAGATGGAACTTCCTATGTTCAAGTTTTTGGCTGTTACCTCTTGTCCTATCACTGGGCACCACTGAAAAAAGACTGTTCCCATCCCCCTGGCACCCTCCCTTTAAGTATTTATAAGTATTGATAAGATCCCCCCTCAGTCTTATTTTCTCTAGACAAAAAAGACCCAAGTCTCTCATCCTTTTCTCATAAGAAAGATGTTTCAGTCCCTTCCTTTTTACTGAGGATGATCCTTTTACATATTAAATTGTGCTGACTTGAAAAACATTTCACATGGGTACAGCCACTGGTGGCAGGAGATGTCAGTGTGGTGGAGGGTTGCGCTGGAGGACTGGGAGGCATTGTGAGCAGGGAGTGGACAGGGAAGGGTGGACAAAAGGAAAATAAACAATTGGTATCCAAAAGATAGAATCCTTCTAAAATATAAAAAGAATGAAAATACAAGAAACAGATTTAAACTCATTTGAGAATTTAAAGTGTATTTTGTTTTTGCAGCTTAGATGTCTGGCACAGAGAGCAGGAGTACTTTTCTCTCCTAGAACACTGTCGGTAGAGTGGAATATCTGAACGCTTCTCCACCTCTTCATTGCAAAGTCTGGACACTTAACTTAAACCGCTGACAAAAGTGCACTTCATTAGTGCTGTCTGTCTTTGCCCTAATGTGAATGGCATTTGATCAGTAATGGCACGAGGGGGGTACACGCTGGCAGAGGGGCAGCACCAAACAGCTAGGAGTGATAGTGAAAGCATCCCAGCCATCTGCAGAATCAGTAACTGTCAGTGCCTACAGATCAGAAGTTTTTTAAACAGGCTGGTGCTTGTTAAATTGAACTTGACTTGTAGGGAACAAGGGTTGTCTTTTTTCCTGCTTTGCAGTTCGTGAAAGAACGGTGAAGATCGCTAAAGGAACCGGCAATTACCCTTGGGGTTTCAGGATCCAGTTCTCAAAGCCTATCCTTGTGACTGAAGTTGACACAAGTAAGTTGTGTTTGCACTAGTTAACTTCTCCTATGAAAATGTATAAAAATAAATATGTAATATTTAGTAATATAAGATAGAATATCATCTACATAATAAAGAACATCTGTTTTATAATAATATATAATATAGATGTACATAAATAATGTCCATAATTAGTGGGTGTAAGGTGTTTAATAACATGTCCTAGAACTGCTTATGACAAACTGTCCTAGGCCTCCAGTATGCTTGTGGGTGAACTAGACTCCACTCTTCTGTGTCCTCCCACGGCAGCTGATCTCTATGCAAGTGCCTGCATCCAGCCTCTCTCCAGATCTAAAGTCCAAAACTTTTGGGAACTGACATCCGTTAATGACAATAGGCCTTTAAGAATGAAATATAGGATGCAGTGATCCTCATAACAACATTTCCAAAGTCTTATTACCTGGGGACACTTCTGCTTGGATAGGTTTCCATCAAGCCATCTATAAATCTTAGCAGGTGTGCTGTTAACTTCTGCAAGATAGTCTGATGATTGTAAGGAACTCCACAAGAAACTCACAAAACTGAGTCAGTGGGCAAAAAAGTGCCAGATGAGTTTCAGCATAGGTGAAGTGTAAGATAATGCCTCTAGAGAGAAATGATCTATACCATGCCTACATGATGGAGAACATGGCATTGGCAGTTACGCTTAGGAATGAGATCTTGGGAGTAACCACTGAAAGGTCTCTGAAATCATCAGCTCTGTGTGCAATGGCAGCTTAGAAAACTGGCTAAAAGGTGGCTCCATCAGTAGCAGCAGTAAGAACGAGACACAGGGAGTCATTTTGCTTCTACCTGAAACCTTGGTTCACCCAAGTCTAGAGTATTGCTTGCCCTATTGCTCTCTGCGTCTCAGGATGGACACAGTAGAATTAGAGAAGCAGCAGAAGGGGACTCTGATAGATTTCTATTACCAAAGGCAGATATAATGAAAAATGTCATCCTAGACCAAGAATGCTAGTGCATGCCCCCTAGCAAGGCATCTAAGACTAGCCCTGTCACTTTACCAGCCTTATGTATTATATTGTCCAGCTTCCTGACAACACTGAGAAAGCCTATGAATTCAGAGGCCTGTGAATCCAGTAGCTGAACCCATAATTTTAAAAACTGCCTGCTGAGCAACTAAATAGGGTCATTATTAAACTCCAGTAGGGAAGATCAGGAAAGCCAGAAATCTGAGCAAGGGAGCAACATGCAGAAAAAGAAAACCCCACATATCTGAAAAGGTCAACGCTTTACTAACACTTTAAAACTTGTATAAGAACCCATGTATTAGAAATCTTAAGATCTGAATGTAGTTGTATTTATACCTCTGTCATACTTTTTGCATGATGCTGCTGTTCAGTTCTAGAAGTCATTCTTGCCTCAGACCAGAAGCCTTCAGTCCAGAAGAGGAACGCAGGCAAAAGACAGACCTATTCAAAAGAAATGAGGGAAAATGTTGGAAGTGGTTGCTTTACTTTCTATATGGCTACACCTAATTGCTTATCAAATGATCTCATAACCTACATGAAAATAAAAATGTTTTTGACACCGGATCCTAAAGATCATTCTGTGTTCATACATGTCTGACTACAATCAAGAATTTCCATTATCAACTGAAGCTTTGCCAATAATGTAAATCTAAAAAACCTTTGCCTACAGAATACTGTACAAAGGACATAATAAGGTTAAATTGTGGATAAAGTGGCTGTGTAATGTTCTGCATTCTGAAACAGCTACCTAATTTTAGTCCAGAATATTATTTATTTTATAGACCTTGAGACTAGATAATCATCATAGTATAACTTATGTGAAAAGTGTTTTACTTTGGATCTGAGAAAGTAATTTTGAATGAAAAACCTTATTCTGCTCATCTTATTAGAATGTACTTTTGACTTCAAGGTTAAAGACCAGTATCATTTATTCCTGATTATTTTAAGAAAACCACTTAAAATTAGATGTGCTTTAAATAGCACAAATGTGATAATGCGTGTGTGCTTGGACAACTAGCTTTTATTATCAGATTCCTGGGAATTTCAGTACCTATTGACACAAAGTTATCTCTGTTGCAAAGAAATGTTTCTTTTCTCTAGCATTAATAGTTTTAGATTATTTACCAACTGTAAACATACAGATACCCTTAGTGTTCTTATATCAAAGAGTATAACCTCAGAAGAGGTATTTCTAATTAGAATGTGGTAATTTTTTTTTACCTAAATATAAATAAAAGTTCATACCTACAACATTAGCCCTAATACCTACCAATTTAACCCTGTAACCTACTGATTAAAATTACGTATAGCAAAACAGCTACTCACATTGTATATCGGTCCTCTTAAGTTCTTTGTATGTATGTATGTAAAACAGCAGCAAAAAAGTTTATTCTTTTTTACAGATGAACTTCTAGTAAATTCTGTTTTCTCAAAATATGACTCATTTAATTAAAACAAACATAAAAATTGCATTTGTATCCCTTTTTGTTTTCACACTGAGACATTATTTTAATAATATTTTAAAGACCACTTATGATCGTAAAGTCTTATATGAAATCCTCAAGGCCAGCACAACCCAAAATGTGCTGGCATTTGCAAATTTGCAAGTGATTTGTAATACACATGAGGATGAACCATGGCTTTTTTGTGCCTGTTTATTATCAAGCTTTTACTAGTCTCTTCCCTACAACTTGTAAACATCCTCAGAAATCCACTGAACGATCACATTTACTACATGATAGGGTACAAAATCTTTAAAAATATTCATTAAATAGTATGGACATGGAACAATTTTTTGCAAAAACATTTTTTTCACAGTACGTTACAAATGTTTAGTTATAAATGAGAAGGGGAAAACTGTCCAAGAAATTGTAACTGGGATTTAGGTAACTTGTATTGGTCCCCATGAAGGGAGCATATTTATCACTTCCGTAATTTACCTCCATTCCTGGCTGGCATGTGTCCAAGCCCTATTTTATTAGGAGTGCACACGCTTTGCAACAGTTAACAAAGAAACAAAAGATTGATATATTAACAAATCTGATTCAGTCCCTCCTTCACTGAACCTTTGTTAACTTAGTATGTCATTTCCTCCTAAAGACAAAACCCACAAAATGCTATAGCCAAATTCTATTAACCAGCAAAAGAAACAACAGCACAGAGAGCAGTCATTTCATCTTAAATCTGAAGCTCACCAGAATAATAGATGTTTTCTCTACTGTCTTTACTGAGCATCACACCAGATCTTTGTCTGCACTTTAGGTCAAAACCCTCAGATACTGAAATGCCTGTTTGTATCTTAAAGCATTTAAGTCCTGCATTTAAGTCCTAATGGCATTTATAATGAAATTTCTCCGCTGCCAGTGATTATCTAGTGTTGATCCAGTACCTAAATCCTGAAGTTTCATTTACAGACAAATAACAGGTTGCTCAGAAAAACTTGCTCCACCTCCAAGTTGACATCACGAAGGCCCCAAAGCATAATCCTTGACTGGTTGGACAGATACCTGTTTTACTAGAAAAGCTTGATTACATAGACATGCTTGATATCCTAATTCTTAATAAAATTATGGTTTTTATTCCAGACAGTGCAGCTGAAGAAGCAGGGCTTCAGGTTGGGGATATTCTGATAGCAGTCAATGGAACTGATGTCACCAGCATGCCACATTCAGAAGCTGCCAATCTGGCAAGGAAAGGTAAGATTGAGATCACAATAAATTACACAGATAGGTTAGGATTGCTGTACAATGCTCCAAATACACCGACACAAGTCGGATGATGGATGCAACAAAAACCTTAATTAACAGTTTAATGCATTAGTATCTAATACAGTAGTACTGTCTTTTTATCTAGACTTTGCTAGAAACACAGAAGAAAACAGACATACAAAATATTCCCCAAGGAGCACATGTGACAGTAATGCTTTTGGCTCTCCTGCCTTAAAGAAAGTGACTGAGAAATTCCTGAAAGTGACTGCAGATATACCAATACCTTATTTATGCCTTTTGCTTCCTCAGGGAGAGACTTCACAGCTTGGTTCAGTGCACCCAGTAGTAATTCCTGTATCGCCAAGACCTGAAGTCTAGTCAGGAGAGCAAAGAGGTTATTTCATGAGGCATCCTTTTGCAGCACCACAGAAACAAGGAGTGAGCGATATTAATCATGCATATTCTTCCTGGAATTGTGGTGACTATACCCCAAAGATACCCATGTTTGCATGCTGAAGGTTAATCTACTGCAGTTCTTTTATTTGTCCCAGATACGGTTTTGACAAGAACTCACAGGAAATTCAATAAATTAAAATGCTTTTACAAGATAGTGACAAATTTAACTCGACACATACCAAGTTCTTTAATTATAAAGGTGCCATTCGCACTGTTATATTTAAAAGTATGTTGAGTCTTTTTGTAGATAAATCTCTGATTACTGGGTATTTTTAACTCCTCAGAGAACACCCCCTGGCCTAATCTTGGCACACAGACAGCATTCCCAAAGTCAAATGTCCCAAAAGGAGAAATCCAACAAATGTTTTGCAAATGAAAATGTGTTATAGTCACATTTCTCAATCCTCTTTAAGGTGTTGCTGCCTGCTCTGAGGTATTATCTGATAGAATTTCAAGCCTTTAGGGTCAAAGCATAGATTTATTGATAGCACCAGCGAATATTATTAAATTGTACCTCATTGTTGATAACAAGAACGCATTTTTAGGCATCTTGCAACATAACATCTCCTTTGAGTACTCACCTTTTGCAGATGATAAGTAGACACTTTAGCACACGTTAGCCTTCAACAGCAAGCCCCCTTACTGAGGGGCACAGATAGCACAACAGGTTAGTAGACTCCAAGGCATGGAAAAGAAAGAATTCTCAAGAGCATATGTAAGATAACAGAGACTGAAGGTGCCCCTAAGAAAATCCTCAGCAATTTTTTATAAACTGCAATTTACGTACACCCATTTGAGCAATGAAATCTAACCACTTTTCTAAAGTGATAAAATATACAAGCACCTAAGACGTTGCTTGCAAAGGTAGGTCGCAAAACCTGATTTAAGAGATGTCTCCAGATAGCTGGCTCCATTACCAGTCCTCAACACAAAATTAGTTTCATTCCTGAATTTCTGTTAAAAGAACAACAGATATTGCTTGATTTAATTCATCATTTCCTAGGCTGCTTTTCTGCTTGCTAGAAGCTACATTGGGAGGAGAAGGGCGTGGGACAGAATACTGCCTTCCTGCTCTATACCCTACAGGGGTATTCAAAAATATTGGCAGACTGGTTTATAGTTTTGATGCATGTTTTCACATTGTTCATGTAATATTTTAGGTCCTGATGTCCTGACTATGGTGGTGGGATCAGATATCAGCCGTTACCCTAACACCCCCAGACCTACCTGCCGAGGATATTTGCATAAAAGAACACAGTCAGCGATACTGAAGGGCTGGAGAAAGAGGTGGTTTGTGCTGAAACATAACGGCTACCTACACTATTACAAACACAAGAAGGTAAGGAGAGAACCTGGTGAGGAAACAAGCTGTGTCCTGAAATACAAAGTACAGCAGTATTGTACTTTAATGTACAGATCGTGGAGTTTCCAGGGAATCTCTTAGCTAACCTAGGAAGAACATCAGCACAAATATCAGCTGGTTAGAAACAGGTAGAAATGGGTTTGTTTCCAACACACATACCAGTGAAATACAACCATGTCCACCCTTAATCAGAAACTACATGGGAACCTGAGCGTGGCACCAAGTTCTTGACCTCTAAATAGTTTTTATCTTTGCTAACATGGTCGCACATCTTCTGGTCAACTCAGCACATGAAGGATGTAGACATACATGTACACATATACATATGTAGACATACCAGCACAAATTTCTAATAAACGTGAATATACTCTAGACAACAAGATGGTGTTAAGGAAATTCAACAGAAGACAGTAGGGAAGCTAATACTACAGGTGTCACTCCTGATCATGAATCTACCTTTATATTGTTTTTTTTCTACTATGTCATCTCTCTCTATTTCATACTTCAAACTCCAACAATGCATTCTGGTTCTTCCTCCTGGTGATCCTAAGCATAGTTTTTCATGGACAATACTGTTAAGATGAAGAAAAGAATTCACATGAGGCACAGCAGTTCTATATCCAAACTGAGATTAATCAAGCTTTCAACATTTAATCTTCTTGATCAAAACCAAACACTTTTGTGGGAAAAAGATATTTTGTGAAAAGTAATTAAAATTTATAGTAAGAGCTTGCTCTTCTACAATTCTCTCTCCACCTGACATTTCCAGCAGAAAATCTGGTAGGCTTATTCCTCTGCATATGTCATGATATACACACTAGCCACCTAATTGGGGATATGCAGCAGAACCACTGAGTATACAACAAAGCAGTCTGGCTTTTCATCCTTATTATTACAACACTACCTATTCTGGTCTTAAAAAAAAGAAAATAAACAAATAAATCACACTCTAAAAAGAATACAAACATATAGGAACATTTGTTTGGAGAGAAGTTTTTATTTTATTTTATTAGGTCCTTCATCAAACTCCTGAAATGTAAAAAACCATCTAGTTATGCCATTTAAATACTCGCCACTTTCCAGTCAATTAAGTGCCTCTGAAGGCAGAGTGTTAGATAAATTGGATTCAGGATTAGGAGGTGCCCCATAATCTTACATTCATTAATATTTAATTAAATTTTGTTTTATTTCTTTCAACTAGCAGGTTTCTTTTTAAGCCTATCTTTTCTTCCCCAGCTACCTTTGTCTTATTTACTGCACTGAAAAAAATAACTATATCAGTCATACCAACCTTATGTTGTGATAGTAGGCTCTTTAGCCTGAAAACATGCATTTGCTTTTGCTTAAAAAGAGTAAATAAATTTAAAGCACTGCATAAATATGTTGTAGTAATAACTACTGCTTGTTTTCTTGCATTGTCCAAGACTAGTGCCATTCAACCACTTTGTAATTATTCCATACCATTTTTTTGCCAGTTGCTCTCTGTCTGTCTCTGGAGTCCAAAGAATACACTGAAATATTGCAGTACTACTTTAGAAACTGAAAGCACAAGGACATTCTTCACTGCCTCATGTGCTTACAGAGTACTCTAAAGAGTCACTTAGTAAGACAGAAAGGAAGATACTTAAATACAAATATGCTTCTTCACTACTGAGAGATCCAATGCCCAAATGAAGTAAGAGGGAGTTAATTGGACTCGTTGTCACTTCTTTCTTTTGGTATGATTTCTATCCGGGCATAAGAGGAACAACACATACAGGTGCTGCTCATCCCACTTTCTTTTCTAAGGGAATTACAAATAATGTTCTTAGTTGAACACAGCATTTATGTAACATCAGCTGCACGATTAAGTTGGAAACATTATGTTCCAGGCCTTGCCTTCCTCAGGAAGAAAAATTTTTTCCACTTAGTGGATATAAAATGTTCTTTGAAACCATTCATTGAAGGCAAGAATAATTCAGGGAGACAAAAATAGTTTAGGATAATCTGCATGTCAGTATCCAACAAACTGATTGGAGTCATCAATTTTCAGGCTTTGATTCTGATATTGAGAACGACAGTTTACATTGGTGTAGTTCCAGTGACTTCAGCAAGATCATGCCTGATTTCCACCTATGTAAGAAGACAATCAGGCCTTTTATTTATATCTGAAGGGGTGCATATAATGTTTTGCTGGAGAGAAAGGAAAGGGTGTTTCATCTTCTGCTTTAGTGCATATCAACAAACAAATCATTGCTATTTACAGGCAGAAATTATCCATCTTGAGCTTTCCTTTTCCCACCAATATTAAAAAAGGGAATGATGTTTCTAGAGCTTCTTACATATTGACTCACCCATGCAATTGCTGCTGTTTCAGACTCATCTCTATCCAATCACATATTGGTGAAGTGATTGCTGTTGCAAGAGCTTCGGTCACTTGACATACAAGGTCATTTTGTTTTCCCTCAAACAGGTGCTGCCACTGACCTTGACTCCACAATCCACATAAGTAACTAAAACACATTTTTCACCTCAGTGGACATAATTGTGTTTGCCACCTCACAGCAGAAATATTGGGCACATTGGGTTAGAGCCTTGTTTTGTGTAAATCACTGAGATCAATGGAGATACAATGATTTATAATGTTTTTGCCAACACTTAGCAACAGTGGAGTTCCATTAGACACCCTACAGTTCTGATCCCCCATTGTCCAGAACACTGCATCTTCTCAAACATTTCTTTGTCAATGTGCCTGGTTTTTTCTCCTAAAGGAAAGACATCTGGACATTGTGAGCAGATAGACAGTGATGTACACTTAAATTCTACCCTGAGGCAAGTACAAGCAATCAAGTTTCTTATGCTTCAAATAACATTTTTTTTAGGAAAAGCTGAAAGCTTGATCCTTTACAGAAAGCAGTATCTGCTCCTCTAAAACTATCATTTGTTGCTCAGCACAGTAAAGTGACTGCAAAATGACCACAAAATATCTATGGTGAAGACTTCAGTGTAACACAGAGAAACCTTAATCACCTCTACATGTGACCAGTAAGATAACAAAAGCAATCTAGCCACACCAGTAGAACATCACCTCAACAGGTCAAATAAGTTCATGCCGAGCTGCCATCACCAAGTAGCTTTTAGAACCTTGCAGCCAACTTGGAAACTTTACAATATGCTGCAGCCTTCAGGATGAAAAAATACCAGTCTTGCAAACCCATTAAAAAGGAGGAATATAATCCCTGGGACCCAGGAACAAATGGGCCAATAAGGGGTTTAAAAGCTGTGGATCTTGCATTCCTCTGACATGAGAACATACCTGCTAGAGAGCTAACAGTGTTCTAGGTTCAGTAGGAAAGCACAGTGATAAAGAAGGCATTATCGCCAAAAACGTTTCCCAAAATTCCTCATTACAAATATTCATCATGTAAGGAGCTCAGCAAATTAAATGCTGGGATTTGTAAATTCACTAAAAATGCCAGCCAAAGCCAGAATTTCCTAGTTTCAACTCATTGGTGCTTTCTTGCTATGTAAGACTGGTTAATAAAATACATATAATAAGTGACACTTGTGGGTCAAAGAAGAGGAAAAAAAAAAGGTAGAGTTGATAAAATTAAAAGAATTAACAAAAGATAATTTTTGTAACAATGTCCTAACTCCTTTCTGGTTTGTGTCTTGCTGTGTTCCTAGGAATTATTTCCTGTCCTTTTGCCATAAATTGACCCTGGGAAAGAGGATAGTGAGACAGATAACCAATCTAATACCTGAAAAGGAAATATGAAGTAAATATCATTGAGGTTATGGTCTAGGAGAAGCTATAAAGATGACTGGCTTCAAACAGGAAAGTGTTATCAATGTATCTGCCCAGCAGATTTCCTTTCCAGAAATCAGAGACTGATGTATCTAGTCAGTTCAGCTCTGTCTGTCAGGTCCTTATGTTACATTTGTCATTTATTCCACTTCTCTCTCCAGTTACCTCAGCTAAAAATGATATGGAAAAATAGTAATTAGGAATAAATGTCTAAAGAGTATGAGTTTGCTGCCAGCATTTTGTATGGACTCAAAGTATGAAAGTCAAAAGAAGAAACTGTAATAGGAAGGAAGTAGGAGCAGTTAAGTTGGAAATTGCTGTCCTGACAGTAGAAAAGAGCATGCTTGAGAGATTCAGTTGTAGCAAGAGACTGAACTGTGAATAAGGAGCAAGTTCACCTTCACGTGTAGCCCAAGCCTCAGAGAAATAGTATTCCTGATAGTTCACGGCTATAATGCTCTGAAACACACTGTAAGAAAACTGCAACACGTACTCTTGAGAAGTACTCTCACTGAACACAGTGACAGCAGTGAAGGGGAGGGATGTGCTTTTTGTCAGTCTTCATTGTGATTATATATGATAATGTCAGTTTAAAAAAGAATTATGATTTGCATTTCTGAGGCTCACAACTTTAATGCCTCTAGGAAGCCCTCAGGCACAGTGTGAGTGACTAAGGCAAAGTTTCTCAAAGCTGAGGCCAGGGCAGTGGGAACAAAGATGTGCCTTTCTTAACATCCAAAAGCAATTAGACCCCAGCTATTACATCACCTAAATGATCAGATGTTAGGTCATATTCCTGTTTCCATTATGAAGCCAGTCCATTTCAACAGCTCAACAGGATCTTGTCTTCTCTGTTTATTGCACTTTAACACAGCCAGCATACTGGCAATTAAGTATTGCTCAGATAATTATACAGTGCTATTTACATTCAAAGGGGTCCATAACCTTCACTTTTTCTCAACAGCAGAATGCTTTCCTCATTGAATATTCTTTAATTAGTGGTTTCTCTGTGAAGGAAATTGCTGTGCCTTAGTTGTGTCTATTAGGGTATGTTTGTGTTTGTAAATCATTCTGTTCTCACCCTCTGCCTTATTCAGAACACCTGGAAACTGTACTACAATTTGCATTTTCTTTTTATTCCAAATAAAATTCAACAGCAACATTTACATACCTCCTATAACCAGCTGGATACCAGTCTTCTGTTTACCCTTTATTCACATCAAGACACATCACTTCACACCCAGGTCTCACAGAACAAGTGAAAGCCCTCCCTAAATGCAGAGAGGAAATTGAAAAGCAGACTTCAGTGTTCCCTTTTCTTTTTACAATTTTCTTCTCTGTGTGTGGGAACAGATCATTTTACAGCAAGTGTATTAACAAAAATTTTGTAACTCAGACTATAGTACATGCTTCTGGTTGCTTGTGTGCAGCCTTAAGACTGTTCCTAGTAGAACAGAATAGAGAGAAAAAAATGCTTTTAAATTATTTTAATTTCTGTGGTATATACAGAGTCCAATTATTATACCAAGAAAGAAATACCCTGTCTGCCATGTGTGGACCCTTCACATCATTTCATTCTATGACAAACATTCAGTCTTTTGTTCTCTTGAGCAAGCCTGTGTGTTCATCGCTAAGCCTAAGCACTTTATATAAAAGGCTTAGCTATAAATAGATTTAGGTCTGAGCCATTGCTTATAAAGATACCGCTTCTATTTGTTCTTCGTTCTTGCTTGGAGCTTTATCATCATAGTCTGGGAGCTGCCACATTATTTAGATCTGGTATACAATCTGATTTCTTCTCTACATTTTCCATTACTCCCATGGCTCCAGGATATATTTTTCAATTTACATTTAAGGAGCTGCTAAATCCAAGGCTTCCAATACTTCCACTGTATTATTCTATTAATAAATGAGAAATAACACTGGCTGATATGAAATGCAAGTTAATTTTGGCCCACTAACAGATTGCATACCCTGACCCAGAGAAAGAGTCATAATCAGATAACATAATCAGCTGTATTATTTGACCTGATTCAAGTTGTTCAAAATTTTAACCTGAACAATAGTTCTTCCTGTGATGCTTGGTCCTGCAAACTGTTCATTACCTTTTGTGTAATTAATTGGAGCTAATTACTCAACCTCAACAAAAGAACCAACTGGAATGTGAAGATTAATTATATCACAAAACCACCTGATCATACGTCATCTGACAGCCAATATAGTTAGGTGTAGGATAATTATGTTCTTCAAATCAGAGGAGCTTTTACGTCTTTTTCCCTTGTTATCTTGCTCTTCGGTATGTTTCTACTCTCTCTAGTTTAGATGTAAATTGTTTAAAGCAAAACAAAATGAAAAACTAAATAAATTCAGCTCTTCTGGTGAAAAATGCCATACAAACATTTGTGGCGTCTAGAGCTCTTTGTTCACTGACATTTGCAAGTCCTTTCCTCAAGAGGAAAGGAAAAAGATGTAGGCAAAAGAGACATAAAAGCCTTAGTCTCTCCTCTACACCAATGTGTCCAGCTCAAAGCAAACAGGCTCTAGCTATAATTTCCTAAAATGTCCAAATGAGTCTACCACAAAGCAGAGTGATTAAAAAAAAAAAAAAAAGAGATAGGGAGGGGAAGATTTTAGAGATACTACTAAACAAGCAGCACCAGGCCTCAGGGAGAAGGTGGTCAGGGAAAACCAGAAAATAACACATGGTGAAAATGCTGCAAGCCTGAGTGCCAGGGAGGGCACGTCAGCTGTGATGGAGAAAGTTAGGCAAATGAGAAAAAAGAAGCAAAAAGAAAAAAACAGTTCATTTTTCTGTCTCATATAAGAGATGTCTACTTTCAGAAGACAGGGGTGCATTCAAGAAGACATTTTTGAAGGAGTCAATTCAGTCATGCCACTTCTGACCTGAAACCAATCTGAACCAGCGACGTAGGAGCAACTGCCTCATACTGTCCGCTGCCAGGCTCCGGAGCTAGCCAGTCTTTCGTTTCTGCTTTCTCGCACTGCTCAGTTTTCACATTGTGTTTTAGATTTTTTTCTACTATTTCTTCTAGGATTTTATCTTGTTTTCTGTAAAGTTACTTTTATTCCATTTTCATAGTACCTACAGTCTTTTGTGTAGCTTAATGTTAATCTCTTTTCATAGCTATTTCTGTTGATTTTGATTTCTTTCACTGCAAATAGAATGAAAAGTTCGTATATCTTTTCAGCTTCTCCTTTCTAACAGACAAAGAAGCTTAACTAGAAAAGCAAATATAACTCTGCTCAAACAAAATTCTTTGAACACGGTGAATCATTCAGGAAATGCTGTGAATGACATTTATTTTCTGGAAGTATTCACATCAAATCAAATAGGGCTGATTTGTGAATGTCCCAGGCTACATACACTACCTTAATGACCATTTCATATAATAAAGGAAGGAGATGTCTAGTTTTCTGTTCTTATTTCTCCCTTATTTCAGTCTCTCATAGTTACACATTGTTTAATATTTTCTTTTTCTTTTCAGAAACAGTCCCCCTAGAATTCAGGCCATCTTAAGAAAACTAGCCACAAGGGAAGGATTACTTCAGGTGTTTCTATTATTCTTAGAATAGTGTTTACCAAAGCAGCATACGCTTTCTGCCTGCTACCCAGAGGCCTCCATCCATGTTAGATACTGCAGACTGCCAAGAATCCATGAAATAGCTGATAGCAACCTTGAGACAACACAACAACTTTTTCACTTCAGTGCAGAATGGAAGAGGACTAGCTAAAATCTGAGTTAGTGCATTTAAAACCTGTATGATACATATCATCAGCTCAGGCAGCATCACATAGTTACATTAGGTTCCAGAGTGGCAGTATCATCTGTGGGTTACTCTCCAGTCACAGGCATAAGAAATGACTTTTATAATTATTTTTTCAGCAATATACCTTTGGCACTTTTTGTAACAAGAGCATATTTTCATAGAATCATAGAATCATAGAATTAGTGAGGTTGGAAGGGACCTTTAAGATCATCAAGTCCAACCGTTAACCTACCCTGATAAAAACCCCACCACTTCTAAACCATGTCCCTAAGCACCTCATCTACCCTTTTCTTAAACACCTCCAGGGATGGTGAATCCACCACCTCTCTGGGCAGCCTATTCCAATGTTTAATAACCCTTTCAGTGAAAAAATGCTTCCTAATATCCAATCTAAACCTGCCCTGACATAACTTGAACCCGTTTCCTCTTGTCCTATCACTTGTCACCAGGGAGAAGAGGTCAGCTCCCATCTCTCTAAAACCTCCTTTCAGGTAGTTGTAGAGGGTGATAAGGTCTCCCCTCAGCCTCCTCTTCTCCAGGCTAAACAACCCCAGATCCCTCAGTCGTTCCTCATAAGGTTTGTCCTCCAGACCCTTCACCAGCTTTGTAGCCCTTCTCTGGACACGCTCCAACACCTCAATGTCCTTCTTGTAGTGAGGGGCCCAAAACTGAACGCAGTACTCGAGGTGAGGCCTCACCAGTGCCAAGTACAGGGGGATGATTACTTCCCTAGTCCGGCTCACCACACTATTCCTGATGCAGGCCAGGATGGTGTTGGCCTTCTTGGCTGCCTGGGCACACTGCTGGCTCATGCTCAGCCGGCTGTCCACCAACACCCCCAGGTCCTTTTCTGCCAGGCAGCTTTCGAGTCACTCCGCCCCCAGTCTGTAGCACTGCATGGGGCATTTCCAAATGAATGCTCTCAAGATATTATTCATGAAATCCACAGGAGTGAAAAGAAATGTCCCTTACATCTGGGTTATCAGAGTTAGGGGAGTTAATATTGCCTATTAGCCAATGAAGGACATTTGGTCTCACTTTGAATGCCTCAGATCCATCTTATTCCTTTCCTAGTTTTATTCATTTGAAATGGAGTGGACATAAATCATTCTTGATGCCACAAAGCTCTATCTGCATTCATTCTAGGCAGCACAGAAAGTGTTTAGAAAAGGAATTTATAGGGATGTGCAATAATAGTGGTCACACAGGCATTTCAGTGTCTGCAGTGACTGTTGCCTTCAGGCTAGGACAGTCAGCAGAACCCAGACCATGGACAGGATCCTGCTGAATAACACTTCATCAGCTTTGCACTTATTATTCTTTAGACTAGGAATGAGATCTGGAGCCTGAATACATATTTTCGTTATACTGTCTTTGCAATGTAGTTTTCTGTCTGAAGGCATTACGAGTAAAGTATGTCACACAGCACTGATGACTTTCAGGATTGCCTTCATCTACTGTACTGACCTTAGTTTTACATTTAGAAAAAAAAAAAAAAAAAAAGGAAAAGAAGAAAGCAGAACAATCTAGGAAATGCATTCATTAATGTTTATTTACACTGTTTTTCAGTATTAGGGGTTATTTTGTCCTCCAGAAAATTAATATATAACAAAGGGATAATTACATGTGCCAGTGAGCATACAAGCAAGTATTTAACTATCTAATACCCACAGGTACATATTTTGTTCATGGAAGGATACGTAAGTTTATTTTTAGGCTAATAAAACAATTACATGGGGCATTTACAATTCCGCTCCTACTGACAACATTTCATTAACTCCCGATAATCAACTGATTTTATTCTATGAGACTCCACCATCTGTGTAATTTGCAAACAGCACTAATGTTCTTGATATGTCCCAGCATTAGCGCATGTTTTCCATTTTATTACTGCCAAAATTTGATGCAATTGTTAGAGCTCCAGTCATAGCTCTTCAAAGCAAGGGGGCTAAGAATATTGTTTGAAACACAGCTAGAGTTCACTGTCCAGGTGTGTGCACCTTTGTTTTGAGTTAAGACATCTACTTCAGGGGAGCTGGGCTGGGAATGTCGGGGGCAGCACTGCTTCACCTACCTTCTTACATTAAGGAGCTTAATGGCTTCTTATAACTAACCACATAGAAAGACACTGAAAATGCCCTTCAGTCTCAAAGAGCATGAACTCAATCAGGAACAGCCTGACACAGTACAAAAGGTTTCGAAATGCTTTGCATTGAAAGTTGTCTAAAATGAATGTGGAGCGTTATGAACGTATTGATATTTAGGGCAACTCTGCAAAGGAGCAGAAATCCATCCTTTTAAATTATGCCCACTGTTTTCTGAATGTAAGACTGTTCCCTCTATCCGCATCTATAAGGCGGGGTTTTCAGCATAAACCCAGACTGCAAGCAGCGTTGCTTAGTAAAGAGACTCTTGCTCCTAAATTCTTCGGTGCACTTTGAAAATCCCACTCTTGCTTAGCTGCACCCTCAAAAGTTAGAACATTTACAACTACCTAGTGAGGTTTCTGCATGCAGGTACGACTTCTGATCAATCAAAAACAATTAAGAGAGCCAAAATAGAGATGCAAATTTAGAAGGTGTTTGACTAGTTTATCTTTTGTGACAGCACTGTATTTTCTGGGGCTGCTGATCATTAAACCATATGATAGTTCAAAAGCATAAGAGTTTATCACCTATTTCTACACCTTTGAATATTCCCTGAGTTTTTCCCCTTCAAAAATGGATTGGATTCCTGTTAGTTCTGAATTGGCACTGTCTTTCCAATTGCAGGATGAAGGGAAGTGCAGACCCCTGGAAGTAACAAAGCTGGAAGGAGCGGAAATTGGTGTTGACACCAGTCTGGGTAAACCATTTGTTTTTAAATGCATACCT
The DNA here is from genome assembly GCF_965231255.1 of Vanellus vanellus. Classification (NCBI taxonomy): domain Eukaryota; kingdom Metazoa; phylum Chordata; class Aves; order Charadriiformes; family Charadriidae; genus Vanellus; species Vanellus vanellus. The sequence continues at coordinate 28,741,197 of NC_138908.1, forward strand.
CAAAATGGAAACAGGATTTTCTACTTCTGTGCAACCTCCAACCAAGAAATGAAAAGGTAAGTGATCTTTCATTTTACGGGATCAGTGTTGCTATTCCAGTTTGGGGAGAGGGAATTTGAATTTTTGGAGGTTGTTCAAAATACCTGCCTTGATCTGTGGAAAAAAAATACCTGTCAGCTACTTATGGGAAGATGGTGTTTCTAACTTTCATTTGCGCAAGCTTCAAAAATTATTTTTCACCTTCATATTGTTTTATGAGGAATTTTTTTTTCATGAAGTCTTTAATATTCATGCTTTGCTCAAGATCCCCCTGAATTCTTGATTTATCTCCAGAAAAAAATCTTCACCCATATTGTCATGCCTCCTCCCCCACTGTGATATCAAATGGAGGTGTAAATTTTCCTATGGATGTAAACTTGATTATTGGTCATTTCACATGAATGATCTCTCTTCTTCCCGACAAGGACAGTGCAATAAAACCCCATCTTCCATTTCATTTTCTGTCATTCTGTCATATTATCATTTTAGTATCTTAAAATGTAAGTAGGCCGCAAAAGCATATTGGTTCTGATAAGAGGCAATGAGTTTGGGCTTGACTCAGTTAGACTTAAAAAATATTCTTTTTGCATTTTCCAAAGACTATAGCTGACAAAACAAAGACACTAAAATCACCTAAAACACAAGTAAGAACCTTTTAGACTTTAATTTCAAAATGAACTAAAATCTAATTATATTTTCCTTTTTGTTTTATTGTGAATTATCAAAAATATAAATATATGAAGTAGGATAACATTTGGTATTCATCCACCCATCTTTTTTGTAACATCTTGCTACTTAACATAGCAGCCACCATTGTAATATCAGAGCATTTTCCAGATCCAAATTCTATACCATCCACAGCACAAAAGGAATAATTTTGCCAACAAATAGTTTGCTTTATTACATAGTCTCCAATTTCAGGATTCTTTATGTTTCCCACAAATTCCTTATCTACATTATAATAAAGACACAAGAAGAACGATCATTTAGCCTGACATGTTGAACTACATTCAAAATATATAGATTCCCTTGTCTGCAATATTGCCTTAATTTATTACAATTACACAGCAAGCTTTAGGACTTATTTTTCTGAGAGTTAGCAATATTTATGTAGATTTAATCCACTACTTTTCTATCTTGAAGCCTTGAATGTGTCCTGAAAATTGCATATCCCTTTAGATGCTGTCTATGTCAGCAAGAGTTAAAAGAAGCAGTAAAGCACTTGTATTCTGCTCTACCAAACTAAGCTGTTCTCATTTTTTTGTCGTTTGCAGGTGGCTGGAGGCTATGGATAAAGCAGTGCATCCTGTCCATCAGGTAATGCTTTATTTATATGAGAAGCATGTGTATAGCAGATTGTGCAGAAGAGTGGGAGACAGTAGATGTATTTATGCATGGTCAGGTGCAGACAGCAGCATGGAAGCTGCATACTTTTCTTCTGGGCTGCTGGGATGTGAATCAGCTCCAATTTAAAAGCCATATACAGACAGGCATTACTGTGTCTAAGAAAATATGCTTTGCTGCCATATGGTGGAATCAATCAAAATGCTCCCCCTCCAAATATCAGCAGCTTTAAGCTGGTTCAGAAACATAACCTAAAATGAGGGTGGTGGGAAGGGAGGAAGGTAGAGATGACTCTCACGACCACATGTTCTGCCCTAAGTAATACTATTTGGAGTAAAGTATTCCCTGCAAGTCTGCCTTGGTGGCAATCTACCTCCTTATTGTATCAGAAAAGGAGATGGGGGAGAGGGGTGTTGCTGAGTTCTTTTCTGTATTTTCAGAGACGAAGAAAAGTTAGCTGATAAACTTTGTCTTACCTCTATCTCTTTATACAGCTATACTCTCTGCTGGCCCCTATGGCTGGGAGAAACATAGCCATAATTGATCTTGAGCTGCTACAGAGAGAGCTTGGTCAGCCCAGGATAATTTATTATGAATTGTCCCTGGCTGAGCCCTGAGCGGGGACCTACAAAGCTACTTTTAGTACTTCTGGGGTTGGAAGCATAGGTCAGCCTCCACTTTTCTGGCCCCGTGATTCTTATTCTTTCCTCCTATAGGCACACCACCTTTATAAAAATATGCTGTTGATCTGTAAAATCTTTTTTTAAAAAGGTTTAGCTACTGAACCAGCTTGGTTTTTAGCAGAAAGAATGTGAGGCTCAAATGCAGAGTAAGTATCAAAGTCTTACCTTTTTTGCAGATGAAATAAAATCATCGAAAAAAAATAGAAAATTGCAAGGTACATATTACAAATTACATTAATGTAGTGAAAAAAAAAAAAAAAAACACAAAAAAGGAAAAAGAAATGTACTTTCCTTCTTCTCTCAGCTCAGAGCACAAGTGACTCTTTCAGCAGTGTGCTTTAGTGATGAGTTTCCAAACAGTGAAAGGAGGTGTATATTGTTACTTTAATTTCTTTTCCACTGAAATAAAATCAACCAAACATATATTTCTTTTGGCTTCAGCTTTCAGATGAGATTGGAGGTGCAAAACCAAATTTGTTTCCAAGTATATTCTACCTGGCAGTGTTTCTTAAAAGAATACAAAGAATCCACATACCTGAAAACAGCAAAAATAAATAAAACAATTTAGGAAAAAGAAAAACAGAAAAACAGCCTGAGCCAAAAAGGAGGATAAAGGCACACATGCACAAAAGAAAGCACATCAAAAGAATCATTCTTTAGTGTAACATGCAAAAATAGTTTGTTGGATAAAAAGTTCCAACATTATATATACAGAAAGTTCTTTCATGCATTCACCAATTAATAATACAGTAAGTTGGCTCCTTTCTGTGCTACTGCATCTTATTTTTGACTGCTTTATCTTTTTTAGTTTTGCCTTCGAGCAAACAATATCCTTTTCTGAAAGAAAAGTTTGATTTAATATGACATATTGATTTAATATGTCGGTTTCATTGCCTAACCCCTGTTCTTAAAGAACATTATATCTGTTCCTTCTAACTGGGCTGTCCTTTCAGTTGAATAGAAAAAGCTTATATTTTCCTTCTTGTTTGTTTGCTATACTGTTACTGACTTTTTGGGGTAGCTGGTGCGTTACAGTAGGGCTCACAACCCAACGATATAACAGACCAATATACTGATACTGTGTCATCTTAATGAATCTACAAGGAAAACTTTTTTGTGAATACATCTAGTATTAGTGAAGTCCTCCTCTGCACTTTGCTGCAATAAGTCTCAGCAGGTTTAGCATTCATAACAAAGAATGCTGCTAGCTATATTGTGCCAGGTCTTTTTTCTGTCATTGCCTTGTCAAGGATACTAAAGAAATATCACGAATAAATGCAAAAGAAAACCCCTGTGGAAACAAACAGGATGCTATTGATATTGCACAATATTGTCCCCATGGGTTTCAAATGACAATGACACTGGTTGATGTAGAATCTGAAATACGTATTGCAGGTAAGCAAAACGGACTAGGAGAGGCTGAGTTCCTAACACCTTGCAGATTTAAAGAAAAAGAAGAAATGCTTTAGTCTCACATTAAACAACTTGATCTTATTAAACAACAGTTTATTTTTTCCTGATTTTCTTTTTGGATTCTCTTATCATACAAATAACCTATATAATGGCAATGTTCCATGGGTTGAACTTTTTCTTCACCTGTAAATGACAATAGGATAATTTTAGTAATGAAAAAGACTCTGCTTTACAGAAAGGGATGGGTAGGCATCTGTAATAATTTTGTGTATGGTAACACTTCCATCCAAGTCTGAGTGCTGTATTCTGGCCTCATATAACACCAAATTTTCTCGGACCCCAGAGGGCAGATGGTGAACCTTGTCTTGATAGGTTACACATAATAAAGACTGCCAAAGTCAGGCAGTCAGCAAAAAAATTGTTTTTAAAAAGCTGCTTCATACAGCTTTGAAATGATCTTGTTTCTACCAGCAAAGCTTGTACTGAAAAACAAAATAGATGCAGAAAAGACAAGTTATTGTAAGAAGAAAATAGATGTTGGTCACTAATTGCATTTTCCACACTGACTTTTCAAATTATTTGGACAACAAAAGCTAAAACCCTAGCAGGGGACTAGATCTTGTGTCTTTCGTACGAGCAGGTCGTCCTTAATTTCTTGCCAGAACTTTTCATTACATGCTCATTTTACAGAACCACGTGTGGGTAGATGTCACACTGCATAACACTACACTTCCACCCTTGGCTATCAAAAACCCAGAGTGCCTGGGGCTTCTCCACCAGCTGGACAGAAGCAAAGATGTCTGGATTCAGCACTACTGCATTCTGAAGGATGGCTGTTTGTACTTTTATGCGACTCTCCGGTCTACACCTGCACAAGGTAAGGACAGCTCCTGGGTTTTAACTGATCATTAAAGCAGAAAGGTTTCACTGCAGTTTACAAATATAACTTTTACCATTAATGAGAGTTTCTTAACAGGAAATTCACTCTGTTCTGTGACTGTGAGTGAAAGAAGACCAGATTCAGTCTCTTTTTATAACATAGCTACCTCATCCCCCCCATCTTCTTTCCTTCCTCCTGCATGTTAGGTAGCATCCTCAGAGGGACAGACATCATAAGCTCAGACTGGTATCTCTGCCACTACCGGGTTTCAAGGTGGCCTTGGCAAAACTAGTGCACCCATCAACAGGCAGAACTTCCCTACTCCAGCAGAGGTTGGTGCTCCAGGCTGGGGCCACTGTCATTTGCAGCTAAAGCTGCAGTCTAGCAGCTCTCCCCATACCAGAAGAGGGTGTTCGGCCACTTTCTAAAAGCAGCAACATGAAGCTATCGTGGTCAATTGAAAGCAGAGGAGCTGAGTTTCAGGGACTGATGAGAGGCTACAAGCACAACTCTATGACAGTCAGTATCTAAAATAAAAAGGGGTGCCCCAAGGAGAGGGGATGGATTAGGACCTGCAAATGCGCTCTCCCTATGCTAAGGAAGCTGGCAGTCAGAAGAATCAGAAAGAAAATGCTGTTGTACTTTTGTTTACTAGCCAGCTTTCAGATCAAAAGGGAAAACTGTTTTCTTGGGGATTATGCTATTTGCCACATGATCAGGTGAGAGGTGTTCTGCTTTATAGTCCATACCATTTACATAGCACTTTTCATCTGCCAAAGGCCACACATATGACATGATCAGTGATTTCCTCTCTACGTGAAACTGAAGCTAAGGCTTGCGCAGAGCTAAGCAATGAATTAGTGGAAAGGCAAAAATTCAGCATTATGTGTTTATGACACCTAAGCCTATGCTCCTACTGCTAAATATGTCACTTTGGCATTTAACTACTGCATACATATTCTTGTATATGGTAGTGTTTTCTCTCTTGTTGCAACCATTGTTTTTTTCAGTTTCACTAGAGGTTCTCACTCCCCCATATAATTCTCAGTGCTGTAACATTAATTTGATGCTTTTGTGACTAAATGTGAGAGACATACAAAAAAAATAAAGACCCTGAAGACAATAAGAGGAACACTCGGCTGCAGTTAATCAGCTCCGCAGGTCTTTTTGTCTATTCACCAAAAAATGGTGATGTGAACCAAAAAAACCCCACAGTTAAAATGAAATGTCCTGAAGACTAAATTCTGCCTAATATGTTTCCTTCACAGCTGGCTAGTGTGATCTGCAATGACATTCCAGTAAGCAAGGGGAACCAATGCTGACTCTAGGATTTTTTTTTTAATGGTGAAATTCATATCCCTTTAGTTTTTGAAGGAAAGAAAAAGAACATTAAAAGCTAGAAAAAAATATTTTGCCACTTCTTACTTAATGAAAAGCTATATAAAACCATACTGTTGATCATTTGCTGGATAGGAAGCATGTTTTGCGCTATTTTCAAATCAATTTAAAAAAAAACCAAACAACTGAACTTACACATTTTTAAATATTTTACATGTAAAGTCTGTACAACTCTGTCAAAACATCGAACACAAGGCATCTGAAAATCAAGAGTTGTTGGTATGTTTGCAATTGGTGGTAATTTTGTAAATGGTATCTGCAATGTATGTGATATGTGCTATTTTATTCTGTCCAGGTGGTCTTTACCTACAAGGGTATATTGTGAGTGAACAATCTCTAGGCTCCAAGAGATCTGTAATTGAACTCAAACCTCCATCTGAAGAATTTAAAACTTTCTACTTATGTGCAGAGAATGTAAATGAAAACAAAAGGTAAACCAAACTGTTTTTTTTTTCAATTTTGTTTCCCAGACTTCAGGAGACTGGCAACACTGTAGCTTGGGAAGATCTAGTGACAACTCTTCATTCTATTTTCACTTGTTCCCCCAGATTTCCCTTTAACTGTAGCTTTAGTCAAACTGCAGTACAACATGCTGGCACATGTGAGTCATCAGTTTTGCTATTGTCAATGCTGGAACTACAGCAGGGCTGGCTTGCAGAGGCTCAGAAAGAAAGCTGGATAAGGTGCCTTTCACAATGATGTGTGGGTGATTACAGTAAACAGAAATGCTATGGTACCTGTCATTAGAGATAATGGAAAGTATATCCTCCTCATTCCCAAGAACAATTTATTTCCAACAATGACCATTAGAATTAAAAAAGAAAATTGGCCTATGAAATCACATTCTGAAAGTGAATTCTTTCTTCATAACCAGCCAAATTCCATGGCTGTCAGTGGGAGTTCTTGTCTAAAGCATACTATTTACATAATTTGGGTTTTAATTTAATGAACAAAGGACAAAGCTTTTCACTATGTTGGAAATGGGTGTTAAGATATGTTGTTGTTATAGTCAACTTGTCCATCTCCTGCCTCTCTCCAGTCCATCAGCATACATAGTAACACAGCTGTACAAATACCATTTATAAAAGGTGTGTTTCAAAGAATGTAAAAATGCATGCGTCACGCTTGATCAGGGACAGCTGTTGGTCTTTCATTTCTTCTAGGTGGATTACAGCTTTGAAAGCTTCAATTAATAAATGGTTACCCCTACACCAGGCAATCCAAGATTTCATGAACAGACCACTGGAGGAGACAAGGATGTGAGAAGAAACCTCATCTTTTTCCTGTAATCTCTCTTTTCCATTAAAAATTCCATGCTATGTGTTATGATTCATCTTAAAAGATGCTCTAGCAGCAGCTCATCTTTAGTATTGCTATACATTCACAACTTTTGTAAGCATTAGTAAATAAACGTAAAGCAGTGTTGCCTTCTTTGTGGCTGTCTTTGTTTTGTGTTTCTACTTCAATTCAGACCATGCATGAAGTCTGCTTTGCAAGGGTGAACTGACATCAACATTTATCTGATGCAGACAAAAGAGAAAGCACTGTATTTCAACATGTGTTTTGTACTTCCTAATGTTTTATATCTGCATCCTTTTTTTTGCAAATGCACCCTTTGCAAAGATTTATGCTTTCCCATCCAAAATTTTCATATGTGGTTTTGCCTTTAAATTTCTAGATGGTGTGGGCTTAAGGTTGGGACAGGCTGGGCTGACTGAAAGGCTAGCAGCTATGAACTATTACAGCATGCCTGGGACAATGGGATAAATTTGTCTGATTTGGATGAATGTTTTTGTTCTTGTGTGTTCTATCTTAACACAAATTTTAATTTTACAGTTGTTTTGATTTGGCCATTTGCCATCACAGTACAGCACATTTGTGGAGAGAAATCAACTCAAGAATCAAAGACACTGTTTCCTCCAAAGCTAGCAGTAAGAGACAGCACCATAAATTCTCATCAGGGACATCACGGTTAGACATCTGTGGTTATTACAGCTCATGAGACACATAGTGTTTGACATTATTCTCTAACATTAAAACAATTCTTCCCATGAACATATCTGGGTATTCAGTTTTCAAGCTTCTGAAAATACTAATTAAAGTAAAATAACAAAGGTTAGTTCCATTTATTGAATTGAAGACACATGCTAACTAAATACCTCATCCTAAGAAATTTACAATTTAATGCTGCAGGAAGTACAGAAAGGAAAAGCATACACACCCAATACAGACCAAAAAAATGCCAGCTTGTGACATTTTATTACAAATCCTGTGGTACTTGGTCTTCTTGTCGTGGTCCTTAGACCTTGAGATCATCTAAACACACCAGAAATTCAGTTACTTGCTTGGTCTTTTTATTAGCCTGGAAAATACCAAAAAATTTAAAAGGCACATGGCGCACCCCCAACCACCACAAATATATTCTTATAGAAGACTGATTCATTAGCTTTAGATACTTGAAGCAATAGTACTTCAAAAGAAGTTGTTAAACAGTTCAAATGGTTCACTACAGTGATTTGAGTGATTTAATTAAAAAATAAGAATGGTTAGTTAAATAGGGTAAGCAATTTTCCGAAAATAGGCTTCTGAGCCCAAATATGTTAACATGCTTGCTTTGTATAAATATGTGCTGTGAAGTAAAATGTATAACTGTATTTGAAAACAAGCAGTCATCACAGTCATATTCTACATCTACTGCTAGTATTTTAAAATTGTGGTGTTCAGAAATGAAATTCACAACTCTCAGAACAAGTAATGATGTAGGTATAAATTACTTCTTTTTCTCACTCTTTTCCACATTGGAGAAAATAATATATATGGGTCAAGTACCAATACCGTTGACTTGAGACTATTAACATTTCCTAAAGAACAGTTCTCCAGTGCAGAGTGAGAGTTCAGACCTAGGAAGCAGAAAAACAAGTAATAGGTAAAATAAATGCCAACAAAATGAACAAAACGAAACACAAAAAAATGTACTCCCTTAAAAAAAAAAAAACACCACCACAACAACAACAAAAAACCCCTATTTAAATTAGCAGATTGGGGGCTGTGAGAGGATTAGTCACCCTATGGGACCCAGCTGTTCCTTCATTTGTTGCTAGCGTACTTAGCACGTTTCTCCCTTTAACAGGTGCCGTGTACAGCCATCCTCAGACAGAATCATGTGACCACCAAATATCTTGTTTTTATAAACCTTTGAAGAGGCATATGATAAAATATGTGGCCCAAAGAACTGACAGCAATGAAAAAATCAGTAAGCTCAATAGCAAGGTGCAAAAAAGAAATGAGAGGTTCAATGTGAGTAAAGGTTACAGGATAGGGTCTTTTCTCTTATTGTATCACTAAATTTTCATCATTATAAAGTACTTTAAATATCAGAGTGATTTGCTCCCATAACTGAAATAATTTCCAAAGTATATTAGAGTTGCAGTAGCAATTTGTGCTTTATTCAGCGTTGTATGTGAACAAATATGAAAACTTGAAACTGTAGGTTCTTCCTCCCATTTGATGCAAATCAAAAATGTATCAAAAATGCCGCAAGTGTACACCTGTACAAAATAGAATCAAATCTTATTTCTGCTGTAAAACTGTGCATTTTCACAGCAGACTTCTTGGGGCTTTTTGCTTAAGTCGGTAGTATATCAGCAGAGTTTATTGAAATCTTTCTGCCTGATGGACTTGATGATTTGTCTTTCTCTTCTCTGATTTTATACTTCCAAAATCAAATAAAATACTAAGGTGTAGTAAACTTACCATTTCTCAAATTACTATAAACTTTGAAAAATGAAGAAAAATGTAAATTATAAAAAAAAAAAAAAAACACCCAACTCTCAGGCTTTGGAATTATCTAGTTTTTAACCCAGGAAAACTGAGGAGTTAAAGGCAAGCTTGCTATATTTCTCTGAGCCAAGGCTGGTTCTTTTCTGTACATCTGAGAAAAGATTAGAGTAGCCCATGGGCTGTTCTTATTTTCCTGCGAAGTAGCTGTGGTCCCCAAGGAGGTAGGCTACCATCCAGTCATTTCAATTTTGTAACACGCTTCATCTCTTCCTGTTACTACCAGGACCAAAAGCATTTTGAAAAATATACTAAAGTTTTTCCTCTGTGTGTATTAATAGCATGAAAATTGTTAGCAGAGGAATTAGCCAGATCTCAATCCTAGTTACGATAGGTGATTTTACTGTTATGCATAACGGGTATTCACACCACTTCTTGGACAACACTTCTAGTATGAGATATAGTTCACTTAGCTTGGCATACATATGACTACAGGACAAATGTTAGTCGTGGTCATAAAATCAGCCATGCCTTTAGAAAAAAAAAAAAAAAAAATGAAGTGGGACTGTTAACTTTACATCCTTTCCATAACACAGCCAGATGTTGTTTATTATGCATCTCTTGTCTCAAGTGAATGGCCATTTCTTTAGTCATGCAATAATGTCTCCTGAAGGTACTCAAGAGAAAAACAAAAAGATACCCACATTGCTCACGTTACCCTTCACTATCCTGCACAGCTAATCCAAATACCTTTTATACTAGAGGAAATGTTATTACAGTGCACCAAATGCAGAGAGAAAAAATGAAGATGTTTTGGGGAAGGCTTTTGTGGAAGAAAGTATAAAAACTTTCATCTCTTGGACAGAGAAACTGTAAGGCACTGGATAAGGTGATTTGATGGAGAAATTGTGGTTGTTCAATAGCAAAAAAAAAAAACAAAAGCCACCAAACAAAAAAAAAAAAAAAAACAACAAAACCTCTTTCACTTATCCACCTTTAGCACCTACAATATGTGCTAAAGTTACCAGACAGCAGGTGTGGTTAAATATGAAAGTCATTTCTAATTCTTTTAACAGGTAGGAGTTCTATTAGACGAGCAACCTTACAACATGCACTATTTCAGTACCGTGCGGTTTATGTTTATTTATTTGTGATCTTTAAACAGGAATGTCTTAAGGCCAAATAAATACACAAAATGCCTTTCTTGACACAGTATGGTAAAGCCACAAGCAAAATTGCTGCATCCATGCTCTTCCTGGGTAACAGTGCACCACAGCAAAAAGCGCAGCACTGGCATGTCAGCATCTTGCTGAAAAACTGCTTTTCCTCCATTTTTCTTAACGTAATGCATGCAGTCTGAGGGCGGAGATGTGAAGTCTGCAGAATACTCCAAATCTAGCCCCACTAGTCAAATAGATGTTCTCATTCTTCTCTCTGTTTAAAGTTAAATGTATGATTGAGAAGTTAGGAACATGCCTGTGGAGCTCAGCAATTTACAGAATCATATCTGCAACAGCAGTTTGCATCCTGTAGATTGCACTTGTGACTTTGAGACATAAAGCAAGAGCATGCCTTTCAAGCTAGACTAGAGCCCACTTAATTAGGGGCAGAAACAAAAAGTAAAAAGTTGAGTCTGGATGCAAACTAATGAAACAGTTTTCTCAATATCATTTCATCTGTAGTTTATAAAAGATATTTTAAGAAAATGCCATGTTCAGTAATTTTTCAGTATGAGAGTTCTCAGATTTCTCAGACATCTGGCAGTTAAACTGTAGCATATCTTATAAATCATCTCTATAGCACAAAAAACATAAACAGAAGTACCTGGTTGTTTAAAAAAATATTAAATTAACAATTAACTGAAACACTTTTGGTGATACTCAGAGCATCAACAGAAAACACATGAACTCGTGGAGTTAAAGAGCATCAATGCTAAGTTTGTTAAACAAAAATGTCCAAGGACACACCAGTCTTGCATCACAATATTACAGTTTGTTGTTGATGCGTCCTATCTCTAGTTGCAGCAATAAACTACAAAAATGGTGGCAGCTTAGCTGTTTTTATCCCCAGGTGGCTGTTGCCATCCTTACTTAAGGAATAGATAGATATTAAAATGCCACATTTTATGAGCCAGAATTGCGCAATAATTCCTAATTTTCTCTCATGCAAAATCAGTTGGCATAACTTAAATGACTGCTGACAGCTTTATTTTCACATGAAAAAATGTTGGGAGAACAGTCAGCAAAATACGATCATAAGGAAATCCCTACCTCCATCCCAAGATATGGAAATCTTTCTTGGCCGTCCAATGGGACTAATAAAGAAATGCACTCTTTGCTTGAAAGAACACAAAGAAGAATACTACTTTTTCCAATCTTCAAGTTATTTCAGTAATGTTAACAGAATGCTATTGACTTTATACTTAAAACACTTCAATGGGAACTCAAGAAAGTAGCTTGGAAATATTTCTGAAGAATCATGAAAAGAAAGCCCCCAGAAATTAGACATGTTTTAGATAATATAATATTTAAAAAAAAAAAAAACACACAACAAAACAAACAAAAAAAAAACCAACAGAGGTACATATTTTACTATGAAAGAGAACAGAATTTTGAGTTAGCCACCAAAGAAATAGTAGTCAGCCATGACATCTCCAAATCCAGATTCCTCCAAAGGCTGAGGGAGTTTAGACTTAAAGTTGGGTTTTTTTAAAGTTCCCCTTTGGAATCAAAGTTTTAGTCCTACTTTAGCTTTTGTTTCAATTCCTTCAAGAGAAAACATGGGAGGTGAAACTGGGGTAAGCCATTTCATTGCTGTCTCATGTCAGCAAGGGATCAGCACAGACGTGCAATCACTGTATCGCCAGTAACTCACCATGGCTCATTTGTTTGCATCGAAGGCTTTTTATTTATTGCTAGATACACCCGCCTTCAAGGTTTTCCTTTCGCTGCCAGGAAGAAGATAACTGTATTGAAACCAGAACACTTCCATTAGCAGAGTATGATATTCCACTGAGAAGAAATTGGGTCATGTACTTGAAGCATGATTTATTCAGATGGCTTGCTGCACTCCAAATGGAGCTCATTTTCTGCCCTGTTCAGCAGGAAATATGTACAACGTTCTGCAGAGGGAAAGCCACAGAAGGTCACCAAGGCATTTTCCACAAAGGAATGAGTTATTTAGCAGGAAACACTCTGAGGCCACAAAAACATTTTTTGCAAAGTGCTTAGCTCCCTTTTGTAACATGTTTCTGAAGGATTAAAGTGTTGGGGATAGATTTTCACCTTCTTTTTCCCAGACCCTGGAGTCTCATTTACCAGAAGCTGAAAGTCATTTTAGTGGAAAATGTTTTTGAATTTTCCAGACTCAATCCACCTTTCACATACAGCAATGACGAGATACACATCAGCCAAAGCTGAAACATCGCAGCACTCTAGGACAGAAATCTGACTGCCTAATACCCAGACTTTGCTGACACACGAACACTTATGCTGATTCCTTCTGTTGGCATTGTGCCCATTCACAAGATGACATGCTAATTTTATCAGAGTTGAGGGGAAGGATTCCAGCAGTATGCAGAATTTGACATATCTTATTCAAGGTGAGCTTCTCAAGGGCAATTTATGCCAACCAAGACAGATCCTTCGTAATGAAAAAAATTTCATGGTGACAGAGCCAGGAAATACTTTCATTTTTCTGGGAAAAGAATGTTGCTTTTACCTAAAGTGTTCATCATTTAGGAGGTCTCCTGTTAATGAAAATACACACAAAAAAAAGACCCAAAGTGATTTCTTAATACCCTAGGACAGTCAGAGATTTTGAAAATTATATTTGGTGTCTTTTTCAGTTGTATATTATATTATATTATACTATGTTATGTCATGTCATGTCATGTCATGTCATGTCATGTCATGTCATATCATATCATGTCGTAGCAATATGTATCATACCTATTTTTATAATTTATAACTTAGTATTTCCTTAATTTTACATTGCTGAGAACAGCCGTTATCTAGCACCTGGTGAAATGTCTTGTGTTCATTACAAGAAACTGCAGCCACAGTGATTTAGAACAAAATGTTTGAAAACCTGAGTTAGAAGAAGATATATTTCAATAAATATAAATGGTAAGCCTTTTTACACCTGAAAAATAATAAAATATTTCAAGTGTAAATAAATTTTTACATTTCTAAATGAAAACCATCTGAAACAAACATTTGGAAGAAGGATACTCAGTGAGAAATTTTGAGCATATTTGCCCTTGTCCCATCGAGGAATGAAAAACAAAATTTGAAGTGTGATTACTGACAAGTAAATTGATGAATTTTGAGTAAATGCTAAGGGACATACAATCAGTTACTGCTTTTTTTTTTTATTCTTCTTTTGGATTTAGGCTGGGATTTTTCTCTAAATAGTGTCATTGCTCCAAATTCTGAAAGAGGAATACATACAACTTTCTTAGCAACACTAGGAAGTCTTTAGATAAACATTCTTCCTTTAAAAGCTAACTTCAAATAATAAAATAGAAACATGATAAACCGCTATAATTCCACAGGTACAGAATAGCTGCTGAACTTGTATCTGCTCACAGGACTTTAGCAGGTGTACCATGCAGATTTAACAAATTCAGTTCAGTACTTCAATCTTCATTTTCACAAATAAAAAGTAAGTTTTCCTGACACAGGACAAGAACAACTATTCTCTACTCTCCAGCTGCCACAGCAATGGGTATTCTAAAATAATATGATGACAGATAATTGTACTCAGGCCCCATATTATCCGCTTATTTTACTAGTTGTCAGCTGCTGTGGGACCTTTCTTACAATTAGGATGTTTTTCTCCACACAGGGAGAAAAAAGAAAATTAGCCACTGGGGAAAAGGACAATTCCCCAGGGCAGCCATTAGAGACTCCACAGGCAAGTGCTGCCCCCAGGTTGCACCTCCCCATCAGTGAAGCGCGATTCCCATTTCTGCATACCCGGAGCTCTTTTGCAGCAAGACCAGTGGGTGCACTGCTCTGGCATCCTCTTCCTTAGACTCCTCACCAGAGTAGAAGGCCAGAATAGTCAATACACCATACAGGGAAAATAGTGTGCTTGGCCTGTTCTGGACTCTCCACTGACAAAAAACAAATTAATTCTCTTCAGTGGGAGCCAATTATAACCACTGAGGCTCTGGGCATTTTGTTCTAGGACCCACACCAAGCCAGAGGCCAGCTCTTTGGTGCTTCTATACAACTGCATTTTACGTTGAAAGCGTTGTTACGTGCCAGCGATCAGCAAGCACAGCTAATGATTTTCCTGTAAGGAAATTTGGCATCATTCATGTGTTGGCCAAAACCCCACAGAGCAAAAAGACCACTTCCTGGTGGCCCAGTGCGCTCGGCACTGAAAAAAATTGCGCATTAAACAGGTAAACCTTAATTAAGTAAACGTCTTCAATGTCTTCAAAGAGCAATCTCCTCTCCTGCTGCAAAGACAGAACAGCCGCTGCGAGGCTGTATGTCTGCTGGGAGCAAGGTCCAGTGCACCTCTGTACAGCACCAGGTGAAAGAGGCCGGCACATCTGCTCGTACTTTGTGCTTCTGTTGTAGGATAGAGGTACCACGCGCTGTGGTTCGCAAATGAGTTTGGAAAACAGCACGGGTTTTGCCAGCGAAGCAGACCTCACCCTTGGGAAACAGCAAAGCAACCTGATGAGGGCAAGGATCAAAGCAGTAACCGCCACCAAAAAGCAGCAAGTTTTCAAGCACAGCCTGCAAGAACCCAAGAAGCAGCCCCAGCTGAAACTACCTTCATTACAATCGACTGTCAAGGAGACAGCATGGAAGCTGGAATAAAAAAAATATCCTGGCTAAAAACTGCAGTGCAAGGTTAGAAGAAAAAAAAATGAAATTAGGTAGTCGCCACTAACCAAATAAAGATCAGCAGTACACACAGTGACTGTGGGCACACAAACGCCCAATGAGAAAGGAGGATTCTCACAGTGTGTTTATAGCAGGGGTAGGAAAATCAGCCCTATATTGGCTTGAGATATTACCCCACACAAGACAAGCTGGCATCTATCTCTGCACAGGCTGGAAATCAGCAAAAATACCCATAATCCCTGCAAAACTGAATTCCAGACTGCTGCGCCTTCGTGATTGTAAATACCTGTGCTAGCAAAACAAAGGTTTACATACTTAAGCAACAGTCACTCTTTCCCCATGCACTCAGAGTACATTCACTGCTGCAAAGGCTGCTTATTTGCGGTTACTTTGTTAGATCGTTAGGTCATTGCCAATTTTATTTGGATTGCAAGCCAAGTACAGCATAATCCCAACAGTATCAATAAGTAGTAATAACAGAGTGGAGAAACATGGCCAGATGCTTTTAAAAATCATCCTAGGGGCCGTCTGTGGGAAGAAATGTGGGCTGTAAATATGACAGGAAAGTGAAAGGAAACACTGTGACTTTAAGCTGATGGCAATGGGTGGATGTGTAGGAGTCCCACCCACAGCAGGGCAGTGCAAGTGAGGCACTCTCACAGAGCACATTCCATGTGAAAGAAGAGTGAGAATAGTCACCTCTCTCTCTGTCAAGCAGAAAAATAATTCAAATCAAGGATCTTGATTTGAATCTAGGATTCTCACCAAGTGGACAAAGTGGAGTCAGCAAGAAACTCCCCTCTCCTCCTCACAGAAGTTCAAACAAATACTCAGGAGCACCAGAAGAGTGATTGCATGAAGAACCCTTACAGAGAGCTTTACAAGAATAGGGGCGTCACGGATTCTGGTTGGGGTGGATGAGCAGCCAGCTTGTGGTGAGAACGTGGTGAAGCACAGCTGCACACCAAGTCGGCATCCTGGAGCAGAGGAGCCATTTTCCCCTGCAAATGACTGGGGAGACAAACCTATTTTATCAGAGGGAAAGTGACTCATTGTTTCTGTGATCAAGAAAAGTTCAGCTCTATTGAGCTAGATAAGCTGGTGCTCACAAGGCTGCTGGGAACTGCCAGTGGTCCTGGAGCCTCAGCTCGGTCCCAGGAGGCTCTCTGATGCAATCCTCCATTGGGAAAAGTGCTATGTAGCAAGCAACAAACATCAGACCGTAAAACCAAACCTTGACAACTGCTGAGCAGACTTTGTGCAACACTGAGGAGAGCTGACTTCCTTCTATTTAATGCACACTGGCTCCTGCAGGAACCCAGTAAGATCCCGAAAGCTGTTAAGCAAACGGTCAAACCCCAGGTAATAAAAGGAGCTCAACAATTTACAGGGATAGCCAAGTATCTTTCTAGACTCCATGCATTCCTACAGAAAACCTTGGCAGAGCTCATCTTCCAAAGATAAAGAGAGGGCTTCAGCAAGCACTTGAAAAAATAAAGAAAGTTGGTGCTGTCCTAAAGTCTTTACAAACCTGAACAGCAGTTAGACCTGCTGTAGAGACACAGTTCTGGTAAATACCAGAAGAAGGATGTGACCAGCAGCACACAACCTTTGGCAGTGAAAGGCTCAGGCCAAGAAGAAGCTACTGTGTGAGTTCTTGGGACTGAAGAACATCATTGGCTCATCCTTGGATAAGAACTGCACAGGCAACCATTAAAAAGCATCTTGAAAAAGCCACAGTGACGTGCGGAAGTGAAACTCCAGAGACTCCACAACCGAGAAGGTTGTAAAGTAGTTATGTTTATTCAGTGCTGGGCGGCACGGGGGGTCACCCCATCACAATCGTGTGCCCAATGCAGCGGCCTTCTCAAATATATATAGTACTTAATTACATAATCATAAGATTTCCCAATGCGCCTATACATATGCATAACCTGTCCCCGCTTCGTATTAAATTTAGCTCTAAGAAGTCATTTTCATAAACTCCTCCCAACTGCGCTTCCGCAATGCCTCCCGGTGGTGGTGGCTGAGGGTCGTGACGATGAAGGCTGATGATTCCTCTTCATCACTGCAAGTAACTTTTTGTCCCTGCGCAGACTCAGTTCTTCTTTGGTCTTTGTCCAGAGCGCAGGGTTGGTTTCAGCCGCTTTTCAAGGCATACTCTTATTCGTTATCAGGAGCTGTCCTTGGCAATGTCTCAAGACTTCTTGCTTCGTCCATTTTTATCAGGCCTGTCCTTTAGGTTATGAATCACTACTAGTCAATCAGTACACAATGTGTTATTGTCTCTATCACATACCCCTGACTCAGTCCCCCCTTTTCTAATGCGTTAGTAAATTCTTTTACTACAACAATTCTTTATCTAAAATTTTCTCAAAATATTTGTCCAGATTCCATAGGCATCCCCAGAACTCTGGCAACACAAAACACTTCTAAAATTACACAAATTAATATCTCAAATATTAGCATTCCTACTAATGCCATAAATAACGAACATAACCACGCAAAATTGGGAATGCTTCTGGCCAACCTGAAAAGGTATCAGTTAATACCAATAAATATCAATATCCCTCTTTTCTTGGGAGTTCTGAAAAATCAATCTGCTATTGTTGCCCAGGCCCGTTGCCTCTCCCAGTTTGGCCTGTTTCTGGTTTGGGGTATTCTTAGGGTTAGTCTGGAGGCACAGATCACACTGCTGAGTCACTTGTCTTACAGTGGTGTATAAATTTCTAGCTATGATCTCTCTAATTAGGTGTTTATATAAGGCCTCTGCCCCCCAATGCCTTTTCCTGTGTGCTTCTTTTACCAGAGACCATGTTACATAGGAGGGAATGATTAATTTCCCTTGTGGGGTGAGAGCCCACCCCTCTTTATTATATGACCCTTCTAAATCCGTGATAAGCTTCTGATCCTCCTTGGTATATTCTGGCTTACCTTCTAGGGAGATTTGCCTGTCAGGGACCAGAGCCCCTTCTGTTTTTACCTTTATTTTGGCTACCTGTTTTGCCTCTCTGTCCGCCAGCTCATTTCCTCTTCCCAACTCTGAGTTTACTTTCTGGTGCACCCTAATGTGCATGATCACCACTTTTTAGGGAGTTGGAGTGCCTCCAACAGTTTCAGGCTCTCCTCTGCATGCTTGATGTTCTCGCCCTGTGAATTCAATAATCCTCTCTCCTTCCAGATAGCTCCATGCACATGCATGACTCCAAAGGCATATCTCAAGTCTTTTACCACTTAGGACATAGCTGCTCCCATCTGTAAACCAGTTTTCCATGTTTTCCACATGACTGTCTTTCAGGTACAAACGGCTCGAACATGTTGCTTTGATGGTCTCCAGACAGTCATGATTGTGGGGGGTGTGATGGTCAGAGGCCGTCTTGGCAACAGTGACCACGAAATGATAGAGTTCTCAATTCTGGGAGAAGCAAGGAAGGGGGTCAGCAGAACTGCCACGTTGGGCTTCTGGAAAGCAGACTTTGGGCTCTTCAGGAGCCTGGTTGACAAAGTCCCCTGGGAGGCAGTCCTCCAGGGCAAAGGAGCCCAGGAAGCCTGGATGTCTTTCAAGACAGAAGTCCTAAAGGCGCAGGAGCAGGCTGTCCCCGTGTGCCGGAAGACAAGCTGTCAGGGAAAAAGACAGGCCTGGCTAAGCAGGGAGCTAGTGTTGCAGCTTAGGGAAAAAAAGAGGATATACAGCCTTTGGAAGGAAGGGCAGGCCGCTCAGGAGGACTACAAAGAGGTAGTGAAGCAATGTAGGGAAAAAATCAGAAGGGCCAAAGCTCAGCTAGAGCTAAACCTGGCTTCTGTTGTCAAGGACAACAAAAAAAGTTTCTATAAATATATTAGCAATAAAAAGAGGACCAAGGATAATATCTGTCCTCTAGTAGATGGGGCCGGTAACGTAGTAACCAAGGATGAGGAAAAGGCTGAGGTACTTAATGCCGTCTTTGCCTCAGTCTTCAGCAGTAGGACCAGTTGTTCCTTGAGTTCCCCGACCCCTGAGCTAGAAGACAGGGATGGGGAGCAGAATGAAGCCCCTGTAATCCAAAGGGAAATGGTGAGGGACCTGCTTCAGCACCTGGAGGTGCACAAATCTATGGGGCTGGATGGGATCCATCCAAGGGTACTGAAGGAGCTGGCGGAAGTGCTCACCAGGCCACTCTGCATCATTTATGAACAGTCCTGGATAACCGGGGAGGTCCCAGCTGACTGGAGGTTGGCAAATGTGACACCCATCCATAAGAAGGGCCGGAAGGAGGATCCAGGGAACTACAGGCCAGTCAGTCTGACATCGGTGCCTGGGAAGGTCATGGAGCAGATCATCCTCAGTGCCATCACACGGCACATGCAAGAGAACAGGGTGATCAGGCCCAGTCAGCATGGGTTTGTGAAAGGCAGGTCATGCCTATCAAACCTGATCTCCTTCTATGACAAGGTGACCCGCTTAGTGGACAAGGGAAAAGCTGTGGATGTTATCTACCTGGATTTTTGCAAGGCTTTTGACACCGTTTCCCATAGCATTCTCCTGGAGAAACTGGCTGCTCATGGCCTGGACAGGTGTACTCTTCACTGGGTAAAAAACTGGCTGGATGGCCGTACCCAGAGAGTGGTGGTAAATGGAGTTAAATCCAGTTGGTGTCCAGTCACAAGTGGTGTCCCCCAGGGATCGGTGCTGGGGCCCGTTCTCTTTAATATCTTTATCAATGATCTGGATGAGGGGATCGAATGCACCCTCAGTAAGTTCGCAGGCGACACTAAACTAGGGGGGCGTGTTGATCTGCTTGAGGGTAGATTGGCTCTGCAGAGGGATCTGGACAGGCTGGACAGATGGGCTGAGGCCAATGGTATGAGGTTCAACAAGGCCAAGTGTCGGGTCCTGCACTTGGGTCACAACAACCCCATGCAGCACTACAGACTGGGGGCGGAGTGGCTCGAAAGCTGCCTGGCAGAAAAGGACCTGGGGGTGTTGGTGGACAGCCGGCTGAACATGAGCCGGCGGTGTGCCCAGGCAGCCAAGAAAGCCAACACCATCCTGGCCTGCATCAGGAATAGTGTGGTGAGCCGGACTAGGGAAGTAATCATCCCCCTGTACTCGGCACTGGTGAGGCCTCACCTCGAGTACTGTGTTCAGTTTTGGGCCCCTCACTACAAGAAGGACATTGAGGTGTTGGAGCGTGTCCAGAGAAGGGCTACAAAGCTGGTGAAGGGTCTGGAGGACAAACCTTATGAGGAACGACTGAGGGATCTGGGGTTGTTTAGCCTGGAGAAGAGGAGGCTGAGGGGAGACCTTATCACCCTCTACAACTACCTGAAAGGAGGTTTTAGAGAGATGGGAGCTGACCTCTTCTCCCTGGTGACAAGTGATAGGACAAGAGGAAATGGGTTCAAGTTATGTCAGGGCAGGTTTAGATTGGATATTAGGAAGCATTTTTTCACTGAAAGGGTTATTAAACATTGGAATAGGCTGCCCAGAGAGGTGGTGGATTCACCATCCCTGGAGGTGTTTAAGAAAAGGGTAGATGAGGTGCTTAGGGACATGGTTTAGAAGTGGTGGGGTTTTTATCAGGGTAGGTTAACGGTTGGACTTGATGATCTTAAAGGTCCTCACTAATTCTATGATTCTATGATTCTATGATGCACTGGTTCTCCTGTATTCCCACTGAGGAAAGAAGCTGGATTGACAATGTTAGTGACTACAATTTCCACATCATCTTGTTCTACCATTATAGCCTAATATTTCAAGAACTTCTGTGGAGAAAGCCAGTGTCCACCTTTCACTTCCAGTACTGCAGATGTTGTATGGGACATTAACATAGTCATTTTCTGGCCCAGGGTGAATTTTCGGGCTTCCTGGATGTTTAGTACTACGGCCGCGACTGCCCGCCAGCATCCAGGCCAGCCCTTCCCAGTTGTATCTAGTTCCTTGGAAAAATAGGCAACTGCTCGCCGATACGGGCCTAGATCTTGCACCAATATTCCTAGGGCAATTCCCTGTTTTTCGTGAGAGAAAGGCAAAATGGCTTACTCGCATCTGGGAGTCCCAAGGCTGGAGCTGACATCAAAGCCTTCTTTAGCGACTCGAAGGCCTGTATGGTCTCTTTAGTCCATTTAAGGGGTCTCTGTTCGGTAGTTGTTAGTGTCTTGACAAGCAACCCATAACTATAAATCCACAGCCGACACTACCGAGTCATCCCTAGAAAAGTTCATAACTCTTTCACTGTTTGCAGTCTCGGAGTTTGGCATATTGTCTCTTTTCGGGCCTGTCCCAAAGTCCTCTGTCCAGCACTGATTTCATAACCTAGGTAAATCACCTTGCACTGCACTATTTGAGCCTTCTTTGGGATACCCGGTGTCCCCGGAGCCCCAGAAAATTCAACAGACTCACCGTCCAAGTCATACAAGCATCTTTTGTCATGGTGGCAATCAAGATATCATCCACATATTGTAACAGTTTCCCTTCTTCAGGAAGTGGGGCTTCCCAGGACTCCAGATCTTTTGCAAGTTGATTACCAAATATAGTAGGGCTATTTTTGAATCCTTGTGGCAACACCATCCAGGTAAGCTGGGTTCTGCGCCCACTTTTAGGACTTTTCCATTCAAATGCAAATAATTTCTGACTGGCTTCTTCAAGAGGGAGGCAAAAGAAGGCATCCTTCAGATCTAAAACTGTAAACCAAGTTAGCTCAGGTGTTAATACAGTCAGCAAGGTGTATGGGTTTGCTACTACCAGGTAAAGGTCTTCAGTTATTTTATTTATTGCCCGTAGGTCTTGGACCACCCGGTATGACCTGTCAGATTTATGGACAGGTAGTATAGGAGTATTAAAATTAGATTCACATTCCTTTAGCAACCCCAGTTGTAAGAACTTCTCTATTATTGGCCAGATTCCCTCCCTGTCCTCCTTCCTCTTACTGGCTGTTGTCCTTTGAGTTTGACTTCAACCGGTGGGGCATTCTTTGCTCTCCCGGGCACATCAGTGGCCCAAACCCCGGGATATACCTGGTTCGTGACTTCTTCACTGATTTTTCCTTCTGTGGGAGGACCAGCTAAGGATAAACTCATTATTTGGATATAATGTTGATTGTTTACCTCCAGAGTAATTTCCCCTTTCTCAAACTTAATCACTGCACCCAATTGTTCTAGTAAATCTCTCCCCAAGAGTGCTTTAGGAGATTTGGGCATGTACAGGAATTTATGGATGCCCCATTGTTTTCCTAATTTATACTTCAAAGGTTCACAAAAATATGCCTTTTCACTTTGGCCAGTTGCTCCTTTTACCACAATATAGTCATTCCCCAAAGGCATCAAAGCTTGGTTTAAAACTGAATACATAGCTCCTGTGTCTACCAGAAATTCCACTTTCTTTTGTTCCTTCCCTAGCTTCATTATAACCAGTGGATCTGCTAGGGTAGATTCCCCTGGTCACCATCAATCTACTTTCACATGGGCCAACACTCTTCCTTTCTGATTGTTTTGCCCCTTTTCTTTATTTTTTCGCTTTTCCAGACACTTATTTTTCCAGTGTCTGAATCTTTTACACAACGCACATTGATTCCTGCTTAATCAAGGCAGTCCTTGTCTGGATTTTCTTTCTTCCTCCTCCCTGATGGTTGCCACCACCCTTTTTTGTCCCCGTTTATAATCCTCTTCTCTGTTACAGAACACTCTCCATGCCTCATCCAGCAACACCTCCAGATTCCTGCCTTCTGTGGGACGCAACTTTTGGAGCTTACGCCTAATATCTCCTGTAGACTGGCCTAAAACCAAAGAAACTAATTGCTGTATTCCTACTTCTGACCCAGGATCCCGCCGTGTACCGCAGTGCATCACATCCCTCAGTCGGTCTAGGAACTAAGATGGTGACTCAGAAGGGCCTTGTTTAACTGCATATAAAGCTGACCAGTTGATAGTCTTGGGAATGGCCCTTTCCATTCCCTTTAAAATCCATCCTTGGTATGCTTGTAACCTTTCCATATGTGCTGACCTATTCGGGTCCCACTTTGGATCCTGCAGGGAGAGGTATTTTTTTTTTAACATCTCCTCCTGTAACCTTATAATGGTCTTCAGCTAAATCCCCGGCAACTTTTAAAATTAATTGGTTTTCTGTTTCCGTCATAGATTCTAATAGTAATTGTATGTCATTCCAATCGGGATTATGTTGTTTTATAATAAACTGGAAATATTTGGTTACACTTACCGGATCATTCCTGTAATCCTTGGCAACCCTTTTCCATGCTTCCAAATCGGTAGTGGAAGAAGGTACCTTGATTAACATTGTCCCTCCATCAGGCCCTACCGCCTCTCGGAGCGGTGCCTGTAAAACTGTATGCTTTCTCCTAGTACCGGAGGATACAGGGCTGTCCGGAGGAGACGGGCCTCTATCCGAGTCCACATCTCGTTCCTGTGACCGAGGGGGAGGCTTAAGCAAATTAGTTAGATCTTGTTCTGATGCTTGGTGAATCTTGTCTATTTTAGTACACCTCTGTCCAATACTACATGCCGAGCAGCACCACTTCAATTTACCCTTAAGTTCTTTATTATTCTCTCGCTTGAGAGCGAGTACCATAGGGTCCTTCGGCGGCACCATTCCACAGTCCCTTTGCCACTCCGGATGGTTTTGGAGGGTAAAAAAAAATATATCTGCATATGACACCTTATCCCACTTCCTTTCTCTTCTCAAAAATAACATTAATTGCAAAAGAGTATTATAGTCTAATCAGTGGCCACTTAGCTCCATCTTCTAACTTATACAGTGGCCACCACTGATTACAGTATTTAATAAGGGTCTTTCTGTTCTCTGTCCCCTGAGTTCCAGCAATATCCTTCCAGTGGGCAAGGACACAGCCCAGGGGACTCTTTCTAATGATACTTCCCTGACTATTGCCCATTATGATTCCGTCGCTCTTTCGACTTCCACACAAACCTCCTTTTACAAACTGCTTTCGTCTTTTGCTAATCCTCCTCCCACACGTCCCAGGTATCTGGTACCAGATTCCTCTTTCCACACACCAATTTCAATATACTAACAGCTTGTTGATCCTGTTTCCGACTACGTAAGTATTCAGGGATCGACACTTAAAACACTCTGCCTCCCTTCTCCCGGATAAACAATACCACCTTCTTCCGCAATTTTTACATTCCAACAACACCCAGCTCGGATGCCAGCTGCTGATCAGTTTATGAATGGGGGATACTCCACACTCGGGGCAAGGGATAGCCCCACAGTACCCATTAATTGAGGGGCTTAGGTCTCTGAGGTCGGTGAGGATATCTACGATGGGTTGCTCCCAATTGAGAGCCACTACTTGATTAGCAGGGGTAACATAAACTCCTTTCAGGTAAACCAAATTCTCTCCCCACCTTTCCCAACCTCCTCCTTCATTTAGATATTCCCAGGACTCAAGTCCGAACCATTTAAGGAGAGATCCTTTGTTTCCTTCCACCATGAATCAGATGGCTCAGATGCTTCGTCCGTCTCCAGCCGGTCTCCTCGCGGAGGACACGGAACTGCGGATCAGGACTCCACACTCGCTTCACAACTTTGTTGCTTCTCACGCACACACACTCTTAGACATACATCCATATATACCTGTACACACAAAGTTCTTAACCTACAATATCCGGATGCTTTAAACACAGAACATGGATTTACCAGCAGCCCCGGCCAAGCGTACGACTTCATGGCCCTTCTTAAACATACCGTTTTTCCGCGGCTTCAGGAGGTTGTTGTCTGCTCCCGCGGTGAGCAGCTGGGAGCGGAGGCTCCTCCAAGGAAAGTACTCAGGGCGCACCTAGGGGCGTCCTCTCCGCAGCTGATCCCGCAGCCGAGCAGAGAGTCTCCTGCCTGGCTCACCAAAATGACGTGCGGAAATGAAACTCCAGAGACTCCACAACCGAGAAGGTTGTAAAGTAGGTATGTTTATTCAGCGCTGGGCGGCACGGGGGGTCACCCCATCACAATCGTGTGCCCAATGCAGCGGCCTTCTCAAATATATATAGTACTTAATTACATAATCATAAGATTTCCCAATACGCCTATACATATGCATAACCTGTCCCCGCTTCGTATTAAATTTAGCTCTAAGAAGTCATTTTCATAAACTCCTCCCAACTGCACTAGCACAATGCCTCCTGGTGGTGGTGGCTGAGGGTCATGATGATGAAGGCTGATGATTCCTCTTCATCACCGCAAGTAACTTTTTGTCCCTGCGCAGACTCAGTTCTTCTTTGGTCTTTGTCCAGAGCGCAGGGTTGGTTTCAGCCGCTTTTCAAGGCATACTCTTATTCGTTATCAGGAGCTGTCCTTGGCAATCTCAAGACTTCTTGCTTCGTCCATATTTATCAGGCCTGTCCTTTAGGTTATGAATCACTACTAGTCAATCAGTACACAATGTGTTATTGTCTCTATCACATACCCCTGACTCAACAGAATATTACGTATCAGCACGTACAGCCCAAGGGAGAAAATTCACTGATAGCAGCAAGTGCACGAATATTATTTATCCTCTATTGTGCAAAATGAGATTAAGAGTCTCACAACCGTAGATTAGAAAAGCTTCCCATTCCTGTGCAATCTCCCAGGCAAGCCAACAAACTACCCAACAAGCAAGGATGCCAAGGCAGCAAATAGTCCACAGTTGGACACACGACAATGAAAAAAAAAAATCCTCAAAAGCTATTGCGTAGTATCAAAGGATGAAACTTTTAGTAAAGGCAATATTTTGCGTGAAAGGCAATAAGGCATTCTCCCAGTACACTAAAAGCAGAGATCTGAAGATGTGTGTGCTCTCCACCAGGGTAGTGAATCCTGCTCGCAAGCAAGGGAGTATATCTTCTAACCAAACCTGAAAGACCAGCTGAGAATACTTATCTGTAGAGTGTAAGGACTGTATGGAAATGGAAATGAAATAAGAAAGACTGCAACAGAGGACAGAGCATTTCATTCAATCCAAACCAAATTCACAGGGACAGTGAATAGTAAAGGTGTTCTCACTTTTCCATCTTTCAAGCAGAGATAATACTGCCTTTGTCTGTCTAATCCATTTATAATTTACGTTATTTGGAGCATAGAATCTACTTAATATTCACGCACAGAGAATCTAGTATGAAAGATACATTTGTATTGTGGTAACGCTGTAAGACAACAAGAAGAAGAAGAAAGTGAAAATTATTATGTGTTTATATCACAGATAATATTTCCTCACTTTGCCTAGCAAAAAATTTTCTAAGATTAAACTAAAATTAACTTACAAGTTAACTAAAATACCTTCCTATCAGTGCTGTCCAAGGATCAAAAAGGCCTTATTGCCAATGACCTGGAAAATGATAAGTAATAAATGTTAGTTGCTCCTGAAGATAACTAAGAGAAAAAGAAAGATTTCACACATTTGACAATCTAAATGTTTTGCACTTAAAAAAAAATCAATAGGAAAAGCTCCAAGTGCTGGTTTGCTGAGGTGATAATTGGTTGCTAGAAACAATGAGAAGAAAGATCTTCTCTTGAAGACATTTAAAAACATATTCTGACATTCAGATAATGCTATCTCATCACATTCATCATGACAATATTATGCAGCATCTACATACAAGGACAGAACAGGTGAAAAGAGTGAATGGTATAAAATCTTGGAAGGACTGATAAGGACACACCCTGACACATTTGTAACCAAATTCATTTATATGTGCAGAGAAAGGTAAACTGCTATCAAAAACTTCCTTTATTTCACGGTGTCTTTTAAGTTGTTTCACTTGAGGTTTGACCAAGGCTATTTAAAATATTCATAGTCAACATTACACATGCACATGTGCACAGACACCCTGGAAGGATTGTACTGCTGTCACTACCTTTAGTTTTAACCTTATTCAGGTCAACCTAGACCCTGTGGGACCGCGCTGTTGTTTACTGTCTAGTAGCTCAGACATGATTTTCTCCAGAGATAGCTGCCCAGAAAGAGCCTTTCGACAGAATGGAAACTCTCTATCAAGAAACCCCCAAGGGAACAGTTTGAAGACCTCCGTACTTGCTGCTGAGAGGGTAAAAATGTATAAAAATAGAACACCAGACCTCTCCTAATTGAAAGTGTGAATTTGTTTGTTTTCAGCTTATTTGCTCGTTTGTTTGCTCAGACTGCCAAACTGGCATTCTTACAAAAGCAGTGAATCCAGAAATTTCAGTTCAGAGATGTGCAGCTTGATAGAGGGAATGGCACAGGGAAAGCTTTTCTTCTCCTGCCACTTTGCAGCTTCAGTCTAATTGCTGTATCAGTGGAAGAAAAAAGACTCAGCAGAAATATACATAGATAGCCACAGTGTGCAGCTGGTCACCCTCAGCATCTTGTAAATGGCACTGCAATGAAAAATAAAGCTCTCGCATTGTAGGAGGTAAGATTGCAATGCAAAATAAGGAGGGTATTGGGGCTGGTCACTGAAGGAGTATTCAGCGGTGACAAAGGATGTAGTGTAATTCGTGAAGATCAGAGGAAAAGACATTTTAAAGCATTTCACAGCAGGAAGGACCTGCTGGAGATACCGCAACTTTTTATACATGCTAGTGCTCACCTCGCCAAATCATAAAAGGTGTCCTAAAACACTAAAGAGGTTTTCAAACTGCATGTACAGGCTAAGAAGGATTAATTTCTTTTCTTACCTGATTTGTTGTTGCTATCCATGACCAATTGAATTTATAATTATTTAAGGATTTATTTAAGAATTGAAAGCTTTCAAAAATCTTCCGTGCTAAGCAAATTTGGAGTGTGAAAACACAGTGTGATTTTACTTATCAGCTGTGAAACAATCTTACTAAAAGCCCATGCTTCCAGGGGTCTTTTTCTCAGGGTCACTGTTGACAATAGTGGTCATACAGTATCTGATCCAATGGTATTCACCAAAATCACACTTTTTGTCTGCACTAGCATCTGGGATATTTTTTTTTTGTTTCAGCTGTGCAAAGAGACCCACTACTTTTGCTGGTTCTTTGCCCTCCACAATACTTTGCTTCCTATTACTTACTGTTTCTCCTGCAAAGGAAAATTAGAAAGCATTAAGCACTAAATCAATCACACTTAAAATCATTTATTCTTATACAAATAAAGGCACTTATGATCATCTCCACAGTTGGTTTTTTTTTTTCTCGAGGTTCTAAACAGCAGCAGTTTAACATTTTTCTCTTAAGCATGCAGCAAAAGGGTTCACCTCAGAGGTCAAAAACTTTCAAGTCAAATGTGGGACACATACAATGAAAGAGCAAGAAGTTCATGAAAATGCTTACGCATTAGTAAGGTAAATGCATTCAGCCTGTAGGACAGGAACAAATAACTTCATACAGCAAAAGCAGCTGAACTCAGGTACATGCTAAAAACAAATAGCATGATGGTTTCCACAAATTGAACAGTTCTGGGGTGCCAGTCTCAAAGAGATTATGTACTGTCTGAACACATACTGTGTATATAGAAGCTCACACATAGCTTTGAGAGTGAAATCTAAATGTAGGCTTTATCACCATTAAGGCAAACAACAATATGCCAGCTTCAAAGAGTACAAAGATTTTGCTAAGGGGTATGCACAGAAGCAAAGGGATCTTACAGATGCAGCAGGAAGTCTTTCAACAAGACAGCTTCAGGTTTCCAGCCTTCTGGCCCCAGCAGCACCTCCACCACCTCTGCCCTGGTGTCCCAGTGTGGGAACAACAAACTGCTCCGGCCCCATGTGCTGAAAGACCAAGGAAGAAAGTACAAGGAGGAAGCAATCGTTAGTGGACTTTACGTAACATCTTCATTAGAGCCAGGCTTAGACCAATACATTCTTCCCTGATCTCTTTATAAACAAACAGGCACTGGCGACAATGAAAGGAGGAGTGCTGTAAATATGTGGGGGGGAGCTGCTGCGTTGGCCAACTGACTGAAGTGTCAGAATTAAAAGCATGAAATATTGACTGGAGCTATAATAGCTTTGTATCCTCAGTGGATCAAGGGCAGAAAAGGCACCATGACACTGCCACTGCCTTCAGTAACATATATGATTCACAAACCCAGATTAACGTGTTTTCTGTGCCACACGTTGCCACAGCATACAACAAAGGTCAAATAGAAACGGGAGAGGACAGACACCCAAACAAACCAAGGGAATAAGACCACAGGTGAGCCAAATAAACCAGAACAGCTCCTTAGAAGAAATTAATTTTAAGGGTTTCAGTGATGACTAGGACACATGGCAGATACAGGGGCTCTGTAAGGGAAAGTACCAGCCAGAGACTATAGGGAGATAAAGATGGGCAGAAAAATGGATGGAGTATCAGGAGCAGAAACAGACAGGGGAAGAGAAACAAAACAAAAGTAAATGGAGAATTTGTGGACTACAGGGAAACACAGTACAAGTGAAGTACAACACCAGTGAAGACATCCAAGACTGTGGTGGGGTAGGCCAGGCTGCAGAATATAAGTCTTCTAGCAGAGCTGCTGCTTCACGGGGACTGAGGGAGCGAGACTGACAGGAACACAAAGTGAGGAAACAACATATTATAGCTATTGCACGCACAGCGAAAACACCTTTAAAAATTTCAGGTGGTGATGAGGAGGGGAACATTCCATTTTGACAGATTCTCCTTGCCTGAAACACACCGTCATCTTTGTGTAACAGGGGATGCCACTAAAACCTGAAGAAACTGGTAACCTAAAAAGTCTCTTCAAACCTTCCTCTATACAGCAATCCTGGAAAGATAGCCATTAAAACTGTAACCTATTTAACTTAAATAGGTTAGCTCACTTAAACAGTGTCTCACAGAATAAATGTTTGCATTCTTATTTCAGCTTCCAGATGACCTTGGAGTGTCAGTATGAATACCTGCAGATGACAGCAGGCTACGTGCTGCAGAATGAACCCGTTGTTGCAGCAAGCCATTGTCAACAAGCCTGCTAAAAGTATATGACCTGCTATACAGAGCAGCAATATTCCCAGTCATTCATATCTTTAAATCATGTCTGCATACACTCTTCGTTTGCCTTCATTGGCAGTAGCGCTCATCAGGAAATGCTTAATTGTGATACCTCAGATCTACAGATTCTTTCTGGAGCTAGCTCATTCCCTTGAGGTGTCTCTCAAAACAGTTTGTGTTGTGTGTTTGTGTTGTGTGTCTCTCTCCTTGAGGGTGCAACACAAGATTAATCCCTTTTAAACAAGTAAATGGAAAGGGCTGTGAAATGCTAAAGGATTTCTACATCTGTCATGTCACCAGAAAGCTTTTCTTGCCCCCTGTAGAATTTTATACTCAATGCATTTCACCAAAGAGCCAACGCAGTTGCTGTACTTGTTCCATACCTATATACCTGTATGGGTATCTACCCACGCAGATACCTATTCTCAAAGGCAGCAGAAAACAGTAGATCTGAACTTCAACTTGGAGCCAAAACCAAGCTTGTGAAATTCAACAAAGCAAGCTGTGCTATGTGCTCTGCTGATAGGCAACATTTCGCTTTCCGTCTTGTAACCAGAAAAGCTAGACTGCAGTCAGGGAACCCTTCTTAGTCAACCTTCTTCAAAAGAAATCAGCACTAAAATCCCCAATGACAGAGCACAGAGACTCTGATGGTGTCCTGCAAGGGTCACATCAGAGGCAGGAGAATGTGAAAGTAAAACTAGGCCAAAACTACTATCATTCTTGTACAACTCAAAATGAAGACAGCATTCCCTAGTGACTGTAAGTTTCTTGAGCTTCATGATCCACGCAGTGACCTTGTACTGCAGGGCTACGCTGCCCGTGAACATTTACCAGCGGAAAGCTTGGGTGCAGATTTCACTTACCAGTCTGGCAGCCACAGAAGAGAATGATGGGAAACACTGAAAAAAAAATCTCTATAATTACAGACCAAATATGCAAGGCAATGAGCCTCTTCCACAGCGTGCTGAAATCATCTCTGTTTTACATGTCCTTTTCAAAGATCACCCTCCATCCCTGAAAATTTAATGAGTTGTAACTAGCTTAGCTGAAGTATCATCTCAGCTTAGATCTGGATTTATAGCCATTAGTAGAGATGTGGAAGACTACAGGTTTTCGCCTGTTAATATTCTTCTAATAGGAAACCCAAAATTTCCTTTCCACTGAAGCAAGAGATAAGATAGTCCAGCTCAAGGCAGTAGACCTTGTATACATGACCCAGAAATGTGATAGATTTTAATGGTCTTCAAATCAGACACAATATATACTTATATCGACATAATTTTAATACATTCTGACTAAAAGTTTAAGACAGTATTTCCTTTCCAACTTTTCCTTCCTTCCAATGCACACATCATTTAAATGAGTTTATCTTAATTATTTTCATGTTGATTTTTTTTTAAATGGGTGAGGCAAGCAGCATGGAAGGAAAAAGAAATGAGACTGGGAGAAACTAAACACCTCTTGTTTCAAAAAAGATCTTCAATTTACATAGCTCCTTATCACTCCAAAACACATTCATGCAACAGCATCATGAGTGATAGCAGCAGAAGGAGTAATATTTGTTCATTAACAGTTCTTGCAGGACCATAGGAGGACAATGTTTTTTTTTCTGGGATCTATTGAGCTGATGGCCAATACTTTTCTCTTATTCACATTCTTGCCAAACAGGCAATGGCTATTTTAAAGTTATCTGTGGCAAACACTTAGAGCCAGGTTTATCTATCAGGAGTGCTGAATATCTACCCCAGCAGGAATCAACTGGACCTGCAGGCAATTGGCCTCCCTAAAAAGCAGAGCTATAAATTTCAGTAGATTTTCTCACTGTGCTGTTATAACCAGCTAAAGTAGGTCACAATTTCTACCTGCATTGTCAGTGACCCTTTATTATTATGTGTTACTTTCAATCTTGGCATAACATATGTGTTTTCCAAAAAGATTAATTTACTGTTTTTAACATGAGAACACATATGTATACAGTATGTTTATATATCTATTGAATATATGCACAAAATCATGAAAAAGAACCATAAATATTAGCAATCCTTGCTGGAGTATAAATGCACCTCATGAAAAGCTTAATTATCATATATCCAAAGTTTTATGTATTATCAGAGAATATAGGAAACTGATAATGAACTAAACATAGGTCCTGGCCAAAGCTAAACAGGTTGTTTCCAAAATACAGTGCTTGTCCCTGTAGGTACAGGTTCTGCATAGTGACTGAGATATGAGACTGTTAGTCAGTATACCTTGTTTCTCAGGGCACTTGCAACTGTGAAATGTTGCTCTGTATTGAGAGATACCCGTAAAAACGTCATAAACAAATTCATTCAAATGCTGCCTCACTCACGACTGGGGGATCAGAGATATTAAAATGCAATGTGAGTTTCTCACAAACGTTGCCAAGCCTTGGTGGGCTGGACGGGTATCCGCTGCCTGTGCAAACAATTAGCAGTAGCGTTGAAGCCAAGACGCTGAAAGTGGAACAAGATGGTAAATTCAATGGTAAATTTCCCTTTCATTTTTGACCAACAGAAAAAAGACGTAAGTTATGAAGACCACAATTCTGCACCCAGTAGCACCTGACACCTACCCGCCATGCACTTTGAGACCAGAGTTACGTATTGTAGGTCAGATAGAACCTTCCATTCCTCTCCGCAGAACTTCTATTTTGTCCCTCTTTCTCTGCTTATTGTTATGATTAAAAGAGGAAGAAATTCTGGTATGTGCATGAGCATATGTTTGTGTGAAATCTGTCTAATTAATTGCGTGAATGGCTGGAGGCAGAGTTGATAAGCATGAGCAGAGTAGATAAGAATTAAATCTGAGGGCAAAGGGATTATATTCCAAGGAAATCAATGTTTCTTATAGATATATCTTTAAGCTTTGTAACTGTTATTTACAGAATGCATCTAAAACAGATCATTCACAATATGTTCACATTTAATTCTCAAATACTTCATGACAATTTTCAACTCAGGAGACTGGACAGGTTGTAATTGCTCATTCTGTGCAGGCTACCGTTGTGTATTAGACCCAGATAAACATAGACAGTGACCTTTGCCAAATCCTTCACTGTTGCTAGCTCTTCTGAGATCAAAGCGAAGTGAAATCAGTTTTTCGTGACTGTTGTTATTTTCCTTCATGGCTGCTGGTGGTGTTGCTCATGGAATGCTGTGGCAAAAGACAGGCTGAGCAATCCTGACCCTAAAGAACTGGCCTCTCCAGATAAGTTGTTTTGAAATGCAACATCACCTTCCATGAAGACAGATGAAGAAGAAACAGATTATTGTAGCGTGCTGCTGGCCCATCCTAGCAACAAGCTAAAGTAGTTACCACTCAGCTGTACTGGTCTGTAAGTGAGGAATGGAGCTCAGAGTCTCTATGTTATCGAAGCACTGAATGCAGAGGTCACGGTATATTTGGCAATCCACAAAGAGAAATTAAGATAATTCCTTTAGCCCTTTACTTTGGCAACATAGAGTACTAGAGCATACTTACACAAAAACTGCGTACCAGCGTAAGAGTTTCACCCAGAGAACTTGACTTTTTCCTGATGAACAGTGTTTTTCATCGAAGTCGTTTATCTCACTGGCTTGAGCACATTCTGTTATAGGTAAATTAAGCAAAATCTTTTGTGATTTTAATATTAATCTTTTAGAAACACTCTTTTCAGAACACAAAATATTTGCTAGGTCCCAAATCTCATCTTGTATCTTTCTCTGGTGATTTATGGATTCCCCATTAAAATTGGCAACCAATCATCTCATGCTATGTTCTGAAAGAGAGGGAGATTACTACAAGTATTTTAGTAAACACTCTGTGTTAAGTAATGCATTTCTAAGTATTATGGAAAATATTTTAAAATAAAAATCACACCTTTTGTTCTTAGTTCTCTAGGAGAGGTCATATCTGCAAATAAGTTCTCAACTACAGAAATGAAAAAATCTTTACAAATGTCAGTAGGTAACTATGTTTATTACAACTACATTTAGGATAAATTCCACAGTGAATCAATGTATAAAACTGTTAGAGCTAAATGAATAATAATTTATCATTTAATGGCAAGTCTCCTCACACTAACAGCAAGAGTAACAGGCCAATAAAGAACTCTAAAATGCCAAGGAACACAGTAGAAAAGGAAAGCGTCCAGAGAAAGAGAAGAAATTAACTCCCAGCGAAGAGATATCTCTTCCTCCTTTTTGCATTTTAATTCTAAGGGCTCAATAGGGAAAGATGCTAGTTTAATCCAGAATCCTCATTCCTCTTAATAACAAAACAAACAAACAAAAAAATATCAAGAAGGTGGATAGAGATGTAACAAGACGAAACAAAAAAGACTTTGTTAAGAAAAGAATTCCCTGGACCGCTGAGAGTTAAACTGAGAGCCCTGCAGGTTTGCTGAATAAGCTGAGCAACTAAGGACGATTTTTTGTCTTAAAATATAGCTACATTTCAGTTATGTAAATTGAGAATTTAACCATTCTTGCTTTTTGTCAAAAGAAACTTGTAGGCATCTTAAGCTCATATTTAGAGTAGATTTAGAAGTCTCCAAGGGGCTCAAACACAATTTTTAAATAAGAAGAACTACTGTTACAAAAAAAAAAAAAAATGTGAGGAAGAGGGGACAACTCCCATTAAAGACCACCATAGGTGGCATGTTACCAAAGATTAAATACAATTTCTTGTCATCATACATATGGAGGCTCTTAGGCACGTCTTCAAAACCCTGAAAAAGGGAATTTATCCAAACGGAAAGAACGAATCGCTTCATTTCTTCAAAAGCATAACAGCTATCAGTTTTCTTTTGATATCATTGTTTACAACCCTAATAGAGAATTAAACATCTCCTGATCATGTAATTTTTTAAAAGATGAAATTTCACCTTTAAGTCTCCAAACATATAAGCCATAAGAATTTTTCAGGGAGTATCTCTGAATTTTGCACCACAGAAATGTCACATTACATGCTGTATCTATGTTGTAAATGTTAGAGGGTAAACAAGACACCATTGCGCTTGTTTTATTTATGCTCTCTTCAGGAAAATGAATCCTATAATTTTTCCATCCAACATCAAACCCCAACGTTTTATTACACATTAAGAACTCAATAAGTGATAAACCTTCAGAGGCAGTTGCCTGTAGGGAATTGGTATTTTCAGCATTGTCAGTATAGGGCCAGAAGTTGTTCAGCAGTTGCATTGATTACCTGGAAGCAAAAAAAATACAGGTGTGTAGATAACACAAAGACTGTCAGAGTGATACATACTGGTGTACACAAACAATAGAACTTCAGTAGAACCAAATCTAGGACAAGCCAGAACAGTGACAGCAACACCAGGATCACAGTGGACAAGAAATTGCACATATATTTTCAGGTGCAAAACTGACACCAAAAAGAAAAATAAAAACCAGTTGAGTTGTACACAGCTGGGTAGTACACAGGAATGAACACAAAGGCTTTTCCCTTTTTATTGTGCTTTGTTGAGATCAACAGCCAAGTAATGCATTCAATCCTTGCTCCACTTCTTAAGATGAAGTATCACAAATTGAAGAGACTGTAAAAATTGAGGCAGTACTTGGAAAAGTGACCTAATTGTAATAGAGTTCGCTTCATCAAAAAAAAAAATAGATTATGAAA
This sequence comes from Vanellus vanellus, assembly GCF_965231255.1. NCBI lineage: Eukaryota > Metazoa > Chordata > Aves > Charadriiformes > Charadriidae > Vanellus > Vanellus vanellus. Next base: position 28,777,167 of record NC_138908.1, read on the forward strand.
ACTTATTAAGGAATTATTTGCTTTTAAATAGTTGGCCTGGAGAATGGGGTGAACAGCAGGAGGTCCCCAGTCTATGCGGATCCAGCCTGTGGGAGATACTGAATTCTGTAGTCAAATGCCAAGCTGATGGCAACATAGTCCAGAGGAACTTTACAAAGGTAAGTGAGCAAAAAGATGACAGAAGAGCTTCACCAAAGGTAAACTTAAGGTGATGGTTATAGGGAAAAATAATCTAGATCTTGCCTGCAAGATGCTGAACTCAGATTTGGCAATTACAATTCAGGAACAAGATCTTGGAGTCAGCACTGGAAGGTCTCTGAAAGCTTTGGCTGTATGTCCAGTGGCACTTAAGAAGCCTGAGAAAATGTCAGCCATCATCACAAAGGGCACTGAGCAATGAGACACATGGTTCTATCCACCTTGATGCTCTCCAAAACCTTGGCACAGTCACATCTTGAGTACCATAGGCTGCTGTGGCCTCTGCAACTTAATAAGGTGGTAGCGGAGTCAGAGTGAAGATGCTGAGGATGGTGACTAGAGACACCAAAGAAATGAAGCAACTATTATCCCCAGGAGCAGTTGCTTTGCCAGGCAAGAAGGTGGAGGATATATATGATCAAGATTTACAAAATCATAAAAGCAGCAGTTAAGGTGAACACAGAACTGTTACCAAATCTCACAAACCCCATATAGGGCACACCCAGTGAAACTGGGAGAACAGTTTGAAACACACATAAGAAAGTAGATTTTTTTAAATTTTATTGTATTTTATGCAGGGGGTAGTGTGTATCTGGAACTTGCAGATGGTCAGGGAGGTGGACAGCGTCAGCCAGTTCAAAGGGGGAAAAGGCAAATTTGTGGACTACATGTCCATTAAGTAGATGTTGGTGGAAGAGGGAGGAGTGTGTCTTCTATGATCCTCAATATGGTGACTATGGATGTTGAGAGAACACAAGAGGCATGGATTGCAGATAGTAACCAGGCTTGCACTCACTTCCCCTAAAATACATGTCCTAATGTCACCAGAAAAAGAATACAGGTCCAGATGGATCATTTGTATAACACGGCAAGACTTTCTCATCTGGCTTTTGATAACTTTTTCTCAGCAAGGTTTATTCTAACTTTTTATACCTTCAAAACTGCCATATAATAACCAGTAATAAAAACTCAGTCTGCTATCAGATTTTTTTTTTCTTCAAAGTCAGGAACTGCCAAAAATCACTCTGCTGCATGACCTGAAACAGTGACACCTTTTCTAAGAATGAAAAAAATGCAGTTTCCTTAAAGTCAGCTGTTCTATTGCTTTGCAACAGTGGAAACCTGCACCTTATACAGCAGGACTGGAAAAAGAGATCAGAAGATTGCTGCTTCCAAGTGAAGCTCAACATTTTGTTCTTTACCAAAGGTAAAAGTAAAACAACAATTCTGACATTTAACACGTTTACTTATTCTAATTGTCAGAGGTAGCGGCCATCAAAATTAATGTTTTAATATCACAAATGACATACAGAATAGGTATACATGGCCATTTATAAACACTGGAAGATTATCATTCCATCATTCACTGATAAAATTTTATAACTGTATTTCATTTTTCTATAGACACAAATGTGATATAGCAGGACTAATGCCTATCTATCCACTTCCCTTACCTTTTGCTCTCTTTATTGTAAGACAGTCTATTTAATTAGCAGCACCAACTAGCAGACTTCTGACGACCACGAAACACATCCATGAAATGGAGACAAAGCAAATCAGCTGCCAGGCAATGGCTCATTAAATCACACTTCAGTGGAAAGTCAAATAAAGGCAAATATAATTTGAAAAATAATTTTAAAGCCACTGCAAGACATACCCCACAAATTTAGACAAGCCATTTTAAAATTACATGTATCGCATTCCTTTTGTCAGTGTCAGTACCGTTAATCTTCTACATCAAGGAGATACTTTCATGAATATTCACGTTAATATATGCAACATGTAATGCAATTTATTAGTCTGGCAGAGAAATCTATGAGCAGCATGACTTATTTCTCATGTATGCTCCAATCTCAATGCTAATTAAAACCTTATCTAAACCAATTTAATATCAAACTATGTATTTCAATATAGTGAAGGAAATACACTTTCAAATGGTTCCATAAGCAATAATTTCCTAACATGCTTTACAAACAATTTTTTTCTGTTACATACCTAATTGCAAAAGTCTTCATTCTTGCAAGATATTAACAGTAGCTTCGTTTATTAATATATTATTTGTTCAGTGTTATAAGATGCTCCGTATGGATGTAAGTTATAGAAAAACACAGTAATTATGTCTCACTTTATATCATCATGTTAGTATTTTCCAGGTATGATGCTTTGAAGTATTTTGGCCTTTTGAGAGCTCTATTCCTTTACATTTCCTCTCTTAACCTGAAATTTATTATTTTTATGGTGACTGTGTTTACACACAATATAGACACTAGCCAGACATTTCTCCATATTGTTTCAAAACAGATATAGCCCCCGCTAGTGCAAGTCTCCTACATATTCATCAATTAGATACATTTAAGAGTTGACTTAACAATGTGCAGAAGATCTTTATTCTCCCAGCCTCATTTAAACCTCTCTATCTATCTTGGGTCTTTCCATGACACATTTTATATTAACTGTTCAGATCTTCTTCCTGATAAGATTACCTGCTCAGTGGGAACAAAATTCAGATCATAAGTACATGTACTCCCATTTATGTGCCTGAATTCTTTCCTCTCAGCAGTCTGTTTGTATGCCAAGTCTACATCCGCTGGTGTTAATGTTGGTGTGCTCCAGACCTCAGGCCCCGAGTACGTGACTAATGATAATAAATCACCCCAGGGATGACCCAGGTCATTAGGCCAGGAAGGCACCACATCTGTGTTTGACAATAGTGCAACAGTAAATTTCACATCCATTCTGGATGAGGCAAATGCAACTACCTGAAAGGAGTATGTAGAGAGGTGGGTGTGAGACTCTCTTCCCAAGTAATGAGTGATAGGACAAGAGGAAATGGCCTCAAGTTGCACCATGGGAGGTTTAGATTGGATATTAGGAAATATTTCTTCACCAAAAGGGTTGTCAAGCATTGGAACAGGCTGCCCAGGGAAGTGCTGGAGTCACCATCCCTGAAGATATTCAAAAGACGGGTAGACGTGGTGCCTAAGGACGTGGTTTAGTAGTGGTGTTGGCAGTGTTAGGTTGATGGTTGGACTCAATTAAAGGTCACTTCCAACCTAGACAATTCCATGATTCTAAACGCTGGGCACAAGACAATAGGCATAGCCCTCAATCATGCTGTGTGTGCATAAAAGTGATAAAAGGGCGGATGCAACTTTCTGTGGGCTCTACATTCTTCTAGGCTCCTCATACAGACATATCCCAGCCATTTCAACTTGGCTGAAAGGTTTTGAGTACACACCTGCACCAACAGGAAAAAAAAAAACATCATATTTAAGTCCAAAGCAAACACTTAGTTTACTATTTTGGCTTTCCATTTTTTTAATTTATATTTAATATATGTAATAGAAAGAATGCAAGAAACAATAATAATCTGAATACAGAAAAGTATATGGCATAATCACAGATCAGTTTGTTAACAGATTAGTGAAGAAAGTCCTACTGTATAGGATTTTTTTCAGTTGACCCTGAAAAAGATTTTTCAACCAAACTTCTAATTTCCAAAATACGTGGATTTAACTGTAAGAAATACTTTAAAAAGTCATTTGGATTTCAGTTGTTTTGATTCAAAAATGACATTTAAAAAGGGGGAGGGCGGAAGTCTTTACATTTTCATTTTTCAGTTTGAAAGCTCAGTGTTTAATTTATAAAATATTTAAATGTTATTTAAAATATTTAAGCAAAATTATCTGAGGTTAACATTTGATTCAATCAGGATTTTTTTTTTTTTCGAGGCTGTGAAAATAAGGAAAAAAAAAAAAAGAAAACAAGGAACAGCCTTCAACTTGGATGCTGTAGGAAGTGATTTATATCCAGAGCATTCGGTACCCTGTGAAACTCACACTCAGCTTTCTCTTTATTAAAATCTGAGAATATGCCCTCAAGATTATATTTCAACTCTTCATGTCATTAACTGCTCCACTGGACTTTGATTTAAATCACATAGGAAAGCTTCTGTTCTGGAGATCTTAATGGAAGCAGTCAATCCCTACCTAAAGATCTCCTGGCATAAAAGAGTGCCTAGCAAAAAGCTTCGGGTTAGTTTAACACCTGACTCCAAATCATAGCAAATGTTCAACATTTTTTGAAAAAAAAAAAAACACATAAACTTTCTGAAGATTTTAACCAGCTCCTGGCTTTCCACTTAAAGCCACTGCATCTCTTGCCCTCGCTATACACATGGTATTCCTTATTATTTATCTTGCCGTGGTTCTGCCTGCAGACCTACAGTCGCACCCCCCACTTCTCCAGAGGTGATGTGAACGAGGGACCTGAACACTCTGTGCCCACTGAAAGCTCAGGTTCGCTGCGCATCTCCAGGAGGCCTTTGCTTTTCCCTTTTCCTCCTCTCTCCCAGATTCCCTATGAATCCTCCAGACAATTCCTTCTGGTTTTTGTAATCCCCTCAATTCCCACATGATGAGCTCCCTTCCAGGGTTCAAAGTTGGGGCTTAAAGTGCTCTGCTGTCCCGCTTTCAAAAACCACTGTCTCCCACTTGACGCTCACTCCCATGCCATGGGCTCTATATAATTCCTCTTTCTTTTAAGCATTACTTACTCCTGCCCTGCTCACTTTTTCTCTGCTGACAGGTCAGTATTTGTCCCCCTCTTTCTAACCGTTCCTTATTTTATTCACATACAAGTTCTCTATGATGTGCTTGCATTACATAGTTGGTCCCATGCCAAAGGTATCATTTTCTCCCACACCGCCCCTCTCACTGTTTTCACCTGTTTGGCTCCTGCCTGAGCAAGGACTCCCCGGGCATGGGACAACACGCTTCCTTTCTTGTGATGGATTTCCTGGTTCCTATTTCATATTTTAACTGTCTACTCAGGTGAAATCAACAAAGCCCTTGGTGGTGCCATCATTTCAGCATGGCATCAACATTCTTCTGGGTCGCAGAGGACAACCGGGAAGGGTGAGGAGGTGGGCTGGTCAAGTGCAGCGCGTCACCACAGTTCTGTTTTCTGATTCCTGCCAAAACCGACAGGGTCATCCAGTCTGCTGCCACGTGACACACACATAAACAGCCAAAAGACGTTGGACTGACTGCGTTGTAAGTCCTCAGCCCTTGACCACAAAGCAGAATATGGCAGCTGATTATTTTATGCATTAGCAGATATTCTCAGCTAGCAGGGCAACCAATTCAAAGACTGTAACTGAATAACAACAAGGTGCTTTGTTTTTATGACTGTGCCCTGGAGTAAACCAATGTTTCAATGTGACCTTTCTCCTGGTTATCAGGATCAACTACATCCTGAACAAAAACAAAAAAAAAAAAAAAAAATCAACTTTCAGGCTCAGTCCTGAGGTGTTTATTATCCAGAGAAGATGCAATTATTAACAATTTAACAGGAAACTCAAGTTATAATTATACAGAGAAGTCTAGTAATTACATCTTTGGAGACATAATTGGCCTAAAAATAATGGTGATATTTTAGCTGGAAGAAATGCTAAATTGAAGCAGCCAAATTAGTTGTGGTCTTACAGATGATTACTTGTGAGACAAGAGGTAAATTTGAGTATACCATTTTATGCAATGTACCCATAAAGGCACTGTAACACTGTGAGTGAATAATTACACAGCAGTCTTAAGCAATAATTGATCAGGGAAGTAATCTAAAAAGTCAGTGTGCTGTGGGAGAAAGAGTGACATCTATTACAAGATGAAATAATTCCTTTTGGCTATTTTTATTTTGACTCATTTAATTTTTACCATACTGAGGATTTGAATTCTGTTCAAGCATGTATCTTCTGTTCATTAAAAAAGACATCAAAAAAGAACAGCCACAACTTAGATGAGAAACCATTATTAGGAAGCTGTTGAAAACAAAACCTCTCACTTCTGCTATCCAGACCAAAATACTTTAGGCCCTTCCAGGGAAACAACTCGTCTTCACATCTAATCAATCAAAAGAAGCTTGATCTTACTTGTATGTGTCCTTAATGATCCTGATTTGTAGACTGAACGGGTGGAAGAGAAAGTTGAGCATCCACCTCTGACACCTCAATCGGAGAGCCTACCTCCTACAGCCCAGCCAGGCCACAGCATCCGGGTTCCCCATCTCACCATAGTTTTGGGACCAGAAAAAAAAATCAGTATCGGGAATTCTCCAGCCTTCGCTAACGATGCTGTATTCAACCCTCAGTTGCCAGGAAAAAAACATTTCAGCTAGTAACCAGTAGTCCATTTATAACAATCCTTCCACGCTTTCTTGTTCCCAAGTCCCAGCTGGATTTTCACTGTGTTTTAGATACTCTCAAGTCACAAGCGACGAGATTTTAAACCGACAGAAATGTTTATTGGAGAGAGAGGGATAACTGCATTCATGCTGGGGTAACACATGCACAAAACACTACTGTAACATATAATCAACTTAAACTGTCTTCTGCTGCATTACCATGCAGCTACAAATGGCACCGAGCTGTTCAGCTGTGTGTGCACACACAGAAATTGTGCAACTAAATCAACACCAGTACCGTCTCCTGCCGTGCAACACCTCCAGAGAGCGTGCTTAGACTCTGAAAGCCAACACAGAAAGTGTCGGACTGGAGTATTTGAGCGCATTGCACTTGAGAGAGCCTGAAAACTTCTACTCTGTAAAAAAAAACCAAAAACATCTCATCTTCTGGTCCCAAACACAGACAAAAATAAATATCTACAGACAGAAAAGTTGTTCTTTTACTACCTCTGTTTATTACAGTTATTTTTAAAAATGCTTCTTAGCAATCTTGCAATTAGTTACCTATACATGTGAAAACACAGGCCAGCCACAGAAAACTCATAGAATCATAGAATCATAGAATCAGTGAGGTTGGAAGGGACCTTTAAGATCATCAAGTCCAACCATTAACCTACCCTGATAAAAACACCACCACTCCTAAACCATGTCCCTAAGCATCTCATCTACCCTTTTCTTAAACACCTCCAGGGATGGTGAATCCACCACCTCTCTGGGCAGCCTATTCCAATGTTTAATAACCCTTTCAGTGAAAAAATGCTTCCTAACATCTAATCTAAACCTGCCCTGACATAACTTGAACCCATTTCCTCTTGTCCTATCACTTGTCGCCAGGGAGAAGAGGTCAGCTCCCATCTCTCTAAAACCTCCTTTCAGGTAGTTGTAGAGGGCGATAAGGTCTCCCCTCAGCCTCCTCTTCTCCAGGCTAAACAACCCCAGATCTCTCAGTCGTTCCTCATAAGGTTTGTCCTCCAGACCCTTCACCAGCTTTGTAGCCCTTCTCTGGACACGCTCCAACACCTCAATGTCCTTCTTGTAGTGAGGGGCCCAAAACTGAACACAGTACTCGAGGTGAGGCCTCACCAGTGCCGAGTACAGGGGGATGATTACTTCCCTAGTCCGGCTCACCACACTATTCCTGATGCAGGCCAGGATGGTGTTGGCCTTCTTGGCTGCCTGGGCACACTGCTGGCTCATGCTCAGCCGGTTGTCCACCAACACCCCCAGGTCCTTTTCTGCCAGGCAGCTTTCGAGCCACTCCGCCCCCAGTCTGTAGCGCTGCATGGGGTTGTTGTGACCCAAGTGCAGGACCCGACACTTGGCCTTGTTGAACCTCATACTTGGTTATCAAAAATTAGTATGTGTATCTGTACCACTTTCTTTCCCATTGCCTCATTTCAGTTTTTACTAATCAACCCACAATAATATTTTGAATATTCTTTATGCTTGTACTTGTATACTTTATTTGTATCAGTTTATTTCATTATATTAAAGTGCAAAAAGAAAAATATAATACTCATTGACAACATATTATTTTCATTTGGCATAATAAACCCTTGATTTCCTAAGTCACAGGCTGTTGTACCATTACATGCTGTTCTTTAACATTTACAATAGCTTGGTACCAGTTCTTTGTTATGCAGTATTGTTATATTACCATAGCACTTTGGAGCAGTAGTAATGCATCAGGAGTATACTGTTCCTCTACAGTCATTCTTAAACTAAGCGAAATATACCTGGCCTCTACAATCTTTCTTCAGAAATTAACAATTCAACAATATTTTTTTCTTAAAATTCTAGTAATTCTTCAATGCCCTATATATGAAGTGTGGGTGGATGCTACATCCATGTTTCAGTTTCCTGATTATAACGCATGTTTTTAACTAAACAATTCAGTTAAGACATAACTATATTTCTGTATAGTTATAGATTTGAATATACAATTTTGATGTATAGTTCCTTTTTCTTTTGAAGCATGTATCCTATTAGATCATTCCACAAAGACAGCTGACAGCTAAATCTCACTACAAGAGATGTTTCTGACTAAGCTGGTTTTAAAAATAGATTCCCACCATTGCATTTCATTCTGCCATTTAGATGTTGGCTTTTTAGAGCACAAATGCAGAAACCAAAATCCCTTTCATTCAATGAGTGCAGATGTGGAATGGTATACCTTACCATACTTAATGCCACCTCATTGCTTTTGTAAAGCGCTGTCCTGCCTAAATCTGTTAACATTTACCCAATTAGAAATTCCCAGTACAGAAAGAACAGCAAGATTTTACTTTGAAAAAATAAAGTTCACTTTCTAGGGCAAAGGAGACTTCTTATAAAGTTCTCTAAAACCTATTAAAAAAGATTGCTACTAGCATTAAACCGATAAAATTTGAGAGGTCTTCTTTCCTCTCCTCTCAACTAATATTATGTCTTTCAAGCTGATTTCACCATTGCACATCTCCTGTCTGTAGGTATTCTGCACTTTACCTTCAGAAAAAAAATCTACTATGGAGTTCAAGAATAAAAAATAATCTTTCCATATTAGTAATAATAACGCATGAAAGGATGTCATCACGGTGGAAGGCAAGATGCATCTGGAAAACCTAGAACCGGCACTACATGAGAATAGATCTTATGATTTTAGCCAAATAAGTATAAAACAAGTAATACAAATCAACTTTTGAGAAAGTTTCCTTCCTGAAACAAACAAGTTCTGACTAAACTATCTTACAGAGGGAATATTCCTTTTCTTTTTCTCATCAACAAAAAGCAAACATTTTATAAGGAAAACTTGTATAAAGCAAACTAGATAAGATGCCAAAAAACTCTGCCTTTGAATTATCAAGATTTTTTTCGTCTTACTTACCATCCATAATAATGTCATGAGGTACCCAGAAAACATATGGTTTAAATAGTATTAAATAGTTATAAAATAAAATAACTATTACACCCTTTTTTAAGCTGCTTCCAGTTCTCTGCTCTCCAGACAGAAAGCTTGTTTTCACGCAAGAAAGAAAATAAATAAATTCTTCAACTTTCATTCTGAAGTCAGTTCTGCTAGAAATTCTAAGGAAGTGGGAATTTTCCTCATTCCATGAGGCACGGTTCCTTTTTTCTATGCCAGGGAGGTTTTGTCCTGCCCTCAGAAGTACCCTCACCATCAAAAATGAGAATGCGGCAGTTCTTACACAGAAAGAATGTCAAAAAACAAATAGATGATCTCAGCCTAGGCATAACATAGGAAAGGTGATTAGTTAATGACACCAGCTAAGAGGAAAACTGCAGACAAAAAAAAAAAAAAAGGCACAAATGAAATTAAATTAATTGGGCTGACTGTTTTTGTTACTGCTGTTATTATCTTTAAGGGTCACAATACCTAGAAGCTTGCAACAGAAGAGACGCTGTGCAAACACGTCAAAAGAGACAAGCCCTTTAAGCAAAACAGAGGTTAGACCTTAAGTGAAAAAGTACAAAGAGTTAAGGAGCAATAAAGCCAAGGAGTACGCTGGCAGATGACAAGAGCAGGGAACAGGCTCTGCCCACCACCCCTGCGTGGACTAGATTTGCAATAAATAATTAACTGCATGCGATCTCAAGCCGTGAAAAATAGCCTAGCTGTGTTAAACAGCTATCTTTTCAGGACTTGTTATTTCCAGCGCAGAACCGGAATAGCATGGTTAAGTGGCCCCCATGTTTGATGTCAACCTCTCCGTCATGCTTGTGTTTCACACCTCTCCTGCAAAGAAGTGATAAGATTTCTGCAAGACTACACAGGAGACAGTTATAGGTAGAAAAAGAATGCAGCTCTGCAGGATGCCTCCCAAAATCATTGCTAATTACCTCTAGAAATTCGAACAGTCGGGCCGCATTTTTGAGGAAATATCAAAGAAAAACCTATGATTACCTTTCTTCATTGTGAACCTCTTCATCTGCTGTGCTGACACCTAATCTCTCTAAGTATCATTTTTAAAATCATCTCAGCTGCTCCTCACTGATTTAGGATACACATGGAAACATGACTTAAGAGCAATAGATTTTTTTTTTGTGTGCCTTAATAAGCCTAATGAAGCCGTTCAGTAGCTTGAAAATGTAAAAGGAACTTTCACAACAAGGTATGTTAGATGCTGTAACACAGGCGCAAACAGAAAGATAAGTTTCATACCATCAAAGCAGTGAAATTATCCGCAAATTTTCCAATTAACAGAAATCATGCCTGCTTTGGCCTACGTTTTTGTAGCTATCTCCAGGCATTACCTGCTCTTAATATTAAATTATGAAATTATCAGAACAACCAAACACAATCTAAAATACGAAATGTCATCATAACTACATCTTCTCAAAATCTCTCCTATACAAAAACCCTAAGGTGCTTTTTTACATTAATTAAGCTTCAGTTCTGTTGGGTGCCACGTTAAACGTAACACTAATTCTTCAATTTGTTTGTGTTATAGAATTACCACTGTCACTTAAATACAGCACTGAGAATCAAATTCCATCGTGAAGAGTTTAAAATTCAGGCTGTGATCCTGCAAGATGACCTGTGCATACGAACCCTGTTGCTCTTAAGGAACTTGTTAGTGGGTGAAAAATTGAGCACTTCCTTCATTTCTGTGTGAGATCACTTTCAGCAATGTTTTAATTTATAACTGTTCGGTATATTCAGACTGAGCTCGCAAATAATTTGGAGAATGGCTAAAGGTCATTACCACTTTGGTTCAGATCTTTCAAATAACTTTTTTCTTGTCTTTAATTTCTCTTCAGAAACATGCCCTTTATTTCATAAACATCAGTTACTGTGCCTAAAAGCAAGATAAAAAAACACCTCCAGTGAGCAGATTTGGGGTTATCCCTATGGTTCCAAAACGTAAGGGGGACTCAGGACTCCAACACTGCTCTGAAAGAAGGAAAGCTTTTCAGCTTAACTCAACTACAGTTTTCAGACATGAATGCCTAAAATCACCTAATCTGCACCCATGCTTTGTATTTGAACCTGCTAGCTTCAGTAGGAGCAGCAGGTATTCATATCTTTAATTAACGATCATTCACATTCAGGAGTAATGGCTAAATTCACATATTTACAATAAAAATGCTGGTGCTTGGTTTAAAAGAGCTTTGATTTTCATAGGATATGACAAAAAATGGCTGAAAGCAAAGCAACTATTTCATTAATTATTTAAATAGACTGTTGTGACATTTAGTTTTCACATAAGTAGAACAAATTGCAATATCCTCCAAAACCAAGTAGGTTGGTTGCTAAGGCTGCACTGAAAATAGTAAGCTTTTCCAAGTTCCCTCCAAATTTATTTTTGTCAAATAACAAAAAAACAACCCATACGAAACTGGTTTGGCAATAAAATTGTACCAAATATCACATTTCTACCAGTTTCATGGTAAAAAATATTTTGTTAGTTTTTGTGAAAAATTGTCCTCAGTGAGCACAATTTTTATGAAAAGGATGAGAAAAAGATGTACCACTTTTAAACAGAAGACTCCTGCAAAAGTGCTTTAAAATTAATAGTAACCTGATACCTGATGTCAAACAGAAGAAAGGTGCACAAGAAGAAGGCACACAAGTCCATGGGACTTGATGAGATTCATCCACAGGTCCTGAGGGAATTGGTGGATGAAGTTGCAAAGTCACTATCCATCCTCTTTGAGAAGTCGTGTCAGTCTGGTGAAGTTCTCACTTCACAGGAAATGTGAAGTTTTTTCCCCAAGGAAAAAAATTTTCATTCTGAGGGTGGTGAGGCACTGGAACAGGTTGCCCAGAGAAGTTCTGGAAGCTCCATCCCTGGAAGCGTTCAAGGTCAGGCTGGATGGGACTTCGAGCAACCTGGTCTAGTGGGAGGTGTCCCTGTCCATTGCAGGGGGGTTGGAACTTGATGATCTTTCGGGTCCCTTCCAACATAAACCACTCTACTATAAAGAAATTAAAAGCAAACTCATTGCACCGATTGTAGCCCTCTCCTATATTTTTGCTATGAATAGGTGAAATACTGTATTCTTTCTAGAGCTGCTAGACTAAAAATCTATGAAATGGTTATAGAATCATTATGTTTTATTCTCTTTTTGCAAATGCTGTTCTTTCTTGATTTGGATTTCTATGACATCAAACGGTGAATTATAATAAGCAGCAAGGTGACAGAGCTCAACGTTTTCCAGCTAATTTTATTCTGCTTAAAGCATTTCTGCTGTCAGCAGGAGTAAAATCTACTACCGCAGAAAAGCATGGAAAAGTCAAATACGATTTTCTAAAATTCAACATAACTTGAGGCCACACCTGTGAAGGCCTCTCTCTTTTTAGTTGTTAAAGTAGGGGTCAAACACTCGTCATGCATCACCACAAAAAAAATGGCGTGGAAATGGAATGCCGTTTATCATCCCTTTGTTCAGCAAGAAAAAAAAAAAAAAAAAAAAAGAAGAAAGGAAGAAAAAAGAAGAAAAACCTTCTGACTTGGTAAAGAGAAATTGTTATACTCAGCACTCCACGAATAACGCTAGTTACCCTAGCAACTGCCACATCACGTGGGACTCTGTTTGCCTCCAGGCTCCACAGCCTATTACAGAAACTTACTGGCTTTTGATCTTGAGAAACAGTTTACATTCACACAACACAGACACACATACACACCAGAAGATTAATACCCAGGCAAGAAGCGCATTTAAATTTCTGAGTAATGCGTCATGTACTTTATAATTTTAATACTTAGTTCTGAAACCCTATTTGAGAGTTGATTGCATAATTTGTTAACTCTGAATTTGAGACGAAGTTAGTGCTGTGTTGATGAGGTGAAAAATAGCACTAATTGAGACTATTAGGCTAATGAAAAAGTAAGAATTCCACATAAACTATGCAGATAATATGTATGGGGCTCTTTCAGAGCACAAGTATGAATGTGCCACTTGGTCCAAAAGAATTTATCCATAAATCCATTTTTCCCCAGATAGTTCCTTTTAATTATTGTGAGTAATAAAGATTCTATGGTATAAAATCAATAACAGTATTTCCACTAACTTTTTAAAAGCACTCCCTTTCATTTACAAGTTTGCTGTTATTGAACTTACTGTACAGGATTCTTCAGTTACACTGCAACAGCTAAGACTATACAGACATAATTTTACATCTATCTCCTCCACTCCTGCCCAGTAAAGCAAAATTTTTAAGATACTTCACCACCACATCAAGCAAGATAACTTTGAAAAACCTGCTTTTACTGATCTCCTTTCATCCGTTTCTTCATTTGTCTTTTCATTTGATACAGATGTATTGAAAGTACTCTGAAATCACTAACTTACATTATCTCATGTTCCAAACATCCATTCGGTGACATTTTATAGCATATATATTGCTGATATGAGACTATGAAGAATCAGTCTCTCCCTTCATCTAGATATAACCTAATTGCAAAAGTTAATGAAACCAAAAGCAGAGCAATTGAAGAACCTGTACAATTAATTTACAGCGTCACTAAACTTGAAACATTTATAAAATCTGCTAACAGTTTAATGTAGTACATTGCATGTCCAGAATCTACACTGAAATTAAAGGAAATGGTGACAATAATAAACTCACAAAAGAATGAATACTTAATCTAAATATAGATTTGAATAAATACAAAATGTATCTCAACTTCATATGGCGTTTTGTTCAGTGCAATTACATGCTTCAGTATTAATGCACTTTCTTCTTCTCTGTGTAAAGGATAACATAATTAACTTATTTCATGGTATGGGAGAAAAATCTAGAGTAGGTTGCATTTACTTGCAGTCCAACACTAACCACAATCCACAAACATCTTTGCTACATGCATAACAAGCTCTTCTGACCTGGCCTCATAAACTGTTTCCAAATTATTTCTTCAGCAATTAAATATCAAAGCCAAAACAGCACTACACCCGGAGAAACACCACCTGGCAAAACAAGTTACTGTACTCTATCGTGATCTCCCACTCTAAAAATACACTCCTGTGTGCACACACACGCCTCCGCAGAAAGCCCTCTCTTAACACAATCATTTCCTTTTTCACATAATAAACAAACAGATAATTCCGGCATCCCGACGCTGAAGCAATTAGGGGAGTCACAGCAGCGCCTGGGGCGGTGCGTGAGCCAGGAAAGGAGACCCTCCGTCCCGCAGTGCTGCTTCCCGCTGTGGGAGCCCGCAGTGCGATGCCTGATGCTCCGAAAGGCGTTTGGATGCCACAATGAGACGCTAGGAACAGGCAGGTTTTGAATACGCGTGACACGGAAGCATGCTTCCAAGCCATTTAGTATGCAAACCACACTACCACCTAGCAAACCCTCGGCTACATCCTGCTCTAAATAAACATCAGCACGATGATTCAAAGAAAACTATGCCAGTAAACCAGACTGCGTGCAGTCCCCTGTTCAGTCTATGGCTGCAGCTTGGGACTTGAACAAGACAGGAAGCTTTTAATGCAGCCCAATATCTTGCTCAGGAAAATCTATAGCCTAACACTCCGCATGGCTGTCAAGGGAAGCCCTGGCAACTGCAAGTTTTAACATTTTTGTTATAAAAAGCAATTTCCTGTTTTCATCAATAAAAACAGAGGTTTCAATTGAAAAAACAAACAAACAAACAAAACCTGCTTCAAAATCCGTGTTTTAATATGCCTAGTGTTGGTGAAGTGAAATGAGAAGGCACAAGGGCAGAATGGTTAAAGATGTAGTTCAGCTGAACATGCAGTTCAATCAGAAGTTATGGATCTGACACAAGCATTACTGGATGTTATATTAAGATCAGACTGGACAATATAGTGGTCTCTCACAGTCTAAAATCTTTCAGCCTGAGAATTGGGAAATGGCAAATATGTTCTTAAAAGTACGCTTTCTAGACTTTCTCAGAGCAACGGCACTGTGATGCAAGACTTTAGTCATTTCTCACACCTTTATAAAAGCCTTCTGCTTTTTAGGATCATCCAACTGATTTCTAGGCTTTGTTTATTCTTTATGTACCCGGACAATCCAAAAAACTGCACAATATCAGCTTTCCAAAACCTAACCATAGACTTTGCTTTCAATCAGATATGTAAAACAACCTATGGTTACACTTCGCAAGCAAGTCACATACACCCTTCATGGACAGCTACCGAAAAAAATACTTGTTTCTAAGAAGTACAGCTGAGAGTTGCCAAATTTAGCTTGAAGTTTCCAATCATAATTACTTTTGGACTGGTAACAAAACAAGACGAATTGCAGTACAAGATAGAAACAATCTGATTGGGAAAGGAAGAAAGAAGAACACAGAAATCCAATTTTCACTAAAAAAGTTTCACCAACCCAAGGTTCAAGCCAATAGAAAACACCTTTCAATTTGCAGACCTATCTTTAAAGACAATCAAGGACATTATAAACTATTATAAATCATGGATCTACTTTCAATAGGGCTGCTTGAATTAGGATGTTTCATCCAATGTGCGTAATAACAATTATTAATTGCGCTCTCAAGAATATTTCCTGCGTCTTCATCCATTACCACAGTTCAAGGCAGTAAGTCCAAATAAAACCTCAGAATGTTGAAAGTCATTTCAGTTGTTAATTCTGACATGAGACAAAAGGTACAGAGTAAGGAGTTTTATTTGTCATTTTTCATCATAATCTCCAAAGGAGATGGCACCCGACGTTAACAATTACCTCTTTCTCATAAATTGTTAACCTATTATCACAAACATCCATGAGGGTGACAAACAGATTTCTCAGTATGTGAGAACTGCCAAAATATAGCTCCTCTGGGTCACTGATTACTTAAAGGCATCTTATACCCAAGTTTACTTTTGGTTTTAAAAATCACCTACGAACCAACGGGGCTTCCTTCCACGTTCCACCACAAAGAAATTAGATTTCTGTCCTGCATTTTGACCTGAGGGCAGCCACCAAAACCCAACCAGCTTCCAAAACCTTCCTCGCTTTCCAAGGTCCACTTTTGCATTGATCACCTCTCCTCCAACCCTGTGGCAGCTCACGTGCTTTAATAACCTCAGGTGCACAGTCTCATCAAAGGTTTTCTGAAAACCCACTAGACCCCTGTACCTGTATGTTTTCTGAACCACTCAAGGAGCACCCACAGTTTAGTCAGACAGGATTTCCCTTCAGAGAAGCTATGCTGTCCCAACAGACCATGCTTACACGCGTGCTCGGGTCCCTCAGGAGAATGCCACCCGCTCCGGGGGGCTTATTTGTCTTGCATTCCCACCTGGTTCAACGCTTGCATGGGTTTCCTGTAAATCAAGCCGGTTCCTCCATCCTCTCCGTCACAAAAAAAAAAAAAGATGCTGGAGATGACTTCGTCAAGCGACAGTCAGAAGGCAGTCTGTTATATAGACTTAGGCTACAAGCGTGCTGGCTGCATACAGACACTTCTGCACCCTCCGGTTGTGCTTTAACAGCTGCTGCTCGAGCTGCACGCTTCTGAAATACGTTCCTAATCAAGAGGTCAAAGGGACACTGCAAGACAACATAGCCTGGCACTGCCTCAGTTAAGATGGGCCTCCACACAGTAACTTGTCCATGGCTGGAGCATGGCATGTTTTTTCAGAAGGCGTTCTACCCCATGTGAAAATGGGACAACTCCCTTAGTAATCCTGTTTTGATTGATTCAGTGCCTTAAGGAGGAGGGGAAAAAAAAAAAAAAAAAAAAAGAAAAGAAAAGATTGTCAGTCAAATTTCCTTGGGCTGAGCTCTCATGTGCTTTTTTCTCCCATTTCTAAATTGAAAAGCCTTTTAAATGCCTTCTATTTTCAACTATTTATAAGCAAATCATTCTTCATTGTTTTGATAACCCGTTTCCTGACCCCTCTGGAACAAAGAATTCATTGTGTGCATGAAACTTTCCCCAACATCTTCAGCAGTAAAAACTGATACAAGGAATTCACTGAGTTTCTCTGTCACAGTCTCATCACCCCAGCGGCCCTCTGACACCTTTTCCTCATGGGGTCTCACTGGTTCCCTAGATGACTTTCTGCTTTCGATGCATGTAGAGAACTTTTCACTACAACCTTCAGTTCCCCTAGCAAAGTGATTTTTCAAAACATCTTACACTCCTGTTTCCAGTTGGCCAGTCCGTCCCATACTGGCTGCTTTGTCCTCTGCATTTAAGCAGGCTTTACATTTCTTAACATCAACCTTTCCCCTATGATAGCTACCCCAAGTCTTCTAATGAGTCATACATGGTTTGATTGCATCGCTTTGTCTGCGGGTGTGTTGCTTTTTAGACTGCCTCATTTTTACGTAATTAAAATACATGCTGGATTTCTATGTATAAATTCTGCATGAGCGCTCTATCTGTCCTCCTCTCTTCTATTACAATTATAAACCTAACTGTATTGTGATTGTTCCTACAGAGGTACCCCAGTAATAAGTCTTGAGGTAAGTCTTCGGTGTTGCCTGGGACCAAGTGCAGAAGAGCATCTTCCCATAAACAGTCCAAGAATAGTTCTTCGAGAAAGCAGTTAATTACTAAGTAAAAAAAAAAAAATCTCACTATATTTAGCACACATTCTAATACCGACTTTTTTCTTCAGCTATACCATTTAGTTATGGTTCATGTTAACTAGCGGTGACCACAGGACTAAAAAAGGCAGCCTTTTGTTTTTCCAACTTAAGGATTGGAGTTTGCATTTGATAGCGGGCATTTAATCTTTCAGACAGTTTATAGCATCCTGGTGATGTCATCTTATCTGGATGATTAAGGACAGATTTAGTCTTCCAATCAGAGAAAACACTCAGTGTCAACGGCAGCTTTAATCGGAACGATTACTTGCTGCGTTGAAATTGCCCCAGTGAACAGCACTGTTGACCTTCCCCCTGCAGGAAATTTAAGCTTCTGTCAATTGATCAGTCGGGATAACTAACATTTCAGCCCAGATCAGGATTAAACATGAACTTCCCAGATCAAAGATACAAGAAAACTTCTCATTTGTGCAAGTGGAATACTGCAGATACCTATTCTTTTGGGTTTGTTTTCCTAAGTTGTCTTTAAAAGATATCTTGGGTATGTCCTGTGGATCCAATTACTGTGTGAAGTCGTTGCTATCTCTCCTCTGGTTAATCACATATACAATCATTGAGGTTTTTTTTCTGGCAGGATTTTTATAAGTTAGTATTAAGCACTAACTGCTGTCAGACTAAGGTTTCTGCCTTCTTCCCACAGCTCACTGTCAAATAAAACATAAAAAGCCACCAACCACCATAAAGTGATTTCCCCCGAGATAGGCAAGTCTCAACACAGAGCATTTTTCAAACACATAAACCAAGTAAGATATTTCCCCTTGAAAACTACCCACTTGAGACAATCTCTTCATTCCAAAAATGTCTTGCCTTCTGGATGAAGTTCTCCTAAATTAATCAATGAAAACTCCACAAAATAGGAGATGGGGAAGCAGGCAGATGATTGAAGGTTTGACATCAAAATAGAGTGTTAGAGCTTCGTTTTTGTGAAGTCCAGATCCTCTGTCATCCAAACCATGGGCCATTTTCCCATTGACTTGAAGGCTAAATTGTACAAGTAGGGAACATGCCATCATTTATATGCATTTAAAAAAAACTTATTTTTCTGAGTCCAGATAGGAAAGTTACCAATGACTGCAATAGTGATTTCAATACTGATTAACATCTTGGATTACTCTGCAGTTGGTGATATAAAGCATACAATATATTTCAAGAATATGTAAGAATAAGGGAGATTTTTTCGCTAAGTTTTTTAAAATCAAGATCTAAGACGACAGAAGAGTCATAACAAGTGCATCACTGATCTTCCATAACTGGACAGCGGATAGAAACATTCAAATGCTGTAAAAAAAATGAGACTAACACTTTAGTAATGGTTCAAATTGAATACTCAGGTTTTCTCAAACAGTTTTTAACTTAGCCACATAAACAAGTACAACATGCATCACCTTGAAAAATACAGCACAAGGACCTCAGCGAATTTTTCCTTTGATTTGCTAGCAGCGGTTTAGGTGCCAGTATCACCATTCAAGGGCGCAACTAATCTCAGTGGGAACAGCTATTTGTTTCACCATCAGCAGTACTCCCGACAAGACTTCTCTGGAAGCCCAGACTGAAAAGGGAGGATTCGTTTAAGTTTAAGAAAGAATAAATCCAGGGCTTTGCCTTTAGTTTTTTTTCATCCCGTTACAATTTTGAATATCCATTCTGCAAAGTTACCTTCCAAGACAAAGCATCCTAAAATTCATACCTCTGAGTAGTTGTTACAAATCCCATAATTCACCATGAAAATGCCTCACTTTTTTATGCTCCTTTCCTTTCACAGCCAGCCATTCAGCCTTTGAAGATGTTTTAAAGGGGGCTGTTTCTATTTCATGGCTGCCGAAACACCACAGGTACCATCAGACTACCTTGAGATGCAAGAATATGGAAACTGATCGAGTTGATGATTTCATTCTTTAAGAAGGAAATCTTGAAGGTGCAGGAGCAGGCCGTCCCTATGTGCTGAAAGACGAGCCGGTGGGGAAGAGGACCAGCCTGGCTGAACAGAGAACTTTGGCTATGATTCTGTGAAAGTTTATCTACCATTTTAACTGATACACCCATCAGTATTTCTTCCTCTGATGTTTTTCCAATTATCTCTTTACCAAAAACTAATTCTGGAATAATATCAGCTGAACATTGAAATGCTGATAAAAATTACAGAGAATGAAATTCTATATAAAACACGAATATAGATGGATAGGTAGAAATCTTGCATATAGTCAGTTTCTTGGAGCTGTTACTATTCACAGAACCACAGAGTGGTTTGGGTTGGAAGGGACCTTAAAGATCATCTAGTTCCAACCCCCCTTCAGGGACCCCTTCCACTAGGCCAGGTTGCTTAAAGCCCCATCCAACGTGGCCTTGAACACTCCCAGGGATGGAGTATTTCCGGATATCTTTCAATTTTCCTTCATACAAATTGGAAGATGTTTGCCCCAATTAAAATAAAAAGCATTAAATCATTGAGCTAAGGCATAAAAAAAAAAAAAAAAATAATCTTACATTTAATGCATTCTTCTTCCCACTCTATCTCATTCGTCTAGCTTAAAATTTTGGTGCTCTGCTACCCAATATTCCAGTGCATTATGACACTACCTCTCCCTTGGTAGTTTTATCCATTTGTAGACTACAGTTCACACAGTGAAGCTCTACGCTGCAATATTTCTGGCCTGAAATAGCCTTCTAAAAGCATCTCAGTACCTAACACTTTTCTTAAACGTTTTTTTTTTGAGTTGCTGAAAAATAGGTTAATGTAAAGCACTACAGCAAATCATGGTTTGCTCCATTTTTCATAGGGTTCAAGCTGTCAATGCTGTTCTCAGAGTTCCTGCATATTTTAGCACTTGTGTCTCCTTCACCTTCACAGAAAAAGCAGGTCATCAGGAGATTCAGCAGGCAGGAGTCTAGCAAAAAGGCAAAATGAGACGGGGCAGTAACCCTACCAGACACCAGAGCTAGTATTTATAGCAGAATACATAAAGAAGCTTAAAGTTTGCCTTTTTTTTTTTTTTTAACTGAAAATAATAATAAAGGAACATAACGGGCAAAAGTTTTCTTTTTGCTCAGGCAGCTTCTTATACTTTGCTTTGTCAAAGAACTATGAAAGTGCACCATCTACCTATTGTCACTGTGTAGAACTGCAGAATATCACAGAAACACACAGGATTTTAATTCAGACCATATTTGAACAGCATAAAGATTACTTCTTCCCCTCAGAACTCTCTTCTAAATTTCACCTAAGCATACACAGCCTCAAGATCCCCCGTTCTACCTTCACTGAAGCCCAGCTCCAGTCACAGCATTTTGCTAAAATGTCCCATCCCCCTCCTTTATCATTCAGAATCATGGAAAATTGTTTTTTAGAGATTTTAGATGAGCACACCATCTCCTTCCATATCTTTGCTTATTTTGACACTGAAACCATATAATATTTCACTCTTCCTACTCTTGCAGCACTGCCCCTCTGAGGTTTTCCATTTATTTCTCCAGCCTTTCTCCCCCCAATATATTCTGATGAATTCTTTCTGCCCTCCCACTCTTCACAGAAATAAAAGCAGTGTGCAAAGCTCTCCTTCTTTGTCCTCCCCCTCTTTTCACTCCAGACCAATTCTTTGATAGGTAAGATCAAGCATATGCAAGTTTAGACAACTGCCTCCTAAAAACAGATGGAATATGGTCAGTTAATAACATTACTTTCCCTTTTGTTTCCAGTGCAAGTCAGCCAACTCTGGATTTTTCCACACAGACTGACAGTTGTCTTTCCTCAGCTCTTCTAATGCGGCCCAGATAGACCCTCTGTAGCTTTGCCCTGATGTCATTCTCTGCCACCAAACTACTAAAGCTAAGAGTAAGTTAAGGAGGATGTAAGAACTGAAACACTAGGGTAACTTTCCCTCCCCTGAACCATCCCACAAAAATACGCAAGATTAGGTTTAGCACTCAACACCACTGGAGCACTGGCACTGAATCTTAAACACTGATATCCAGAAGCTGCCAAATGCAGCAACCAAAGGCAATTTCTGTGGGAGTAGCATCATTAAGAATGTTCCTTGTGTTACATAGAGAAGGAAAGTAAAGCAGTTATTGATTGATGGAAGTCATCGCTCTGATGCAAGGAAAAAAGGACAAAGAATCACTTGCCAGTGATTCCTGAGACACAAGAGAGACTTACTTTTTTAACGAATCTGTGATGCTTTATAGGCCAGTTATCAGCATCTCCGTAACAGCCTACACACTCCCAAGCTGCACCCATGGTTAAAAGTCAGAAAAAAAAAAAAAAAACAACCAAAAAAAACCCAACACCTACAAAAGCAGGTCACAGAAAGATTTCTATACTTAAGTATCATATGTTTAACAATGATACCTAGTTTTTACGAGATCAGAAGCAAGTACTGCAGAGAACTAGGGATCCATCCCCCCTTGCTCCTTCCAAAAAAGGAAGTTTTCCATATTCTATAGGCCTGAAGACACTCAGGGTAGATTGAGCTGTGATTTTATGATGGAATAAAGAGGAAAAAAAAAAAAAAATAATTTCACTAGCAAAATCACTGGGGCAAAAAAAAACATAATCCATCTGAAGGTTCTAATAGACTTGGAAATAAATAGACCTGGATATAAAATGTGGTGTGACACAGACAAAAAAAAAATAAAAATCAATAAGCCAAACATTAAGTGTGTTCTTCTGAGGATCCATCTATCAGACACGTTTTGGCCACTCTTACAGTGTTCAGTGTAATCACCCATCATTGGATCTCCCAATTAACAGATCAAATCACTGAAAACCACTCATGCAAATAGTCCCCAAAAAGAATCATCAGCAAAACTTTATTTGCCAAATGCTCAGACAACACGCAAAGAAATGGGCACTTTTACTGCTGGCTGCCAAGGTTAAACATTATCTTTAAAGTTACCAGCATTGCAATAAATCTACATTTTTCAGATTTAGATCTGCATTTTTCCTACCGCAGCTTAACAACTTAGTTCTTCCTCAAAGAATTTTTTATATTTTTTCTCTGCTTATATTCTCACTGAAGATCATTCTTTCTACAGCTTTTTAGCACACATTCTTCTTTGAGGTAAAGTTTAACATTAATAATTGACTTCAGCCAGACCAACCTACCAAACATCCAGAGCATCAAAATTTGATTACATTGGATAATTTCCGTTTCAGATTCTTTGGTACCATTGAAAGAGTTAGAAACAAAAGTTATGTTATCCATTAACAATTCTTTGCTTAGTCTATATTATAGCTAGTATTTCCCCTCCTATTGCTACAAACATTAATTTGATCCATAAAACGTGACATTATCTTAGTATCCACTTTAAGACTCATTGTTTTTTGAGTTGTTTTTTTAAAAAAACAAACAAACAAACAAAAAAAAAACCCAAACCACACAACCTGAATGCTGTGTTTTACCAAATTAAAACATACTTTGAACCCACTTAAAACTGTGGTCTGAAAAAATCTATGTTCTGGAGAGCTTTTTCATTTCTTCAAAAGTACATTATACAGCCTGACACCACCTAGCCTTACTGAAACTAATCATGTAATATTTCTGCAGACATTGTAGATTTTGGAAGTTTTTTTATGCAGCTTATAGACATTCTACTCTTCTCCTGCAATTCTTCTTAAAAATTACGCTTGTCCTCTTCTCTTATTTGCCCACAAAATAATGAAATTATATGCTCCAAGCCCTAACCGACTGAGAACCTTCCTCAATGTCCAAACAGCTATATCTGCATTTTCAGCAGTTTAAGAGTAACCTGTGTCCATTCCTCTGTTCTTCCCAGGAGAAAAAAAGAAAATGCATCCAGAAGAGCAGTTTTAGGAAATTCTAAAAGCTTCTCTGTTACTTATTTTGCAATATTGTCTAATAGCCCTAGTCTGCAATTAACAATCCCCACTACAGTAAACAGGCTCAGCAAGAGAGAGATCATCCCCCAAGAGAACTGAGTGCAAGTCAGAACACAACGGATGGACAAAGAAGGTAAAGGAAACCATAAGGTCAGTTAGGTACTGCATACAGCTGTACATAAAAACCGTAACACATCAGGACAGGAGTAGCTACAAGTTCATACCTCAAATGAAGATAGAAAATACTGAAATAAGGACTGGATTTCATACCAATCCTTTTATGGTACTTTTTTTTAAAAATACCAGCATTGTGCCTGAATTTAGGATCTACCTCAATACCCCAGCTTACACATTCATACTTGATTCCAGATTTGCTTTGGTGTTAATGGTCTGTTAAACAGATTTGTGTTACTATGCTGTATCATTTCCACCTTCACTCTTTTAATCCTCTGGAAGATACCTAAAGGAAACATTTTTTTCACGCCTTTTTTTTTTTTTCTTTTAATTTATTACAAGAACAGTGAGAACTCATTTTGAAAGGTCAGTATTGTTCATATTCAGTTTCATTTTAGTAGTTGGAACAATTATCTCATCTTTGATTTTAACAGACTAGTGTAATAGAAGGCATAAGCAGCAAAATTAGGAAAGATCAAAATCCTTCATTGGGCTGAGATTTTGCTTAATTTAGAGGTAGAACCAGGAACTCCTCATGGATATAAATGTTCTGATAAAGAACATTACAAACCAAACTTGCAAAACATTGGGCTGCAAGTATGTAGGAGCTACACAAACAATATTACCACATGTAAGCACCTTCACAAGCAAATCAGGAAACATAAAGTACTAAAACATTTTTTATGTTTGAACTTGGCTAGATAGCCATCAACCTCTCTATTAGCATAGCTGGACAATTATGGCACAGGATGACATTAGAAACAGGCACAAAGTACTAATTGCATGGCCCATTTCCTGAAACAAAGTAACAAACCTAAGCATTATTTCACAGAAGTCCAAGCTCCCTGCTTTAAACTTGTTTTTAAATGATCCCTGGTCTAAAGTTTTATTTTTTAAATGTCCTCTCTCCTACACAGCAAAGGACTCACAACAATAGGTGTTTATACCACCCTTTTTATTTTTCAGCCAGAAATACAGTTTCATAGGGTATTTCAATAAACAGTGGTGTTTATTCCTTAAATAAAACCCCCATCTCTTTGGCATCCAACCATATTCTGTTTTTCAAACTAAAGACTATATAGGAAGATTTTACTTTCAAGATCATTGTTCAATACATTAAATTTACACAGGTGTAGTTAACTTTTAAAAATACACATCGGTTTGTTGCAAAGATTCTAATAAACCTAAAAAAGATAACCAAATCATTAAAATGCAGATTACTGGGCTGCCTTCATTTACAACTGTGGAGTAAGTGACAGAATGAGAACTCCTCTTCATTTTCCACAACACATGCACTAACTAGTGCTTTCTATTCATTCTGAATTATAAACAAACAAAACCTTAATTCTACCAGAAACAACTGATCAAATAATTTGTTTCAAAACAACAATCTTATTTCTAAGAGGCCATCAGCCAAAACCAAGTTGCACACTGCTTCAGTAAAAGACTGCACCTAAAAAAACAAGTCTGAAAACAATTCTTCATTTTTAAACATAAATTACTAAAATGTTTTGGATACATCTATGAATACAGCTGTCAAAACTGCATTTGACGTCATGTTTGGATAAAAAATTCTTAAGTAACAAAAGTAAGCCAGTGTATTCAATCTACTCTGTCGAATAATCCAGGATCATCTCTTCAATGCTGATCAGAAATATTTCACTTGCACTCTGTCAAAAAAACAAATCGGCCTTCCAGATCCCAAGCTGTCAGTGCTTAAAATCAACTGAATCTCCAAAGCAAGTTATTTGACACCTTCTGTTACTATACACGATACAGAAATCATGAATTAAAATCAAAAACATTGACATACACTGGAATGCCTGCATTGGTATTTACTGGAATCTGCAGTGAATCCTTGTTTGTGTGTAAACACAACATAACAAATAAATCCCACTAACAAAAAAATAAAAAAAACTTCACAAAAGATTTGTTTTTAATAACCCAAATACTTACAATATCATAGAATGGGTTAGGTTGGAAGGGACCCAAAAGATGATCTAGTTCCAACCCCCCTGCCATGGGCAGGGACATGTCCCACTAGACCAGGTTGGTCAAAGCCTCATCCAGCCTCGCCTTGAACACCTCCAGGGATGGGGCATCCACAACTTCTCTGAACAACCTGTTCCAGTGTCTCACCACCCTTATGTGTTATCCCGAACAAGTTTTACAGAACAGAGGAGGCAAAACAATTACTTCCATGCAGATACGAAAAAATAATTTAATAGGATTCAAGTAGCAAAGGTTTTTTTTTTTTTTAAATGAGTGAATCTCACCCTTATCACCAGTGCAAGCGGAGTCTGAAAATGTTTGAACTGGATTGTTTAAATAGCAAGTGATCCAATTTAGCCAAGCTCACTTTCCTCTCCATGATGTAAAAAAATACATACGTTTTACAGAAACAAAAAGTAAAACTAGAAAACATCCTAAACTTGAGTACTTATCCAAGAGCAGTTTCTAACATCAAGCCAAAATTAGCAACAACCAAGCAGACATCACCAATGTTTCAGTGTTAAAATGCTGTAAATACTAAATCTATATGTACAAAAAAAAAATAATCCCAAACCCCAAAATCAAAAGCTCTTTTTGTTAAAAGGTGTCCAAAGAAATATCCACCAGTTGCAGCCAAATTTGCATGAGAAGCTGCTTGCTCGGGAAAGATTTCTCCTTCCAAGTAGTTGTAACACATTGCATTGCCAAGGTTCTATTCAAATAAATTACTTTCTGGTAACATTTAGCTGATACAACCACCTACAATGTGGAGAGCCATGTACACAGTACAACAGTGGATTTTTGCAGCAACAGAGAAATAATCAGAAATTGGTTCTAAATTTGAGATGATAGCTCATGTGTTATTTCTTGCAAACATACGGTCTCCTCTAAGGGTAAGGTGTTGGAGCTGGTATTGTAGCACTTCTGTGTCAGCAGGTTCCTTAATGCTCATTTTATCTAAATTGAGGTAGTCCAGGGATTTCGAATGAGCCCTTTTACCTTTTAAAAGGCAAAGAGGCAGGGGACCATGAAGTGCCTTGTAAGGTTCATATGGTAAAGCCTTAGTGCATTTATCCCCTGAGCTGGGCATCCGTCTCCTCCTCCTCCCATTTACTGCTGGGATCTCATATGGCTGATAGTACCTACTTCTAGTTTTGTACAAACGTGAGGAACGTGCAAGTCCTGAATCAAGCTGTTTTGAGCGCAAGTTTGGCCCAGATTCCCCTGTATTCTCTTCACTTCCTGTACACTTCTGGGCTAATTTTAGCAGCTCCTCTCCAGTCGTGAAGCCAACCAGGTAGTTAGAATCCATGTGAAGGATCTGATAGCCCGCAACCATCCGTCGCATCGGTGAGCAGGGTGTACTGGAACAGCGGGGCTTCTCTGCTTCCATCCTGCCTGCAGGACTCACCTCTGCAAGAGGCACAGGGAGGGTGGATAGGGTAGTTCTGGACTCTCCATTGATGTCAACTTCCATTTTAAAGACAATGCTATCCCCCTAAAAATAAAACAGAGCTTGATCAGAAATAGAGCCCTTATGCAACACAAGGAGTTGAGAGACAATTGAAGAAATGAGATTTTGTATCACGCAACAGTTGTGACCAGTACTTCTCTATTCAGCCTTCTATTATGCTCTGCAGGATGTCGCATAACAACCAGCATCTGCCTTTTAAAATTATATTGGGTGTTTTTTTAAATAAAAGATACCATAAATATACTCCTTCTTAAACGTTAAAAACATTCTTGAGTAGTATTGTACACAAAAAAAAGCATCTCTCCAGTCCATTTTTTTCATCCTTTTAGTCCATTTGATTCCTTATAGCCCCTTGCCACTGAGGCCATCTACATCCATTAGCACGACCACAGCAACTTCTCTCATTCAACTGAATATTTGACAATAATCTCAGTAAACGTAGCTTTAAAAAAAAAAACGTGTCTTAACAGCTACTACTGTAGTCAGGCAAGACCACAGAGCACACCTGATCTACTGGGGGTACTGCAATGATTCCCTCTTCCAGATGTGAAGACAGCTTGCTTTAGATTCAAAGAATGGCATCCTGGCTGTTCAACAGCTATCTTTACAGGTCATCAGCAATGCTCCTGCCCCACACAAAAACCTCCATCATTTTATTCATAACCAACCAAATAAACTCACACTATTTTATCCTAATGTATTTCTAACAAAGAAAACAGTATACTAGCATTTAATTAATATAGTATAAGACTCTTATAAGCATCTTAATAACTAACATTCTGAATTTTACAGTTTTTACTTGTTTTTCTATTTCTTTTGGAAACAGACTATTTTGCCCCGACCTTTCTTCCCTCACAACTATTCCAAATACATCGTTTGGTGACTTTACAGATACAACTGTTGGCCACGAGCCATTACCATCTCTAACAAGGAAAGATAAGGTCAACATCACAGCAAGTATACACCAGTGGATGCCAGAACACAGCGAGGGCTTAATTCTTTCCATTTCTTTGTTTTCAGCACCATCTACATCATTTCGGAGACACAGCTACTTCACAAAACAGAAAGGTCACATTTGTTTCCAAATCCATATGAGCCTTCGTTGTCATTTTCACCTCTGCTCTAAACAGTAGCTAGTGGCTCTCTAGCCAATGTAGTTCACAAAAAATTCATCATAGCTTTAATGTCTAAAGGCAATGAGACTCAAAGAAGAAAGGAAAGTTAGTATGTGTGTCAAGCAGGAACACAATTCTGAATTTCATTATAGGTGACCATAAGCCACGTTCAGTCATGTTTCACAAATGAGACTGACTTAAAACACACTATTATCAGTTTGCAAACTTTTAAAGCTGCTACTTGCTGCCATTCTGAGGCTTAGGAGGTCACAGGCTGAGCAGCAAAGATGCAACAAACAAGGAATACTTTATTCAAACTTCTGCAATTAGACACTCTCAAAAATCCCATCAAGATCAATCTCTGTTCACTTGTCTTAAAATAAGAGGGAAAGCTGTGTGCAAATCTCACTTGCAAAAGAAAACAATCTAGCCTCATGCAAAATTTAAGCTTACCTTATTTCTGTTCATAGACTGGGAAGGAGTGTAAGTAATGTTCCCATCTCTGCTTAGTCTCAAATCAATCTGCTAATAAACTAGGAGTAAACAAAATCCCCATTGTTTTGATGAAGAGGATTTTATTTGCCCTTGACAGACTTCTATTATGGAGAGACTAATGTTCCTTTAGTCTTAAATGCCCTTTTTCAGTTCTCATAATCATGGTCTACTTAGGATTCTCCACTACAAGTTTTGCACAGCAAAACAGCTTTTACAGATACACTTCATCCAGTCAGCTTTTAAGCATTTTGAATTTAACAATACAGGTAACACAGCAAAAGCTAAATGAAAAATTAAAATACTGAAGCAAGCCAAACACCAATATTTGTCACTGAAAAAAATATCCACATAAAACTAAAAAATGTTACCCGTTATATTTAATTGACTTTGACTCCACCCAATGAATTTGACTCCATTTATGGAGTCAATTAAAACTTTCAGAATAGCCAAAGCAGTTGTTGTTTCATACTTTAGCACCACATCTAGATGAGGGGCTAGATGAGGTGACAGTGAGGTGGATTGAGAGTTGGCTGCGGGACAGAACTCAGAGGGTTGTGATCAGCGGCACAGAGTCTAGTTGGAGGCCTGTAACCAGTGGTGTCCCCCAGGGGTCAATACTTGGTCCTATTTTGTTTAATATATTCATTAATGACCTGGATGAGGGGACAGAGTGTATCCTCAGCAAGTTTGCTGATGATACCAAACTGGGTGGGGTGGCTGACACCCCAGAGGGCCGTGCTGCCATCCAGCGTGACCTGGACAGGCTGGAGAGCTGGGCAGAGAAGAACCTAATGAGGTTCAACAAAACCAAGTGCAAGGTCCTGCACCTGGGGAGGAAGAATGCTAGGCACCAGTACAGGTTAGGGACGGACCTGCTGGGAAGTAGCTCGGAGGAGAAGGATCTGGGGGTTGTGGTAGACAGTAAATTATCCATGGCCCAGCAATGTGCCCTTGTCGCCAAAAAGGCCAATGGAATCCTGGGCTGCATAGGGAAGAGTGTGGCCAGTAGGTCGAGGGAGGTCATTCTCCCCCTCTACTCGGCACTGGTGAGGCCACAACTGGAATACTGTGTCCAGTTTTGGGCTCCCCAGTTCAAGAGGGACAGTGAACTGCTGGAGCGAGTCCAGCAAAGGGCAACTAAGATGATTAAGGGCTTGGAGCATCTCCCTTATGAGGAAAGGCTGAGAGAGCTGGGACTCTTTAGCCTGGAGAAGAGAAGGCTGAGGGGAGACCTTATTATGGCATACAAGTATCTAAAGGGTGGGTTGAAGGAGGATGGAGCCAGGCTCTTTTCATTGGTTCCCAGTGACAGGACGAGGGGCAATGGGCACAAGTTAGAACACAGGAAGTTCCGATCAAATACACGGAAACACTTCTTTACGGTGAGGGTGACAGAGCACTGGCACAGGCTGCCCAGGGAGGCTGTGGAGTCCCCTTCTCTGGAGATTTTCAAGACCCGCCTGGATGCAGTCCTGAGTAATGTGCTCTAGGCAATCCTGCTTTAGCAGGAGAGTTGGACTAGATTATCTCTAGAGGTCCCTTCCAACTCTGATAATTCTGTGATTCTGTGATCTAGCAGTGAGACAATAAATACGGTGAGCTTTCAGCCACTGAGTTAAAGATATTCATGACAATTCCTTAAGTAGAAGTTACAGTGCCTGCACCATCAGGAACCATGGTTACTGGAGGCATAGCACAGAAAAACTTCACATTACAACTTTTAGCTACCCTGTGTTTTAGCCAAGAAACCTAAATATTTAACTGTTCCTGCTCTTTTAGTTCCAAATTTTTACCCTGCAGCTCAGAAATCTTTCCAGTAATCTTCTAGAAAGATTCAACCTCTTCTGCTAAAAAGCTGAAATGATGCTAGAAAAAGTATAAATAAAATACTCATACAGCAAGTATGAGTATTCACTTCTCATACAGTAGAAGTGAATCATTATCTAGTCATATATAAACAGCAACAACAAAAAAAAAAAAAACACACCAAAACCAACCATCACTTGCCACAGCAGTATATGCCCTAAGGAACGGAAGGGAGGAAGAGATGTCTTCATGCACTTTTTGAGTTAAAAAAGCCTTGAGAACTTGAAAGCAACACAAGGGCTCTTCTCAGAACACAGCTTTTAAAACTAATTTACTTCTGTTTGAAACATGGGTGTGTGCCCTGGTAACAAAAAGCAATCAACTTTGAAGAGCAACTACAAGCAGGAGTGAAGGAGGCAGGAGTTCACTGCCCAACAATTACTCCTCACTGGCTAAAAACAGTACAAAGGAAAATCAGAGCAGAAAAGCCTTCAAGTTGGCAAGCTCCAGCCTAGTACTTCAGCCTGAAACTGCAGAACTTCCATTTCTGTGCTCCAGTGTGAAGATGAAGAACAGCCTTAAAAACAAGAAGTCCGACAGACACTTGAAAGCAACAGTAGCATCAGAAGCTGGTGCCATAGACATCAGAAGCTCAAGGGAACAGCATGGCTAGCTGGTAAGAGGAGTGACTGGCCAGCTCCACAGGCAGAGGCCCAAAACTCAGTGTGTACGCGTTCAGCTGTTGTTTCCCAAGACTTTTAATGCGAGTTAGTCAAGCTGCCATATGGCTTTAACATGCTTTGTCTCCTTACCTAGTAAAAAAAGATAAACATTATTTAGATTACTTTTATTAAAAAAAAAAATCATTTGAGAGATTCACAGTATTGTGAGTGTAGATACCATTAACTACAAACACATATTTGAAACTTTTAGACTGCATTTTTAGTCCATTTCTGTGGTTATAAGGCATTGGATGACTACTACTATGTTCATTGCTGTCGAGTGGGTAAGCTCATCAGTAATTCTTAGCATCAATTATAATACTGGAAAAAATACTTCAGTTTAAAAAGATTATTTCTTCAGATCACAGCTGCGTTGTCTTCTTGCTTCTTAATGAGAATGACAGAGTGATGCCAATTCAAGACAATTTATAATTAAAGATTTACTACAGAATCAAAAGAAGGAGAAGAGGAACAAGATGGTGTATCCTTTTTAAATATATGAAGCAATAGCAGCAAAGAAAACTACGGCAAATAACTGAAAATAAGTTACCAAGAGTATTCACTTGGTGAATTCACTGTATACACACCAAAACTGCTTCCAGAATATAATTCACTCCATTAAGATTTTACAAGATTTTATCGATCCTCTTTATATTATAAAGCAGGCTCTGCATATAAATTAATCTGACCCAATCCAGCTAACTATTGAGAAAATTGTCTAAAACACATAGAAAAAGAATAATGAATAGAAACACTAGGTTAACTACTATAAATCGTTGTATTACCTCAAAGAATACATTAATATGCTTGGGATAGTTCAAGGGTAAAAACATCTAAACCTCTAAATTTTCAAATATAACAGCTTTCCAATTATTGAATCTTTCATGAAGGTGTCAGATACCACTCAAAAGTTTAGCACGGGACAAATGAAAACCAGACACGTGTGACACACAAATGTCTAACATCACACCACACTAATACATGTGGTGTATTACATGTGCTGTAAATAATTAGTTATTTAATGACCTCTCACCATACACTCTTAATTCAACTCGTGACATCTTTTGCTTGCTTCTTTTTCCTGATCATTTGTTATTCTTTCTGTTAAATGTATTACTTAGTGTCTTTCTGAGGAGAGAAATCTAAGTGACTCAAAAATTATCAACTTTTAATCACTCAGTATTTATAATCATACAATGGTTTAGGTTGGAAGGGACCTCAAAGATTAGTTCCAACCGCCCTGCCATGGGCACGGACACCTTCCACTAGACCAGGTTGCTCAAAGCCCCATCCAGCCTGGCCTTGAATATCTCTAGGGATGGGGCAGCTACAACTTCCCTGGGCAAAGCAGACAAAAAATTCTCTGGGAAAAAAAAATAAAATTAAAGATGACAAAGAAAGATGAAGAGGTATTCCCTTGACACTCCTACACCTTGTAGAAAGTCTGCATTACTTTGAAGCCATCACAGTAAGCTTCTCTCAGCAAAAGAATTGGTTCTCTGTAAATTGGTATTTTCATTACTTATCTTCTCAACTAGAATATGAACTGATTTGAGAAGATGTCCTTTTCTTAGGAGTGGCGTGAAATTTTTGTCCATCCAGTTACTGATTTTGTTTTTGTTTTTTGAAGACGACTCTTCTTTTTTTCTAGATGCTAAGCCTGTAGGTAGTATCATTTCTTAAGAAACACAAAGATCCGTCTCATTGGGAAAATGCTCATAATTGCAATATACAGATGGCAGAACAGAAAGACAACAACAGACTCAGTGATACCAACTCTAAGAGAATCAAACATATTGGATAAAGATATCAAGCCAGTTTTGATACTTCCCTTTCTCTGTGTTGCCATTAATTAATATACACAATGCACTTAAAAGATGTTATATTTGTCTATCAAACTTCAGGATTAAGTAAAGTAGCCCGGCACATGTGAAGCACATGCAAAGCACATGCAAAGCCAGCACAGGTCTTTAATTATTTCAATCATCTCTGTTTGTGAAGGGGAAAAATAAGGTCTACAACTTTGCCCTTGCAGTCTGAAAAGAAAAAAAAAAAAATCACATAAATATAGTACGTGCTCTTGGAAATCCCATCTTGTTTCTCTGCTACTGAAATAACACTAATGGAATGATGTACTTGTACAGCAAAGTTTTCTGGAAATAATTACATCCAATCTGCAACTAAAACAAGTGAAATATTTAGCAGGAAGGGAAAAATCAAGCTAAAATTCAGCTATGTAAGATTATCCACAAAGGTGCCACACTTCTTTTTCTAGAGTTGGGGCAGCAAGGCCATAGACTTTGAGATATATGCAGCTTGTAGGTTCTTCCACTGAAAGCTGGTGATACTGCTGCACGTACTGCCAGAGCCAGATGGTTGCTTTTAGCCATGCTCTTTACCTTCAGCTTAAGGGACTTAGACTAGTGTTGCTTCACCATGCTCTTGAAGATCCCCTATAATAGTTGTGTTATGCTTTACAGACTTACACCCCATTTGTAGAGACAGGAAAGAGGGGTAGAAAAAAAAATTAAAAATCACAGAGAACATGAAATGTTCAATAAACTACACACATTCTTCACCAACTCTCCTTAGGAGAGTTCCTTACGAGAAATCCCAAACTACTCTAAGCTACCGAAAAAGAATGGAGGTAATATTAGATTTTTGCACCACATTAAGACAACATTTAGACAGAGTAAGCACAAAGTTTAGCACAGATTTTTTTCTGAAAATTACATGCAAAAAAAATGAAATTATGCATAAAGCGTATGTTAAGCTTTAAGCAAACAGATGAGTGGATATTACTGATTTCATAAAGCCAGTGCAGTAACTTCAGGATATGATGCAAAACTACGGTCCACAAAACAACCAGTAAAAATAATAACTGCAGAATACTGTGGTGGTGGGAGGAAGTTCTTGTCAACAGGTAAAGCGTTAAGCCCTTCAGCAATCCAGTATACTGGACAATCAATAACACATAGTTTATACAGAACAAGGAAATATTAAATGTTTTGCAAAAGATTAAATCAATTTCTAGTAATATGTTCCTACTCCAAGAAACAACAACTGCTTAACCAGGTTGTTAATTCCTGTTATTAATGCAGCTTTAAACAGAAAACAGTTATGATCCAGGAAACTATCTTTTAAAAATTAAGAGGATCACAAATGAATTGCTGAGGAACTACAACAGGCAACTCCAGTGACTAGCTCAGACCAGATCAGCATGACCGAGCATACAATTTACACAGAAAAGAGACAGATGGAATTTCAGGAGTCGGTCCAGGCTAATGAATTTTGTATGAGCAGACTTAGCAAGCAGGGGGAGTAAAAGAAAAT
Organism: Vanellus vanellus; assembly: GCF_965231255.1. Lineage (NCBI taxonomy): Eukaryota > Metazoa > Chordata > Aves > Charadriiformes > Charadriidae > Vanellus > Vanellus vanellus. The sequence continues at coordinate 28,812,079 of NC_138908.1, forward strand.
GGTGGGAAAGAAGACCATTTAATTTCTAACATCTCTTTGCCAAGCAATATTAGATGGAAGTGTTTAACAGCGGGTAACTTTTCTGAAATACTTAAGAGTCCTTTAAATAAACAATGTGACTTCCTTGCTGGATGGAATCACAGATGAACACTTCCCCCTCGCTCCATCAGTAAGCTGATGCTCCGGGCCAGCATAAAGATAGCTGTTCACTATCATTATCCATCAAAAGATGAAACAGTGAGATACATGTAAAAAAGCTGATGCATCTTGTAAAACAAATCATTTTTATTCTTTAGTTAGTTATAAGTTAAAAGATTTTTTTCTTTATAATTGCATTTGATTTCTCTGCATTTTTTATTTTCATCTTCTCACCAAGCAAAATTCAAGTTTCATTTGCAAAGTTCACTCCAGTTTCAGGTTGGCCCACTTTGAAAAAAAAAAAAAAAACAAAAAACAAAAAAGCATACCACAACATAACTTGTCAATAAAAATTAAACTGCCTTTTCAAAATAATAAAGATAGATTAAAATAAAAAAGCAGGGGTTTTAAAGTATTACAGATCTCACTGATTAAATACTGACTTTTCTTCTTTAAAAACCAAAATGCTAATGGGAGTAAGGGTCTCTATCGCTTTTGTGTCAGACAAGAAATGCATGTTTGGTAGTATCCTATATTGCCATGTCTGAAAATACAGCTCTGCAGATAATATTTTAAAACTATCAACCTTAACAATATTATATTCAGCCTTTGACTAGGAATAGCTATTCAAAGAAAGATACTAGTTAAAAATAAGACCTACTTGAAGGTATCAGGAAAGATACGTTTAATCAATACAATCTAGGTTTTTTGGTTTTCTTTTTTAACTGAAGTGCTTCAAATGACCAGTTCTTTGTCTTGACTCAATCCACAGCAGCTATTTAGGTGTATGTTGGAAAGGTGTCTCATTCACTTATACCGTCCACATTGCAAAAGGTCGCTTCCTCAAGCTGACTAGAGTTACGGATATAATGGCTTTAAAGTTTTGTTCTCTGCCTCCTTCTCAATTACTCCTTCCCATACTTAAACATTACCTAAAAACAAGTGTTTAAGTGCAATGCAAGTATGGAATAACAAAAAAGAAAAACCCAACAGGACATGCAGGTACAGTAAATTTGTACTAAACTTAAGATGACTTTGTCAGTTTATCTGACTTTACCATAACATACTGCACTTGCATATGATTATGCATGCCTGGTGGTCACGCAGGTAGTATAAGGCTAGTCATCTAAACTTAAGATGACTTTGTCAGTTTATCTGACTTTACCATAACATACTGCACTTGCATATGATTATGCATGCCTGGTGGTCACGCAGGTAGTATAAGGCTAGTCAAAGAAGAAGAGATTATAAAGAACACCATGCTACAACGTCGGTACTGTTACGCAATAACTTAATTTCACTGATAGCACTGCCGTTGCCTCAGTTCCCTCCATTTCAAAGTCACTGTGAGAACCACCCTCCTCCATCTTCATTATTCTAAAAAGCGCTCTTCCTTGAGGGGGAAAAAAAAGGCAAAATAAAGCAACACCACCACGCAAGACAGAATATGGTTCAGAAATTGGGTGGTGGGAGGAAAAGCTTTCAATAAAGGAGAAGACTGGGAAAAAATAAGAAGGAGAATCAGTGCTGCACACTTCTACTCCCCATGGCAAAACAAAGCATCGGTTCGACAGCCCTCACTACAACCCCTCCTGGAAATGCTCCAAGGGCTCTTACTGTATTCAGGACAGAAGCTGGCAAACTACTGGTAAAAGCAGCAAGTCCTTCACCCCATCACTCCCACGGAGATCTGTGTAACTGCAGGCTTCTGTTATCCATTTCCACATGCAGCTATGCAAGCATGTATGTATGTATGTACAGTGATGCACTGCCCCACTCTAGAGAGCACACTAACAAAGATATGTTCATAGAAAACATCTACTATGCGCATCATTTGCTATTTTCTTTGTAATAGGTACATACACACTCACACCTATGCCAGCTAAAACCCCTATGTAAAATTGCATATAAACCACTTACATAGGAAAATAGTCTCAGGTCTTAATATCTTTATACATCTCTGTAGACCACTCAAAACAGCACCTCAACTGTTCAGAGGCTCTCCCCCAATATCTTAATATGCAAGACAGAATTGGCAAAACACGCCTGCCAATAAACCAAAGCAGCTTAGCAATCTTCATACTTTGTAAAGTAACACTGTAATAATGCACGTTAGAGAGCACAAATGCAGCCAGTGAGTACCACAGACGGTACAATCAACAGTTAAACAGAGCTTCGAGCCTCCATTGGCCCTTCACTAGGCTAGATTTATTACAGAGAGATATAACGCTACCCATAGAAAGCCGGGCATCACTTTGTTACTATCAAGACTGAATAGTAAGGTCATATTCGGGTTTAACACTTGCCTAAGAGTATTAAGAATGGTATGGGGACTGCTCCTGGTTGTAAACTGCAAGGGAAGAGAGCTGTAAATGGCTGTGTGCAGGCGCTAACAGATGAGTTCTCGGCTTTCCCCACCGTTCAACGCTGTTACTAGCGGCGGGCACAGAAAAGGGGCACTCCAGCAACCTCGCTGCAGGCCCTCCATCGCAATTCCCCCGGGCTGCCTTGCGCAGCAGGCGGGTACCGCCACCGCCACCCCGCGTTCCTCCCAGACCTGCCCGGACAGCCCCACCAACGCCGTCTCGTTCAGCCCCCGCCGCCGGGGACAGCGCAGAGCAGCCGCGGGCAGGGACCGCAGGGCCTGCGGGGAGCGCCGGGGCCCGCCGCCCGGCTCACGAGAGGCGGGCGGGGAATACGCGCCAGAACCTCCGCGCTGCCGGGGTCTGTGGAGGGGTTGGGTTGGGGGGGTGAGGGGGGGAAGCACGTCTTAGGCGCCTCCACCCGCGGCTCCGGGGCCGGGGTCCCGCCGCCACGCGGCTCCCTCCCAGGCCGGCAGCGGCCCCGCCGCGGCTGCGCCCAGCGCCGCTGCCAGCGGGGAGAGGCGCCGCCGCCGCCCGCGGGAGGGCCGCGCCGCGCCCAGCGGCTCCCCGTGACTCCCGCCCCGGCCCGGGGGCTGCGGGCGGCATCACTCCGGCTCCCCGGCGGGCCCCACCGCCGCCCGCGCCCGCCCCCCACCAACAATACCCACCGCACGGCCCCGCTCGCAGGGTCGGTCCGGATCCCCCCGCCCCGCGCTACAGCCCCTCCCTGGGCCCACCCGCCGCCCCTGCTCTGGTCCCCGCTCCGTGAAGGCCGGGCAGGGCCCGAGGCCGAGGCGCTGCCCGGATGGTTGCGGGGAGCGGCGCCATCCCCGCCTCCTACCTGCGGTCCAGGGCGGCGGGGCCCGGCCCTGCCCGGCGCGGAAGGAGCAGCGAGGCGCCCAGTGCGGCGGCCTCCGCTTCTCTAATCCCGCCCCGACCCGGCCGGGCCCGCCCCGCGCGGCGGGGCGGAGGGCGGTGCACGGCGGAGGGCGGCGCGCCAGGGCCGCGGCCGCCTCAGGGCACCGCGGGTTGGCGGGTCCCAACGGCCGTCGGCGGCTGCCCGCACCCCGCGGACGGGGCGAACCCCACCCGAGCCGCGACCCCCTCTGCCGTGGCCCTTTCCCTCCCGCGCTCTCTTCTCTCTGTGAAACGCCCCTGGCCTGTGAGCAGGAGGAGGCCGAGGCCCCGGTAACGGCTGGGGCGGGACAGGCCGCGCCGGGCCCCGAGGTGAGCGGCAGCTCGGAGGGCAGCCCCGGGGTGTCCTGCGGCAGCCTGGAGCGGGGCGGGGGCCTGCTGGCTGCCCGCAGCTCTGCGGCTTCTTGCCGTTGGGTGCAAGGCTGCGCCGGAGGAGGCGGGAGGCGCCAAGTCAGCTGGGCCGCAAGGGCTGAAATGTCTGTCTGGACCCCCCTGCAGAGGCACTTTCTGGGAGCGGTGGGCCCTGAGCCGTGTTGCCACAAGGATTGCTCACCACCCATCCCACCCATTCTGATGCTCGGGGGCTTAATAAGCTTTAGTCTCACACCTCTTCTCGCTTTGTACACAGCTGTAAGAAGGGATCAAGGAATCGTCTCTTGGTGTCTTTCGCTTCACTGAAATACCGCCCGTCTCTCTCTGTAACCTCTGTGTCATTTCCACATCTACAAAGTCTGGACACTGACTGGATACAAACATTTAACCAACAACCAGTTAGATCGTTTCCCTATTTTATTGTGCTGCTCAAAGATTGAGCAAAGGCAGTAATGAGTGCACCAAACCTTGCAGATGGTTGCCTAATTTCCCTCCTGTAAGTAAAAATAAAAGGGATGGGGAAGAGAAAGGGTAACATCATAGTTTTTTTTTTTTTTTTTCCCTCCTCTCAATAATAATAATTTTACTGGGAGCTGAACCACACAGCTGGTGTTTCCAATCCCCCTGCAGTGGAGTGGAGCCAGCTTTTGTTCCTAAAACTGGGTCTTTAAAAGACACGTTCTTAAATACATAGCTAAAGTTTACTACCCTGCTTGGGAATGCATAGATGTCCTCTGTACAAAGGCCATGCTCTGCCCTCCCTCTGGTCCCAATGGTCACAGAGGCTGCAGGTCATCTGCTCCTGAATTGCAGAGAAATGTGTCAGCATTAAGTATGCACCCAGACTAGCTGCTCCTTGTGCGCACAGCTGCACCTGGAGTGTGCATTTCTTGGAAATTCTCAGCTAGAACAAGCAACAGAGAAACGAAGAACAAGGATTTTGTAAGGAATTTTAACTACAGCCTCTTTAGCTTGTCAAGCCCTTAAGAGTCATTGGTTTTGAAAGTTCACGGAAGTGTTCTTAGAACTAAATTAGATTTAGTACAGAACATGGAGAATATATCTGGTCAAGCAGCAGCATAAGAAAAGGAATCTAGAGTGTAATTCGGATTCATTGTGATACTTGACGTTGTTTACAGTACATAGACTCCGTTGGTTCATGTTGACATCTGCAATACTAGTTTTAGCTGGAGTCAGAAACCTCCATCTTCCTGTGTTGTCCTGCAGTATAAATGGGGCTACAAAATCCTGTGAGTATATCACAACTTTCACCCGAAAAGCTTCCCCCCTTTGCTGTCAACTGACTTGTGAGTCAGTCTCTGAGATGGACTTCCAAGGTTGGTTGGGGGGAGGGGGCAGCAGTGGTGAACAACTTCAGGAGGTAACAGATGCTCAGGGGTGATTGTAATGGGTTCTAGCTAAGCACCTGTTTCAAATAAAACATGCTTTACAGATTAGCGGTGTGTCATCCCCCCCAGGAATGCATTTTAACATTTAATAAACTGTAATATTTAACAACATTTATTGCACTGACAGAACTAACGTGGTGCAAAATTGTCTTTTAAATTTCTAGGTACCAAAAGAAAGGCAGATCCTGAAAACTTCTCCCAAAGATAATATCCAAACTCCACACCAAGTATTTGAAAATAAACCTAGATCCTCCAAAACCCCCACGATTTTCAAAGCTCTGCATGATTTTCCCAAGACTAAATGCTGTATTTCACTATTATTTTTTTTTCAGTGCTCTTAAAGTCACCCAAGATTTTACAAGCAGAACAAAGATACTTTGAAGTCCTGGGGCTTTGTTTTCCCCACTTAAGAGCTGGTTAACACTTTTTAGTGCTGCTTCAACACAGAGAAAAACACAGACAGTTACAGACCATTTTTTCTGCATCAACACCCTGACCAGAACATGAATTACCTACATTGCATGATGGCTATGCTCATCTGTAAGTTCCTGCATCAATGGCAGTCCCTTAGAATGACAATATAACTCAATTTTTTAAAAAAGAAACGTATTAAAGATAAAACACACAGAAAAAGGGCTCAATTTCTTTTCTTCTCTGTAAGCTCTTCCTTATTTATCATCCTCAGAGAGCTTTTCTCAAAATACTTTTTTTCCTTGCTTTTGTATGTTCCAGGCTTGTACATTGGAAACTGCTACGGTGATTTGAGCATTAATGAAGTTATTAAATCACAATGGCTGAAAGCTGAGCAATTGAAAGAATATTTACTTACTGTGTTTAATTCTTTGGTTTTGTGCACATGGATTTAATTCCAAACCCTAATGAGACAAACCTTTTTATTAAATATTCAGTTTCTTTTCCCTTGTTAAGGATTGTATCCATTAGTCTGAAAATTTGGATTCAATACCAAATTCAGGATAAAATACAAAGTATCTATTTGGGGCGGGAAGAGTAAAACAATTCCGAGCAGGGTATGGCTGAAGTAGTAGCATAACTTTTATACTGAAAAAAAAATCATTAAACCCAAATTTTTTTAATATATTAAAAGAAAAAAAAAATATTATCTGTTGTCATACAACTTAGCAACTTTTTCCATCCTAAGTCAAAAGTTTAGTAATTTTCTAACATATCTTAAAAGGCTATTTGGCTAAGTTAAAAGAAAGTATAGTGAAAATTTACTTAAAACCTAAACAAAGTGTACACCATTTAATAAAATCCCACATTTATTTTTTATATAGCAAGTTAAAAAAAATAATTTCAGTGCAAAAAATATCCCTTGATTTACTTTTTGGGCCAAATGCACTTTTTGCCGAATTAAGCTGATATCAGTAGGAATTATGGCTACTTAAACAAGGCTGAATTTGTGTGCAGATGGAGGCATTAAACACAGAAAAGAATGTGAAAAATGTGGTGGTTTTAGAGCTTTGTGTGTTTTGCAGATGTTCAGTTAGCACCAGCTCTGATTCACACTGTCTCAAAGCAATCAATAGAACCAACCAATGTGAAAAGATGTGCTCTGTCCTACACTGTAAGATTTAAAAGCTAGTGGGAAAGTGAAGTTTTGGACCAGTCTTAGACAAATCATGCATTAAGTATGCACATGCATAGGAGAAGGCAACAGAAAGTACTTGCTAATGTTGCTCTGGGTCTGTTAAGTGGACCCAAAGAAGTTTATAAAAATCAAAATGTAAATCTGTTAAATAAGCAAGAGAAGTGATGAAGAGATGTTCATGTGCAGCAGTGCGCCCAGGCGGCCAGGAAGCCCAACAGCATCCCGGCTTGTATCAGGAATAGTGTGGCCAGCAGGACTAGGGAAGTGATTTTCCCTCTGTACTTGGCACTGGTGAGGCTGCCCCTGGAATACTGTGTTCAGTTTTGGGCCCCTCACTACAAGAAGGACATTGAGGTGCTGGAGTGTGTCCAAAGAAGAGCAATGAAGCTGGTGAGGGGTCTGGAGCACAAGTCCTGTGAGGAGCGGCTGAGGGAACTGGGGTTGTTTAGCCTGGAGAAAAGGAGGATGAGGGGAGACCTTATCACTCTCTACAACTACCTGAAAGGAGGCTGTAGCAAGGTGGAGGTTGGTCTCTTCTCCCAAGTAATAAGCGATAGGATAAGAGGAAATGGCCTCAAGTTGCACCAGGGGAAGTTTAGATTGGATATTAGGAAAAATTTCTTTACAGAAAGGGTTGTCAAGCATTGGAACAAGCTGCCCAGGGAAGTGGGCAGGAATCACCATCCCTGGAGGCAGACATGGTGCCTAGGGACATGGTGTAGCGTTGGCAGTGTTAGGTTAATGATTGGGCTAGATGATCTTAAAGGTCCCTTCCAACCTAGATGATTCTATGATTGGACCAGGCTGCTCACAGAAGTGATGCCACCTTCATCCTTCAAGGATCTCAAGCCCAAACTGGATGAAGTCCTAGGTGACCTGGTCTGGTCTCACGGAAGACTGATTTGAGCAAGAGGGTGGACTAGAGGCCATGTGAGGCCCCTTCCAGCCTGAATTATTCTGTGTTCCTATGATCCTTGGTTAACCTTATTGTTTGTGGATTGAGTGCATATGTTGAGGTCAAAATATACGGGAATTAATAATGGTTTAGAATAGAATCATCCACATTTCATGAATAATCCATGTTATCCATTTCATCCATTCTTTTTTTTTTTAAGTAAGTACATGCTAGAACTGTTGTTGTATCAATGCAAAGACTTCAAGCTTCTTGTAAGATCTTTTCCACACTAGCTTCTACCTTGTTTATGATATACATATTCTCTGTATTTAGTGCATCCTCCTCCTCAAAGGTCCACATTTGATGCTACTCATAGACACTGGGATCTCTCCAAGATTTTTCTACAGTGTGAACTGCAAACAGAATAGTATGTGGTCTGGGGTATGCTGGGGTTTACTGCTTTATTTATAAAGCTTTATAAACTTTATTTTTTTTTATTTGGCATATGTTTTCCACAGTAATACATTCTGGAGTGTTCTGTTATCTCACCAGTTTTTATATTTCAGAGCAGAAGACGGTTCTTTGTAAGGGCTAAGTAAGGGAGACAAGAAATTAGTGTTTGATATTACTAAGTGAAATTTGTTCTCTCCACAAACCCAAGCAAAATTAAAACCATTGTTTAAAAAGAAAAATAAACATAAACAACCACTAGAAAGTACCCTTCTTTTCTTCCACCAGTTCTTCCAGAACTGACTTTTTGGAAAAGTTTTTGCAATCTTTTCTTTAGTAAGTTACTTATGAGTCTATCAATAATATAATTGCTGTAAACTAATAAAGAAAAAATAAAGGAAAAATAAAGGAACATTATGTTTCCGTGTTAGATGACAGAACACAGTGTTAAATCTCTACATTCTACTACCTGAACAGTCTATTGCATTGAAATAGCTATTAAAAATCTTACATCTCTTCTGCCATCACCCTTTGAAAGTCTGCTGATTTTGATCCTATTGATCAGTGTACGATCATTATTTTTTGTATGCATACCTTCCTAGACTTGTTTATATGGATTCCTACAAAAATGAACTAGGAAAGCTCATCTGCTTTCTCTTAAGTACTTGCTAGTATAATTATACAGACAACTCAAATTTATGTCTTTTTATAGTAAATAGACATAAAACAGATAAAACAACATTTTAAAATAATTTTCCGAGTTTTTACAAATATTTCTGTGCTCTGGTCTGTTTGGTAATGATGCTTCATTTTTGAAGGAAATGCTACATGTTTATTTAAACTTCGTTTCAGGGTGGTAGTATTTCAGGAGTTACCATCATGTTCAACCATTAAATTTTCCGTGAACTTAATTCTTTGACGTCTGTCAAATCTGGTTGGAAAAGGATGTACTGTTCAAAAAGTTTAATGTGAGCGAGAGAGTCCAACTGCATAAAGAAATTGGACCAAAAATAGGTTCCAATCAGCTCAAGACAGTTCACGTTCTACCTTATTGCCAGAGTAGTAACAGGAAATAGAAGAGCACTCACAGTGGTTCTGTATTTAATGTTACCATTCTGGAACATGAGGAAGCACTGCAGAATGTTTGACTACCGTTTACCTTTTTGAGGAGTGATTTCAGTACAAAATGATAAACCCTCATTTCTTATAAGTCATGTCCTTCACCGCCAAGATAAGTTTTGGCTTATTTGTATATTAATGGCTTACCTGTAAATCACTTTCCATTGAGATTACTGAGTCAACTACTCACTGTACTTAACGTATACTCTTAAAAGAAAACAAAATGGAAAGAAGTTGCCAGTGACCTTGTTTTTATTTAGGAGCACATAAAAAAAATATGCCACAGCTTTGGTTGACTGGAATGATATGCATACTTAAATTTTAACAGTTTTTTTTTTTTTAAAAAAAAAAAAAAACGGTAAACAAGTGTACATTCAGTTGTGTGCAAGACCAACACTGTCAGTAACACAATTACACTACAGAAAATGAAATGTTTTAAGTATATAGCTGTGAAACCCTTCATATTTTTGGTATTTAACCAGCATTTTTTGAATTAGTCTGCTGAAGCCATTTAAATACTGAAAACAGACCCTGTGGCAAAGTGAACGTAATTATAGTTGCACTGGCTCTGGAGACGAGTAAGAGCCCTACTTAAAAATATTACTTGGAACCTACGTCTTTTGCAACTTAAATGTGAAAGGAATTATCTAACTTGTAGTTTATGAAGTCCGTTATTAATAATCAGCCACTTGAACTTACAAAAGTGGACAATATTTTCATACATTTGGGATTATTGTAATAATTCCATTATTTTTCATGCCACAGATAAAATCACAAGAACTGCTGAGACTGGATGATTACTCTATATAACCCAATAACTCAAAGTTCCACTGACTTACTAATGCTTCTCACAGCTCTTATAAAATTGTTCTTTTTTTTTTTTTTTTTTTTTTTTTTTTTTTTTAAGAGCTGTTGTCAACCACCTAGATTGGAAGGAGAGAGGTATGAAAATTCCCAGGCTATGATGAATCCTGAGTATTCTGCAACAGTAAGTACTTAGTTCTGGTCTCTCTCTACTCCGAAAGGATGATAATAAAGCATAGATGGAATATTTACAATTTCTACGATAAACTGACTAGCAGACCAGCTGTAACCATTTCTCCTTTTACAAAACCTGCTTTTTAATATCACCTTTTTGTAGAAACACATTGTAAAGTAAATAAAACTGTCTTTTTAGTAAACAAAAGAAGTTTTTGATAAAAACATATAAAAGACAGTTTTATCTGCTGGATGATATACAGGTACCCGTATACAAGCATGTATACTAAACAACAAAAGAGAAGGTGTATTTGAATGTTACAGGTCTGATGTAAACACAGAATAAAAATAAGAAGAGTCAAAAGTGACAATACATTAACTCACTCCATCATGCCCAATTATTGCAGCATATATGATATAAAATAATTCAAATGCAGAAAACATCTGCTTATCTTCAAAACCAGGCAAAAGAGATCTCTTTGGAAATGTAGTTAAATTAAAAAAAAGCTTCTAGCCAAGATGTGTTAGATTTCAGCCCACAAAAGAAATTCACAGGGAGATTATAAACTCCTGAAAATAGAAGTTTATAATGACAACAGACAATGCCTTCATTACAGTGACATCAAGAGAGCCACTGTAACACATACTACTGCATTGGTATTTTCTTTTTGTACAAGTTTACAGTAAATATTTGAAGACTCTGAAAAGGTTCATGTGCAGCTTTTCCATTAACGGTGTGCAGTTCATCAAACTGATAAATAAATACATTTCCTGAAATGTTTTAGAAAATGAGAAGACATTTGACCTAAATATGTAGCGTGCACACTAGTTAACCATGTATAAACTAAGGATTCTTAAGTGCACTATGAACCGCAGACATAAACGGCTTTTGAAAGCTCAGTAATTTAGTTGAACGCACACTAAATGATTATTTAAGAAGTTGCTTCCAGTTTTGTCTGATCAACTTCATTTCTTCTCAGAAAGAGTTTCACCACTAAGTTCTACATCTAGCGAGGCCTCTTCAGGAGATAGCTTAACATCAGATTCACAAACAGAAGATCCAGGGGTAGCTGTACAGATAAGGAAAAGAAAGTATTAGTTTTTTTACACTTAATCTCCATGCTGAAAGGCATCAAAAGCAAGAAAAATGCAGGTTACCTAGCTCAGAAACACACACAAAGCTACACGGTATCTAGTGAAACCAGAAATGCAATGGGATTTTGTTCTAGGGGCCCTCTAACCAGCACAACCATCCAAAAGCAGACAGTGTAGCTGGCCAACCGTTCAACTGAAGATTGAATGCATCATCGTGTTATTGGCAGCTTTAGTCAGAACCTGGTCACAGAGGTCTATGGTAAATCTTCAGAAAACATCTCAGAATTTCTACCATTGAAATAAATAAATTTCCTTTGCTTGTCTTACTTGGAGCCGGCTGGAAATACTGTCATACTTAACAACAAAAAAAAACCCAAACCCCATGAATTTTCAGGCCATAGAAATTCTTTCAAACACTTCAGAGGGTAACAGAAAGTAACTATTAATGCAGTTTTACTGCTAAAACTATTTGTGCAATGCTATTGACCTGTAAAACGATCCCACTTACACAGACAGGGACTGTTAAGAAATAGCTGCTCTAAGAAATTATGTAATATATAAGAAAGAATCCTACTGCTGGAAATAATGTAATCAAGTTAGCCATTCTGCCTCTGACAGCAATTACTTACATAAGGTTGGTTTCTCTATTGCTAGCCTTTCAGGCAAAGTTTCAAGTGGTGTTGGTTGAATTTTTGCAGGGGTATATGTATTTAAAGAAATTTTTCTTCCTGATAGGGGAGTCATGTAAGTTGGAGAAGCTGAAATGGGGGAATGGGGTGGGGGGAGAAAAGATACACATCATTAACAGTAAAATACTCTCACCTGAGCAAAACATCAACAATAGTAGCCACAGAACTGTCTATCTGTTCAGCAATACAGTTGCCACAGTTACACAACCTGCAGCTCAGCTACCGATTTTTGACTCCAGTGTCAGAACTTCAAAGCATAAAAGATAAATCTAAAAATCTCCTTCTTACCTCAGGAAGCAACACGATAGCTTCATGCTGCTAAGGCAGCTAAGCTGAATTTTAGTAACAGCTGCCTTGCCAGAAGACTGGCAAAAGCATTAGTGCTACTTCTCATAGGTTATGAAGATTGCACTAAATAGCCATTTAGTCCAAAACACCTATGAAAAGTGCACACAACATATTCTTCTCTAGACAACTTCCAAATGTTATAGGAAAGCAGAAGGAAAGCAAAGCACATATGGCCTCAATTCTATCAGGTCTAATTTCTGACCACTCCTTTGTAGAAAGGTCAGAATCACAGCCAGATCACCACAGAAATATGACAGTTCTTTTTAAAGTATTTTTTCTTCTTGTGTGCTCTAAATTCTGAACTGATTTTGAAGAGACATGAACTTCCTAACCAGTGTAACAAAGCATTTTAAATAGGTGAGGATTTCAAAATACCTGTAAGCCTCCCTGAGTTCTTTTTCAGTAACATCAGTTTTCTTAAATTGCTTATCTTCCTGCTCAGATGTAGGGGGCCTACCCTATCAAATTAGCTGCTGATTAAAATCTAAACTATATAAAACTAAAACAACAGGGGAAAAAAAAGGAAAAATCCTATAACAAAAAAAGGGAAGAATCCTAACATCTAGGTAACCTTTGTATCAGTACCAGCAAGTACAAATTTTCTGATCAAAACATGAGTCTTTAGACATTTTCTCAAGAAGAATGACTTTCAGTCATCTGTCACGTGAATTATAAGCATCCTAATATGTGGTAAATCTGACCTAACTGTAACTGTTTCCAAAGACACAGTGGTAGAATCGCAATGGGAAGTCATCTTCCCAGAGACATGCATATGGATAGAACTCAGTTTGCATTTCATTTCAAAGTCATTAAAACATTAAACATGCAGCACAAACTACTAAAAAACTAAGTAACTACAAGGCACTTCACAGGTGAAGCCTCAAGTAATACTGAAAGAAAGAGGAAATAACAGAGTTTTAAGACATAAAAGGCTTGTAAAAGGCAACCCTCTGCTCAGTGTTACTGCCAGTACAACAGTCCAGTATGAAGCTGGAAATACTGCATGCTCACTAGAAAGTGTTCATTGTAAGTCAACTAACAGTGTGGATAGTACAGAGAAGTTCTTAATGTGAGGAAATAAACCAATTATAATTTCATTAAATCCTTAATTTACTACCCCAGTCAACAGAGACATTACTCCGATCTTTAAAAAAGGCAAGAAGGAGGACCCAGGGAACTACAGACTGGTTAGTCTCACCCTCTGTCCCTGGGAAGGTAATGGAGCGACTCATTCTGGATGTCATCTCCAAACACGTTGAGGAACAGGAAGTTATTGGAAGTGGTCAACATGGATTTACCAAAGGTAAATCGTGCTTGACCAATCTGACAGCTTTCTATGATGTTATAACTGGTTGGCTGGATGAGGGGAGAGTCGTGGATGTCATCTACCTTGACTTTAGCAAGGCTTTTGACACTGTCTCCCATGACATCCTCATTAGGAAGCTGAGGAAGTATGGGATAGATGAGGTGACAGTGAGGTGGATTGAGAGCTGGCTGTGGGACAGAACTCAGAGGGTTGTGATCAGCGGCACAGAGTCTAGTTGGAGGCCTGTAACCAGTGGTGTCCCCCAGGGGTCAATACTTGGTCCAATTTTGTTTAATATATTCATTAATGACCTGGATAAGGGGACAGAGTGTATCTTCAGCAAGGTTGCTGATGATACCAAACTGGGTGGAGTGGCTGACACCCCAGAGGGCCGTGTTGCCATCCAGCGTGACCTGGACAGGCTGGAGAGCTGGGCAGAGAAGAACCTAATGAGGTTCAACAAAAGCAAGTGCAAGGTCCTGCACCTGGGGAGGAAAAATGCTAGGCACCAGTATCGGTTAGCGGCGGACCGGCTGGGAAGTAGCTCGGAGGAGAAGGATCTGGGGGTCCTAGGAGACAGTAAATTATCCATGACCCAGCAATGTGCCCTTGTTGCCAAAAAGGCCAATGGAATCCTGGGCTGCATAGGGAAGAGTGTGGCCAGTAGGTCGAGGGAGGTCATTCTCCCCCTCTACTCTGCACTGGTGAGGCCACAACTGGAATACTGTGTCCACTTTTGGGCTCCCCAGTTCAAGAGGGACAGGGAACTGCTGGAGCGAGTCCAGCGAAGAGCAACTAAGATGATTAAGGGCTTGGAGCATCTCCCTTATGAGGAAAGGCTGAGAGAGCTGACTCTTTAGCCTGGAGAAGAGAAGGCTGAGGGGAGACCTTAATATGGCGTACAAGTACCTAAAGGGTGGGTTGAAGGAGGATGGAGCCAGGCTCTTTTCAATGATTCCCAGTAACAGGACAAGGGGTAATGGGCACAAGTTAGAACACAGGAAGTTCCATTCAAATACACGGAAACACTTCTTTACGGTGAGGGTGACAGAGCACTGGCACAGGCTGCCCAGGGAGGCTGTGGAGTCCCCTTCCCTGGAGATTTTCAAGACACGCCTGGATGCAGTCCTGAGTAATGTGCTTTAGGCAATGCTGCTTTAGCAGTGGAGTTGTACTAGATGATCTCTAGAGGTCCCTTCCAACTCTGAAAATTCCGTGATTACTTCAATGAATTATGCCTGTATCTATACCACAAAAAGGATACTGCAAAAATGAAAATTATGGTTTATGTGCATATTTCATTTTTTTAATGCACTGTCCTTAGTTTACTTGTTAGCTGTAAAATACCAGAAAGATTAACTAGACAATATTTAACAATTTAAACCAAACATAATTACAAAGTAAAATCAGTACATGTCTCCTGTAGATTTTCCCTTGATGGAGCAGCAACAGAGGCAAGAAATTCATCCACCTGCTTCAGAGACAAGGAGTTGTGTAGCGTTTCCAAAGGGCAAATAGAAGGCACCATGGAATACAGTTCAAAACCTGGAATAAAAATAGTAAAAAGAAGCGATTTCCAAACATAAGACATGATTTAAGCTATTGTATAGGCAAGTATTAATGCATGATAATTTAAATCAGCACATGCAGACATAGTACTCTTTAAATCACGGATGCTAAATATTATAGGAGTTGGAACAAGATGTGCCAATTTCCAGAATGTACTAAACTAAAGGTACCATGTAACATACCATGGGATACAAATCCCATGTACACATAAAGTGGTCTTCAACCATTACAACTGTACTCTACTCCCAAAGCAGTTCATGAAAGATAACTTTCCTCTAAGACAAACTAAAAAAAAAACATAGTCAGGAAATGGTTGTATTTCTCCTACTCATTCTCATACTTGGCACAACACTACACAGATAACTCATTCGTGCAAATAAAACAATATAGCTATGTTGTCAACTGTTAGCAGACAAGGGCTAAAAATACTACAACTTCTAAGAAATAAATTTGCAGAATTCACATTCTATCATCTTCAGTGTTCTGTGAAAACAAACTGTTGCCTTCAGTATCAAGGGAAAACCATTGTTAGCACTTTTCTACCTTGAGGTTACATGTTTTAACTTTGTAAGACAGATTTACACCTACCTTTATGCATTTAAAAACAGTACTTAAAAGACTAGAAGTTTCATATATTTGAACAGGTAAGTAAAGGAACCCACAATCTAAAAACTTATTGGACTTTGCTCTTCTGCATTAGTATTGATTATACACCAACCATAAATATCCATATTACTAACAAACTAAAAAACATTTAAACATCTTGGCAAAAAAAAAACAATTGCAGTTCTCTAAAGTGATGCAGGTTTGATAACTCAATGAACAGCTCTTCATCCAATTGCATTTCAGAAGAGGAAAACATGTCCATTAGTGTTTTCAACATACAGCTGTAACATTACAACTTTGCAATTTGATATCGTAAATTTACAGTTGCTACATTTCTTTTAAGATAGTTAAATGAAGAAACAATAGTGAATGAAATAATGTTTCGAATTTCAGTTCAAGGTACATTTATTAGAAATAGCATTTTGACTGTAAACTGCTCCCTCCCCTAAATTAATAAGCATCAATATTCCTGTGATATCCAGTATTCCCCATTCACTCCTCATTTAGTGCTTTCCATAGAGAAGTAACTCAACAAAATTTCACCCCAAAATGTCTGTATTTATATCTGGATCCACCTTTGCCGTACTCAAATTTGAGGGACAGTCGATTCAAATATACAATCAACTGAAGTGTACTTATGTCAGCTTCACTTGTATTAGAAATAAAATGCTGCATTTCATGGAAACTTGGTTTTCATGTACAAAAGAAACACCATCACATACTTAATTTCTATTTTCCTATAAAGGCAGTAGCTAAGCTTCAGTGTAAGCACTAGATATTTGGCATACATATTAATACCCTAAATAACTATGCATGCATGCAAAGCGCAAACCCTTTCTTTGCATTACAGAAAAATGCAAGATTTCTCTCTTTACCCTGACAGAAAAGTCACTATCACTTGAATGAGAATTTATATTTCTCATTTTGCAAAGAATGTAGTAGGACAATGTCAGGTTAACTTTTTAGTAACTATTACTGCTATAGTGCAGTGTTACAGAAAAACAGAAAGGAATTTCAAAATACACCCATGCCCTTTAAAAAAAGAAAAGAAAAAAAAGTTTTCTTCCTTCAGGAATTTCCCCACCATACGTTTTTGTTCAGTTTTGACAATTCTGCTATCAGATAGCCATATCTCAGCATGTTGTTGTAGTATCTTTGTGTCTAAGGGATATGACTTAAAAGATACCCTGGAAATACATCTGCAGTGTTTTACTTGAATAGTTTATGATACATATTTTATGACGTTATGAGAAATAAACTTGAATTTTAATGATAAAGAAGCCTGACAGTATCCCTTTAAAAAACCAATTTCCTATAAACTAACAGCCTTTGAGCTTTGGCTGTATTTATTCTTAAAGCACTGTCCCCATCAAAAGGCAAGACAATGAAAGGGTTAACGCAGCATCTCAAAAAGCCACCCTGCTGGCTTACATTTAAAAGCTATAGAGACATACCACTGGAGCCTAGAAATTCCACAGAGGAAATGGACTGGCACCTAAAGAGGTGTGGGTGTTCTGTACAGAGGCCCAGAAAATAAGGTAAATCACTGTCACAAGATACTCGTTTCACCATGTTCCTTGAACTAAAGATGGGGAGGTAGTCTGAAATGAGTTACAAGGGTGTGGTAACAACACAAAAATAAGAAAAAACAGAGTGAAAGGGACAAGGAGAATCAAAATGATAGTCCAGAGGACAGACAAAACAACATCAATATGTTCTTATGTTAGTAGACAACCCTTGGAAACCTGCAATATACTTAGGTTTCATAGGAGCTCATACAACATGCATTAATCTTGTAAAAGATGTGTGGTAAAACTGCTGTATTAAATGAATCAGAACAATCAATGCATTCGTTAAAAGCAATTTAGATCCTTTTTTAAAGAATGCAGTCACAAAAAGATAGTGCTAAATGGAACAGGAAGTAATCATATTATTAGACACTGATACTCAAATGCAGTTTTTGCTTCCTCACCTTTATGTTTTGGAAATATTATTTCATTTGAGTCTAAAGATAAAAAAATGGACTTCTAACTTTCCTATTTGAAACAGGACACTAGAATTGGCCTTTTAGGTCAAACACAGTCTTAATGGTATTAATTCAGCCTTACTATAGCAGTTCCCTTCGAGAAGCGCTGCAGTGCAAAAAGTCACTATGGATTCCAAATGAATATAATAAAGGACTACTTTGCTTTTCAGCAAAGCCAAAGAAAAACTCAGTCTTTTTTTTTTAACCTTGTTTCTAAGCAAATATATTCTGAATCTAACGCGAAAATGCTGATGATTTCCACTGAAGTTTCAATAATACCACCATCCCTGTACTCAGCCAGCAGTCATACATATTTTAAAACTGCAATTAAGAAATCTGGAAAAGCTATGTTAAGAACCGGTGGATGCTGAAGACCGAGTCTGGTTTTCATGAACAGGATACATTTTGGGCCTATTTAATCACGTAGAAAGGTAGGCACGAAATATTTTGCTGAGGAAGAGAAAGACATACCTCTGTCCTGTGTGTTAAACCAGACTTTTTTTTGTAACTATGGTAGACTGAAGACAAGTTAACTCTCACTCTTGAAGCTCAAGAGGTAAGCAATGTAAGCAACAGGCAGCTCTCTTGCTGTGATTTTTAGTGCAATATTTAAGTAATTTGCACATCTGATGAACAGAGAAGTATAAGGTAAAATAAATTTTTGTCCGCTGACAAATATAGCTATTTAGCAGGAATGGAACCGAAGCTTCTGCTTTAGTTTTTTAATTTAGCATCACTTCAAGAAGATAGTCATAAACTCCAGTTGTCAATTCAGTGATTTATTTTAGAATCAGGAGGCTCAGGGAAACAGCTCAGCAGGAGAAAGACAAAGAAGAAGCAGCAGCTATCAAGAAGTGTATGCCCAATAAAGATCAGATTTAATTCTGTTTTTATCTTGTACCATATAGTCTGATCACACAAGAAACTGGGGAGAATAATTTATTACAGAGATCATGATTAACAGTAGCACTTAATTTTTTTCAAGGATTTTTCTAAGGAATGAATTTTGATGTTGTATTTAAACTAATGAATGGTAAAGAAGGGATTTAGGATATCTAATGATTACAAATATATTTGGAATTGTGCTTGAAGTTAGGAACGACAGACGGCTGGATGATACTGTACACCCCATATTTAAAATAAAAATAAAAGGGATGAAGCAAGGAACCTTTTGTTTTCTTTTTTTGTTTTTAAAATAAAAGCAAAACGTACCATTGGTTGGGTGTCGAGCAAATGAGATAGAAAACCTTTTAACAGCAGAACCGCGTGTGGTGTCTGAGAAAGAGAAAAACAGGTACCTGAAATTTGTAACAGCTACCAAAAGAGGGACATTTTAAAAAACGGAAAGGAAGAAGAAAGAAAAAAAGAAAAGATGAAAAGGTATTAGAACTGAGTGGCATGCAGAAGGAACCAAGGAAAAGGGCTAAAATCTAAATAGAGGTTAAAAAGAAGAAAATTTGGATTGTTGGTAACTACAAGATGTGTAATGAAGTGTATGAAAACAAGCAGAATGAGCTGGTGATTCTGGCATACAAAGTTGTATCAGGTTAGAGTTGAACACTGAGTAGTGAATTGGGGGGAAAACAGCATGAATACTGTTTCACCTCAGAGTTATAAAGGTGTGCTCCAGCATCTTAACATTCTGAAATCTAGTGACAGAGTTTCTTCTTTACCCCAGGTTATCCAAAACTGAAAATTTCCTGCTCCTTTGTAATCCAAACCCCACCGAAAAAAAAGGTCAGGAATCCTAAAATTTTCACCGTCAGTATTTAACTTATTAGTTTATAATTTCTTTCACTTCTTGTATATGCTCCAAGTAATTTATTTCATTTTAAGATCAATAGGTAATGATAAAACCCGAAGTTTAAAATGAGAAAAGAATTTCAAAACCAAAATTTTAGTTTACTTAAAAAATGCACTTGCTGAAATCTCCTGGCACGCATTACAAGTCTGTGAGCTAGTGTTCAATTCAAGACAGAAACAAGAATTAACTACGCTATTAAGTTAAACGTAAGCAAGCCTTGGGAAATAAAGAAGCAATAGAAACTCATACAATTAATACTAAGGCAAAGGATTCTAGGATTCCATTAAAATCATTAACCTAGGATTTATCTTTAGAAGTTTAATGTGGCACATGGGTTTGTGCGTGCATGTGCGAGAGTGTGCACATACCATCTATGAAGCCAGAAGAAGTCAGCTTTTTACGATGAGTACGAGCATAATCCTGTAGGTTAGGTGCACTTGAAGAACCCCCGAGCACTGAGGTGCTAAACAGGCCCGCACAGTGAGACCCTGATGGGAGTTAGAGAAAATACATACAACAACCAGGTGTTCGTCCATTCACATTGGGGATGCATGCAGCATGCAAGCACATGGCTCTTACCACACAAAAGGCAGCTTTTGGCAGTGCCTTGGACAGGTTCACAATATGCTTGTAATGTCAGAGTGGTACTTGTAGGCTGAAACTATCATAATTTATTGTGCTTCTACTCATGACACAGCACCCTCTGCTATATGTGCAAAGAGAGGACTGGCTTTAACAAAGTGATTTCTTGTCCTGTTTTCACTTTTGGTAAAGAAAAGTTACCAGTTAGCATCGATGTAAACATAACCAAAACAACAAAACAAAACCAAGATGATGATGATGTGAAAGTTGTGTGGTTTTACACCTGCAGTTCTGCAACAAATATAAACTGGAAAAATACTGCTCATTGCTTACATCCAAATCAACCTTCTAGATGACAAGCTGCAATGAAACACTCATGCATTTCCAGACTTAATATGGAAATATTTCCCTTCTAACCCCAACAAAATGTTAACCAAATTGTGAATACTCTATTCATATTTCAGCTACCATCATTGACAATGTTACAAACAGAAAATACCCAGAAGTTCCCTCAAGTTAAGCTTGATTTCCTTTCCTGAGAAGACTTTTGTACATCTCCATGCAAGAGAGTACTTTTGTTACAAATCATACATTCCTACCCCAAGAATGGGAGTTTTAACAAATCACTGAAAGCCACAGACAGAAATATAAAAATAACTTTCATAATCATCAACAATAAATGAAATTTACATACAACAATGAACAAAATGGAAAAAAAATGTTTCAATTTTTTTCCTTCAGTTTTTACCACTAGTTGAAAGAAGTGTTTTTTTTTCACTCAGAACTTATCTTTTATATCTCAGATAAGTAGCAGCAGATTTTTTTTTAAAACCAACTATCTATCCAGTGACACTTCCTTTCATTACTTTTAATGACCCAGTGAGGGGAAACATTACTAGCACATGTGACCAATCACAGCCAAAATAAATTGGTGCCTGGTCTGTGGCAAAAGCATTTCACACCAAATGTAGTACCTTAATCTACGCACAGAAATACATCAACTTACACAAGCCATATTGTGTCACACATTGGCAAAAGAAAAGTCATTTAACTTTAGCAAGCACACAATAAAAACCAAGACTTTGATAAACAAGAGCACCTGATGTATGCATTTTACTAAGGGAAAAATATAATAGGGAGAAAAGTATCACAGAAAGATTAGACATACAAAAAATACAGATCTTTACAAAGAAAGGAAAAGCTACTTTTAAGTTTATGCATGTAGCTTATGCATTTTCTACACTTCTTTTTTCCCATGAAAAGACACACTAACAGAAAAAAATGCAGTATTGATTTACAGTAGTGCAAGATTTTGTATTTTTGCATGAGTCATATGTATGCCTGTTTCAAGGAAGCAACAGAAAAGCACCACTTGAATTAAAAGAATTTGAAACTACTCATTGAATTATTGCATGATTCATTCTAATGCTGAAAGGAAGAAATTGATTTTAGGCGAGGGAATGTGTGCAAAAGCCCTGGTATTACCAAGAAACTGGAGGTTTGTTCCCCATCCCCCTCCCTTCACTAGAACACCTTCAATTCCATCAACTGCCCACAGCAGGAAATGTTAATTTTCAAGAAAAATGTTTTAACAGTTTCCAGTGCAGGCCGTTTCAATCCAAAAGATTCTTGCAAAACCCCAACACTCAGTCACGAACTACATTATTTTAAAAATCTACTTGATGTTAAAAATAATCCTGTGTACCTATTGTGAGCTGTAGAGTCAGTAGTGTGAACAGTCTCAAAAACTTGCTCTTTTCAGTTATAGTTTATTTTAAAACTTTTGCAGCAGAAAAATTGTCCAGTTCATAGGCCGACACTCAGCATATATAATTGATAACAAGTACTATTGGGTCCTGTTAACATAAAAGCTATTCAAAGAATGTACTACTGTACAGAACAACAGGCAGATGAAAAGCTGCAAACATCAAACAAAATTTCAATTGTAGGCACATACCTAAACCACTCTGCTTTTGTTCCAGAATAGTTCTCGGTGTTCGTAAGTTACTATTGCTTTCTGAGAGGACCTGGGTATAAAAAACAGAAAAATAAGGGAAAGTAGAACAGCAGCATGAAACGTCCATTTAACTTGATACAGCAGCCTGTTTCAGACAGACAAGTGTTAATAAGCTGTATGATAAGTGTTAGTAAAAATATGTAAAGGAAACATGAAAGATCATGCAATATCCCCTTCTGAAGGGAGTCCATTTCACATATGAGTTCCTTGCAATGAAGTGGTGCAAAGCAAGCATTCAGAATGAGAAAGGACACAGACCAAGACTGATATGAGAACAGACATTTGAGACATTTTATTTCATTTTACCAAATGCACTCTCCTAAACTGCGCCTGTATTGAAAAAAGGAGGGGAGGGAAGGAAAGACAGACAAGCTATTCAGGACACCATACAATCACTGATCCATGCACGGGCTCAATCAGTGTAATCTTCAGATGCTCACAGCCTTTACTGATATAAACTTTTCCTATGCAGTTTTAGAATTTTCCACAATAAAAAGAAATCATGAAAATTTTCAAAGAAAAAGGATACGGTTAACAGAACACCATCCATTGTCACACATGTAAACAATATCTTGACATACTAAGCAATCTTTAGATCTTCAGTGGTACTTCAAAAAATTATACTGTTTCTTTTTTTCCTGCCTTTCCCCCCCAATATTTAGAAAAAATCTTCAAAATATTGTACAAGTCAATGGATGATGTACTGTGTTGGGAGTTTCAGATACCTCTGGGTACAGAAGGCGAGAATTATTAGTGCTAGAGTTTTTTCCCTGCAATAGTTAATACCAGGCCACTGAAAATATGATATATGCAAAACAAGTTTTGAATAGCAGTATGAAATACCAAATAAATTATTTTAAATGGTATTGGTTGCAATTATTATAAAAAGTTTTTCAATTTACCTACCACCAAATTAAGCAATGCTGTTTTTAAAGTCTTAAAGGACAACTAAACCAAAGCAGAAATCTGTTTCGTTAGGCAGTAGACTAAGTCTTTTTTACTGTTGTAACATTTGCAATTCCTATAAAGAAACCAAATTTTTAGGAAAACATGTAACACGTTCAGTGGAAAAACATGCACTTGCTCTTTTTCCCCCAGACATTCTCGGGAAGTAATTTTAAGAGGTGGAAGAATTTGCTTCAAACATAATCCATAACAAGGGATTAGATGTCCTTAAAGACAGTTGGTTGTTGCTTGGAATGCATAAAAATGTTTAATGAAGTAAAGTTTAAAAACCTGTTGCCATGAGCCAAAAATACTGGATGTGAAAGCCAATGATTTAGGGGAGACAGGGGAAGAAGTGATTTGTTCCCCTGATCTGCGTCTTCGACGCCCAGTACCCACACCACTGGTGTAATGCAGCCAGGTACCAATACACTCTGGGCTAGACACACTCAGGGGGCTCTCTTCCTGGAAGTGAGAAAGGGGGCAAAAAACAGCAAAGCATGCAAAGTTAGATTCAACAGAGCCAAATGAACAGAAAAGAAAAAAAAACCCAATCTGCTTGCACCCTTTTATATACTGCTTTTAAAACTATTAAACAGCGAATAGGGAAGAGTAATCTTACAATGTTAGGAAGTTATCGGTTCCACTTATATCTTTTAATCCAATTATATCTTTTAGTACAACACTTTGATCAAATTTCTGGTGGACTAATTATTAGAAAAGAGAGAAAAGTAATTGTTATCAATAATTCGCTCATAATTTTAAGAATTCCCCACATGTTGGAAACAGAAGATCTGTTATCCTTGACATACTGTTTAATAGTTTTCCCCCTCTTAAGTACATTAAACTTTCCTATTTATTACTTAATAGTTTTCTTTTTTAGCCTATAACCTTATCTAAAAGTTTCTCATTTTTAGAATTTCCTTTGAGACTTTACAGCTGACTCACTAGTAGTAGCACCAACCTGACTGCTAGTAGTTTTCCAACCTTAAAAAAGCCCTAAAAATTATGGGATGCTGGACACCTATTAAGACTTCCAGGGAGGACAGTGTCAGGCTACAAGTCCCCCATGCCCTACATCATTATGTATCATTAGCACTCAACATTTTTAGCAATACAGAATTTTATTTCCAATACTGATGAGCTTTACTTTCTTGATTTACTGTTAGAACTCTGCTTTTTTTATTCTTTTCATGACTCAATCACAGTTGCAATCCTTCTATAAATACTGCTCACTATACCCCAGATTAAAATTTCCACATAATTTCACACCTGACAGTGTCCTTTCAAGTTAATGGACATAGGTGAAGAAAGAATTGCCTTATAGGAAGGGGAAAAAAAAAAGTTCAAGGCAGTTGCAGTTTAAGTTGCAATGACTTTTTTTTTTTTTACACTTCAAAATACCATTTGCTTTAAATATTCCAAATACTGGTTTTGCAAATTTCAGTAGGCCAGATGAAACTTCCAATTTAACTTTTAAAAAAAAAAATTTCATAGTGTATGTTTTCTTTAAATCGGCCGTTTTCTTCCAGCAAATAAACAAGCACTGAATGCCGAAATACATTCCATCTGAATATATATTATCTGCACAGTCAAAATTTAGCAATTTATGTTATTGATGCCTTTTGAAAGTAACTTCTGCATAATTTATGAAAATGAAAATGGTTAAAAGTTTGAAGTAATAGACTATTAAGTTGTCTGTATGTGAACTCGTAACTAGGAGGGGAGTTTGCATGATCGTAGTAAAAACAGCTTTTAAAAATCCAAAATATTGATGTTGTGAGCATTTGTTTATGATAAAACTTGGAAGTAGGAAATGTAAGACATTCACATTTATTGTATCTGTTAATTTATGGAAGTCATGTGAAGTTATACAGATATCTTTATAGAAGGGAACCATGCATCTTTTTCCCTCCATACTACCAATAACCAAGTTACTTGCAAATCTGTAACACTTTCATTGCATACAAATAGCCCATTCCCAACACAAACATGAAAGGAAAAGCTTTTGGTGTGAATCTTCATTTCTGATGGTTTTAAGCAACTGAAAATGAGGCAATAAGAAGCTGTTAGTCTGTTTCTAGCATTAATACCACAGAAGTGTCCCTATGCACCACCTGAAGCTTTGCTACTCAACCATACAAATGGTATCAGTGATACTGCCATGCATACCCCCACCTCTGTGACATTAAAGCTGTATCGGTGAAGCACACCTAGATGTTATGGCCTTCAAGACAGGAGACTAGACTGTTCAAGATGTTATCTACAGAATTCATGAAACACAAACCCACCCGCTTAAAAAAAAAGCTTCCAGTTTATTCTCTTACCTTCAAATGCTTGACAAGTGGAGTCACTTTCACCCCACGTGAAAGCAAATACAGCAGAAGACATGTCTCTCACCTCCTGTACCTCCCCTACCGCCCCCAAGCCCTCCGTTCCCTCTCAGCATGATCACCCTGAAGGTTTGCTTAATTCCCAATAGCAGCTGTCTTGTAAGGATGAATACAAAAGCAATGTATGTTAGTTTGAAGATGTAGGTTTAGACTGAAAAAGTCTTCATTTTCAAATACCGGCTTTTCTAAAATGGCTTAAAAAGAAAAAAGGAAGTAAGTCTTATCGCAAAATAATAATTCATTTAAAAAATAAATATTCCTTCAGACAAATTACTGCCATGGAGGATTTCCCATAGAATAAGAACAACCCTTTTGTGAGACATAACATCATACTGGTTCTGTGTAATCAAAAGCAGAATTACATTTGTTTTTATTTTGTTAAAAGTAAGCAAAAGTAAATTTCTGTGAAAGACATTATCTGGAACATAAACACTTACTTCAACAGAACCAATCTTCCTGGATCTTGGAAGGGGCGACTTTCTGTGTATGTGAATTGGGTCTGATACCATTGGCTTGAACATCACTACTGACCGATCTGCTTCGTCTCTTTTAGGAGCATGTGCCTCCTCATCACTGTCATTTCTATGAGAGGTTTTCTTCGAGCCTTCATTCTACAAACAATACATAGTTCATTTTCAGTTTAGCTGCACACCTTGCAACATGTAGACAGAAGTGGTTGTTAAATAAATCTGCATAAATGTAAAGCAAACCGATTTTAAAAATACAAGATGTAAATCACATATTATTGAACAAATTGCTCTAGACTTCAATAATCTATGTGTACTTGCTCCTAACCAGCCACCGCATATAACATTGTAGTCCTAATTAACCATACTGGTCAGCCAACATATCTTAATCCAATTTTCTATTGACATAGTAATAAAATCCTGGCCCCAAAAGTCAATAGAAGAATTCCAGCTAAGCTTTGCTTTCATTCATTTCTCAAAAAGCAGGTAGTAACTCCCCAGACCTGCCCATACATCTTCAAAAATATCAATCCTTCCTCAACAATCTATATTCATAAACATACCTTACTTTCTTAAGTATTTCTTTCAGTTGCCAGAATATCATTGATGTGAAACTGATGCTGATATCACTCCTCTTAGAATATTTCATATTTCTAATAAAAACTCTGGCAAAGCCATAGAATGTCTAAATTATGTGTCCATTACCTCAGTGTCCGTTCAAAATGAAATAATACATTGGGACTGCCTATATTTTACTAGATATTTTTCTACCAAAATAAAAATCACGTTTGTATTTATTACCTAACAATTTCCCAGTGTTTATTTTAAGTATGTCCGCATCCAGAAAAGCTAACTTTTGCTTTAAAGAAAGGTGTAATTATTACCTCTCTGGAGGCAGGTCTGTATCCATATCCAGCTGGTAAATTTTTATCTTCCTCACAGCCTTTGGCTCCTGGACTAAAGTGCAGCTCTACATGAAAACGTTCTTCCGAAGAAAGTTCCTGAAGGAAAATGATTAAATAGGTTTACACTTCAATACATAGCTTAGCACTACTTGTTTCTGAAGATATTTATCCACTTTGAATACCTTGTTTGGATCCTCATAAAGCATGATAACAATCTGTGTCATGTAATTGAGTTCGTTGACAACATTTAAATAATCCATAGCTCGTTTCCATTGTTCATCTTTTGATTCCTTATGAAGGGAAAAAAAAAATCAACAAATAAAACGCAGCTACTTTCTTTAAAAAGACCGATGATTTCCCTTTTCCTCCCATTTACATGGATTTTACATTCACAGCATAAATACAAAGCTTTTCACAGCTAAGGGAAAAAAAGAGATACAACCAGAAAAAAAAGTGACTTAAAATTACTCATCAAATGAATCAAAAGTGGAAATCAGAACTTTTCATATTTTATTTCCATGTATCTTTCATGTTCGTTCACCAATGATGATATATGTCTTGTAGGCAGAGGCACCGTTTTAAACTCTCCTGATGGGAATTGTTAATTTTGCAATAAACTCATTTCAACTAGTATATTGTGGAAAATGTTTCTAGGTATCGGTCTACCAGTCAAACGGACAGTAAATTGAAGGCTTCTAGTATACAGATGAAATATAACCATCACATCCCAAAGTATTTAAATTGAATATTCACCTTTTTTTCTATGGTCCAGGAAAATACATTTAGTAATCCACCTCAAAGGAAACTTAAAAGTTTATCAGCCTAAAACTATGAGTGTTATCTGCTGTAGGATATGTCACAGAGGTCTAGGATTAAAAATGCTTTTGCCATCAGTAAGTTTACTCATCTGCTACCAGAAGCAAGTATGTCAATACATCCATTTCAAAAGTTGGTACATTAATCAAGCTCTATCTCAGAAGCAGCCCATGTAGACTTCGTGGTGCTGCATTTATCCTCTCAAATAGCTCAGGTGATTTCTGAATCTGGAGATCTTGTCTTTTCTAATCTTTGGTTTCAAAGGCAATCAGATAGAGAATAATCCATCACCTTTAAGGTATTCTACAGCAGTATAAGAAAGTAAGACAATCCACTGAACAGGAGAAATTTTGCGCTATGAGCATTCTTGAAGTCAGGTAGGGAGGTCTTGACAGATATGCCAATGGTCAAAACTAATAAGCCAGTCCAAAAGTGAATTCAAGAGAACCCGGAACGATAACTTGAAGGAAAAAGAATTGGAAGAATTACAGGTGACAACATAAGACAAAAAAATAGATTATCTGCCCTTTTCAAATCCCTTTGAGACTGTAACATATCCAGATGAACACACCAACGGAACTCAGCATTACTTTAAAGGGCATGCTGATTTCCACTAATGTGGAGACCAGCAATCTGAAATATGTCTTTGCACATATAATAGGAAATCAAATGTTTGAAGAAGTGTGATAACTTTCAAAGCCACTTAAGAAAATTAAGCTTTGAAATGATACAGTTTTAGTAAGATTGAATCCTTTTGGTTCCTCTCAAACTATCAGAGCTTTAACAGAAAACATGTTGAACTTACATCACATAAGGCACCATAACGAAGGGTAGATAACAGGGAGTGAACATGACTCTCGCTGGTGAAATAGAGCCGTGTACGAACATGGCGTTCAGGGGACATAACACCCCTGGAGTAACTTGAAAGAAAAAAAAATAATCTTATTAGACCATAATGAGATGTGTCCCTATTTTAGAAATAGCTGTCAACAAATAAATAAATCATACTTTTTGAATTTTTTAAATTACTATGAGCTAGTAAGACATTTCAAATAGGAAAGCTATGAACTATCTCCATTAAGTCTTACAGAAATTAATATAAGCACGTAAAAAAGTAGAAGACTTACAGAGGGTGAAGCTTATTTACAGTATCATCATCTTGAGTTCTCTGAAGGTCAGAACGGATTTTTCTAACTAGAGGAGTGCAGTAACCTTTGGCAATCTCTAGTTTCTCAGCCTTAGAAATACCGTATTCCTGTGTAAGAAGAAACTGACTTTTAAAATTTAGTTAAAGACTAAAAAGCCTTCTAATTCAAGGTTTGTACATTAAAGCCTATTATTTATTAGTTTGATCTGGCTGCAAACTATTTTGTTTAATGTTTTTATTACATTTGGTTACTGACATCCCTTCAAGTAACACACGATTTGCCTTTTTGCTGTTTTGGTTTGACACAGAGGAACAGTTTTGCATTAACTCATTAAACCACAAAATGGATTCACCTCTGGTAGGATGAATCTCTTTTTCTTAAGCAAAACATCTAGGGAATTATTTCCCCTCTTCCCTCCCTGCCCCTGGCTTTAAATGTTTATGATGCATTTCATCTCACCTGATTTGAAGAAACTTTTTTTTTTTTTATTGACTGTTAAAAGAGGCACATTACCTATTTAATATGTCTATCTTAGTTTGGGGTAAACCACCCCACAGAAGTTCTCCTATTCACCTCAAGTAATACTAAAAATAGTAGTTAAATATGACTGGAAAATATTATATCTGTTACACTATCTATGACATTTAAAAATCTGCTCTTCCAGAAACTTCATGCTCTGCACTGCACATGATAAAAGTGCACTCATCATTATGATGGAACTTCTGGTTACTCTAGAAAGCAACATAAGCACTTTCCTTTTGCAGTATGTAGGCTTATCAAGTTGTCTTTGTTTTTCTTCCTTCAGTATGTGTCCTCATTTTTACCTACTCTTCTCTAACACTATTCAAAATTTAAGCTTAACAGGCCCACATGACACAACACATACTTAGTACCATTGCTTTTTTTGTACTTCTTGGTGTCTGGGAATCTGAGAGATGGGGATAGGAAGTTCCCTCACCTGCTGCGTACAATATGGATAATACCTCTGTAACTGCAGGGACATTTGGGGAAAGCTTTTGTCTGTTTTGTCTTGTTACCACAAAACAATCTCATGTCCTGCAACCTATAACATTTTAGAGCTAACCTGAGTTTAATAGCCTGTAGTATATGGAAGTTTAACTTGTTAGCTTCTGGCCTCAAATTGTATGAAACTTATTGTGTACGTTTTTATCAGGGAGTGTTAGCATTTTGAAGCAGCAGAAAGGTCTTTTCAAATTTAAATTGCTTAAGACGTGAAATTGCACAGATTAGGATTAACAGTGTCATTTGTAAAGAGCCTGAAAATGAAATTTCTAAAAGCAGGAAGAATGAAATTAAATGCTATTTCAGAATACACAGTTGTTCATAGGCTCCACTTAAATCTATGAAGAATGGCTGAGATGAGCCACTTTATTTTAATACACTGCAGTAAAGGAAGCGGACATGTTCATAGCTTAAATTGCTAGAAAAATTCACTCTGAACACAGCTTAATGAATTACGAATCAAATTTTTCTTGCAAAAAAGAATCAGCTTGCTACTGGAAAATAAGAGGTAATGTTAAAGGCTTCTATTATGTAAAATACAGGAACCTTCAATAGAAAAGGAAGAGCAGACATTTTCATGAAATGTAAAAAAGCGTTTATTCTTCAATTTATTCTTTTTCATAACTGAAAATGCTTACCTGAGGGATCACAATGTCAGCTAAAGCCTTTGAAAGCCTGTATAATTCCATTGTGTTTTCTAATTTTAAGGAGCCGTTGTGCTGCACGTCATATTTTATACAGTCGTAGATATCAGGAATTTTGCTAATATCATATCTTCCATTTTTTGTTTTAAAGTCTTTTTCCAGCTTGGCCCACCTGCGCAGCATCAGTTCTAGTGTTTCACTGTGGTACAGCTGAATATCTGGATAGACACATATCTCATATAAGTAATCAAGACCATCCAAGTAACAAAATGGAAATTTTAATTACATGGTAGTAACAGTTGAATACAGAGGGATAAAATGGATCAAATAAGTTAAGTGCATTACTTCTAAGAAGAGGGAACAGATATGACTATGGTTAATTTTACTGCTGAAAGTATCACAGCTACATAGCTACATCAAGATAGTAGAAAGCTTTGCTGCAGAAATGCACCAATGGCCCTTTAAGCAAAGCTACAGCACCAAGAATAAAGTGTCCTATAGTACAGATCATATCTATAAAAAGGCAACAAAAAAAAAAAAGGCTGTAAGAAAACTCTATGAGGGAGCAGGAGGAGCAGGACATCTCTGTTTTAGAACAGAACACACATCCCATTTCTCTCTCTCTCCTGCAGGAGTCAACAGCAAGAGCCAATAGACTGGTAGAAAGGATGGCTTATCGCCATCCCAGGACAGGGGATTAGACCAAATAGACAAAACCCACAGATACGATGTACCAGCCTCAGAACAGAAGCTCTTTGCATACTATACACAGCAGAGAACACTGATAGCAAATATTCCTGTATTTAGCTAGTACCAAAAAAGCATTGTGGTCACTTCCAGCTCTAGCTTTCCTGTGTCGTTGGTTCACCACCATTAATATTGAGCATCATTCTATGCAGTACTACTACACATCATATAGCAAGCAACAGATCTTCAGCAAAGATACTTAAATATAAAAATTTACCAATGTAACTTAGCTTTAGCACCTTTTGCTTTTCCTAGTAATTCTGTGGGCTGCTAAGTTTCAAATAATTAAGACAAGAATTTCTGCAAATATCTGAGGCCTAGCCTGAACTTCCAAACACTACAAAGAGCCCTTATCTACAATATCACCACATGTTCCTCCTGCTTTTTACTTTAAAATTATGCATATGGAATCAAACTGTGAAAATCCCTAACCCATTGTTGATTAAAGTTCTGCTAAAAGCCAGATTAATGATGAAAAGTTATGTTACAATTCTCTCTCAGATGTAAACAATAGAAACTACATAAAACTAGAAAAACGTTTAAGTACCTGCAGACTTTGGATCTTCCATTCTTTGCCTGATCTGAGAAGTCAAGCTCTGGATCAAGGAATAGACTTTGTCACACGTCTTCACAGGATTTTTAATAACCTGCATTGATTTTATCAATGAGATGCTTCCAGATGGAGTAAGCTGCAATTCAAGATAAACACAAAATTATCTAAACAAACTGACTAGATTTGAAAGAACTGGAGAGATAAGATGGAAAGTATGAAAGATTCCAAGTACTGGAGAAAAAGCATTCAAGCAGGTTGCTATTAATTTTTGAAACCACTTCTCACTTATTTACTCCCTTTGAGGCATTAATAAAATAAAATATATCGAAAGTTAGTAAGATTTATTAGATATTCAACTGTGACAAGAAATTAATAGGGTAACTATACAGTAAACATGACCGATTTCAGGAGTTCCTAAACCTCTTATTTTGTTCCAAGACAGGAAAATTGGAAAGACATTTAAAAGTTTGTATGTACTTAGCAACATCCCATAACTTTCTTTCAAGTAACTATTGTATTCAAAAACTTACAAAAAACTCTGTAAGAAATGTTACTGTTCGGCTACATGCCTCACAAAATACTTTTTGTTCAGTAAAGTGCCCTCCTTAGCGTAACTAGAAGGAAGAACCGCATTCCAATAGTAGCTGATGCCTGAAAAAATGTTTGTCTCTTCCTTTTTTAGGTTTTTGTTTCTGTAGGACTGCAGCACACAAGCACAAACAAAAAGAAACCCTTTAAATGCACGTATATCAAGAACATAAGATGTCCTTCAGAGCTGACTTAATCATAGAAATTGTAGAAGCTTGCAAATTGTAGATAATTGCAAATTATCCTCAACAAGTTGAATGTCACTAAAACAATACAATGTCCATGTAAGTGAGGCTTAGCCTCATTTTTTCAGAAAAGTCTGTGTAGTGCAAAGCAAACAATGATAATAAACAATAATTTATATACTTAGCATACATACATATTTGCACTTTCCCCAGTCTCCTCAAATGGACAGGATAATTTGGATACGGAAAATTTCTGCCTTCTATTTAGACAACCAGATGATCCGGCCCAGTCAACATGGGTTTATGAAAGGCAGGTCCTGCCTGACTAACCTGATCTTCTTCTACAACACGGTCACCCGCTTAGTGGATGAGGGAAAAGCTGTGGATGTTGTCTATCTGGACTTTAGTAAAGCCTTTGACACTGTTTCCCACAGCATTCTGCTGGAGAAACTGGCTGCTCATGGCCTAGATGTGCATGCTGGGTAAAAAACTGGCTGGAAGGCCAGCCCAAAGAGTGGCGGTGAATGGAGTTAATTCCAGTTGCAGCCGGTCACGAGTGGTGTCTCCCAGCGCTCAGTACTGGGGCCAGTCCTGTTTAACATCTTTATGAATGATCTGGGTGAGGGGATTGAGCACACCCTCAGTAAGTCTGCCGATGACGCCAAGCTGGGTGGAAGTGTTGATCTGTCTGAGGGTAGGGAGGCCATGCAGAGGGATTTAGACAGACTAGATTGATGGGCCAAGGCAAACTGTATGAGTTTCAATAAAGCCAAATGCTGGGCCTTACACTTAGGCCACAATAACGCCCGTCAACACTACAGGCTTGGAGAGGAGTGGCTGGAGAGCTGCTCAGCAGAGAGGGACCTGGGGCTGTTGATTCATAGCCAGCTGAACGTGAGCCAGCAGTATGCCCAGGTGGCCAAGGCGGCCAACGGCATCCTGGCCTGTATCAGGAATAGTGTAGCCAGTAGGACCAGGCAGGTGACTACCCCTGTACTCGGCACTGGCGAGGCCGCATCTTGAGTAATGTGTTCAGTTTTGGGCCCCTCACAAGAAAGACATTGAGGTGCTGGAGCGTGTCCAAAGAAGCGCAATAAAGCTGGTGAGGGGTCTGGAGCACATGTCTTATGAGAAGTGGCTGAGGGAACTGGGGTTGTTTAGCCTGAAGAAAAGGAGGCTGAAGGGAGACCTTATTGCTCTCTACAACTATCTGAAAGGAGGTTGCAGAGAGGTGGGAGTCGACCTGTTCTGTCAAGTAACAGGTGATAGAACAAGAGGAAATGGCTTCAAATTCTGCCTAGGGAAGTTTAGATTGGACATTAGGAAGAATTTCTTTACTGAAAGGGTCATCAGGCATTGGAATGCGTTACCCAGGGCAGTGGTGGAGTCCCCATCCCTGGAGGTATTTAAGGGTCTTGTATTTATAGTGCTTAAGGACGTGGTTTAGTGGTGCACTTGTCAGTGTTAGGTTAATGATTGGACTAGATGACCTTACAGGTCTTTTCCAATCTAGGAGATTCTGTGATTCTATGACAGTAAGCAGTTCCTACGTTCCTATTATGACCAAGTAAATTGATAGGAAAGGTGCTCTGGCACAGAAAAAAAAAAACATATTGTTTTCCCAAATCGCAAGTTAAAAAAAAAAAAAAAAGGAAAAAAAGTTATTATCACTTTAAAATCACAAAGGTTAGTCACTTTCAGTGACTCTCTTAGAACAGTGTGCTCTATTAGTTCCAGCCACATTTCAAGTCCCATTATATCTATATAGCAAAAAGAAGGGGGGAAACAAATAAATCCTTGAGACCTTGTACACTCTCACTTTTTCCAAGAACTGCTGAATCCACTGCTGGCAGTGGTTTGGATGATACTTTTAATCTGTACGTTTAAACAAATCCACATAGAGTATACATGCAGGGTAGTAAAATTACTTTTCAATAATTTGCTCTCAATACCTTTTAGAAAATAGCAGTTTAAGCTTAAACCTCATTTGAGGACTTGTATTTAGTTGTTATACCAGATAGAGTAAGGGAAATTGAAAGAGAAAGAAGTTTCTTAACAATAACAAACATTACTTACATTTGAAAACAGGAACAATCCTGTGTGCTCTGTACTAAGTTAGCATAAAATATATTAATACGCACTAACTTAGCATGTTAATGAAACATTTCCTTTCACTGATTAGAAAGTATTCTACTGGTTTTCATCATCTTAGTATTCTTAGTTACAAAACAAGGCCTTGTAGCCGATTAAGTACTGAAACAACTGCAGTAGGCAGGCAATACATTTTGTAATACCACACGCTGCCAAAGTAAAGATTACACAAAGTGTAAACAAAATAGTTTCATTTCTTGAAAATTAAAATATTTTTAATGGAACAGTGAAAAAGATTTACGAATGAGGTCCCTACCTACTCCTATGTCAAAGTTTGTAGCTGTTCTGATTACTCAAATTGCAAAACATCTCAAAATATCTAGTATCGCAATTGATAGAGCTTCCTTTGTACTGCAAACTATTTGAAAGCACACAATTTTTCAAAGCGGATACACAAAATCACTGCTCATTACTCCTACACAAGAATTTGCACGGGTATTTCATTTCATAGGAAACTAATCACGTACTAACCTTATCGTAGTCGTCAGCAGTGAATTCTCTGTCTCTCTGAAGAATTTCATGGAGTCTTGCTTTAACACGATGCTGACAGCTGCTTAAAGAATCACTGTCACTATCCAACAGACCATTCATATTAGCACTTTTTACCATCTGGACAAGAATAGGAGTCAGCTCGCCCTCTAAGGCCAGAAGTCCCTGAAGCAAATAATACAATGAATCAGGCAAACAGATAAAGATGAGAATATAAAAGTATCTTAAAAAAAAAACATCTAAAACATTAATTTAAATTCAAGATTGTATCATTCGCCTATGGATTAGATAAACAGGGACTTTGCAGACAATACAGGTATTTGCATAGAAATGACCCCCAAACACTGCCTTGGTGTGCAGGATTGCTACAGCTGGTGCGAAAGTGATGGTGACATGTCATAGAGCATGGTCCCCAGCGCCAGCTGAAGTGATCCTAGTATCTCAGTGGTGCCAACATTGCTCCTGGGAGGCCAAAGCTGTTCATGTCTTGGGTTGCAGGGAGTGCAAAGTGCCTTCTCCCTGAAGCTGGAAGCAACAGCAGCCTGACTTGTGGGGGACATGGTCTCCTCAAAGCATTGAGTCACCAGACCTTAGCTATGGGAAGAGTTAGCAAACCAAATAGCATTTGGGGGGACAAACAGGAGACAGACAAAGGCAAAAGCCCAAACCCTGTGTGGCACAGAAGGACAGTCAGAGGCTACAGCTGAAGAAGAGGTGAATGGAGACTTCCAAAATGGAGAAGGTTGGAAACTTTTGTGACTTTTCTGGCAACAGAAGGGCCCTGGGATCAGAAAGGAGATGGGGTGGTGTCTCCTCAAGCCTGCTGACAAAGGAGAAAGTAGGACAGATGGCTGAAATACTTCTGCACCAACACATGCAGCATGGAAACAAAGAAAAATAAGAAGTATGAACACTTGCTGAACTTACTCAGATTTGTTCAAATTAGAGATGTGGTGGAATAGTTCACACAAATGGAGTTTTGCTATAGCTAGACACAGGGCATTTTGGAAGCCAGGAAGGCAGGGAGGCAGAGTTGGCCTCTATATAAAGCAGTAGCTTTAACACCGGAACCTTTGCTTTCAAACCACTGACAAGCAAGTTGAGACCTTATTTGTAAGGAACAGAAGACAAATAAGTACAGGACAACATCATGGGGGCCTCTGCTACAGACCACCCAATTTAAAAGAGGAAACAGATGAAGCCTTCTTAACACAACTGTAGAAAGCCTCCTGATTGCAGGCCCTGTTTTCCATGGGTGCCCTTAGCCCTGGGTACCTCATGCATGGGCAACATTGCAATCCAGATTTCTGGAAAACACCAAGGACAATTCTTTGACACAGTTTACTGAACTATCGAGCAGAGGCATTCCCCTGTACCTGTTACTCGGAAGTGTCAGGAACTTGTAGGTCTATGGCAGCCTTGGTAATTGAAACCTGATATTATGACAGATCCTTGGAGAACTGAACAAGACAAATAATTGCATTAGAGCCCTGGACTACAAACGAGTAGACTTTAGCCTGTTTGTGGAATCCTGTGGAGCACTGTCCTGAAGAACAAAGGTGCCTGGGAAAGCTGGATGATCTCCAAAGACAATCTTCTCAAAGCACAAGAGCAGTCCACTCTGACATATGGAAAGGCATGCAGAAGGTCAGCATGGATGAAAAAGGAACACACAGAAGGTGGAGGCAGGGATGAGCTACTTGGAAGGACCAGAGACACGACCTGAAAATGGTGGGTGGAATTAAAAACCTGGAGACACTGCAGAATCTCCGTTCCTGGAGATACGCAGAACTTGACAGGGTATCATTCTAAGCAACCTCATCCAAACTGACTCCGTGCTGTGTGGAGTTGGACTAGATGACTTACAGAGGCCCCTTGAAACCTAAACCTCTCTATCACTCTGCATTATTACTGAAACTCATTCACTTAAGAAGTATTTATGTAACACTTGGGCTGTCTGTGTCCTCTCACACAGTTAAAAGATCTGTATCACTGAAATGAGGAAAGAAGTAAATAAATTATTAACACACAGAAGTATTAAGCATGCAAAGGGTTACTTGGGAGGGGCAAAAGAGGAATTTGCCTAGCATGAAGAAGGTAAGAGAACATTTTAGCAAGCATTATAGATGTAGGAAGTTCTGTATTCTGTGGTTCATATTAATATTTCCTGTAAATTCAGATTTGTAATGAAAAAAGAGTTCATGTTTTTTAGACATCACAAAATTTTTATCATTTCACATCAACAAATACATATAAAAATATTTCTATAAAGTGCCAAGATGTAGTACTGTTACCATGTCTTATTTATTTGGTATCCATTTTGACAGGCCCAAAATAAAGTCTCCTATAACAACTTTATCAAGCTACTTCTATTAATTCCGAAAAAGCTTGAATGTACAGTCAGTACCATTTCCATTAAAATATATGCAAAGTAGCTTGTTAATTCCACATTTCTAATAGCTTCAAGCCCTCTAATTTCCCCTGTAAAGTTACAAATCAATGAATCAAAGACAGTTTCAATGAAAAGTGTTGCCTTTTGAACCCCAAATCTTCTGGTCCAAATCACCAGGGTGACTGAAAATTGCAATTTTTGCTTATGTAAAATGAATACCTTATCTCAAATCAGTTCTAATGTCTGTGCTTTAACCAACACACACACACAATCTGTCGCAGAAATCTGATAAAATTTGAGGAAAGTAAGACC
This sequence comes from Vanellus vanellus, assembly GCF_965231255.1. Classification (NCBI taxonomy): domain Eukaryota; kingdom Metazoa; phylum Chordata; class Aves; order Charadriiformes; family Charadriidae; genus Vanellus; species Vanellus vanellus. The sequence continues at coordinate 28,850,127 of NC_138908.1, forward strand.
TAAACAAATAAGAAAGGCACAACCTAAAAATGTTGCCAATGGCATTCTGGGCTGCATCAAAAGAAGCTTGGCCAGCAGGTCGAGGGATGTGATTCTCTCCCTCTACTCCGCTTTCATGAGACCCTGCCTGGAGTACTGTGTCCATCTCTGGGGCCCACAACATAAGAAAGACATGGACTTGCTTGAGAGGGTCCACAGGAGGGCCACAAAAATGATCAGAGTGATGGAACACCTCTGCTATGAGGATAGGCTGAGAGAGTTGGGGTTGTTTAGCCTAAAGACAGGGCTCCAGGGAGACCTTATTGCAACCTTCCTGTACCTCAAGGCATCCTACAGGAAAGACGGGAAGGACTCTTCACCAGGGAGTGTAGTGATAGGACGAGGGGTAACAGTTTTAAACTGGAAGAGGGTAGATTTAGATTAGATATTAGGAAGAAATTCTTTACTGTGAGGGTGGTGAGACACTGGAACAGGTTGCCCAGAGAAGTTGTGGATGCCCCATCCCTGGAGGTGTTCAAGGCGAGGCTGGATGAGGCTTTGAGCAACCTGGTCTCGGGAAGGGTGTCCCTGCCCATGGCAGGGGGGTTGGAACTAGATCATCTTTAAGGTCCCTTCTAACCCAAACCATTCTGTGATTTTGGAGGTTGTTACTGGAAAGGACTAAGGTATATTACTAGGACTGTACAATTAAAACCTGTCTGCATCTGCTCAAAGAACTTCAAATGCTTGGAACGTTAATTGGATACTTTTTCACATAGAACTAAATACTTCTTGAAAATACCTTTCTTTTAAAACACAGCCTCGTTATACACTGTGGACTCTAATAAACCATAAATTTCTCCCAGTCTTCAAAAGAAAAACCAAAGTTGAGAACACCAGAATTTTCAAAATTGAAAATACAATTTCAGATTGTACCTTTGCAAAAGCTGCTGCAGTCATCTGAACTCGTCCCTCATCAGATGCATAGATTTTGAGATCATGTCGGTAAGTGCTATGCAATCTAAGTAAACCACATCCAGGAAATCCAGCATAATCTCCTACCAAACAGACATTCTGCTTAAAATCTCAGTTTGCACTTAAACATGTTTAAAAGGGATTTATGACATTCAATACTTTTTGTTTGTTTGTTTGTTTGTTTTTTTACCTTGTCCACCTGGATACATACACCTGAAAGCCCTTCCAAGCTCCTCTGCTTGAACCCTGCCTGCAGGGGTCAATTCTCCTCCCCATTTTAGAACCAGAAGCAGGGATGGCTCATTTCTTCTATTATCTAATTGTACACAAAGAGAGGAGTTTAGTAGTGAAGTATATTCTAAATTTTGGGGTGTTTGTTTGTTTGTTTGTTTGTTTTGCAAATGACCAAAAATATTTGGACTATGCAAGGGTTCAGTAAAGGATCTCTTCAACATTATGAATCTTTAATAGCATTCTAACATTAAGAAAATATTGAACTGGAGAACTAAATGGGCACTTAAACAGAGAAACCTGAAGTAGTTAGATTACACAGAAAACATAAGTGAAAAATATTTAGCATGAAATCTGAAGCAAAAAGTAAATTGAGACAGAAAATTAAGACAAATTGCTTGCTAAATACCCTACAGTTATTTCAGTCAATAATGTTGGGTCAAGGATCAGGAAAGTTTATAAAAAGTTTTAAAGATAGAAGTAAATTTTGAGTAAGATTTTCTCATCCTGGCCCCAAAACACTGTTTTTGGTGAATCACGGAAGCTTATTTTCACCCTACTTTTCTGTTACGAAAAAACAGCGTTAGAATACAAATTTACTACATAGTTTTAGGTGTACGATTCAGCAGATTAAGAGAGACCAAATATCTGAAAACAATACAAACATTCATTCTAAACAACATATTCCTTCTTCTTAACATGAAGACATGTTATACCACTAGTCCGTGACTATTTAAACACATTATACTAAATGATTAGGTGCAAAAGTGATACAATACCTTCCTCTTCACTGGAAGTCTTTGGGCAACCATGAGGAAGATATGTTAACTGAACTTTGCGATTTATGCCTGAAAAATGCCCATACCTGAAGTAGGAACAGGGGAAAGTGAGAGGGGAAGAAGGAGAGAAACATTTTAAATATTTTTCTCCAAACCGGCTATGCTTCTGTGACAGGATACAATAAATCTATGCTGGTCATTGATTTGTGCATTTGACCACCATTTGTTGAAGCAGTGCTTAGAACGAACCTAACTCAACACGCACAGAATAATTACAGAAATATCGACCATTCTATAATGAAACATTTAAAGATGTTATCTACTTTTTTCAGAACACTGAACATAAAACTGGTAAAAAAAAAAAAAAAGAAGTCATTTTCAGATTGCACAAGTAATTTATCCATTTGGATCCACAACTACAGTGGCTATCAGTATCCAGAATCTGACCTGGCAGTGTAGATGGCTACTATTTTGTTAGCTAATTAAGTTCTCAAGCAGAACTCCATATTTGAAACAACCGTCACAAATTCCAATAATAACTGTCTTTGCCCTTATTTTTTTAAAAATTAAAGTTATCTACTACCATTTAGAGTTCTGAGATCCTCGATCATTAACAAACGTTGAAGCCTTAGGCTTTTCTTCCCCCCCTCGCCCCAAATTATTAAATATTTCAGTCTTAATATACAAAGCCTTATTTATTTGGAATCCTCCAAATTTGCTTTAAGTAGACAGTACAAGTACACATGGTGGAAGTTCTTATTGCCTTCATCAGATTTCATTATGTCACACACTGCAAGAAGCAGACCCTGCACTAAAATACTTTCATTTTAAAAACATGCAAGAAGATAAAAGTTGAAACCAACAAAAGTAACTTTTTCATGTAGGAAGTATACTGATACACTAGATAAAGCAGTAAGTTAAATTAAAAAGCTAAGAAGAAAAAACAGAGAGATGATCCAGTTCTCCTTCATAATGTCAAATGTAACATCCTTTCTCTTGATAACCCTTGTGCTTGAATTAATATCTCATTAAATATTTGATAACCATTGCAATCCAAGCAGTAACTGATCAAACAAGACAAAACAGCAGATACAACTTTGTTGCTATGAAGCCTGAAAATTAGACACTTACATTTCTAACACAGTCTTTAGCTGTTCAAGTTTTGCTTTACTTTCTTCAATTTCAGAATCGTTGTTTTGCCCAAGTTCTACAAGGAGTTGCCTTGCTATATCAAGCACTTCCTATAGAAAGGAAACATACAATTTACTTAAATAATTCTCTACTTATAAAATACCACAGGGAGAAAACAAAGAAAAACTTGCCTGCAACTGTTTTGGTTTTTTCAGTTTTAGTTTTCCAGATTTATATCCATCGCATTTTTCAAAGAGATCAAAAAACCTTTAAGAGAAAGAATATTGCTTAAAAAAATGCAGTCAATAAGTTAAAATATGACTAGAACAAGTGGCTCATGAACTTAAACTGGTCTGAAATTAGCACCTTTATGCTATTTGAAAAGCATGTTAAAACCTGCACTACAGACGTCAAACCAACCTTTATTCAAATCCCATTTCCCAAGAAAGTCTTCAACACACGAGAGAAATAAGAGCACTAAAAATGTTCTCTTACTGACTTGCTAAGTGTTAAAAAAAAAAAGGGAAGATATTCTATATATCAAATGACATAACACACAGCTATCAATTCTTAATCTCCAAGAGTCATCCTGAACAGAAGTAGGGACCAAAACCACCAAATGAGCAGTCCTACACTTTTATAGCATGTATCTCTGAACGCAAGAATCTAGTCCCAAAATAAACAATTACTTTATACTGAAACTGCACCTAACTCCAGGCCAGTTATGTAAATCACTTTATGAATGCTAACATAAGGATGGTATCTACCAGGAATTCAGTCATCAAACTTTGACAAAAGTAAAAGACAAAAAAGGTGGTGCAGTAAGATGACAGCTCACACACAGTTATGATAAAAAGACAAAGGCAGAAATCACAGTGAAATGGTGAACCAGAAATATTCTCTGCTGTGCTATTTTGAAGACAGACATCTATAGAGACAAATGCATTTTTATTAAGATCAAGCAGGACTGTTCACAAGGCACAGCATGTGATGAAGGAAGGCTCTGAGCGTCTGTTTGACAGACAGGGGCGTATTTGTTAATCAGGCGCAACATCAGTTAGATTTAAAAGAAAATAAAACAAAACAAAAAAGGAATTCCTGCTCAATTAATTGCTTGCAAATCCCCAGAAGTGAGCTCTGCTCTAAAACATTCAACCTAATTTTTACCAAGATTCTACTTACTTCTGGTGTTTTACTTCCATTTTCATTTTTTGTTTTGGTGTTCGGTCCCCATGTCGTATTACAGCTATAACACATCTAAGCTCCATCCTGAAATTTCAAGAGAGTTATATTTCACAATTCGATGTATGAGGGTCTTTTATTTAATATTAAAACCACCACTAATCAAGACAATTGACACAGTTGTAGTTATCTGACATAACTACAGAAGTGATGGAAGGATATGCAAGAATATAAGGTTAACTGAAAATGATGTAAAGTATAAAATATAAAATACTGATTTTAAGACTTGGGTAACTACAGAATATCTACTTTAAATAGTTTTTAAAACAACGATTTTGAGGTTCATTAAATGAGAGAGCATGTTTATTAGAAGCGCATATTAAGTTGGTGCTGGAACAATGATTAGCAGTGAAAGAAGCTATGCATAAAAGATGCTACACTTGAAAATCTGCTGTTCTATACTCAGCTTGACTAAGGGTCAGAAACTCTGATTGCTGGCATAGCAATTGTGATTCCTTCCTTGTTTTCATCACACAAAACATGCGTTCATAGGCCAAAGTGGTCACACCTTGTGAAGAGAAAAAAAAATTCACACAAAAGTTACATTAGGATTCTGCACAATTCAGATGTAGCTACTGTTTTCTTACATTGTTCCAGAGGTGGTTGGCACAATAGGGATGTCTTCAGCTTCCAAAGGAATTGACCATGGTATCTGAAACTGGGGAGCAAGTTCTCTCATTATGATATTTCTAAAAAAAGGGGTTAAAAAGAAAAAAAACAACCTAAGTTTAAAGCACAGTTTATACAACATACACAAACTCCAAACCAAATAGATAATATATACATCCATTTTTATGAATGTGGCTTTAGAGCACTAGCAGTCATGAGTTTCTAGATGCAGATTTTTCTTTTAATTGTATAATAAAAACCTACTTTAACAATTTAAAGGTACTACAACTGCTACAGAGAGAACATTAGCCTAATAGCCCTGGATTTGTAAGAAACCACAGTTTTTGAAGTCCACTTCCTAAAAGAGTTCCTTGAATATGATTTAGCCTAGTTCATTTAAAGTATTCAGATACCTGACTCCACAGCCTAACTGAAAGTCCCTGATAATCAGCAAGTCACTAGCAAGCCATTCTCATCAAAGAATAACTTGTACCTTTAGTGGCAGTTTCTGCAGTAGAACTGGAAAAACAGGTAAAGTCTGTGGTCATAACTACAAAATGATAACACTGCCTCCGCTTGCTGATCTTCTAATGTTCTGTTTCCCAAGTATTTAATCAAAACATACTGAACTTCAGATTAGTGTCTACGTACGAAGCAGTAACACAGAGGAAAAAAACTGTGCACCTTGAAGTAACATAAGCCAAAATTTAATTTCTAAAAAGCTTGAAAAAAATCTACTGTTACTTAACACTGCAATGTGTTACCTTAGGAAATAAACCATAAGGAAAAAATGATGAGATCATTTTTTTTGAGAATTCAACAGCTACAACAATAAAGAGAAATCAAAACGTGTCTCAGAATTGTAACTCTAACTCAAAAAGGGGCTTAAAACAAAAGGACCATAGTTGTTATCTAGTATTTCAGCTTAGCTCTTCCTCCATTTAATAATATCCCAGACCATTTGATAATGCAGAAAGTCATGCTGTATCTCATCAGTGCAATCTTACCATAAAGCCAGTGTAACTGACAAAAAGGGTATCAGCCTGCTTTGAGGGCAACATTTCACTGGCACTGAGTTTGCTATCTAGTTCTGTATGATCCCTTGTTATACATTTTTTTGCTCCCAATAGTAGAGGGAAGATGGTATGACAGGAGACACCTTGATACTACCATCAGTATGGATTTACCAGCATGAAACCCAGAGATATGAAAGGACACATCAGCTTCAGATCAAGGAAAATGTAAATTAATTTGGGAATGTATTAAACAGCAGCAAGCATAACCATACAGTGGTGTTTCTCTACTTGAAAAAAAATCTCAACTACCTTTAAGAACTTAACTTGGCTTTCAAAATGCTTAATTCAGTTAGCTCTAAGTGTTCACAAAACACTCAGACTCAGATGTTTTGGATGATTTTAGGAACAAGGAATTTATTTGGATTTATTTATTGATTTAGAATTACTTTTAATATTTTTTATTTAATGACTGATTTTATGTGCTATTTCATTTTAAATAATTAATTTAGGAATAAGGAATAAGTAGCACATGAACTTTAGTCACATACAAGAGAGTGAATAGGCAAAACTCCTGAAATAAAATCAGTAAACTCTTACCCGAGTATCTTAGCACAATCATCATAGTATTTCATGGAGTTTTTCACAAAACTGAAGCCGTTCACATCACAGACATAGGACTGTCCATTAGCACGAAGCAAATCAAAGCCACAAACTGTTTGCTGTTTTTAAGAATAAAAGTTCAAGTCATTGGTCACCTTCCTTGGGATTGCTTATTCTAAATAAAATTTATATTTCAACATGGTATTCATCGAAAACATGACAAAAATATGACAGATTTTATACTTAGTACCTTTTGCCAGTTCCATGTTAGTTTCGTTTATGTCATGTAAACATCTTCCTACCCTTCGCTAACATGGATCCCTAGCAATACCAATATTGAAGGTCAAGTTCATGTGCACAAACTTAACATTCAAGAGTTATTCAGGATAAGCAATGATGGGCCTGCAAATTCCCCACTCTGACAGCAGTTTCCCCCTCCACATAGTATTTAAGGGTGGCAAGCAAGAAATCGCAAAATACCAATAAAAACATTTTTGTCCAAATTTAAATTTGACAGGATAATTTTGACATTGACATAATATTGACATTATTAGTACAGGATACCAGATGCTATTTCAACAGCTTCCTTTTTTAGATTTCAAAACCCAGTTTGCTGAGTGATAGAGGTTCACACCCGACAGGCTCCAGAATGCCATCATAGCTACACACAGATGATGAGAAAGAGTGAAACACAGCCTTTTAATAAGACATATGAAAGGAGGGCAAGAGACTGAATGAAGTTTTGAACAAAGGAATCTTTAAACTATAAGAAAAAGGAAACTATCAAACACTTCAAATAAGGACCTAGTCATGTCAGTACCAAATTAACATTTATATGGGCTTAACAGAAATAATAGGTAATAAAATTTACAAAACCTTAACTACTGAAATTGTGTTTCTCTAACATGGAAACCATTAACAAAAGGTGTGAACATATTATGTATGGAGCAGGTGCACCAGGGACTAGCAAAGCACAATAGCAACATGTGTATTCAGGAAACCCATGCAACATGAGCAACCCACCCAGAACTCTATGCGTTAAAGGAAGAATTCTTCTAGATTAAAAAAGATGCGGATGTGGAACTTTACACCTTCCTAGGAGTTCTGTAGCAATTATCACTGCTGTCTCTGTGCACTAAAACCCTATGGAAGTTTCATGTAATAAACAATTGATTAACACTAAATGTTTGATCAGATAGGAAAGTAATCAGCTTACTTTAAAGGCAAGGCATACTTTCCAAGCAATTAACTTCTCTCTTGCATTCAGGATGACTGGATACCTCACTTCCTTTCCTTCGCTATCTCGTTCTACCTTGCCATCCAGAGCTGGAGACTTCCGCGCTTCCGCATGAGCATAGTCTGGACCCACTGTGTACACCTTTAGTGGAAAACGGGAACTCTTCATTCAGTGTCATTAAATTACATTACATATATGCATACAGTTCGCTAAATTTATCTAAAATGTGGTAGCAACTTCCAAAGATACTAGCTGCTTTCGTAATTGAAAAGGTCACTTTAAAGTACCTTCCTCAATGGCATTCTCTGCCTTCAGAGAACACCCACCACTTACTGACAACCTAGGATAAGGCAAGAGGAGAAAACAGGTGTAGCACAGATAAAGAAAAATAATAATTCTAAAACTTGATGAATAAAAATGAGTTTCTTATTTATGGTGGTACAGAGCTAAAGAATAATGCTTTCCTCTCCAAAACATCCGCACAATTCGGACAGCAGATTAGTTTGAGAATTACGTGATTATGGAAATCTGGTTGCAGGACTAAGTGATTGCCTCACTTAAAAAATATTTTTGTATTTTAGGCAGGACTAAACAAAGCAAATACCTGCCCAGTTTTAGCATGACAAGGCAGGGTCTTGAGAGAATGATTGTGTTATCTACTCTGCTGCTGTTTCGATGCTCGCTGAAAGAACTGGGGCATATGCTGGAAAAGACTTGTCAGCAGCTCTCAAAAATGGGCTACTTGTCACTTTAATTAAAACCCGAACTCTAAGCTTTGATAAAAAGGTATTCAACTAAAGCAGATGATTGCAAATACTGCCAATTTAGTCAATTCAGGCAGGAGGGTGACTTGGGTGAAGCTGCTTAATATAAAGCTGACAGTCTTGTTACTTGAAGGGGTGTTACTTTATTTGGGGTGTTTAAAGTCCACAGCTGCTGTTAGATGACTACACTAAAACAAGTAGACAAAATGGTCCCCACCCCTCAAGTCATCTGCATCTCTTCATGTTCCAAGAAACTTTCCTTCTTGGAAACAGTTTGTAAAGCTCTTACACAGATACCTGTAAACTCAGATTAATCTATCACAAAGTGTTACACAGTATAACCATCTGAAAAGTACAGCTCATGAAAACATAGCAACTTAGAGAATGTCTGAAAAAATAAAACAAGCATTCCCCTCATGTATCACCAAATGGAAGATGTTGGCTGGAACTGATAGAAGGTCTCTCTGGCCTAAGACTGGATTAGATCTCACACTCTCTGAACCTCCACTTTTTCTCTAAATACAGTAATGTCTCATGCATATTGTAAAACATTTCACATGTTTTGTGATGGACTTAAAATAGCCAGAACTAACACAAAGGTAAAGAATGCAATCCTCACATATGGCTGGCTTAACACCTGTTCTGTTATTGCTCTATTTTAGCATTCTTCTATGATACCTAATCTTTATATCTGTTAAGAAAATAAATGAACAGAAAAGCAAAAATAATTACAGATAAGGTCAATGCATTATTTTCTGCAACTTCCTATTATTTTTAGTAAGTAACTTTTGTTTATTAATTAGAATACTAACATAGTTGGTAAAATCTATTTCAAATACATATTTCTGTGTAACCTTCAGACAAAATATCTAGGCAGCATCTGTTTACACATGAAAATATATGCTGTTCTGGCACTAATACAATACAAAAAAAGGAAGACAATGTGTTGGGTAGTAAGTCTCCAGCACTTGATTCTAAGAACATAAGCAAAGCTGCTCTACATTACAAGGACTGTGTTTAGATAGAATAAGAATTACATTCTTTACTTGTGAACTGTATCAAAACATCATAAAAATTAATCCTTGACACAAAGATATACTTTCATCTTTAAAAGTGACAAGCTCTTGGAGCACTTGATTGTTCTAAATATAAATAAGCACACGCAGTTGTCATACCTTCACATCAGTGCCATCTGTAGGCATGAATTCCTCATAAATATAGGAGCCTGTTTTTCGCACACTGCTTTCAGGGGAATAAACACTGCTTCTGCTGCCAATCTGAAAGGAGTATTTTTCTATTAATAAACTCATAGGCTACTGCCTGAGAAACTTTAAAACTCTTTAAAATAACACACTGGTACTGAGAAAACACTTCCTGTACCAAAGGAAGCAAGTAGGTTTTGATCGTTCCCAAAAGATTTTTTTAAGATTCTAAAAGTGCACCAATAGTGTATGCTTCTTTTACCTTTAAGAATCTGCAGTGGCTGACGATCTACTGCAAGGAACAAGGGTCTTCATTCCATCTACATGTTCTCCTGAAATTAATTTCTGCAATCTGTCACTACTCCTACACAAGCAGGACATAACAAAACAGGTCCCAGCTAACATAAGGATTGGACAGAATTATCGAGCGATTTGGTTAGACTTCTGCAACTTTTCAATAGCTTTAGTACAACACCCTCACCTTTCGAAAGAGCCTCTGGCTTCCACCCCCAGCAGATGTTGGATAATAAATGTAAACATTGTGGTCCTCAGCACTAACTGGCTTTTCTACAAAAGGCTTTTGGAAAATTTCTCCATTCACTTCCACATGATCTTCTCCTTCAATCAAGTTGCATTCTGAAGAAACAGTGCAAACAACAGAGATGTAATAATACAATCAAGGAACAAAATTATTAGAGATTCGGGGTAATTTTGCATATTGAAATAAAAAGATTATGTTACATTTTTGGTTCACTGCTTTGTTACTGACTGCACAAAGAGTTAATGATCGTGTGCGGAACACGTCTGCTGTACCACCTCTATGTTATGTTACTTTAATACTATGTTCCAGGAGTTCTGTTGATTCCCTCAGTGTCAGACAGGAAATTGTCTCCTACAGATGCATAAGCTTGCATGGGTCATATGTTTTTTGAAACGTTTCAAGGACAGAGGGTAAGGCTGTTTGTCTCTTTCTTCAGTGCCTTTCTCTGAGGTATCAGGGAACCATGAACATATCAGGAAACAATGAACATGGTGTGGTGCCAGACGCAATAGTATTTTAATAGGCTGGGAACTGTCTCATATTGTTTACTGATGCTCCTTGCATGGATGATTAGATCCTCTGGAACCAGGCATCAGGAATGTCTGCACTACTGGTTGGCTGCATGCAGCAGCTTTTATTTGACTTTTGTAGGACAACCGAGTCCTTTGCCCCCTTGATTACGCAGATGTTTTCACCTAAAATTCCCTGCCTCTTAAAAGCTACACCACAGTAATATTTCAATTTTATTTATTCTTTCTTATTTCTTATTCCTGTGTCTTAACCTGTTGTTGCAATTTCCTACTGTTGCTGTAAGTTTTCATTTCAGTAGAAAAAACTGCTAAGTTTGTTTTCAGGTACAGAAAAAAATTAATTCCAATTTATATTCAGAGCATATTATCTGCAGATCTATCTGGACTAGATTTCCCTTACATGGTTGCTTGTACTCAGAAAGGAAAGTATTCAATAGCTTGACTTGTTTCTGTCAATATTCCTTTCCTAAGCAAAATTATTACTTATTGTGGGTAATGTAACATGAAAGCTGCTCTCTTTGGTGACATATTAGAACCTCAGTTTGAGTTTGGAGGCCCTTATATTCTACTTGTTCTATGACGGCTGTAAGAGGAATGGGACCCCAGGCTTCAGAATCATGCTTTTCAAATGCATATCTGTACTGCCTTTGGCTGGGATGGAATCAATTTTCTTCACAGCAGCTGGTATGGTGCTATGTTTTGAAATTGTGACCAAAACAGTCTTAATGTTTTAGTTATTGCTGAACAGTGTTTATGCAGCCTCAAGGTAGGGGTTAATCCACAAAAATACTTTAACTGCTGGAAGAGAAATCAACCTCTACACAAATGAATTAATCGTCTAGCAAGTGAAATTTAGCTTTCGGTTATGTATGTACTGTTCTCCGGTGGAAACAGAGAGATGCCAATGGTTGATACTTTAGTCATCATTTTTTACCTTGGGGATTGTTTGGATCACGGTTCAGAACTGCATAGCGAGGAAGTAAAATGCCTTCAGCTTTAAGAATACCATATACTTCTCTCCTAGAAGAAAAAAAACAAAAGTTGCAGAGTAAGACAGCAAATTGTGCTAATATTTGTATTTTACAGTCCATAATAAGGGAGGGTTTTTTTTAAATCACACAGGTAAGATTACATATAGAATACTCATTAATATAATGCTTTAAAGGTCATTGACACAGCTGTACCTTTCCAGTGATCTCATCAATATCAACAAAAATGTAATTTCCTATGCCAGTCCTGTCCTCTCCACTCTGGCAGTGCAACAGCAATTTACATAGAACAATTCTCTTGTTAAAGGAGATTATTAATACGAAGGGTTGAAAAAGTTTATACAGAATAGCAACTGAAGGCATACAAAACAGCAAGTCTGCTCAGTGTTCAGAAGGCTCCAATGTTGATGCTTTTTGCTCACCATTGTTTTGTTAATATTTGCTATGCATGACTGCAACTCCAAAAGAAAATTCACTTTGAATAACCACAAATCTTCAAAAACCAACAAGTTCTGTTAAATATCCACTTAACAGAAAAAAGACCTTCCGTAAGTCATGTGAATTCTACAATTATAGGAGGTTGTACTGTTGCTATACATACCTATGCTACACAAATTTTCAGAGTTTAAACTTTTTTATTTGCTAAGCTTTAGACAAATGCATCACCAAATTTCTACCTTGGTAAATCTTCAGCTGTATCAATATAAAAGCAGTAAAAGAAAACACACACCTAAAGACATACCCCAGAAAACTATGCATACATTAACAAAGCATAGCATTCACTGTAATTTTATTTAGACTACTGTATAATACACTGGAACTGTTGCTATGCAATAACACGATTCTCACAGTCTCTGACTTAAAAGCAGTTTGCTGTTTACAGGTAATTAGCGTTACTTACCTGTCTTGTATGTGATACTGCATATTCAAGTCATTGATTATGAATGGATTCCTGAGTTTTGCATAGGCAACTGCTTTGTCCAGTGGAAATCCTAAAATATTTATTAAGGCAAATAAGTTAAAATTACAAGACACAACACCAGTAAATAGTTTGGAACATTCCTACTCAAAGTTTAGAGTACAACCAGAGATACAGCTTAAGTGGGAGGATGTTCCCTCAACTATAAACACACATAACATCAGCTTAAGACGATCATGAAACTACAGCCTAATTTCAGTACAGCTGCCAAAATTAGTGGTCCTGTCTCCAACTCCCTCCTCCTGACTCCACATGCCCTCCACTTCCATAGGGCCACAACAAATGCTTTTATTGCCCCTGCCTGAAAATACGATTTTTAATTCACCCTGCTCAACTTTGGTCCACTGCCAGGCCCACAAAGGAACCTATATATTAGAAGAGGTACATGAACAAGTATTCAGAGACCTGATGCTCCCATTAAGAAAGTAGCATGCCTTTACAGTTATTGGACCAAGTATTAGATCACCATTTCCACTGGCTCCACAAATATTTATCAATGAAACAGCTATTTTAAATACCATGTCAGACAGGACTTTCTCAAGCAATGAAAACAGTATAATTTAAAAACCTTGTATTTTAGAAGTCAGTTGTATTATATTGGATAAGGCAAATGAATCACTTCCTAGGAAAATCCAATAAAACAACACACAAAAAAATTAAAAATACCCTCAAACTGGTTAAAGTGTCTAGATGTCAAAAATATTTATGGTATTACTAGAAGATTTACCTTTAGAATGAAAAGAAATGAGACAGTCACATAAAGGCCAGTTTTCTACTGGCTCATTCAAAATAACATCTTCTTCAAATATTACCACAGTTATGTACTTAAACATGGAGAGGCGTTCAAGAATTTCTTTCATTGGTTTGGACTTGGATTTCTTAGCCATTGAACAAATCCCAACTGCGATTTGTCTTTCTGGTGGCTGAAGAAGGGGGGGGAAAAGCAATTATTATTTTTATGTTTTCTCAGAATACAACCGGGTTTTAGCAGCACAATATTAGAGTAAATATTTTCTGTTAAAATTCACATACTACCTTTAATTTAATGTTTAATCAGGTAAATTGCTAGCAGGTAACAAAAGGCAGTATGACAGCATGCTGCACTGCATCCTTACTAAAAACACCTCAAAAAATTAAACTGTTCAATAGCTCTACACTACTTTTTGTATCATATCAGGAACAAATATACAGGATCAAATGTATGTCAGAAATACCAAATCTGAATTAAATCATACTTAAGGCTTATTTTGAAATTAACTAGCAATTAGTTTTTAAACTATTTAATTTTTCTACATCTACTTAGTAGTCACAAGGCTTGTCATCTTATTACCTAATATTACAAGTTAATTATGAAAAGGAAAACTAGTAAACCAGAAAATGCTATTCTAGATTTCTGAGCTATTTTGTGCATCGACGGTTTCACTTTTCTTCTGTATACTCTATATTTTTTCATGCTATAAGCCTTTAAAAATTTCTTTCCCCAGTGGTATTCCTATGTGGAACCAACAGCCAACCAAGTCCCCTGTTTAAAAAGAAACAAAAAACCTCCAAACCCAGAACAAGCCTTTATTTCAACTTGTTGGTCTTTTAAAACATAGCCAATTACCTTCCCTTGCTAAAATACACCGACTGAATTGAGCTGTCTGAGCTGCTAATTTTGCACTAGTTTTCTGCATTTCAAGTTATTTTTAGTACTTAAATTTCTCAGACATGCTTGCAATCACTGAAAATTTAATCTGACTATTCCCTAAAGTAAAACATTACAGACTAAAAGAACAGCAAAATACAGCTAAAAAATTACATAACATGATGAAAATTAAGACTTTGTCTTAAACAACCTACAAATTGGTAAACACCATGCTAAAATATAATTCAGAACACTCTGCAAGCATAATAAACAAAGGCATAACTTAAGATTAATTCAACATACACTTTCTACACACCGAAACAAGGGAAAAGAATGAAAACATGTCATATCTTAATGAAAACAACAGTAAGATGAAAAAAGAAATGTTTAGTCTGTTCAAACTGAAAAATCAAAAGTTAACTCCGCAGCTGTTGATAACACAGATAAAGGAAAAGGAACAATCATTTTTTGCTACTAATTATCCAAATAAATAAAATGAAGGCTTATGCCATCAAGTTCATTCCCAAAATCTACATCAAGCCTGCAAAGCTGGCACACCAACCTCAGCTGCCGTGAAACTCTGTATTAGGTCAAGCACACCAACTTCAAAGTTCAGGGTATACTTATTTTTCAAGTGTGCTGCATTTCCAAACATAAGTGACAGATCACGATCTGACTATGAACAATTTCCCAATTCAGAACACCATTTTGGTAGACTTTTGTGATCTAATACTATTTCAAAGTAAAATAATGCTAAAGAACATACAGAATACCACACACATGCCCCTACAGAACATACAGAGTCGTACTCTTCCTCCTCTTCTTCCCCATGGTCATAGAAGTGTTCGTAATCTGTAGATCGGGTTGAATCCAGTAATTCTTCTCCATCTTCTCCACCCACGAAGAATCTAGGAGGATCACTCTCTGTTGCGCTAACAGACATGGTTACAAGATCTATAGAGATCTTATGTAGAAACTGCAGCCGCTTTGGCAGCTGAGATACTGGGCATGTTTCCCGCTGACTCGGGAACACAAAAGTCCCCCACTCTTTGATGTTGCTTGTGCGGTGTTGCCACTTTGCTGACGTAGTCTGCCAGACACTGTTTAACTGGTATCATCTGCTTATTATTGGTTTGAGGTGCTGCTCCAAGAAACCCACGATAGGCTACTGCATCCCTGAGATGACACAACTTTTTAACCTAAAAGAAATGCCCAAAAAAACAAACAACAAAAAGAAAAAACACATTTGATAAAGGCACATAAAAATAAACTCATTTAGAAAAAGTGTTTGGATATATACATACCTCTGAGCAAACTATCAGAAATATAACTGTGCAAACTACCCATAGTCTACACTTTCAGATGTGTGTTTAGAGCAGGGAGAACAATGTCAAGATACTTTCAAACTACTGACACAGACATTTTATAAATAGATAACAAAACTCACGAAAGTAAAAGCTGTCAAATGCATTTTTTTCCTAACTTAAGAAAGAAAAAGTGCAGCATATATCTTTTATTAAAAAATAAAACAACAAAAATCTTCTCTAGTGTTTGTGATATTTAACTCACCATCCCTGTTGTCATCTGTTTTTCCCCAAAAAGTTTCCTGGTCAAATGGCAATGGCAAACAGACAAAAATGCTAATGAAAACTATAAAGCCTCCATTAGGACTATTCTTAAATGGAAACCTATTCTTTCAAAAACTGAGTGAATCTTCAGTGTGAAAGCAGAATGTATGTGCCAGCTTGATGTCTGCTTATTTATTTCCAACAAAGCATTGCTTTATTTTTCACACTGATTAAATGAGTATTTGCAGAGATGTACACTAGCACTGCCTTCTGTCAAAAGTACTTCTAAGCACTGATGTACTTCACTAATGTGAACACATATGGTGCCCTTTTAACCAGTCATGTGAAAATAAAAACTTGGCCAAATAACTTGGATACAGAAACAGACAGACTCAGAGCTCAGTCTTCTGCTGTTTCAACTAGGTACCTGTTCTTGCTGTAAGTTGTGCGTGGCTTTATACCATTAATGATAACCCATTATTACCACTTAGAAAATTAATAAGCAGTTACTTGTTTAGAAGCTCATCTGATCAAACGCTGTAAGTTGTTTATTAGTCAGATCATTATGTAAGTGCTATTCAAAAATGACGTCTCAGCAGAACTGAATTTGTCTTTAAATATCTGTCAAAATTACTTTGGCTGTTCTATGAACGAAATGAAGCAATAGTAAATTCCCAATGGTGATCAACCATTCAGCTTCCTGTGAAAAAGAATGGTAAACAGAGCAAAAGTTACCCAGAATGAATTTGTCCTAAGTCAGGGAGCAATAGGTTAAGCGTGGGTAAACAATACAGCTGTTCCAGACCCAGAAGCTGAAGTCCAAACAACAGACACATAAGGATGCTGAAATGACAGCAGGGGATTAAAATGATTCATTTCTTAAATGCATTTGTTATGCATCTGCTCTGCTTCGATTCCGCTAACGAAAAACTACTTTCCCTTAGAATGTGAAACTGCATCCATTTGTCCTCCAAGCAACAAGAACAAAATGAAATTTCAAACACCTAATTCATCTTGCTCCCATGAGAGTTAGAAATTAGGTACTGAGATAAATCAATCCTGTTTATGAAAGGGTGAAGAAAGCGAGTTTTCCAAATCCTATTCCTAGCAAGCTTCTGAAAGGCAGAGGTTATTGCCAACATACATTGGCAACTCATACAGAATTTTGAAATGGTATTAAAAACAAAAAAGACCCCCAAAACCTGGTAAAGCCTGAAAATGAAGTTTAACAGTTCCTCTTGCATCAGCTTCCCCTCCCACTACCCAGATTCTGTAAATTGGAAACAAGTGTCCTAACAGCTTTTCAAAACCTAAGGTTTTCTCATAAAAAAGGGAAAAGCAAACACTTGAAGCAGATAAGCAGGTCACAAAAACAGGTTTCTCAAGCTTTCTTTCCCCTACCTATTCCTGTAGTGCATTTGTGAGAGCAGCCGAAGTTGGGAAGTTCATGTGCAGTTAATGAGTAGTTATTTCATGAGGATCTCTGGCACTACCTGAGTCTCTCTCACTCAAAGTGATTATTTTTTCAAAGCAAGTAGAAACCACACAAATAAAAACTAAAGGGAAAGCACAACACACTTGTCTACAAATGACTACAACGTCTACAAAGATATAACCTGACAAGATTAATTCTCTAACAAACCTATCTGAAGCTTACTGGTTTTTTACCTTCCTAACTCAAGAATCTGGACAGTGCCGGTGTTATTGGTGGCAAGTAGAACCTTCAAGCAGAGCTTCACTCGTGGAAAACAGACTTTGAACAGTCACAGAGTCTGCTTGGAGTTAACAGATTATTGTCTGCAAGTTCTAGTATGTTGTTCACCCTTTTGAAAGTGGATGAATTACTAGATTGCCACTCCATGCTATTGTCACTGGGCCCCAGAGTTTCCAGATCGTTTGTAAAAATAATGCCAAAGACACAGGTTTGAGAAAAGATACTGACAATTTTTAGGCTTGTAAACTACTGCAGGGACTCATGGAATTGCATATAAATCGGCATTCTGACTGCTGACAGTTACCACCTTATCTCCCAGCCATCAGATGCTGTAAACTACTGTCATTAGCATAAATTTGAGTCAGAATATAATGAATAAATTATTTTTTAGAATAAATGCTTTCAGAGATGGGAATTAAAATTCTTTCCCTCCAAATGCTTTGGCTACTATAAAAAATGAAGAATACCCTTCTTTCTTGTGGTGTGTGAAATAAAAAGAGTCCAAGAAGAGAGCTATGACAAGAGAAATATGAGAGTGACTGTAACTATAGTGAACAACTTGCACAAGTCTCCTAAAAACATCTACAGTTATTTGACGTCAAAAATGCAGTAAGACTGTGCTTGAATAAAAATGTGGTTCTCAAGTTGTACACCAAGGAGAAATAATAAATGGCAGAGCAAGAAGATGGAACTGTCTTCCCACCCCAGAAGCACTGCCAATGGTGATGGGAGAAGCTTTTAACACAAGGTGCCCTATGCAGAATTCCATCTTTCTGCCCCTGGAACAGGGAAGAGTCTTCCCAGTACCATTTTATTGTATTAAGAAGTGAGCAGCAGCGGCAATATAGGGGCTGAGACGCTCTATGTTAGATCCTCTAGTATTTGGTGCATGCGCATAAGCCTCATCAGACAGTGAAGATTAGAAGATTACATGCATGCCTCAACCATGGAAGACTGCAATCTAAGCAGGACAAACCCCAAAGCTGTGTGTTGGAATATACACTGATCCATTTCCAAAGAGATAGCATCAAGAATATCCAGGCAACTATCTCCTACCGTGCAATGACCTTTCCAGGTAAAATTAATTAGACTATGTTCCCTTCAAACCTCAGCTGTTACACAGGCTGCTGTTTTAAAGCTTACAGATAAAAAAATCTCAGCTAATTTTGAAAAACACGATTTAACTAATAGTGTTGTTTCTTAAAAGAATTTACAATCAAACGTATGGCCTGCTCATTCCACCTGTACTAAAACTTTCTACTCGTAACGACCTCATGATATGTTAAAAAAAATAATAAAAAAATTAAAAGAAAACAGTAAATCTGCTACTTTTACATTCTCATCTTAAAATACACGAATCTGTTTTTTTTCTACTAAGCTAGACAGCACTAAAATAGCACACTGCAAAGGAGAAGTAAAAATCCTTAAGTTTAGCTGATATTATTATCACTTACTAGTGGAAGGTACACAAAATAACATTCTAAATATATAAAATGACACACAGAGAACATTAAAATACAAATAGGACTGTATTTGAACCACAGGTTTTGGTAGCCTGATAAAGACTCCAAGTCCCATGTTCACTCGAGCAGCGTGCTACAGACTTTTTTTTTTCTAACAGAACATTTCTACACTTCCACAAGTGGATTCTAAAAGAATAAGCCAAAACGTAGTCCTCAGTAAGTTAACAGATACTCCCACAAAGTCTTCCTGTCCCCATTCCACATGTTTCAGCAGCTCAGGAATCCAGCCCTGGTGCTTCCCACATTTACTTAGACCATAAAGATTAGCATTCCAGTAACTGTCAGCAACAGATCAGCTCAACATAGCAGCAGTGGTCTGAACAGTCATATAAGAAGGACTCAATGTTTTAACAGCCATGTTCCAAATACTAATAAAAACAAATATACAACTCCTGTATAAACAGAAGCATTTCACCAGGTTTTCTTCTGTGTCGCTACAGCTATCAGAAGAACAAATATACCAGTGTATCCTCTACTGCACTCTAATGGAAACTAATGGAACAAAACTAGAGTAAAAATGCTTCTCATCTGTTATCTCAAGAAAAAAAACACCACACCATAAATTAAATACCTGTAAAACATTTCTAAATCACAAACCACTCAGGAAAACAACTTTTGGGAATGCCATTGTAACAAAATAACTACAAAAAACTTTGTGACATTTACATTGTGGAATTTAACAAACAGTTAACTGTACAAGAAGCATAAGAGGCACTTATCTGCTACATGATTCTGTCCATCTACGTACATAACAATAGGAGAGCAGCCCACTCCCCTGCACCCTCCCTCCATATTGCTCCTTTTAAAGTTTTAGTTCTTACTGCCGTAGGCATATTCAAACTGCTTCCAGTACCAGCTTCCTCCAATTCAAATTAAGTAGTTAAAACCCAAATGATTTTAACAGCAATTTTTCAGGAAGTGTCCCAGTGAGATGACTTTTAAAAAGCTTTCGACATCTTCCTGCTACAACTGCTATACCTAACATTTCCATTAACAGTACATTTAACAGCAAAAAGGTTTGCCTCACTCCTGCAGAAGCATTTAACCTGTTTTAAAATTCCAATTCTGCAACATGATTTATGGTGTAACGACCCACCAAAGACAGTCAGTTTGTTGGGTTGCTGGTGAAACAGAAAGTATGGGGAGAGGGCAAGGAGGAAGCAGAGGGGAGATGGAAGAAGAAAAGAACTAGCAGAGTCTGAACTCAGAGAGAGCTGGCAGCAAGCAACTGCGATCCCCAGTGCTCTGCGTGGATGTGTGACAGCTTTCTTGAGATAATTCAAAGTAATTTTGTAATACTTCAGATTTAAATGCGAGACTCTAGAACTACTAACAAGGCCCATGCTCAAGAACAGCATTTCCTAAGGTCTGACAGATGACCAGGAAGAGAAAGGAGACAGGACAGGCAGAAGGCAAAAAAAGTGGGAAAGGACGTCAAGACACAGAAGCTGCTGAAGACAACACTGTGAGCAAACCATAAGCGGTTTGTTTATTGATGTGCCTTACACAGCAAAAGATACATATGCTCTCCAATTTAAATATTCAATGTCTACTTTGTCACGTACTCAGTAATACAAAACATTAATATTTACACACAGACCTTGTTCTGTTCTACCGCACATCCTGTGAGGTGGTGAGTAGCAGCTGTCAGCCCATTACTGATATGGACTAAATCTAAAAAAACATGTAGAGCAGCTCTATCCCAATATCCCTCAACCACAAAGAATATTACCATTTTAGCCCAATAATGCTTTGTACATAACAACAAAAAACAAACGAAAACCAAACCAAACCAACCAAAACAATAACCACAGAAACGGATATAAAGGCTTTCAGTAATTGCTGGAATTTACAAGGTCCAGTGGTGTAACAGGCTGATTAAGAAACATGAAACTGAGAAAAGCCTTTAGCTATCCTCATCAAATACAAACTTCAGCCTGAAGAAGTTTAGCACCATCTTCTGTAACTCTGCTCAATAACACAAAGCAAGGAATTCTGCTGATATACAACAGAACAGAAAAGAAATAGGCTAAAAAAAAAGTAGCAAAGGAAAAAGATGCAACTATAAAGGTTACACTACACAGCATTACAGGAACTAAGTCACGCGCTGTGATCTTGCATTAAACTAACATCAAGCTCTAGATTTCACAATACGCTAACATCTTCCCCAATCATAAGTAACCTACACATCAATACAAGCTTTTCCAAACTTTCTTTTTCATTCTGTATTTTCACAGGAAACCAGATGCAAGATTTAGTCTGCTATCCCCCAGCCAAATCAAGATAGGTAATCCGCAAAGCTTCAGAAGAAAGCAGGGCAGACCACTGCACGTTCCCCTCTCTGCTGGCGACAGTATGTCATAGGCAAAAAGTGGTAGGCACCCACACAGGGATTCAATAAAATAAAAACAAGCCTTTTCTCTCCCTCTACTCCATTCAAAAGCAGCTGAATATCCGCTCCAGCCAGGAGGCTGCAACCCACTCACTCTCCTCCTAGACCCTCCCAGGACTCCACCATAACTTGCTCCATTGCAGTCCAGCACAGGGACAGCCACACCTTTACCACCTTCCTCTCCCCACACCAAGAACACCGCACCTTTTTGTCCCACCTAGACTCCCAGTCCAATGTGTCACCACTACCAGCTCTACCTGCTAGTCCCCATCTACTCCACTGCAGCAATGAGGTAGGGCAGTCTCCAAATTCTGTCAGGAAGCAATGACATGACAAGAACCTCCCTCCCAAAAGAGAAGGTGAAAAGTAGCCTTTATTTGTTGCTTTTAGCCAGCCGCTTGGTTGTGCTTGCGAGCCAAGCACAGCCCTCAGACTGTCAGATGAAGAGCCATAATCTATGCTAAATGACAACTGTGAACATGCTAAGTTCTTTCTGTTTGCAGAAACACTGCAAATATTTTGCAGAGTGTTCCAAAAGCATTACTATCTAGTACTTTATGCATTACTCTACCAGAAAAATTATAGCAGCTCCCATTCCAAAAGAGACTTCAGTTTCACTCTACTGAGACCTGAAGAAACATTCTGAAGAATGAAGAGAAGTCATGAGTCTTCCTTGCCAGGTGAGGGCTTGTATTGGGTTTACATGGCCAGGCCTTGGTAGCAGGGGAGCTGCAAGGGTGACTTCTGTGAGAAGACACCAGAAGCTGCCTCTATGTCGGACAGAGACAGTTTCACCCAGCTTCAAGACGCTAAACAAAGCTGAGGCCATTAGCGATGCTGGTGGTGCCTCTGCAATAATATATTTAAGAAAGGGTAAAAGACACTGCATAGCAGCTGAGAGAGAGGAGTGAGAAAATGTTAGAGAAACAACCCTGCAGACACCAAGGTCAGGGAAGGAGATGCTCCACATGCCAGAGATTACCCAGCAGCCAATGGAGTAGATCACGATGAAGTAGCAGCTGGCAGGAGCTGCAGCCTGTGGTGAGGAACCCATGCAGGAGCAGTACCTGTGACCCCATGAGGGACCCACGCTGGAAGAGTCCATTCCTGAAGGACTGCACCCCATGGAAAGGATCCACGCTGGAGCAGTTCATGAAGAACCACTTGTAGTGGTATCAATGCAAGATTCCCATTCTTGTGACCTGGTTAGTAGAGAGGGAGGTGCTGATCTCTTCTCCCCAGGACCCACCAATAGGACGTCTGGGAATGGTTCAAAGTGGCCCCAGGGGAAGTTCATCAGACTTGACATTAGGAAACATTTCTTTACCGACAGGGTGGTCGAACACTGGAACAGTCTTCCTAGAGAGGTGGTCGAGGCCCCAAGCCTGTCAGTGTTTGAGAGGCATTTGGACAATGCCATTAGTAACATGCTTTAAGCCCTGAAGCAGTCAGGCAGTTGGACCAGATGGTCATTGCAGGCCTCTTCCAACTGAAATATTCTATTCTATTCTATTCTATTCTATTCTATTCTATTCTATTCTATTCTATTCTATTCTATTCTATTCTATTCTATTCTATTCTATTCTATTCTATTCTATTCTATTCTAATTCCCTGTGGGAAGGACCTGCGTTGGAGCAGTTCATGAAGTTTCTCTCATGGGAGGGAATCCATGCTGGATCAAGGGAAGAATGTAAGGAGAAAGGAGTGGCAGAGACAAAGCGTTATGAACTGACCATAGCCCCTATTCCCCTGCGCTGCTTGGGGGTGGATGAGGTAGAAGAGTTGGGAGTGAAGTTGAGTCTGGGAAGAAAAGGGGAGGTGGGGGGGAAGGTGTTTGTAGATTTTTTTTTTTTCTTATTTCTCATTATCCTACTGTTTTGCCCATGACAGTAGTTGGTGAGTGACCTTCTTGTCCTTATCTCAACCAACAAACTTTTTGTCATACTTTCTCTCCCTGCCCTATTAATGGAAGAGAAGTGATAGAGTGGCTTGGCAGGCACCTGGTGGCCAGCCAAGGTCAACTCACCACATTGCTCCAAATGTGTTTCATGGGCAAAAAACTACTGCACTGTTACCCGCACCCCATCTTCAGCAGTAAAGTGTATGTACAGGTGCTTTTAGCCACACTTTTTTCAGCTTGGTGGTTAGGACATTCTTCTGATAAACGGAAAACAGGGACTTGAAACCACTGCAACAGGAGGGAACAGAAAGAGTATTTGTTCTGTGCCATTCAACTGTTCTAACCATTAGGCTACCATAATCCAACTTCACTTTCCCCATACACCAATAGTTTTCTTTAAAGGTGGCCACTGGGTTTCTTTTTATAGGAGAGGGCTCACTGCTCTGGATTCCAAGCAGAAGGTAGGTACCTAATGTGCAAAATCTTACCAGAGAGACACCTACACTCTCAAGCAACACAAATCCAGAAATAGCGACCTTACTGGCATTTCCTACTGGAAACAACTCTTGTCAGCGTTACTTACAGGGGAATTTAACATTTCTTGAAATGCTATATAGCTAGGCTAGTCAACTAACTGCCATTGCCTAAATCTTCTCCCAGGGACCTGAATTATTTTCCAAGAACTGTGCCAGCTAAATATTTGTCCCTAAAGTAAGATTTCAGTCTGACCCTCTGTATTACAGTAGCTTAGCCCAGGGGACTGAAAACTTAAAGAGTTGTACTGTGCCATGTGAACCAGGGTTGTGTTAAGAAGCCAGCTTTGCTGCAAGGAAAGACATGCCTTTTAGGTTGCTGATGAATGAGATTGCTAGTCTTAAAGCACAACTGTTATAGTTTTCAAACAGTAATTACTTGGCTGATTTCCCCATGTTTGCTTTCTTTCCTAGTAATTATACAGTTAGTTAAGCAAAATATTTCCAGTCATTTAGAATTACCAAGCTTAAAGTGAAATAACTTTTGAAAGCGTCTTTCCCTTACCACATTATTTGCTTGCCAAACTTTTTTTCCCCCAGTATCTCACCAGCAGAAATGTGACTCTTCAGCACACATAATGACATCTGCTACAACTCTGAGTTTTAGTCCCAAAGACTGCACTATCACAGAGCATCTTTCAACTCTTTGGCAGTCATAAGAATATAAACTGCAAAATGAACCATTACCGTCCTTCAACATAAGTGTCAGAACAGCCTTGAAAGTCTAGAAAAACCTGTCTGGTAAATATCACTGTCTTCCCCTCAAGATAGAAAAGCATTATTTTTTTAAACTGGCAAACACTACCAGAAACTGACATCTGGCATGCGTTACAAGTGTCTCCTGCATAGCCACAGAACAGATAACCTTCACACTCATTAACCTTCAAGTTCCTTTCTAAATCAAACCTTGTCAAACACATCACATAAAGACATTTGTATTTGTCACACACTTCAATGTTTCACCAAAGCCTGGCTTCTGAACTTTTGGAGATCCCACTCAAAGATGTCAAAATAGCTTCTCCATATTCTCGCAAAGAACTTGTTACTTCAGCTTTGAAGACATGAGAAAGTTTTTGCAAAGATGAGAAAGTTTTTGCAAAAAATTCTGTACCAAAGTTCAGTAGGCGCAGCCTCTGGAGGCCTGATCTGTTGTAACCACAACTGCCAGAAGGATGAAAATCCCTTCCACAGAAAGAATCAGCCAACCAAGACAAGCCAACCAGTATAAAAATTCATATTTCTCACACATTGAGCCATAAAAGAGGCATATTGTGTAAGTCAAATCCTTATGCCAATACCAGCTCTACATACCAAGAACAGTTAAGAACAATTTTGCTATCGGTTGAATCAAAACTTGTTTAAAGTGCTAGGTTTAGCTGCCTCTCCTCATTTACAATCATGCGTGTTTTCACCAAGACAAAGGAAGATTCTAGGGAATTTTGGATAGCCTACACAAAAAAAAAAAAAAGTTTGGCTTGCTACTAGAGTAGAAAAATGATGCAGAAGGGAGGCAGAAGAGATGGAAATTAAGCACCTTCAATAGGTGAAGGGAAATAACATGCATAAAGAAAGATGCAATATAATGCTGAAATACTGTAACAAACAACTGTAAAGAGTAGCTTTTCAGCTTAGGGAACTAGATAAAAGTGGTTTGGATGAGAAAGGAAACCACTTATTTCACTGTGGTTGTGATATTGATCTCCCCCAGTCTTCCTGCTTGTGTGAGGAGGGTGGCTAACTACAAAATCAACTACTACAGGGCACCAATAAGGGTGCCAGAAAACCAAGATATTCAAAGCTTATGAATACTTAGTAAAGTCCCCAGGTTTAGGAAATCACTACTAGAACAAAGATAAATGTTACACAGACCACCCTATCTATATACATCTCTCCCATCTCAGCTCCCAATGGGTTATTTTTCTGGTTACTATGTGTAGCTGATTCTCAGCTCTGAGACTGCTGCTGCTTTTCTTTCCTAGCTTGATTACAAGCAATCTCCCTTGCCCGTCTGATTTCTACATGGAATTTATCACCAGTTTTTGGGATGTTAACAGACTGCCCCGAATCCAGTGGTTTAGGAGATGTCATACCACGCCCCCGTTTAGGAACAGTGCCTTTCACCCATGTACTTCTTCGTACTAAAAAGCTTCCCCTGGTCTTTCTGACAGCACAGCACGCTGCAAGCTCATGCCGCTGCTGTTTCAGTAAAAGTGCTTCCGAGAACATAATAAACCACAAAATGAGGCGCAAAAAAAAAAAAAAAAGAACAAAAAAAGAACTCGACGTGCTTTTTGGCCGTGCACACCGTGTTCTACTGATGGCTGCAGCTCGCTGAACAGCACGTTTCCGCTCTGCGCGGAAGACAAAGAGGACCAGAAGGGTTTCGCCCACCCTGCTACCGGGCACTGGGGCCGGATCTGGGCCAACCGACTCCCACCAGAGCAGCAAGCTGCCCGCCGACCCCTCACGGCACCTCCCGCTCGCTGCGGGGCCGCCCGGAGCCGCAGCCGCCGCAGGCACCGCGGATGCCGCCCTTCCGCCGCCGCGCCCAGCCCAGCCCCGCGGCGACGCCGACACGGCCCGGGGGAGCCCGAGGCGAGATCCGCCGGCGCGGCTGTCCCCGGGGCGCCGCCCCTCCGCCCTCAGACCAGGGGAGCTGCTGCGCCGGGGCGGGAACGGGGACCGGCTCGTCAGCCGCAGCCGGTCCCCAGGCCGCAGCCCGAGGGGGCGACCCGCCCCTTCCCCCCTCGCCTCGAAAGCGGGGCGCGGCCGGCGGGGTCGATGCCGCCAGCGCCGCCCGCGTCCCCCGGGACGGCGGGGAAAGGAGAGGGCCCGCGAGCGGCACCGGGGAGAAACCACCTCACCTGCACCTGGCGCCGCCGCACCTGGCGCCGCCCGCACCCCTGCGTCCCATTGAGGACGCGCCGCTACCGCCGCCTGCCAGCGCGCGGGCCGCGCCGCTCCGCTCCGCTCCGCCCCGCCCTGGCACCCCTCCCTCCCCCCGCGGCGGCCCGCCCCCTCCCCGCCACACCCTCCCGCCCGCCACTTCCGGGGGCGCCACATAAGTCTCGGGGGCGCAAGGGCCGCTGCCGCCGCGGTGAAGCGGCAGGGAAGGGGTGAGGGCAGTGGGCTGCGGCCTCCGGGGTAGGTCGCGCCGGTACCTCCGCTAGAGCAGGTGCGTGCCCAGGGGCCCGGCGGCTCTCTGCGGCTCCCGGCGTGCCAACGCACCTCGCTGCGGAGCTGAGAGGAGGGGGTGGGGATCGGCGGCGGCGAGGAGGCGGGGGGGGGGAAGGAAAAAGATCGCGTCGACGTCGCTTCGCGCATGCGTGAGGCTTGCCGAGCAGGGAAGCGGTGGCGCGGGACTACTGCTCCCAGCGTGCCCTGCGCGGGAAGGGACTGTACGTACGGTGGGCCGCGTTGCATGCTGGGGGCTGTAGTCTTGGCGGCGGGCGGGAACGAGGCGTGTGCGCGGCCTGGGCGCTGTGGCGTCGCCGCAGCAGAGGATGCTGAGGGCGGTCGGGACTCCTTCTCGGGAGCACGCGCTTCTGGGAGGTCCGGCTGCCGCGGGCGACGGGCCCTCGGTTTAGCGTGCCCAACCTTTTGGCTCTGCTGGCCCCTGCCCTGGCCCTCTACCTGTCATGTGGGAGCCACACCTGCTCACATCCCCTGTCCTTGTGTGGCAGTCGCAGTAAACGATAAAGGGGTATTTGTGAGTTGGCTGTCACGGGCTAAGGCAATGCTTTAATTTAGTTGCCTGTGCCTCTGAGGTGGCACTGTTGTCATCTGTGGTGCAGCTGCCATCATAACCCAGGCCCGCGTGTGGCCTAACGGTGCCAGTGGCCTGTTAGGTGGTGTCAAGATTGGAGGTGGAGATACCTAAGAAATGAGGGTGTCCTGAAATGTCAGGGGTCTCTGTCAAAAATGGCTCTGGCTTGCAGAAGCTGGGGAGGGATGTAAGTGAGTGTGCCCCTCTCATTTGCAGGTTCCTGGAAGCACTTTGGTTAGAAAAGATATATTCAAGGCTCCGTGTGGACTTTCTGGTAGGAATTACAGAAAGAGGTAGGGGAACTACTCAAAAGCTGGACTGAAAAAAAAAAAACAGTTTTGCAGTTAGTGTTGTGATTGTGTGGCGGATAAATGAGCATTAAAAAGTCTGGTGAAGACATGAAAGCAAAAAGAGCCCTAGTTGTATAGGAGTTTCATTCTCTTTGCCAAAATGCTTCCCTTGACTGTAAAGCAGCTTCAAAGGTATCAAGAATTGATTACTGATTGTAAAAGTCTTTGAATTTTACAGACTACAAGATACTGTATGAGTATTGATAGAAATAGCATATGAATTATCTGAAGTGGTATGGTTTATTCTAAATAACAAACCCAGAACATTTTATAATTTGTTAATTTCAGTTTTTTTTTTTTTTTTAAATTAGGCCAAACAAAGTAAACTAGGTATTGGGGAAAAATGTATAGGGACATAGGAAACTAAATAGGAAGGAAGGAAGCTTGTTTAATGTTGTCCTCTTAGGCAGCAATCCATCAGACTATTGAAGCACTTAAGAGTTTGCTGGATCAGGATCCTACTAAATACATTAAATGTATATGGATACTGCATAATGCATTCTTTCTTCATTGGCAACTGCCATTGCAGGAAAGAGGCTAGAATTTCTGTTAAGCTGAAGTATAAGTTGTGGTCCTGCTCAGACGTATCTTACAGCTGTGCAACTTGGTTTTGTTACAATCGATAACCATGTGGATTACTACATGGAGAATATTCATTGTTTCAAGCAAGAGTTTAATGAGCAAAAACTACTGGAAGAATAGTGATTGTTCTGGAACATCTTTTCTTGCCATGTGTGAAAGTCTGTGTCAAGCCAAAATGGTCCAACATCCCAGTAGTTAAGTGATAAAGTATACCTGGCTGGTTTTGACTTCCAGCTGTGCTTGGGTAACTGCAGCTTCAGGAGAGCCCTGAATGAAGCTTGAATGCATATCCCTGGCAGATAGGATATATTAATTGCTCTTCACCAGTACTCTTTTACTGTCAGAAATGCTAGTTAATGGACTTCTTTGAAAGAACAGAAACCCACATTTTATCATGGCAGCCTCACCTTCCTTTTTGCTGTTACTTAGCTGACTTACCAACTCAGTGGGTTGCTTTGGCTTATGCTTTCATGTGTATTTACACAAAACTGCTGTGTCAGCCAAGATCACCAGAAACAGTACTCTGTTCTGGCTCCATTCCTTCCCTGTTCTGAAACACCCTCTTTCTTTGCAGACAGGATAGGAGTGGTGGAAAGTTTATCTGTGCTAGTTCTCTCAGGCATGAGAATTTTACTTTAAAATACTAATGTTGGATGGCAAGAGACTTGGCTGGTTTTGAAAGTCAGCTCTAGGTTATGTAAAATGAAGTATTCAGTAGGGCAAAGGTCTTGTCACTGTTTGAATATGAAGTTCCTGGCATCCGTTTAGCACTGATAACACAGCAATGTTTAGCCCAGCTGTTTATGTAGAACATGATATTCTATAAATATCGTGCAGCATTTTATTTTCTGGGAGGAATGGAGTAAATAAAAGCAGGCATGATTACTTTTTAGAGCTCTTTGCCCCCTTCTCACCACCAGCACAGTAAAGGTAGGTGAGAATCTGTAAATTGAAAAATAAACATCCTGACTTACACATTTGAGTTTCACATAGCATCATGGTATAATGAGATAACATGGATTCCAGAGTGACTGGATACTGTCACTTCCCCATAATTATATGCTACTTGGCAGACAAACTGATTACTCTTTTTAGAAGGCTATGTGTTGTTACATTGTCTAGTCTTGAGACACTGGCAGAGTAAGGAAGAAATTTGCTTAATGCTGTGGATAACCGGCATTCATTAAGAAATTATGACATCGCAGACCCCAAGCCTGATCCTGCTTTTGTAGACATCAATTAGAGCAGGATCAAACTGCCGTTCCATCTACATCTTCGTTGCTGCTGGAGCAGATCTGGAAAAAAATAATAAAATTACTGAAATCATATAGAGCCTGCATGAATATTTCTGCTTGTCATTAATTCCTAATTATTTTGATGCTATTCTTGCTAGACACAAACTTTTCCTTTATCAATGACGCATTTTACTAATGACGTTTTGGTTTATTAATGTGATCAGGGAAGTCAGCCCATGTCAGGGAATGAATTGTTACCTTACATGCAGGGTCTGGTTTGGGACTTCAGAATCTACTTGTCAGATGAATTAATGAACAAAATAAATTTCTGTCAGTTTCTGTCTGGGGAGTTGTTTTTTCCTATTTGTCTGTGTGATTTTTTTCCAACTAGTGTGGCTCTTTAGACACATCTAATCTCCAGCGCACCTGCATTTGAGAGCTATCCAAATGTTTAGGAATGAGAAGAGCGATTTTTTTTCTCTCTACTCTTGTTTTCCCCCCTGTCCAATGAATATAGTGGAAGTCCCCATTGCTTGGAAGTTTTAAAATGTAGGTGGACAAAACCAACTTTGCATAGAACAAAATTAGCATGTCAAGCAGTGTTCCCTATTGCTTAAGTTGATAGCATGGGGATATCAAGAGCAGTGCAGTGCATAGTGTAACATCCTTTTAGATGCTACATCATCAGGATACTGCTGAACTATAAAGAAACCAGTAAAAACTGAAGATGTGCTCCTCTGACAGTTGCTCCATCTAACAAATACTGTGCATTTGTTCAGGTTGACAATGGTCCGTAGTGGAAAAAATGGTGGGCTCCACCTGAAGCAGATTGCCTACTACAAGCGAACAGGGGAGTATCATCCCACAACACTATCAAGTGAGAGAAGTGGAATTAGGAGAGCAGCCAAAAAATTTGTTTTCAAAGGTAAAAGATTCTCTCAGACTACTCTGAAAATACCTTTTTAGGTGAAGATTTGCTGATACAGAAAAAAAGAAAATAAGATTTTGCTCTGTAGAATACTGCGATTGTAATATACATTTTCTATGAAACAAACACACTGTTTAACCTCTGTTAATATATAACAGGATGTTTGCAGAAACAAAAACTCAGTCTGCTGTAGTCCTTTCCAGGAGGGATTCATACAACAACTTAAAAGCCAAACCTTGTTCTAGATACTGCAGAAATATGTAGCCATTGCAATCCATAATTCAAAACACTACAGAAAGGAAAATTCTGATCTGCAGCTGTAGACAAGGAATGCTTGGTCCCGTCTGGAGGATGCTGTGTGTGGCGGGGCAGAAATGCAAGGGTGGCTTTGCCATCTGTCACCTTAGAACCTCTCAGCTCTTCCGAACTTTATTGCATCCCTGCAAGGAGGTGTATGAGCCTCTGTAGTCTGCTGTGCTCTCTCAGTCCCATCAGATCTGCCAAGTCTATGTAGAGAGAAGGCAGGGAGGAAGCTGCGAACAGCAATGTCAGGTTGCTGGCAGGCAGACAGTAAGTCTCATAACATGTCCTACCTTCCCCTTCCCACCACAGGCATTAGCTTGTGTTTTAGTCAGACTTCCTATGGGAACATTGTTTGCATTCTGACTTGCCCTCTTAAGGCCTCATGTCCAGATTAATAAACATGGGTGAACAATTGGCTCTTTAGAGGAAATAATTAAAGTATTTGTAAACAAGCTACATTTACACAGAAGGGAATTGAAGTTGATTTAATAAATTCTGTACTGAATCATGCCCAGTAGTTTAGTACTAATCTAAACAAAAGACACTTGCATATAATTTGCTGGTACTTTTCTTCTTTCAGAAAATAAATTGTTCTATGTTGGAAAGGACAGAAAACAAATGCGCCTGGTAATTGTTTCAGATGAAGAGAAGAAAAAGGTGCTTGAGAAATGCCACGAAAATGCTGCTGGCACTCATCATGGCATATCAAGGACACTGACTTTAGTGGAATCTAATTACTACTGGACCTCTGTAACAAATGACGTCAAGCAGTGGGTATGGTTTCATAGCCACAGGATATTTTTTTTAATGTAGTCTGTTACAAACATTTTGTAATCATATGACTGATACAGCAAGAACCCATACTGCTTTGTGATGAGGAAACATAAGCTTACAGTCAAACTGTAAATGGTCTTGGCCAAGCACAGTGTTTCCTTTTTTCTTTTACTGCTGACCATGTGGCTTACGTATTACTCTATATTACCCAGTGGTGGGGAACTACACCGCCTTTAAGCAAGCAGAACATATCTGCTCTTTGAGAGGGATTTCTCTTGCAATGGCTCTTCTATATCTTTGTTAGGATACAGCATATCATCCCAAAGATATGTGGCTAGAGTGGCTGCTGGCAGAGAAGAACATGAAAGTGGTGCCTCTGCCTTACAATAAAACAAATCTTGGGAAAGTTACTTATTCTCCTTAACACAAGGATACATGGACATGATCCCCAGGCAGAATGCGAACCGTGAGGAAACTATGTGTAAATGTCCTTTATGGCCAAATTACCGTTCCTATGAGCTTGCTGCATTACCTGAATACTTTGGGTTCACGCGCAACTGTAACATGAACTGAAAATGAGTTTTTGCTTTCAATTCAGACTTGGAGAAAGGGGCTCTGTCCTGTAGATAAAGCTGTTCCATGTTATGCATGGAAGATTGTGCCAATGTTTTTCAGCCACAGCATAGACAGTAGAACGAAAAGGGGAATGATTGGGACTTTCTTTCAATCCCAGCTGCTTCGTACTTCCTTTAGTATTTACAGATGGTAATGGATATTAAAATTTATACTGTGGACTTGAAAGAGCACAGTGCTTTCATGGTGGGCAGAGTTCAGCTATGAATTCCTGCACGTGTCCGTCTTCTGACCTTCACTGTTATTTGGTTTTGGTTTTATGCTGGGGCTCAAAAATCTAAGGGTAAAAAGTTATAAGAAAGATGATAAGGTGAATTTGGTTTACATTGCCTGGTCTGACCTAACTTACAGAGGAATAGTGGAGATTTATGATCCTGCTGATTGTCTCAAACCTTCACCATTGCTTTTTATTGATAGCATCTTCCCTGATTTTTGCACTAGGTGTATGCTTGCCAGCATTGCCAAATGGCAAAGAATACAACCACCACAGCACCCAAAACACACCCTATCAAAGCAGAGGACCCATGGACAGCAGTCACTATAGACCTAATGGGACCTTTTAATATTACTAGCAGAAGCCACGAGTACATCATAATTATGACAGATTTGTTTACAAGATGGACTGTTATCTTGCCGCTGCATGACACTTCAGCAGCTGAAATTGCTAAGGCAATAATAAATGTGTTTTTCTTATATGGCCCACCTCAAAAAATGCCTATTGATCAAGGGAAGGAGCTTGTTTACCAGGTTAGTATTTCCATGACTGGTTTCTTTTTTTCTCTGGTTTATTCCCCCCCTCCCCAGGAAAAAATACATTTTATCCTGTATTAAATTTGAATTTTAGACCATTCTTGAAAACCACTGTAAATATTTTTTCTTTAATTTAAAAAAAGGGAAAAAAGAAGTTAGCACATACAGAAAATGATGAACCAATTATTTGCAATTACAACATTATGCAATGTTTCCCAGGGTTTTATTATT
Source organism: Vanellus vanellus (assembly GCF_965231255.1). NCBI lineage: Eukaryota > Metazoa > Chordata > Aves > Charadriiformes > Charadriidae > Vanellus > Vanellus vanellus. The sequence goes on from NC_138908.1 coordinate 28,883,741, forward strand.
TGGATAAAGAACAAAGCAAAATGATTTCCTGCAGTCATAGTGCAGGTTTTGTCACTCAGTTGAACTAGCACAATCTTTCACACTCCAACATGCTGTATTTCATTCATCCGTATTGTCCAGTATAGCAGATAGCTAAGGGTATTTTTTAGATTGGCCTATAGTGATTATGAAGAACTTCTCACACTTTGATCCTCTCAGAAATTATAAAATCATGAGAATATGATATGGAGGAAATAAGAAATGGAGTTAGTGGCAGAAATGTGTTTAGAAACTATATCAATTACTGGTTCCTAAGCCATACTGATTCCTTTAGCACTCGCTCTTAACCCTGGACTGTTTGGTGAGAATGTGTATGTGAGACTTGCTCAGTCACCATCGTATCAACAAAATGGAAAGCTGGGTTGTTTACTTGAACTGTGATACAGAAGAGGGAAACCTTCAGTAATTGTGTTCTTTTTCTTTTGAAGGTAAATGAAGAACTGTTTGCACTGTTTGGAATGAAACAAATTGTATTGTCTTATCCTCAAACAGATGATATAAATGAAAGAACATGCAAGACAATTAAAGCTTTCCTTAACAAATACTGCACTGACCATCCAAATGATTGGGATGAACACTTGTCTGCTATTGCCTATGCTTTCAATTTGACAAATTTGGTATGTGGTGGTTCTTTCTCTTTTGACTGAATTCCCTAAAAATATCTACAGAACTGTACACAAAACTTGCTTGCTTTTTGCTCCCCATTTAAATAGGAGCCAGATCAAAACACCCCGTATTTCCAAATGTTTAATCGTAACCCACATGTTGTTGAGCCAATAAATATATGTGTGGAAGGAGAATACAGTATGTTTGCCAAAATATTTGAAACAACTAAAAAAGCCAGTCAAGCACTGGAAGAAGAGAAAGCCTCAGATTGCCAGGTAAATGTTATATTCAAATTTTACTAGTAAGAAGACTGAAAATTAAAAAGATGGAAAAGCTTGAAGTGTAAAGTATAACTGGCCTTTTAAAGCAATGTGGGGTTTTGTGTGTTTTTTTTTGTTTGTTTGTTTGGTTTTCTTTTCCTTCACCTGTGATTCCTAGATTCCAGTGTAACAATTCCAATATGTATTTGGAGGGAGTAACCTTAGAAGAGACCTACTGTCGAGAGATTCAAACCTGACTTAGAGGGCTGCGTATCTATGGAAGCTGAAAACCATTGCCTATGGACTATTGATTTATGAAGATAAAATAAATTTCTTCAGAACTCTTCAGCCCTACATATTATGAATTACACGCATCCAAAACCACTTAACGTTATGCTTCTGCATTATTAACTAATGTTATGAAAATACTTTATTACTTTTGGAAAAAGAAAATGTAATTCATGTGTATCTTTCTGCAGGTGGAGAAAAACACTTTAGATGAACAAAAAATCAGAAACAAAATCACTGTGAAAAAGAAGTCAAAGCAATTAAATACCCTTCGACTTAAAGTTGGTCATGAAGTCCTCAGGCAAAGAAAAAACTGGTGGAAAGACGGCCGTTTCCAGTCAGAATGGGTTGGTCCTTGTATTATAGATTACATCACAGATAATGGCTGTGCAATATTAAGAGATACCACAGGATCCAGGTTGAAAAGACCCATCAAGATGTCTCACCTGAAGCCGTACATAAGAAGGTCCAGTGAAAAAGGTGTGTGTGTGTGTGTATTTTTATATATATATATAATATTGGGTTTTTAATTTTTTTTAACTTTCCTGTCATGCCTTGGTGTTAGGTTAGGTTATCAGAGCGAACAAGTATCATTCGCTCACCAGTGTGAATTAAACTAATGCGGGGTAATAATGTAATAACTGCAGTTTTCAGTAAGAACAGGGAGTGTGCGGAGCTTAGAATAGAGCTAGTGAATCGAGTTTAAAGTCTGTTTAAAAATAGCTTCCATTAAAATTGCTTCTAATCTGTGGTTTGGCCCTGTTCATGCTGGCTGGTGAAAACATGCTAGAAGCATAATTAGGCTGAACTGTATTCAAAGAGCGTTTTCTGATTGTGTTTCTGTTTTGATGTGGACAGGGTTCACATTTATTTTGCTTGTGCAATGGAAACTTTTTTTTTACTTTGTCTGACTAGTGCAGACGGTACATGTTTAGACTATTTTTTAATAACAAAAGAATGTTCTCTAAAGCCTTATAAAAGAAAGACTACATCAGAGAACTGATTTTTGGAGAGTTTATTTTAAATTGTGCTACTGAAGAAATAAATGTGTTTTCTTTTACCAGAGCAAATAAAATTGTCATGCTCTGCAGTAGGAATGCTGGAAATTCCCAAAGACTTGGTTAACATACAGCCATGCTTCCTCTTACACATTCAGTGTGTACTTTTGCAATGCTGCCATCTTCATCAAACAGTGGCAGCTGTTTCTTTTCTGTTGATGCTGTCTCTCAGTCACCGCAGGCATTCTGAGGAAAATGAATAGTCAGTGTTTAGAATACTTCTTCCATAGAACAAGCTTTCGTTCAGGGTTCTTGAAAAGTGGAACAATTCCCACCCTATTGGTGTGTGTGGTTAAGATTTGGTTCTTGAAAATGCATAAACTACATTGAGATGGTAATGTCTTCCATCACCTCTTAAAGCTGAGGGATTTGTAAAACTGAAGCTAATTCTGGAATTTCATGTGAGAAGCTGATATTTATGCCAGTTGTCAGTTACAGATTTCATAACCAAGATACCAATTTCTTGTCACGTCTCCAGGACACTACTTTTACTGTTGGACGATCACTCTGTGGCTTCCAGTTCCTCATTAAATTGCTGATCCATAAGGAAGAAGTCACATGCATGTCAAGCTTGCAGATAATCTCCAGCTATTACAATGACTTTGGTAAATTGTGTCACAGTATAAAAAGTTAAATGTAGTTGTCTTTGTAGGATCAGAGCCTAATAGGTTTACCACTGAGTACTGCAGAAGCAGTACATAAATGTAGAGTTTCTTCCCTTGCCCAGGAAGTGACTAAATATTAGTTGTCTCACACAGGCAAAAAATCAATGGGTTATGAGTCCTTACAAATCATAAAATTATAGACCAATATTCATCCATACTTACATTGTGTGGAGAGGTAAACCAGCCTTTGCCAAAATAATTGCCAGCCTTTATCAAACAGCCTAACAGCAATCAAGAGTATTATTTCAGTTGGATAAGAGCAGTGAAACCGGGCAGTGAATGGCATCTTTTTCATCTGTAAAGAAACACGTGCCTTTGCAGCGAAAGACGTCTCTTTATTAGCAAGGGTGGGCTTTTTTTGTCTGCAACTTATTTATTATTCCTACTACTGTGGTGTAAGTCTGGTGGCTGTCCCACCAGACTGGTGGCATAACCGTGGATAGGAACAAAGCATTTGCAGTGCTCTCTGTGAAATAAATGTGCAATCAGAAGCAAGGTATTTTTTCATAATCTTCTGTAACACTCTTGGTGTAAAGATAAATAATGAGTTAGTGCATTGATAGAGCCCTTGTATAGGCGTCACTGATGTCTGGGCGTACCTGGGTTGCTTGCTGCCTGGGTGTGTTTACAGCCAGGCAGAGGTTCTGGAAGACCTTATACATACATACTTTTATGTGTTTGAAAGAACATTTTGTTTTCCTTGTTTGAGTGTAGTTTGGTTTAAGTATTAAACTCAAGAGGATGCTTCTGGGTCCTGTGCTCAAATGATTCAGGAGTTCAAATAAGGAGATTTAGGACACATCTGTTGAGAAACATGGCCAGAAAAGTGCAGTTTCACCTCCACAGTAGCTCCTAGAAAGGTGCCTCTTTGAACCTACATCTTGCAAAGGAATTTGTAGCCCCCTGTATAGAGATATGTATCTGTTGAATGGCTCTTCTGATTTAGCAGAACACTTAATTTCACACTGGGGTTCTCATGTGAGCAAGAAGATAGGCCCAAAACTCATCTTCCAAAAGAGAAATATTAACACCATATTGACAATTACACTTCTGATTTGTCTGGTCAGGCTGTTTTCATTTTATTTGAACTCATTTGGAAATTCAAACACTCTGACCATGTATCAGAGAGAAGAAAAGCTCAATAGTACTCTACAGTAACAATAACTATTGTCTTTAAATTCTATAAAACTGTTTTATTTATTTTTTTACATCTTCAAAAAGCCTCTTTTGTTGCATTAAGATTTCCCAGCAAAAGCTTGTAGTAGCCACATTTCTCTGTGTGTGTGCACAAAATGGAAGAATCTGTGTGTCCATTCACTTAAGGTAGTAGTTCAGTAGGTGACTATGACAGACGTCAAGCTAGTCATCGACCTAGCAAAGAAAAACTCTTAATGTGGAGCATGACAAGCATTATTTTGTCGATGTAATGAGATGCAGCGAAACAACTGATGGTCAGTGAAATTAGGACATTGAAATTATCAGACTGCTGTCACTCAAACATTCTTATCCTCTTATGGAAATAGTTTTGAAAAGTAAGTTAACACCTCATTAACATTTTAAATATGGCTTGAAAGATCTGATTTCATGGCTACTTTTCTTTTACAGACAACCATTATTTTTTGCAAGGTGCAGTAGTTGTTGACCATGACTATATTGGCTTATCTGAAAGATCCTATAATCCAAGCCAACAAGACTCTGTGGCTGAAGGAGAAATAAATGCCTACACAGGAGATGTCATGTCTGCTGTACAAATGCCACCTGCAGCCTGCAAAGACCAAGAATCAACAGATGGTAAACCTCAGTCTGAGCTGACAGAAGATCACTGCATGGATTCAAACGCTGCAAAGCTGAAGCGATGGCCTTCACCTTGTTGGACGCTCCAGACCAAGATAGAGAATACTTAAGCATAGTCTCATGACACATTTCATTGCCAAACAGTTTGGAACTTCTGTGGCAGACTGAAAAAAGAAACGTAATAGCTCCAAATTCTTTAGCCAAATCTACTTTACTACTTTATGAGTATAAAAGTACTGAGGGTGCCCACTGGTTAGTTTGTATTGGCATTAAGAAGGAATTGCTCTGTTACCGAAAACAGGCACAACCTAGTAAAAGTACATGTTCTGCTACTGTATGACTTTAAGAACTTTGTAGGTGTCTAGTGGTTAATTTATGTTGGTGTTGAGAAGCACTCACTCGGTGACCACAAGTACAGGTGCAACCTAGTAAAAGTACATGTTCTCATCATGCATTTGAATTTCAGATTTTGTTGGTAAAATGGCAGTGTGGCCATACCTTACTGTTATCTTCTCAGGTCGTGATACATCATTTCACTGTAATGACCTCTGCACTAATCCTTAGTTGACTTATTCCTGATGTGCAGAGATACTGTGGGATGAATATAATCTAAACAACTTGATGTGAATTTTCCCTCCACTGTAGAGAAGCTTATGGCCTCCACTTTCTGTTATAAAAGTTCCCTGTTCTTTCTAAGAAGTTGCAAACTCTGACTTTTACAGCTTTTAATTTCTAGTCCAACCCACAGCTCTAAGATACAGTAAAGCTGCCAAAGTGAAGTACATGAAATGTTCTGCACATGAAACAATGAGGCCTTCAGCTGCTCCCCACTCATCAAAACTCTGCTAGGGTGAGCAATTTTAATTTTCCAGGCACGTCAAAATCTTACAAGTATTCAGCATTCATTTGTGCTTTCTTCACAAACATCTGGTTTCCCTTACATTTACATCTTCCCAGAGCCAGTACAGGTTTGGAGGTTTCCACTGACAGCGGTCTAGGAAAGGTGAAGAACTGGTATTACGTATTCTCTGAATTTCTTGAGTAAGTTGTTACTGGTCTGGACTTCCTGGTGAGAAGAGTATATTTCAAAGTCAGCTGAGCAGGAATGATTTCATGTAAAAAAACGATGAGTGCGAGTCAGTTCTTTTTATGGGGGACTGACACGAAGAGGAAGAAAACTAGCAGAAAACTGAATTTAGGAATTCAGCAACTTCTCTCTGATACTGTGGAAGATTTGCTTATCTCACTGTCTGAATGTATGTGTTCCCTCTTATCTCTGCTGCTGAGTGTTGTGTGACTTGTGACATAGTTGGAGGAAAGTACTATTAAGAGTTTTCAGTTAATCTTGGGTAACAAGACATGGTCTTCATGGCTGATTAGGTACCTAACTCATACAGAAATTCACATCTAATGTACAGTATGTCTTTGATATCATGGGCTGCAAGTATGCAAGAAGAGAGCTCAGCACCATGACAGGATCCTATCTTCCAATGAAAAGTACTGAATACTCAAAGTATTTTGTGTCTTCTGAAATCCAGTCCTATATATATACTTTTTCTCCATCAAAACTGTTTCAGAAAGAGGGTACTGGGTGGTGGCTGGGGATGCTGGCTTCACAGGCTCCTCCTCCACGCCCGCTCCACAGGGCACTTGGGGATCAAGGAGCTTTGTGTTGGTATTGACAAACATACCCAAGCTGAGAAGCCCATCTTTCTGTTACCTGCTGTTACCCCCAAGCTGTGCTGTCCCCTGAGGACAGCTGACTTTTAGAGTCATCAGTCTAGCTTGTCAAGGAAGTAAAGAAAGTGGGCTTGCTGAAATACATTTGTCTTGTTTCAAAAAAAAAAAGCAAGCTAGGAAAACCTGTCAAACTAGTTACTGCAGAAAGAAAACCCCGCATAACCAGTAATTGTGATCAGTGACGTTACTTTGATTTAATTTTTCCCTCTATTAATGAGCACCTTGGTCATACAGTATTTGTATACTGGAATAGAAGTTTAAAGACAATAATCTGTTTGGGTGCTGTGTGCTATGGGCACTGGAGGTTCATGTTGTGATAATGATGTGGCAGCCTAAATTGTTCCTATGCCAATCTTTTAATAGAGACCCAGGCTCTTTAAGCCAACCCCTCCTCCTCCTCCGTATGTACCTTTGTTTCCTCCACTATGATTATTGACTAAAGTGACATCTTCTGCTAGGGTGGATTTGTTATATTGTTAAGATACATTGTGTGTGCGTGCGCATGCAATATGTGTATATATATATAGTGTGTGTGCAAAAAAAAAAAAACGTTAGGGATAAAATTGGAGAATAAAGGGAGCTGTCTGCAAGATCTCTTTCTGCTTTGTTAGGTGCAAAAGAAAACCAGTCCTTCTTTTTTTTTTTTTTTTTTAACTTCAACTGCTCAGTATCTTATTTCACACAGTAGAGCAGAGCTGTTTTCTGGGGAAGCTTGGGCAACGCAAGTAGTCTATACTTGTTGTAACTACGTTGGAGAGAAAGAAAATCCTACAGTGACAGGCGAATGGGAAAACCAAGAAACATTTAACATACTGTAATGTTGATCATTCAGGCTTCCTGGTAATTTTGATCTACTGTATTAACAAGCAGGCATTAGTGCCTCTTCGGTGCACCTAAATGGGGCCTTCTCTGCACGTGGGAGGTTCATTGAAATAAAATACAAGGGTTTCAAACTAATGATGTGAAAAACAATCAATGAAAACTGTGGGGGGAAAAAACCCAAACAACCAACCACAAACCCACCAGGAAACCTGAGATATTGCAAGCAGCATGCTGTGCTTGGGGAAGCTCCGAGAAACCCCTCCTAGCCTTGCCGTAGTGAAGCGCTGTTCGGTATCAACATGTGGCCGCAGTGAGTTGTGAGTTGCCTACTTGTGACTGTATTTTAACCATAAATTGGGTAAATGCACAAATGTCCATCTGTACTCTTTTTTTTTTTTTTTTTTCACTGGCACACAGGTTTGATTTATGATAGGACAATAGCAAAAGACTATTTTGTAACAGAATTCTTAGAGATTCTGTTTTCTAGTAGAGTTTGTGCCCCTTGTGGCAAGTTGTTTAGATGGGAGGAGTAAAAGGGAGTAAGTACATAATGAAAGAAAAAGTGCAAATTTCATCATACCTCTCAGCACAGAACTATGAATGTTTATCCTTTGGGTTTGGTAGTAGCTCTAACTACTGGCTCACGGTTTGATGAAAAACACCATAAAAAAGCATCTGCTAGTGAAAAGATGCTGTACAAACGCTTGGAGTGTTTTACTGTGGAGTGAAAACCTTTTGTCTCTTGTTGGAATACTTCCTGAACTTTTGTATACATTTCCCTACTGTGTGCTGAGGTGTTCTTGCTTTCCAGCTACAGACGTTTTACAACTTTTTCCTTCTTCTCCCTAGAACTGAGTGTTCCCTCCTGGAGGGCACTGATGAGTCATGATTTGCTTTTCACAGCAAGCAGTTAACAAATCTTCTGGAAATAACACTTATGAGAACCAGATAAGTTTCCTTTACTCATTGGTTTGGGTGCAACATCCATATCAATGACGTTTTGCAGCAGACATCATTACTCTAATGACCTAACGTCAAAATCTTTGCATAGTTACCTTCTTGGTATTTTCAGAAAGAATATGTAATGGAATGTTTTTTGGATTTGGAGTGGCGCGGATGCTTTCAGTTAACTTACCGGACTAGCTAAAAATAAAACAGGTGAGCTCTAGAGTCTCACCAAATCCGGGAAACTCTGCCAGATGCATCAGCAGCTGATGTCGTCTGTTGGTCTGAGAGTGCGCTGCCCACCTGTGAATGCAACAGGAGGAAAAGCCATGTTAGAAGTCACCAAGACCGGACATTGTTTTAAACTAAAAGGCTAAAACTGACACAAATAAACAGGATTTAGCAGTGAATTCAAGAAATGGGTATTATACTCTTCTACACATATTAGAAGACCTGTTGGCCTTCTGCTTAAACCTCAGTAATCAAACTGTGTAGACATTTGGAATGGAAAGCAGTAGACAAAAAGCCTTAATTTGAAAAGGAAGTCTCTTCCAGATAGAAGTAACCAGACAGTAACTTAATTTTAAAAACATTTGATTCAGGAACTATTAATCCCCAGTTGTCCTTTCCTCCTCTCTGCTTGTACAACAGGCAAAGACCACGTTTGCACATACCAAGCGCACTCGTGTTGCCCAAACTGCCTGCTTGTTTGTCTTCAGCAGGCTCTGAAGATAGATTATCTATGCATTTATCTTCCCACAGTGTTCCTGGCTGCAGTGGTGTGCAGTCCCTCGTACCCTGGTGCGGTGAGACGTGTTACGGTGATGAAGGGCTCTGCAGGAACCTTGCGATACATGAGGCAGGCGTAGGAAATAGAGCATTCCCAGTCTGCCCGGCAGTGCTGCCCTGCTGCAGATGGCTAGTGCAATGGTCCACAGGTCATTTGGGTACAACTTTCCATAATTCACCAGTTGTAGACTTGCGTGGTCCTTTTCTGGGTGTTTGACAAGAATCTCTGAGTGTTCAGCAGCAGAGCTGCGGCTGGTGGCAAACAGCAGTGGCTTGAATATACGAATTGGTATCTAAGTAAGCGGGTTAAAAGAGAATGAATCAGATTTCACAAATTCAGTACTTAAAATTAGTTGATTTTTTTGTTTGATTGTTTGGCAATTTATGCCTTCAGTCTCTCTATGCCTCACTTTCCCCTTCTGTACAAAATGACTAGCATCATGTCACTCCCCAGACATACTGAAAAAAATATGCATTGCTCTTCACAAGGCTGGCAGACATAATGATAAAAGCCCCAACAGGAAAAGTCCACAACAAAACGAGTTCTGTATTTTGTGCAGAATGTCAGTGATATGCAGTAAAGAATAGATGGGGCTCCCCACCAGACTGATTTTGAATGTTTATGTAGTCAGAGACATCACCCATCGCTCCCACGGCTTAAGGACTTAGGTCGAGGAGAGCAGACTAAATAGGAACAGGACAGCATTTAGCGCGTGGTTATAGTATTATACTGGCAAAATTTTATTCTTTTTTTTTTTTTTTTTAGATTCTTGACTTCTATATGCTCGACACTGCAGCTGTTAGGGATTTATTTTGGCAGGTACACTCGAGCCCCGACTTTTCTCTGCTTCCCTGCTGACATGGTCGCACGGTGGCAGCCTGTCCCCGCAGGAGCCACTCCGCCACTGCCGCAGGGCGAAGGCGCGATGCTGGAACAAATTGCTGCCCGGTGGTTTGTTTCTCTGAGCCTTTCTTTCCCAAAATACACATTCTCAACAAAATGACAGAAAAAACCCGTCACCAGGTGATGTATTTCTGGGAGCAACGTGACCTGCGTTGTGTGAAGTCTGCGTGACTGACCTTTCACGTAAATTAGTTATGAGTACAATAATCTGCTTGTGCATTAGGTAGTTTGTAGCAGAACTGCCAACTGTGGCCAACATTCAATACAACTTCGCAGCTTCCTAAGGACTGGGCACCTTTCAGTCCTCGTTAAACCTTGGTTGCTGCGAGCAGGATCTCACACACAAGCGCCTGGAACATGGCCGTCCCTCCAGTTCCTTATGCGTGGCACAGCGTGTGACCCGAGAGCCAGCTCAAGGAAATGTGGCATTATTGTGGGAGTCAGTCCTTTTTAATGCAAGCAATTTCCCCTTGAGCTGCAGCTTTAGGATGTGCCCTGGCTGAAGAAAACAGTAACAAACATGGTGGGGAGGGTATCAAAGCACTGAGGGGCAGGGCAGGGTTCTCCGCTTAAAACCTATGAGTGACACCAACTTTAGCCAGTTATGGCTGGGTGTGTGGGTTGCCTTAGCCCCATTCTGACAAAATTCTTAAATTCTAATTAAAAAAAGTAGAAGATTTAGAGAAGATTTAGGTTTCTCATATGTTTCAGTTTGAAAAATAAATTTAGTTAATAATTAATAATAATGTCCCCAGTTTGCTGAACTGTTACCACTGACTATTTGCTAGGAACAAATTGCTCCACGGCATCTCTAAAATGGTACTTTTGGCACAGTTCCCTAGGGAAAAAAAAAAAAAAAAATTGCCTCTACATCATCTGTGTATTTTTTTAAGAAAGCTGTACAATGAAGTCCAACAGAGCTTCACCCGCAGGATGTCGTGCTTCACATGCAATTAATTAATAAGAGACATTAGCAGAAAGGAGCAGTTCAGCAAACGTGCCTTCGTGAGCCGTAGTACTTAGAAAATTCTAGTGCAGCTTCCAAGTTGACTGCCATGCAGCTCTCCCTTGTACCTCTCCAAATATGCGTGTAATGAAGCCAGCTGGATGCTCCTTTAGTTTTTTCCAGCCACCACGTCCAGAAACAGCAAGAAGTTCACAGGTTTTGCTTGGATAAATAGCTGTCACTGGAGATTCAAAAATCATCCTCTATGCTGTTAGCTCCCCTCTTTCTTCTGCCAGTAATGTTTAGCTATGCAGATGAATATAAATTTTTTGACAGGTATTGGAGGGGAGTTTGAGGAGCAGTTATAGTGTAAATTTCGCTAACAAATTTTGATAGTTCTCAATGGAGAAAAAACATTTTCACATTTAGGAATTAAAAAAGCAGGTAAAGGCAAATCTCTAGGGTTTACTAGCAGCTACTTTACCTAGAAAATACAGTGGTCTAATTTCAGCTCTTAAATTTCATTGGCATGGACATTTGGTTCTGTTTTGTTTTGTTTTGTTTTGTTTTGTTTTGTTTTTGGTTTGGTTTTGTTTGTGTTTTTGGTTTTGTTTTTGTTTTTAAGTAGTACATGACATGAATCCACACAACCTGTGCATTATGTCATAACAGTCTTTGAAATCTAAAAGTAAACACAGCCTTTGAAATTTAAAAGTACGTCCTAATATTGCTCAGCAGTGATCTGCTCCACACAGCTTGTATTGATAATGCATACGTAGTCCTTCAAACAGGTTCCCACACGTGTTTGAATGGCAAGATAGAAATCAGCAAAGCCCCTTCTCCATGACCCACACTTAATCCTAATCCTCTGTGGCATGACAGACATTACTGACCTAAAAGTTCTGATAAAACATAAATAAATCTAGCTTTGGCAAGCAAGCAAGCAGCTGTTGCAATTTACTGCGTTGAGCTATAAATCCTCATTAACTACTGCAGTGCACTGCTTAATTAGAAAACTCTACTTAATCAAGATGCTTCCCAAGGAATCGATTTACACCTAATGATACTTGTGGCAAGGACAGCTGCTTAATTGGGATGGTAATTTCATTTAATTGGGACACCTTCAGGTGACTTGGGTGGCAACCTGCACGCTCAGTGCACCCTCCTCGGGGCAGGTGGCAGTTGCCACCCTCTGCCCTCACTTACAGCTGCTTCACACCGAGCTCACCCGACTGCTTGCTGGTGGACACCGGCCACCTTCCCATCACTGTCAAGGAATTCCCATACGTCAGACTATTCAAAAACAGGGAGATGCCCAATATGGTAGTACCACAGGGAGTGGTACTCAGGTGCTCAGCTACTTCATCAGCCTATTTTTAATAAAAAATAAGCAGCCCCTACAATAGTGAAAGTTAGTGTCATGTCTTTGAAGTCTTAAAATGTGCAATTCCTTGTTGTCGATTAAAAAGCATAGTCTTAACTGGGACGATTGCTGAAACTAAATTAAACACATGCACTCCAAATCCACTAGCTGCGATTGAATAACCAGTATTCAACATTTAATACATAAGTAACAACATTAGCACATAGAACCTCCTAGGATGGAGGATGGTCTGCTGGCTTATTACGACGAGAGCTATGATTACAGAAAGCTTGTGTCTTCCGTTTTACATTAATTTTCTATTACAGTATGAAGCCTCTGGTACATTGTTTTCATAAGATGCAGCTTTAATAAGATAAAGAACATTCAGTGCCTTCAAGCAGGTTCAGATTTTCTGCCATTGTACCTGTATGAAATTACGGCATGCAACTTGAGATGCAGAAGTTTGCTTGCTGCTGGAAAGTAGTTGGTTGCTTGTCAATGCAGTTATCAAAGAATCACAGAATGGTTTGCATTGGAAGGGACCGTGATCATCTAGTCCAACCCTCTTGCCATGGGTAGGGACATCTTCCACTAGACCAGGTTGCTCAAAGCCCCATCCAACCCGATTTTGAACACTTCCAATGGTGGGGCATCCACAACTTCTCTGGGCAACCTGTTTTGAGTGTCTCACCACCCTCATAGTAAAGAATTTCTTCCTAATATCCAATCTAAATCTACCCTTTCTTAGTTTAAAACCATTACCCCTTGTCCTGTCCCCCCAGGCCTTGGTAAAAAGCTTCTCTGTCTTTCTTATAAGCCTGCTTTAAGCACTGAAAGGGCAAAATAAGGTCTCAGGGAGCTTTCTCTTCTCCAGGCTGAGCAATGCCAACTCTCACAGCTTCTCTCCATAGCTCCATCTCTCTGATCATTTTCATGGCCCTCTTCTGGACCCGCTCCAACAGATCCGTGCCTTTCTTGCACTGGAGACCCAGATCTGGGTGCAGTACTCCAGGTGGGATCTCAAGAGAGCAGAGTAGAGGAGGAGAATCACCTCCCCGGACATGCTTCGCTTTAAACAGCCCAGGATGATTGTAGAGACCAACCTCTGAATTCCAGACAGCAGAGATTATGACTAACGCTGAATTAATCTGTCTTAGCTTGTACTTGCAATTAAACTGTGTTCAGCTACTCCCCCCTCAACAAAGCTCTTTTTTTTTTTTTTTTTTTTAAATTGGAAATAAGGATCAAATAAAGGAAAGGAGGAAGGAGGCAGATGCATATTATCATCATCGATCTAATACCATGGAAGCAGAGAACACCCAACATCAGATGGATATAATGTGAGCTGCCCAAATGTTAGAAAAATATACCCTTACTGATCGCTTTTGAGAAAAGGCTGTGATTTTTAGAACATACACACCACCTACGATAGCAGTGCCACCACAGCTTCCTTAATTGGTCTTACTGAAAACTTCCTGTAAACCAGTGACTGATCTTTACAGACAGCTTTAGCAGATCCTTCCCAACTACCTCTTTGTTTTTATTCATATACCGGGGGATCAAGGCCACAGCTAAAAATAACACTGCCTTGCTTTCAAAAGTGAGACAGGAACAGGCCCTTAGAAATTAGCAGGAGAGGAAGCAACTTAAGAATATGCACTAAATACATATCATATGAGACTGAGCCTGTACTCCAGCACTTTAGAAAGCTATCCTGAAGATTTTGCTATACTTGAGAAAAAACAACCTGTCAAGGATTTTAACTTTTTGTTCCAGAAAAAAGGGATTTATAAAATCTTGCTGAGGGAGAAAATCTTATCTTCTGCTCCACTATCATTACCTTTATTCCCTCAAAAAACACCTTGCAAAACCTGCCGCCGCAAGAAACCTAAAGCCTATTTTTCAAGCTCAACACCAGCAATAGCTTATTACAACACCTGCAATGACGATAATGAAAGCTGTTCCATAAAACCCTGCGGCAATTACAGCTGTGTACACTCTGCTCATAATACAGGTTTTAAAAGGAGATTAATCATGCTCTGATCCTCAAACTAGACTGGTAACTCACGATGACGTCACACAATGATTCACACTTCAGATGACTCACACAGCCAGGATAATTATCTAGCAGGTCTTCTGCAAGTCTCCTGTTCAATAAGTGAGCCCATTAAGGGATTGAGGACATCCATTGTATGAATGAAAAAGGAAGTGTGGAGAAACAAGAAAATCAGTACTATGAATCAGGTAGTATTAGATGCCTACCCTAACTAATTTGCATATTTAATTTGAGACACAGGTTTTCTCTTAGCTGTGACCATGTTTTATTAAAGTAAATACCCTGCAGTTTTACGATACAAGTTAAATTCCTCTTTAAATGTTTTAGCTTGACGTTGTACATGTATGTAAATCATTAGTCTTTAAAAAAAAACCCTTGTGACATACCAAAATATTTTTCCACCTTCCATACAAAATAGCACTTTTCCTCTGCTGGTAGAAGACATTAAAATTTTTACTGTAGTAAGTGGTCTGTGTAACTTTTACAGAAGTTGTATACAAAAAACTTAAAGGTGTGCAAAAATTCCAAAGTACACTCCAACTAATGCTCTGCAAATACTTTATTACACAAATTACATTCAGCTTCTGAAAATAGTGTTCTAACAGTGATACCATCTAAAAATAAGACATCCCAGAAACACATCAAGTTAGGAAGAAGAAAAAAAATTAAATAGAGACTTTTTTCTTTCCTTCAATGCAATATAATGTTAGTGATTTTAAAAAAATAGAAGAAGATTTAGCAGCTTCATTTTCTTGTGGCACTGTATTTTCTCTGTACTGCAACAGGTTAAGGACATTGAAGAGGAAAGGCACAAAACAGAAATTGGCAAATGAATAGTTATGGGAAAAATATTTTGATGAAGCAGATAGTAAGACTTATTTACAAGATCCCCAAGTTGATGAGAAAACGATGAGTTGATCCCCAAGAGATGAGAAAATACTACTGCTTTAAATCAGTGCTGCAATTTGAAGACTGTTTGCTTTATTAAGATGTTCACATAAAAAACAACGGCACTGATATGGAACTTCCGTACACTCCTCCACTTAAAAAACAGAAGTAAAACCAAACAAAAATTAAAGGAACCAGTGTACAGCCCCACAAAGACTAGTACAGTTTACAATTAAATACACAAAATCTTAAACGTGCTTAAGGGAAAAGGAATCTGACATTCTGGGTTGAATCATATAATGGAGAACTCAAAGGCTGGTTTCAGGACGATGAAGGTGCTGGTGGGGGTGGAGGCGCTGAACACTCTTCCTCTGAATCTGTGCCATCATCTTCATCTTTTTCTTGATCACTTCCTTCAGTGCTCAGTCGGTCAAACCCTTTTCGGCTGTAGCCTTTGTGACTCGCAAAGAAGTTCCCGAGGTTAAGGCCACCACCGCCTTTCCCTGTGGAAAGGAAAGGCTTGTCATAAGGTTTGCTTTGCTGTACCCAGGGGAAATAAAAATCTATCTACCCATTCAACAGTATAGTGGAGATGATGTTAAGTGTCCTTCCAGAAACTGTTTGTAAAGAGCCACAAAAGCCAAGTACAGAGATTCTGAAGGAGGACGGAAATTATTCCTTGAAAGTAGAAGTTTCAAACTATTTTTTTCAGCATCCGTTGTTTCATTAGGTCTTTAAGCAGGCTATTTGTGCTCCCACCAGTTTGCCCTTAGTCTCCAAGTGCTTCACTTTATTCACCAGATCCACAGATAACTCATTATAACAGCTACTGCTCTCCCACTGGTAGTGACACATCGTCTGCAGTGGGCAGATAATGATGGATGAAAGGTGTCGTAAAAGATATTTCCACAAAACATGTGAGGTTTGATCCCAATCCTTCCTCTGAGAAAGTTCCATCAAATCTGTTATTCAACTAGAATTGTGTACAGAAAAAAACCCTTCAGTTACTGTTCTTGAAAGATCTTCAATGACTTAGACTTACCTCTAAGTCTGCCTAAAATTCTGCCTGAACTTGAATCAAGTTTGTGTTCCCCATCAGCTGAAAAATAAAGTAGATTTCAAAAATAAGCTAAAATAATAATATTCTATGATTAAATAATTGTCTGTATTTTCTGATACAAGGCACAGACATTCAACAAATTGATCAGCAGCTCTATCAAGCCAAACTGATACTTTTCAGCTTCTTGATTAAGGTAAAATTATAGTTACTAACAAAATTATCATACCATGGATGTTCAGTTTATGTCAATTCAGCCATTAAGAAGATGCACGTTAGGTTATTTCTGATAATTTCATTCCCTCAATTGTTCACTTATGTTACTGTGAAGAGTTTACAGGAAGGACAAGAACCTTGTCATTTATAATGTGCACAACTACGTTCCAGCACACTGCAAAATACAGCTTGACATTTGAAACGGTAGTTTCCCTTCAGAGAAGATTGGCTTTCTAGAAGACATTGATCTGTAAATTTCTTCAGCTATTTTGGAGGAACTTTCTCTCCCCCCTCACAAACTATATCCTCCTCCCTGGTAACTCTTTACATCCTTCACCTGAAGAAAAATTAAATGCCATAACCAAACTGTGTCTTCCTATATACTACTCAGTTTCCATAAATCTGCGCAAGAAATTTATTTTTTCAATGTAACTGTATCATGCTCGTTGCCACAGTAAATTCAAGCACTGCTTGAATCCAAATGGAATGCAAAGATGCTGTTATAGATCATTTCCATTAACGGCAGTACTGCAGTAGTCTAGAAGGTTAGCACATTTGATGTGCTAAACATGGTTGAACACAAAGAGTCAGGAAGATGCACACTGAAATCTTCAAATAGAATACATCAAATTCAGTTGCACAGCAATATTACATCACTGAATTACCTACTCTGTCATAGTGGCAGAACTGTGTTATTTGTTTATTGCATGTACATTTTCTTCTCTTGATGAGAATAGCTCAATAAAACTATTTATGCGATACAAAATAACAAGTGTAATGATCAAAATCCTACTGCAATCTACCGGTTTCTCAAAAATAATATTATATAGTATGAATTAAGAACAAATTTACATAGCGTAAGTACCAATTAAAGCTCTCACAGCAATGAATGGAGGTGCATTATGGAAACATGCCTGACTCACAAAATGCACAAGGTAGTAGTGAACAATAATATATAAGCTCTTGTAAATGTTTTCTGTTTGCATTTTACTTACAGGTTTATGATACCCGTAGAGTCTTTTGTTTTCAACAGTTTAAAGATCTCAAACTGAAAGTCAAACTATGCTCAGAGTATTAAAATTTATGTATTCTAGACAGTAAAATGAATATATTCTAGTAATTTCTGACATAACAATTTTCGGCTTGACACCAATTAAAGTTTTAGATGCGTGTTCTGAAAAGGTGGTGGCTTGAGATGTAATATTAAAGGCACAGGGGGATGCAGTTGCTGTGTGCACGCCGATTCTTAGTTTGCATGCAGCATTGCAGTAACTGTTCAGAAGGGTAAAGGGACATTACGCCTCTCTCTTTATACCCTCATCCCTCAGTGTTCAGTGATGTTTTGAACTGGAATAGTAAAAGCCTGTTCCCTAGAGTTACTTATGGTTACCTCCATAGACAGTTGTCTTCCTCCACCGAATAAATACTAAAATTGCCAGCAGGACAACAACAGGGATAATTAGCAGAGTTGTAACAAGAACAAAGGAAACTCCGGTGCTGGTCTGTTGGACCAAATGTTGTTTTTCCTGCTTCTTTAGAGGGTCTGTTGATTCTGGGTTGTTTTTCAATCTGGCTTCTACAATTGTTTCTGATTCTTTAAAAAGAAGACAATTTCAGTATGTAATCCATACGCATCAAGCAACACAGAACAAGGCATTACAGAAAAGAACAAGCTGGAATACCTGCAGTGTTGAGCAACAAGGAAACAAAAGACAAACACTTATGGAGATATTTTTAGCTCTGGCTGATGTTATCCCAAACGCAAGGCAGAAGGAGTCTGAATGATATCACTGGCTAGCAAAGATGCCCTCCCTGTTTCTCAAATGGGGAAAGGAGAGGTGTCAGGGAGAGTTTTGAATTAAAAAAGTATCTATCATTTAAAATACAGGGAAATCCCCAAAAGATCTATTTTTGCAAATAGGCCCGTGATGTGGTATCAATTAAATAACTCCTTTTGATATATATAGATCAAGTATATGCTGTATTATCATAAAGGAGAAGGAAAGCATTTAAAGTTCTTTTTAATAAACTTTTGCCAAAGGGTTAAATTTTCAGAACTGCTACATCCCTTGAAAGAACTTTGTCTCTGTAAACCCGGAGAGCTTTTGAAAACTCCATCCAGTCATTCCTGACTAACTCATTACCTATCCACCTACAAGAAGAAACCCAATCTCATTAAAATCCTCTATGCTGTTTTGTGAGTGCATAAAGGATCACACGCTTTGTGCTTTTAACGAGTAAAACCATCTAGCCATATATTTTAAAGCCTGACTTCACTGCACGTCTTAAGCAGCAGCCGCATCAGAAACACACTCTGAATCAACTGTTTTGATACTGTATCAAACTTAAAATTACTTTCTATTCTGAAAGAAGAGCAAATGCTTCAGTTTACACTATACAGTAATACAGTAACAATGATATCACTGTTATCACTAACACAACCACAGCAATTGTAACATGCTGTCTGTTCAAGTACTAGTTATAGCCCACAGCAATTTTCCTCCACCATCTTGCCCATCTCTGGGGAAAGCGACAGTTCTCCACTTATTTTCCCCCACTTCACTGCAGTGCAAGCGACCCTAACAGTCTGTCACCCGGAGCCTGTGAAAGTGCACGCCACTCCTGTCCGTTTATTAAGCAGAGGAGGACACAAAGTCCATTGGCTATCTGTTTTCTTCAAGTGGAGTTGAAAGATGTTAATGTCAGTCTGTGTACCCTAAGCAGTTTTCGAGGCTGTTCCTTAAAAATTGTTTCTTACCCTGGTGACACCTATTGCATTTTTCTCTGTAACATTGGAAGTGTCAGCTAGCATGCTATCTTCCTAAAGAAAGCCAAAATGCATTAATATATCCCTGTATTTGCTGTACTGTGGATGCTGCAACGTCAACACTTCCCTTCTGAGTGCTTCAGGAGGGCTGACGTACCAACAAAGATAAAACAGAAGGATAACAGTTTTGGCAATAAGGATTTAATTGATTTATGATGTCAGCTCCTTTATTCTACATGCTTGCCATTGGCAGTTGGGATCTTTTGGTATTTTCCTCTGTATGCATACACACGGCTAAAGCAAATCCCACAAGCTCTGAACTCAGCCAAAGAAAAACAGTTAAGAACTTTTGAACACCTTATAAAGGCCACTCCATAGCCTGGTACTGTTTTTCTGAAAGGGAAATGAACTTTTCCTTTTCAACTTAAAAGACCTATGTAACAGAATACAAATGGTTCAAATTACTTTTCATCTTCATGAATTGCTATTTACCCCTTTCAATCTCCTCTACATGCATTTCTTTATCTCTACATGTTTTTATTTTCTTTTTGTTTTCTTTTTTTTTCATTTTCATGCAGATGAATTGGAAAAAAAAAAAAGAAAGCAGTAAACCTAGGGAAATAAATCTAAATAGATTTTTTTTTTTTTTTCCATATGGTGTGACTGGCAAGTCTGTGTACTGAAAGACTATGCAGAAAGATAAATCAATTACCATTTCAAATAACTCTTTTTTAGTGGTTGAGGGTTGTGGACCAAGGGAAGGGTGCTGGGGACTAACTGTCACTGTTATAATTCAGAGCTATTTCTGCATCTAAGGGAGCTGACACAGATACCAATCTGGACAATACCAGATGGTGGTACGGCATTAATCCACTAGTTAAATTTTTATCTTAGTGTCTGTGAAGCACTTGTCATCACTGAAAATGAAATGTTTAGATTGGCTGTAAAATAGCATCTACTAGGTAACACTGTTACAAGCTGCTTTCTAGTGCTTCCTATGCCAGCTCATTTTATCTGTATGAAAGGATGGTGAAAAATAAAACAGTTGAACTAGTTAGCATTTTTCCCTCCAACATGGCAGAAGCAGTCCTAGTCTATGTGAAAATACTGGTTCCTTCATTTCCATTATGAATCAGACTAACCTTTTATTTCCTGTACCTCAATACCAGCCTTTTTAACTGACCGATGTTCCATTTCTGTAAAACAAAATTATTCTTCAGGACAACTGACATTTCAGAAAGACGCTCAGTGACATTTTCCTGATAGCTTTCTCAAATGTACAGTACAATCCTACAGTAAACAATCCCATCAGCTTCTGAAGTTCACCAAGGAGAGTCAATATAAAGCATTCTATAGCTCACAAGGCCATGGAAAAAAGAAAGAGCTTGATTCATGAAAGGTGTTTGCAATAGTTAACAGAGAGATTTTATGGGCATGCATAAAGGTTCAGGGAGTCCCACAAAAATAAAACTGTTCGTTATAATAAAAATCATGATGGATTAAAGGCTGGAGGCTGGGCTGAATCAGTGCTCCTCAGCTACTGCAGTTTCATACTGCAGCAAAAGCTAAAAAGAAGATGATATACAATGAATTTCCTCATCTAACCTGTATGTGATGAATAATTCCATTATTTTTTTGTTCTCATGTTTCTTTGAATAAAAGGCTAGAATTGTTCTTGTTCAGGTTACTATATGCAGAAAAAGCCACATCCAGTCAGATTTACAACTTATCTGGTCCAGTTTCCTGTTATTAAGAGCAGCTGATACCAGATGCCCCAAAGGAAAACCCATGAATTATAAACAGACAAATATGGAATAACTAGCTTAGTCAGGAGTTCATTTATAACAGCAGACTCTTACTGGTTGACTAACACCCTGAAGCCTGAGGCTTTATCTCTCTCATACATTTTTTATCCAATATAATGTAACAGTGGATTATATTTTTATTCCTGTAAAATGTCTAATCTCTCTCTGAATCCTGCTAAATTGATGTCTGACTAATCAGGTCGCTCTCCCCGAAGTCAGGCTGCTTGCCTTGGGGGTTACTAGATTAAAACTGGGAAGTGCTTCCACTTCATGGAAATAGGACTTCAAATTATACTAGATTCGTTTTCTAATGATAAATACTCCCAATGAAATGAATATAAATTTTAAGTTGACCTGTGTTTTTACTTCAGCCTCTGGGAGTCTCCTATATGATAACCTCAAAGGAAGCAGTTGACTTCTCAGAAAGTGATACATTAAAATTAGTAAAATGCTAAAGAGTTATGCTTTTGTTTAAGCAGGTACTGACATGACAAGGGACAGATCTACCATGAGGCAAATGCATTTTGATTCCTCCTGCAACAAATGAAGTCAGGCGCTCAGGACTCTCCTCTGACAGAGCATGCAGCAATGCTGAAGAATGGTCTTTTAACAAAAACTGAGCAGTAGCACACAACTTCTGCAGGCAGAGCTTGTAGTGTACTTAAATCATGGTCACTAAGCCACCAGGCTCTTGGCTAGTGATATCAGATAACTGGCCCTGATCTGAAGACATAAAATGTGAAGTTGTGACATTAAAATCAAAAAACATACTCTCTGTGGATGCAAACTTCCACACTGCTCTGGCATGAACATCTCCAACGAATACTGTTTTATCTTCCGAAGCAACAACATCATGTGGCATCTCAAAGCTCTGTGAAGATAAGCAGACACAGATTACTCTTAAGTGTCTACACATTCACGAGGTCTCCTTAACCCTGAACTTGAGACTGGTCATATTCAGTCCTTAGACTGGAAAACAGAGCAGGTGCTGGTGTGAAGGCCTAATGTGAGTGAAGGGAGAGAAATTCCATCTCTGTCATATGTTTGCCTTCTCCAGGGATAACAACATGGAGATGATTCTTATGTATTCATGCTAAACAATTTTTATATTTATAATATTTTTATTCACATTCTTGCTTTCAATTTTATCCTGTAAGATATGTATTAAAAAAATCAGGGATCTTGTTTTCAAGCCCACATATTTAGTTTTTGTCACAGCTTGTATGCAACACAGCTATTTTCTATACTCGGAAAAAATAACTCGCTCTATATTATTTAAACCTGGACTGCAAATAACAGATTTCCAGAAATGGGAATCTTAACATTCATTCTTTAGTCTAAGTCAATCTATGGAAACTTTTTAAAATAAACATAATTTTTATGTGTAATACTGTATGAATGACATTTAGCCTTAACTTCCACACTAATCTTCTCTAAAGAAGGGATGTAACCATACAGTTGAATATTATTTCTGCTTAGGAGCATACTCTAATTTTTGACAAATTACTAGCATCTAAATATACAAATATTTAAAATTGTTCATTCTTCTCTTAAATTAGCTTTTAAGAACTGTCTGACTGCAGTGAAGTAGGCTTGTCCTGACTGAAGGTATTATCTGTAGGAATCATCTTGAGGGTAGTATAATTTTCAAACGTGTACCACCTGTAGAAACTAAGACCCAAAATTCTCGTGTCTTTATTAAGCTATTATTATAAAGAATTCCGTTTTAAGACCTTACATTAGAAACCATCTTATTCCCTGTAATAGTCTTAGGAAAGTTGGAGAAGTAGGATGTTGCCAACATTCTCAAACATGTAATGATATGCACCAGATGCTCTGTGCAATACTCTACCTTTCTAAGCGGAATGAAAGTATCAAGTATTTCTCCAGTAGAGAAGTTCATCACAAATCCTTGCACTGGTTCTGCCTGCCCAGGATAAGGCTTTCCATTAACTGCAAAGAGGAGACCACCTGCAACAACATTAGGTTTGCTTTAATAACCCCCACATAGCAAACTACAGGGAAGATGAATCGTAATAGTATAGATGAAAAGAGGCTGTTTGAGAGCAAGAGAGTGACAGACAGAAAAGTAACTCAATAGGAAACTGAATCACAAGAGGAAAGTTAAGTAAGGTATAACAGGTGGAAGTTTGGCATTTAAAAGATGAACACACATTCATTACAGATTGGTTAATTGTAAATAGAATATGAAAGCATTAAAAAAACAATCTGAAGAATGCTTTGCTAAGGATGCTTGATCTGATAACGAAAAGTTCTTTAAATACATCAAAAGCAGAAAGTCAGCTAGGAAATCCATGGTACCACAAGAGGAGAAGGTGTGAAAGGGGGACTCCAGGACGAGGGGCCTGTGGCACAGAAGCTCACTTCTTCTCAGTTTTTTCTGTTGAATAAGCTGGGGAGATTCTGACACTCAATTTTTTTCATAGCAAAGAGGTCAGAGGAGCCAGCTTAACTGGAAGGAGATACACAAAAGGTGTTAGACAAGTTGGAGCGTAATAATTTACTAGGTTTGGATGGCATTCACTCAAGTTCAGAAGGAAGTAAAATGTGAAATTACAGACCTCAGGCCAAGCTGAGTGACCTAGCACTGCAAACAGCCACTCCTCCAGAATACTAGCAAACTGCCAAAGTAACGCCCATCTACAAGAACGGCTCAAAAGAGTGCCTGTGACCTACACGTCAACAATTCCGGCATCCCTCCCCAGTAAGATGGTAGAATCCATAATGAAGAATACATCATGGGTAAGGGCGGTGTGTTGGAAACAAGATGGTATGGCTTCTCTAAGGGGAAATTGTGCCACACCTTGGAATGGGAAGAAAGAGCACACATGTAAATGAGATTCTGCAGACATACTTGGAGTTTTAGAGAACCTTTGACAACGTTGCGCATCAGAGGTTGTTACAGAATGTGAGTTGTCCCAGGGTTGAATGAAAGATCCATTAATAAACAGGAAGTAAAGAGCAGATCTTAAGAGCAGAGCATATAATTTTTCAGGACAGACAAGCCTGAGTGGTGTGATCCTGTAGGGATCAGAGCCAGAAACAATTTCATTCAGTAGTCTTCATCAGTGACCTGAAAAATGGGGTGAACAGTGACATCTCCCAGTCTGAGGAAGGTACTAAGATCTGCAGAGTTGTCAAAACCTTGATGATATGGAGAAAGACCGGAAAGACTTTTTATAAGGTTAAGTGAGTTGTCAAACAGATGGCATAAGAGTTTCAGCAAGGACAAATGTCGAGTGATGCTTCTGCAAAAAAAATAATATAGATCACGCCTGCATGACGTTTAGCTTAGAACTAGCAGCTACAACCCAGGAGAGACACCTCCAAACCACCACTGAAAGGTCTCTGAAATCTTTGGCTCCACATACAGTGACAGCCAAAATGTCAAGAGAATGTTTGGCATCATCAGGAAGAGAATTAGGAATGGAGAGGAGAGTTCTGTCGCTATGCAAAAACTTAGCATGCCCACATCTTGCGTACTGAGTGCTCTTTTACTCTCTGCATCTCAAGAAGGTCCTAATGAAATTAAAGATGCTAGAGGAGAAAGGCAACTACAATAGTCAAGGGATCAACGCAATCAAGTGGCTTACAGTGAGAGACTAAGGTGTCTGGGGATCTTTGGTTTGGAGAGGAGAAGGCTAAGAGGCAGCAGATACGGGGAGTGTGGAACTGTTATTCACCAACTCCCAAAGTACTAGGACCGAGAAGCACTCAATGAAACTAGGTCACTTTTTTAAATTAAAAGAATAAAGTGTGTAGAGAACATCTGGAGCCCGTAACTGCAGGAGGTCAAGGAGGCAGACACTACAAAACAGTTCAAAATGGGATTAGGAAAACTCATGGGCAGTAGGTCTATAGAAAGATATTATGAAGAAGAGGTCAGGAGCTCTTAACACCCGTAAATAAAGTGCTTGTTGTATGCATGGGGAGTAGGAGAGGAATGGACAAGAAAATGCAGCTAGGCTTACGCATTCTCCTTAGAATGCCTCTCTTGCTGCCACTGTCAGAGACAGAGCTACAGGTATCAAGTATCTCATTCAGTACAGCGTTTCTTATGGTCTTGGCAGATGCAAAAGAGATAACCCTGATATGAAATTTTATATCAACTGCAGAGTCAGGAGCCTGACATGCCCAAATTCCTCATCCATTTCTTGACATTTACATGGCCTTCAGTATCGGTATTAAAAATCTAACCCCAAAACTTAACGCAGTAATTGTTGACCATATTATGATATTAAAAACTACAACTTTTTCAAACTGTTTTCTTTTAGGTTTTGGTTTTGTTTTTTTTTTTTTTTTTTTTTATGAAACCCAAAACTTTTCTTCATAGTTTGGAACATCTTTATTTTGCTTTCATCAATGGAGCTTGAAATTACTATCTTAAAACATTATTATTAACTGATTATTGACTGTGCAGTCACTAGGAAGCAAACAAGATCATCTACCTGTTGACATCACATTTAGGGAGTCTAATCAGTCATTTCTCAGAAGCAGAGACTATATGCAAACTTTCCTCATCCCATAAGCAGGAAAACAGGATAGTTCTAACATTTCCCTTTACATCAGCTCTACTTTGAAAGAGAATATATAGCTGGTCTAAGATAACATGATGGCACTCTTCACAAAATAACACTGTGTACTGCGGCATACTGGCATAAAGCAACTACTTGAAATCTGAAGTACAGGAAAAAAGATTACCTGGAACATATGAAACTGCAAACAACTCTCTTCCAAACGATTTGTGCTTGATCTCTCTTATGAACTCCCCAGTCTCTAACCTGAAGCACTGAATTCGGCCGTTTTCCCTGTCTGCAACACACAGCTGACTGAAGTCGGGGATAAGGGCTAAGCTGTGAGGGATATGAAACTGTCCGGGTCTGGCTCTGCCTAAAGACGTCTCTGCAATACAAAATAATCCAAGTTTGTGTTAAAGTATGCACTGAAACTCATCAGTTTTGCTTAGAAACGGCAATATGTCACATAACGCAATACAACATTGGGAAAATAATAAAGTCGGCTTGCTTTCTGCTCCTAGCAGTTTTACTCATTTAGGTAGTCTGTGGTAGTCTTTTGTGCTGTCTTTGTAAATCCTAAATTTATGGCTTCACTATTTCCTGAAATACTTGGCATAGCTTAAAGCCTGATACATACATCTGAGTCAGGCAGAAATGTAATTAGTCATAAGACTTAAAATAGATGGGATCAGGGCATAAATCTTGCAAAAATGGTAAAGGCTTATGCTATTTCATCAAATGTTTAGGAAAAAAGTAAGTTTTTTGTGAAAGTCAGAACATTTTCCTGGTAAGGCAGCACATGCTAATACTCGTACTGAAAGCACGCTAACAAATTCCCATTTTTTATCTTTAGTGAATAATGTAACTACTATAAGTAGCTGAATGAATAGAAGAGAGAAAATTGGAATGCAATGACAAGGCTGGAATTCAGCTAGGGTCTGGAAGGTATTTCAGTAATTGAAATTCATAAATAAAAGTAATAGTAACATCAGCAATCTCATGGTTCACAGTGCGTTCATGATAACAGCAGTATGGGTAAAGTACCAAGAGCTCTGATCTGTACCTTCTCCCCACTGCATCACGTACAATCCATTTGGAGAGAACTGAATGATTCGACTGTTACAGTAGCCATCAGAGACATAAATGCTGCCAGTGGTCGGATCCACGGCCACATCAGTTGGTTGACAGAAATGATTTTCGTCACTGCCTGGTTGCAAAGCCACTCCTAATACCAGTAATGGTTCTTTGTCATCTGCTCCCAGTTTGAAAACCTTTTTTTCAGTCAATGGGAAAAGAAAAGAGGTTTCAGTTATGGAAGGTGAAATGTAAGAGGGATGACTGCTTATGGAAAAATATCTATTGCTGTGCATAAAATGCATTTATATACCAAACATAATCTTAATATATTGACTATGACATCTATTACCAGTTTTTCAGTACTGTCGATTCTAGGAAATTTCACGTAAAGTACAAATTTCCTGTGATTACAGCAAACGAATTACTTTCACATTCTGGATTTAAGTAGCTAGGAGAATTGATAAGCAAAGATGTAGCAGAAAAATCTATTCTTTAAAAAAAAATAATAATTCTTTTAAAACAGATACTTTTATTTCTGAATACTATGTACGTGTAGCTAATTACTCAACACAACCATATTCCATGAAGGCCACAGGGGTCAATTTCTGTAGGCATATTCTTAATGTTTATCTTAACAGGCCTAGATAAATAATTTATGTCAAGTCTCTAGGAAAACAAAAACATTTTTTCACAAAATATTAAGATCCTGGTATTAAAGCTTCAAAAACATACCTGATGGAGAGCTACATCAGTGACCCAGTAGTTACCATTTTTATCTATACTCAAACCATGTGGTAAATAAAATCTGCAAGCACAAATATAGAAGAATCAAGTTAAAAACATCTTTCAGGAAGAACAATGTGATGATTTCACTTTTTATCTACAGATCCACAAATACTGCACATACGAACTATTTGTAGTATTTAATGAAAAAGATAGCTTTACAGAACAGAATTTTCTTGACAAGAGTGTCTCGGCTTTGAAATTCAGTTTCTCTCTGGTATTTCACACACGCTGATATTTGGTATCTTTAAGGACAATATACAATACTTACGAGCTCTGCATTTATGTTAATCCGGCTGATAGATGAAATTGTATGAATTGCTAGAAAGCAGAGGTGGTAAAGAAGGCAAACTACTTTCATTAGTTGTTGGTTTTTTAATTATTATTTATTTATTAATTTAAATAAACTCAGAGGCTGCAATCATACAGTGTAATATAAAGCATGTGAAAATGTGTTTGGGGAGTAAAATACACAGAAGTGTTAGTTCTATTAATAAAGGCAAAAATAACTTACAGACTTTTGCCCATGGAATGAAGCAGTTTTGCATTACTTGGATCCAGGACAAGAATTGTGTTCTGTTCAATTGGTCCAAGTCCTCTTTGCTGATAAACAAATTTGCTGTCAAAGGAACTACACAAAAATAGCAGAATAGAAAGCCAGCGTTAGAAGGTTCTGTTGATGAACAATGCGCGCACCTTAAAGCCAAGTTTTGCAGTTTAATTGCAGTATGGGGTTATTGGCTTCTTTTTTTTCTATAAACAAGCCTTATTACATTACTGTATGATCATAAGAGTTACAGTGTTGGATGTCTGCATTTCCTACTGAGGTTATGACTTCCAAACTAAAGGACCACCAAATCAACACAGCAACAATTAAGATAAACCTAAAGCAAGCAAGCAAAAAAAAGGCCTCCTTTCCCCCCCCCCCCCCTTCTTTGCTGTCGCAAATCAGAAATCGGAAATTAAACAATGTAGCTTAAGTAAAAATACAGCTAATCACCAGGGCATAGTTGCCAGTGAAAACAGGTATAGTTTGTACTGTATAAGGCAGTGTGTGTGTTTGTGTGTCATCTTCTTTCTTTTTTTCAAACACAGTTCAATATTTTGCTAGAGCTTACTACTGGAAAATTGAGGTCTTAAGGTTCTTACCCTTTTCAGAGTGTACTTGCAGGAGACTATAGGATATGATGTGTATTTCCCCTACCCTCACAACTCCACTCATTTTTCAGGGTACATGGTATATATTATAAACAACATTTAAACATGTCACTATTTCAGACATTAAGAACCATTTACTAGGCATAGAATTATCACACACTTAACAAAGAATAAAAAATATAGTACCCCTACGGAGAAGTTGGCTATTACTCTAACCTGTGGAAATATACATTCAGCATTTAGTGAAGGTAAGTAGAGTGTAAAATATTTTGAACAAAATTTAAATCTAAATGTTAGAAAGTGGTATTTGACTGTGGATGAAAAATGTGCAAATACAAGACATACTCCCCCCTCCCACCTTGTATTTTTAAATCCATTTGTTAATCCCATGAGAAATCCAGCTATGATTGATGCAACTTTGTAAACAGGAAGATACTCTGTAGTCACGGAGAAGGCTATTAAAACTTTACATTGTACAGTCCTAGCAGCCTCACCTCTCTATAACATCAAATATTTATACGCCTAGAATTTTCAATGTGGAAAAGCATTGCTGGCCACATATATAACTAGAAAAATCTATGACAGGATGTGTTTAAGTTTCTGCATAGGCTATGATTAAAAAATAATGTTTAGATATTGCCATTATGCATGTTAACTATCTGTGACTATCTACTTAATTTCTGATAGAAAGTCCTCTTCACAATGAACGGGTTAGCACAAGGTGATAGTTACTAAAACTCTCTACTGAGCCCTCCTAAGCACTCTGCCATGATGCTATAGGGATACAGAGTAAACAGTACTGGCACACAATGGCCTGCTGATGTGTATCTGGCTTGTTTGACTGCGGTTCAGCAGGTGTTCTTTTATTCTTTACCATTACTGACAGTAATCTTCTGTGACAAGTTCTCTTGGTTTTAAACAGTATTATTTAAAACAAGTCTAAAGCTCGTAAGGGACTTGCTTTAGGTATGGATGACCAACCACAACTGGAGAATCAACACTGGACAGACTGAACTAATGTTATTATTAACGTTATCATTAATCAGCACAGCTCATCACAGAAGAGAATCTTGGTGACAGCAGGCATTGTACGAAAAAGTCCATAGAAAACGAGATTGTACCCCTGGAGAACTGACTATCTAGACAACTTAAAAAAAATGATTTGCTTTCTGTATTATTATTTTGGATCTTAGTAACAGTGCTGTCTGGACTTTTAAGTTTTCCCTGCTAACAACTACCCAGCTTTTCTGGGAAATGAGTGTTTTCAGTGTAAATAAGAGATTCTATGGTATTTTATGCAAAGGAAGCCTAGTGAACTTTGAAATGAGTTTATGGGAGCGATCTTCCATGCATCTTCTCCCTGGCAAATTTCCTTTTCTAGGAGAAAGTCTGGCATGCTACAGAATCACAGCCACTCTTTCCTTCCCAGCGTTTAAGACCAATTTCCCAGGTAGCCAATGTTCCTTTGTTTCAACTGATAAATGAGGACATAAACAATGCTGACTACTGCTAGCTTAAAAGAAGCAAGACCAAAACCAACTGAACAAAATAATGAAACACCTTACTATTATATGTCATATTGCTCTGCAGCATGGTTTTCTAATAGGTTCTGCAGTTTGATAGTGAAGGGCAACTAAAATACGCTGCATGTGTCACTACATCTAATTTCAAACCTCAGCTATTTTTCTACTTCTCAGCTGGCCACTTCACACTAATACAAACAAAGTACTGCTAAATCTAATGTCCTTCTGGTGGGCTACATATTAAATTTAGACAGACCACCTGATCTCATAACCCCTGAAGCTCAATTCTTGATCAATATCCATCACCACTGTGGTACTATGCTCAGCCTAAATTAACCTGCCTGGCTTGTTAAGAATGCAGTTTACATTCTTTATTATGTCTTTTATAAATGGCATGAATAGTATACATTTTTCATCACAAAATGCAAAATAACTTCCAAGTGATTCATTGCTTAGCCAGCTGAATAGTTCTATTTTTTTTCATTCTGAACAGCACAGGCTGCATATAGCAAAGACTGTTCTGAAACTGAGGAGACTATGTGGTAGAAAAACCTGACTCATTTAATAGGATTTTTTTTTTTCTTTTAATCATGCACAGAAGGAATGCTACAACCACTGAAAAGCTGCTACGCTATCACAGGGCTTGTCATTGCATAACTGCTTTTGTGTTCTAAAGCAGACTGAAGTTGCCTTATAAAACAGCATAGACCGTTCATTCAGCTATATTTAGTTGAATGAGAATCCAGCTTTTATGACTGTATTAATAATGAATCGGGAACATTTGTGCATTGCCTAACAGCACAGATAATTTTTGTTTAATTTGTTTCCATACTATGCTGGTGAAGCACTGAAACAGAGAAAACAAATTCTGGGCTTTCAGGCTTGATTGATTCATCGTGTTTATGATTTGGTAAAGAATGTTATACTCAATTAACTGCATATTTGCAGCTAATGATAAACATTACCTGAAAAAGTCTGATAACTTCTTATCCCAACAGTCACGATAAACCGCATTCAAGTACTCTTTTTTTGTTGCTTTTCATTGAAAAATGAGAACACATATACTTCTTCCTTTTCAGCACAACCATGAACGGGTTCCCAGACCTTTCGTATGCCCATGACATACCCAAAGATAAAAAGGGAAGGCTGACTGGCTGAGCACAGTTCTGCGTGCCTCTTCTCTGTGCCACAAGATAGGCAAGAACATCTTAACCACAGGCATGTTTTCTAAACATATTGTTTTAAAGTCACAGTACTCTATATACAGGCCTATGAAAGTTTTAGCTTATGTGATTTAAGGGTTCCTACCAACACTAGCTTTCCTATCTATCGATTAACTGTGCAACATAAGAAGAAGAAAAAAAACCCACAACACAACTTTTGAACAAAACCCCCTCTGAAATTAATTAGGATTTCATGTGTAGTTATCTTTATGAAAGGCCCATAACCAGCTTCAATTAACAGCAGCTCATCTTATATCTTGGTTACGTATCTGGGACTGAATGCTTCTGATGATATTTATAAAGCCAGGCAGTTCCACTTTGTTCCAACTTCAATCCCAACATGATGGCAAATACTGCAAGCTCCCACACAGGACAGATTAACACTATTAATACTAAATATAGGATAAATTGTGTTTCTGGGAAGTCTGATAATCACAGGCTAGAAATACTCAGAATATGAACACGGGCTGCCATCAAGGACAGGGCTGAGTTAAGTGAACCTGTACTGTTACCTGGTACAGCTGGTAGGTATATGGACTTACAGACTCCAGACCACAGCCCCGACCTTCTTCTGCATCCACAAAATGAGATAGTTGAAGTTCAACCTGTCTCTTGACATGGTTGATTCATTACACTTACTTGCTATTTTACGGAACGTCAATGTTTTTTTGTTTTATTTAAAATCTGTAGGCTTTGCTTGCTCTCAAACTCCAGTTGTGTGCTCTGGGTTGTGTGTATACCTCACTTGCCAGACGCTCAAAAATAAACATTTCAGAAGTAAGAAATGAATATAACTGCCAGCCTATTTTCAAATATCTTTTCAATTCTTTCTTCAATGACACAAATAACAGCACTTATGTTTCATGTGTGGGAGGATGAAAAAACCCAAATCAATATCAGCTCTTACTTGAAGCTTGAGTAATACAAGTTTCAGCATACGTCATCCTTTCAAATTTTATAGTCTATATTTATATACACTTGAGCTGAAGAGATCATTGATATAATGCACAAGATGATTGCCTTATCTGCTGCATTATGTTATTTAGCTAAAAACCCTCAAAACTTACTTTCCTCCATAAAACAGTATTCTAAGTATAATTTTTTATTATAAGGTTGAGAAAGCTGTACCCTCTAACCCTCAGAAATTATGTTACCTTAAAATGAATTCAGCGGGAGTTGAAAAAAATCCCTACTGTTTAGCCTTATAGTTATATATAGAGAACAGATGCTTAGAAAGAAGATTAAAAAAGCACATTAAAAAAGGGTACTACATAATATTCTGTTACAGGCTAATACTATTTCCTCCCAGTGTTCTGTTGAAGTTTCATGGAATTTTTTCCAAAGTGTCCATCTATACAGTTAGACATACTATTTTATAGCTCAAAGACATAAGGACACTGTACAAATAAGGACACTGTCCTTTATTTGGAATGTTCTGTTCTTAAAATAATATAACTTTGAGTATATTACTTTACAAACACTAGAAAAATGGCCATTATAATGTTTGGACTTCTTTTTTTGTTTTGAGTGACATTAAACAGTAAATTTATCAAATGAGTAGAACAAAGCCTGTTTTGAGAGAGTGCCTTGTAATGATCCAATTTTGTTCAGTGGCCATAAACACACAAAAAATGAAGACAGATCAGAGCTAGCTTTGCATGTCTTAAACCCAGGTAATAGTAGTATACCATACTAAAATGTCATTCTCCCAGGCTGATTAGTCCTGCTTAAAAACATGGAGAAGCAAGGATAATTAATCTCAGTGAATATCATACTACCATGGTCATACAGCCGAAGGACCTAATGTACTATGTTCTTTTTCTTTGGAGACACATTCTTACGGTCTAAAGACCTAGTACCCCCATCATCTTGAACTGTCAGTCACCACTTCCATTCTGAGTCTCCCAAAGGCACTTTCAGCCAAAGAACTGAATTTTAAACAGAAGAGGAACAATCCGTCTTTTCTTTTCTTGAGCAGATATACAAACAGCACACACCAATTTGACCTTGTAACATGCCATTCGGCAGAGGGTCTACTTACTTTTCATCCCAAACATGATCACCTCTGTGGAAGATAACTAGGTTATTTTCAAGGTCCAGGGCCAACCCAGAAACTTGGCCTAGTCTGAGGTCTAACCCAGGCCACTCCACAGCCTCTTCTATGTGGAAATCTGACCAAAGAAACAAATAAACAAAGGACAGACATTCATGTAGCATACTTATTAAAAAAAAAGGTTAGGTAGCATTTGGTACAGATTGTTGGGAATTATATGGACATTTTCTTACATGCAGTATTTCCGTTAATGCATTGCAATTTAATTTCA
The DNA here is from genome assembly GCF_965231255.1 of Vanellus vanellus. Lineage (NCBI taxonomy): Eukaryota > Metazoa > Chordata > Aves > Charadriiformes > Charadriidae > Vanellus > Vanellus vanellus. Next base: position 28,917,375 of record NC_138908.1, read on the forward strand.
AGCATAGTTTTATTAAAGTAAAGCATGCACAAGCACTGGCATCCTGCTATGTATAGGATGACAGAAACTTCAAAACAGCTTTTGACTCCGGTATTTTCTCCATCCTATAAGGATACAGGTACACAGACTCTGGAATTTTTAGGAGCTCTGTGAATACTTTCTACATGGGAAGATTAGAGAAATACACAACTATCCAAAATCAGCAGGCAAATTTAAATATTAAAATATCAATGCTTTATTAAAAAATGCACAACAAAGACTACAAATCACTAAACCACCTACATATCAGAAGTGGTTGAATCATGACTTTTTTTTCCAAAAAGCTTTTAACACTAAGAAAAAAAATACATGGAAGGAAGAAAAACAGCAACGAGAAGCAAATAAAAGAGTCATTCTGTGAAGTTTGCCTACAACATTTCTTACAGCCAACATATGTGTTAGTTCTGGATACTGTTCATATCCTAATCTAAATATTATAGGCATAAATAGCAAACAGATGTCTAAATCTAAATCTGATGAAGGAGATGAAGAAGGGTATAATATCTGTCATTGTTTATGATATAACACAGTTTTTAAGAATAAATACTAGTTTTTGAATATCACAAATCTGATTTTCACACTTAATCAACAGCACAGGATTTAGCAAGTGAACCACTACTAAAAAGTCAGATACTTCTTGTGTTTCTCTTAAATCGTAAAACTTTCGTTCTCTTAAATCGTAAAAAATCCATTAAGGGAAATAAATCTATTTTCAACTTAAAGATTAAAATTAAATCTATAAAATAATATTTACTTCACTCCGTTTTATGTAAAAATAGACTTACACTGATTAAAGGTATGAACAGTCCAAAATTCAAAAAAGTTGCAGAGCGTTGGCTAGAAGGTTTAACTTCTCACAGACTGCTTAAATGCTATTTGGAAGAGGTTGGTCTGAGTTGCTCTGCCAGTATTAAAAGACAATTGAAAAACAGTCCCCAAAATATTCCTTTTACATGTTAGGAAATCCATCACTCCTTCCTGTCAGAAATTAATTTGCTCAGTATAATTCAGGTATTTCTAATCTGCAGTTTTTGTATGCAGGTAGGTACAGCCAAACTGAAGGTGAACAGAAAGCAGTTTCTTTGTAGCTGCATGAAACTGGAGCTGTTTCACTACTATTCAACATGTCTGATAGCATCATGCCGTACTTTGCAACTTTCAGTTCACCCTGAGTTCGTGTGTTTTGCTGTGATGCTGGACACTGTGATCACTGGGGTACCATCTATGCAGGTGAAACACACGTTCCCCCTCCCCACTCGCAAAGCGCCAGGGCATCAGTGCTTTGAAACAAGGCAGATCACAGACATTAACACACAGCACCCAAGGAGTTTTAAGAGGGTTCAGCTGGAAGTGATCTTCTAATGAAAGGAAAAACGAAAGGGGAAACAATGTCCAAAATGTTCAGGTCACCTGTGCAATCCAGGTGTTCTGATAAGCAAACCCCCCCCCCCCACCTTCCGTTTCACTTGGAAGAAATGTAGTCTGAGGAGTAACAGCAAGGATGGGGTGGAGGGAAAACCATTTTCTACAACCTACACAAGGGAAAGGTAAAAGTAGTGCTGAAAACCTACCACAGGCTAGAAGATATTTTACCTTTGTAGTTTTAGATACCATAGCTAGAGTAAGCGACAGAGAAACTCTTTAGGCTAACGCAAACCTCAGACAAACCTAAGGCAATCAGCAACTGCAGTGAACCCAAGACAGTAATCAAAAACTTCTAGAACAAGAAATTCTACTCTGTAGCAATTTTAGTGAACAAAAGTTCCAAGCTAAAAGAAAAGCCATTGAGAACAAAAATTATTCATATTCCTACTTGTGTACAGTTCCGTTGGTCACAGCAGGTGCAGTACCAGGTATATTCATTGACGTTAGAATTTTGAAAGAAATAAAAGGATGGACATCCTGTGTCTGCTTCCTCACTTGCTCATCCCGTATCAGTCTAAGTTAACTTGCCGAAAACTTGTGTATGTTTAATGTGACAGTGCCCCTTGGCCTCTGAGCCTTTTCAAAAAGGTTGGAGAAATTAAAAGGCTAAACATAGAAGGCCTAAATTTTGGCCTCTGTAAAATTCAGTCTCTCAAAAGGTATGTACTATAAAATACAAAATCTTTATACTTACACGTAAAGGACTAAAAGATTTCTGATAGATCAAAACAATAAAATGAATGTACAGTGTAATACAGTCTAATCACAAGAACAAGCCTCTACACAACCTTCAGATTTTCTCACACTTTTCAAAAATTGGTTTATTATTGCTACGTTTTCTTTTCCCTTTGCAAGCCTCATACTCAAAGTCCTTTGATACAGGTTTATCTTAAGGCAACTAGCTTTTTTACAAAAACTTACTTACTAAATTTAGATTTCATTTATCTAAGACTGATTATTAATTCCCTACAAAACTAAGTGGTCCATGGAATAGTTACACACAAAACCAAAGAAAATTACTTTTCCCCATTAAGAAAGACTTTTTTTAAAAAAACCTTATACAATCATGAGTTTTATTATCAATGAGATTTCTAAACTAAGTACCAGATCTTCTACCTCATAAATTAGAGTAATTCCTTTCATCAATAAACCTATAAAGAATTACATAGATTTAGAACATGCAAATCAGCCTCTAAGCTCTCTACAAGTAAAACAATAAAGCCTTATTTATTGGCAAAATTGCAATTTACTGTCCAGAAATCCCTGGAAGCTCTTGCTAGCTTTTAACATTACAAATTTTAGTCATATTGCATTTACTCCCTTGCCATCAGAGTAGTCATTTAAATCTTGACAAATGTAAGTAAGCACTCATAAAAGTTTTAAAAATTGGAAAATTACACTGTTTGCCTTAATTAGGAGGTATAATTGTATTGGTTGCAGTGATGTTAACAACCTGACTGATTAGTGATCAGTCTAACAAGATAACAACAGTGCAGGAATAGCAGTTGTATAAAGTTATAAACATAACATTTATAGCAATCTTACTTAACATTGTTCACTTGCTTTAGGCCAGTTACATGCTTAAAATTGGAATATATGCAAGACTAAAAATATTAAACTATTTTAATTCCCCTAATTTTTAAACAGTTAAATTAAATGAATTTAACATCAACCAGACTGTTGTCCTAAGAAATACTGAGAATTTTTTTAATTTAATACAGTAAAGAACTTTATGAAGGGTGCAAATTTTTTTATTAAATCAAGACAAGTTAGAGCACTTTATATTCCACTTCTTCCTCTGAAGAGGAAAATTCTGTTACGGAAGGTTCTGTTCTTCTAATATGTAAATAATTCCCAAAACAGAAACCAAATATGCGCTTAAAGATTTTATTGCTATAAAACTTCTTTTGCCAAAAGATGGCGCTGACAGCTCCTACAGTTCAGAATTTCTGTACTTAGCAGTATCACAAACACTAAAAAAACCCCAATACTAATTAAGATCATTTCAGTTTTCCTTTCTCCTGTAAATCAAAATTGCATCACTTGAAAGTCCATTTGTTAATTAGAGCTCCACCAACAAAGTCCCCCCAAAATGAATATAAAGCTACTAAAGTAGCCAAGCAAATGCTTCTTGTAGTTAGAATTCATGCCATATGGTGTGCCAACTAAGCCATTTATTCATTTCACTGATTCTCCCTCTTCTGGATCAGTTAAAACAGAAAGGAAATTTCTTTTTTCCCCCTCTACGCACCACATGCTATTAGGCTGAACTGAACAAACTGGTTTTGCTGAAATGCTACACACATTACTCTTCCAAGCATTTAATTCCAGTATCGCTTATGGAATTATTAATGATTTACACTTACGTCAGGCATATGGTAACATCCCACCTGTTTTTCACCCCTATGCCAATAACTTGACAGGCTCTGATTTAACGGACTAGCATAACATAACACTGGGCATTCCTTATCTTTGTTTTTCTGTCAAATACAAACCCAGAATTTTGCCGATTTGAATCCTATAATAGAATCTCACATAAGCAGAGACAATACATGTTAACATTTTGAACTGAAATAAAAATCAAATGGGTGATGAGTGATGTATATTTGTGGACAACAGTACTTAAAAACATCAAGCTGGTGGGTTGCAACATAAAAGCAAGCATGTGCTGCTACATCTTACGCATACAGATGACTTTCATGCATACATACCGGTTTCTTTTATGAGATACTCGTCACATGCTGCTTTATCTGGCTTTCCACATTAGCAAGTAAGACTAAGCACAATCAATATCACAGAGACCAAAATGCAAGTAAAACAAACACAATACTTCCATGGTTTCTGCTGTCATAGAAACCTGAAGGGAATGAATTATAAGCCTAGTATAAAAAAACACACTGTCCAAGAATATTTGGATAGCCAAGCCCAATTTGAAATAAATATGCAGAAATTTTACTTCTCAAGAATTTTTCATGATTAACTACCGCTCTTTGTGAATGAGAGAAAAAAAAAAAGTCCCTTAGAACTACAGCAATAAATTTTACAAAATCCTGTGTCTGACAAATCAAGGTAACCAGAAAACCCATAAAATGCATCGATTATCCCAGTGACCATTTTATAGTAGTTGCTTGTATCAAGAAAATTCTTCGCTTCCCATGACTACTATACCCTGTGTTTACCTTGTTTTAATGATATAAAATCATTAAGTAAAAGTCTTAAGAGTAGAAAAAATATTCCAACAAGTACTGGTATATATTCTTTCCTCACACATGGAGGGGTAAACTCCTCCACTGAAAAATCTCTAAAATAGAGGGAGAGCATTTCCATAATTAGGAAAACTCTCACGTAAAGTACTTCCAAACATCAATTGATATTCCCTTCAGATTTTGCTAATGTGGATCACAGCTCTTACATTGCATTTCATTGTATAAAATTAACCCCTAACCCACCTCCTGCATGTTCTTTTTCCCAGCTTCCCTCACCATGTTTAGGCTGTTGTAAAGACAAATGTCTGTTCTCTGGTGGCCTCAAGGTAGACTCTAGTCTGTGAAATTTGTGAATTCTGTCTCTGACAAGCATTGTATTGTCCCTCTCATCATGATTTGTGATCTCTCTGGCAAGATCCTTCTTTTGGACTACATTAGCAATCTCAGCTACAAGATCTGAGTCTGCCTTTTCTGTAGGGTTATGCTTATGCACATGCACAACATCTTCCCTTTCTCCTAGCAGCTTGGAAAGGAGTGAATAGAAATCACCTGTACAGAAAAGAGAAAAGATAAGAGGAAAGGAGGGAAAAAACAATTATAACAGATCGTGTACTTTTAGAAAGCTTCAGCAAAGTATAATGTAATAAAGTTATTCAAACAGTCATTGTCAAAAGCAGTATAAGAGGGAACTGTTTCAGCCTTGGGAATTGAACGAGCCACGTCTCTGGTATGACAAGATAATATCAAATCTTTATGAACTTTAATTTACATATAAATGTCCGTTTTTACCTGAGACTCCGGCATCAAAAAATAAGCACCTCTGCACAGATAATTCTTGGGAATAAGGAAAAAAAAAAAAAAAAAGGTATACAAATTTCAGTAAAAGAATATTTATGATGGAATTATCTGGATTTGGTGGGCTACTGCAGACTTCTATTTTTATAAAACAAAGAGGTAAAAATTCTATAGTTTTATCAATTTGTTCACTTACAAAGACAATAATACAGAGTCATGATGCATTTCAAAATATATTTCTTTTAAATCTGTCATAGCATAAGAAGCTTGGGCTGTAAGAAAACAGACTTTCACATTTGCAAAGAGATTCCATAGACCATACTGTAGAAAGAAGACACACTAGTAAAAGAAAGTGATCCATTAAATTTTGGGTTATTAATTCAGTCTGAGTCCTGTCCCCCTTCTTCGTCCAAATAGTAACTCCTTAGTCACAGTATCATCTGGCAATGCAGAGAACAGTATTTCTCAAGCTGCTTGCTGGCAATGCAGTTATCACTATAGCTTTCTTAGACACCAACAAGCATTTCAGTAAATTCCAGAACAACAGCTCAAAGCAAACAACCGAAAAATAGGTATGCAAATTCCCAAACCACAACTTTCTTCACAAAATATTCAAACCAGGTTTCAATGAAGTCAACGTTCAATTCTTTTTGCAGTATTACATAAAGTGATGACATGGTGACAAGTATATCCCTGTCCTGGGATTCTCTGCTAAAAAGCAGGTACCCAACTTGTTAGAATTTATTAATCAAATATCCTGGCTGCCTGAAACTATCATCAGTTCTGTTAAATACAACTGCACCATTTGAATGGAAAGAGACACCCAATATGCTTTAAGATTTAATTCAAGTAGGTATATCTTTATTTCATTTTAAGTACAAATCACTTGTAATTAAGAATTTGCATTATTTTATGACAGGTTATGTAAGTTTTTTAGAAAAGCAAAACTATAACTAATGAAGCTTTTGCCCAAAAAAACCCTCATCCAGAACCAGACCCCATCACTAGCAGCCTGGGACAGAGGAAATTAAGTCTTTTGGAAATGACCCTGAGAGGATCTGTCATGTTTATAAACAGTCTTAGTTCAATGATTTTGAGTAGCATTCCATTCCTTGCCCTTGGAAATGAAATATCCCAGATGAAATCTTCTGCCAGAAAATAATTACTGAAGTAACAGGGCCAATTTCAATGAAATGAACAAAGCAAATTAGGTAAGAGAGAATATCGTTAAGCTATATAACAAATATGAATTATTTGCTTCAAGCACAATTGTGAAGATAGAATCCTTCATAATCCCAATACTGTCATTCAACTAGTCCAACTACTAATTCAGAACAAATCCAAATATTCAAAAAGCATGATAACATAGAATTTTTGGATACAAACCATATTTCTTCTGAGAAAGGTTTATAGTTACATTAATCGGGTCCAGTAGTCTCTACCTCAAGCATCCAAGAATTGGTGTTGATGTAGAAACACATCTGGAATTTCCTTTACTTAGGAAACATTTGGTATTAAAATACTCTCCATTGGCCTTAACTATATTTTTGCACCATTTTAAAAGTTAAACAAAGTTCCTATGTAAAAAATGTTTTGGTTTTATCCATGGCTGGAGACCCACAGATAAGAAAAGCCCACTGACTTCTCTATATGCAATAATTTCCAACAGAGAGAGCTGAATGGTAAAAGCAGTGTTCTGCCTAATGTAACTGTGAAAACTCTCACTAAACCAGCAAGCCTGGTGCTGTTTTAAACTGCAGACCTTTTTAAAGCAGCTTTAGTGATCTTTGCCCAATTGACTCTTTCCTAGTTCTGTATTAACAGTCTGATCAATTTACTTGTAATTCTTGGTCATAAAAAAACTAACAACATGCTACAGTTTGTATAAAGGTTTCAGAGCCCTAACTCACAACTCATACGCTCATTCTGTTTGAACAATGACGTTTGCCAGCTTCCTGCTTCAGCCAAAGGCATTGCATTCTACTTCTGTTGTGCAATGGTTGCCACAATAATTAACTCACCCTTTAAAATAGATACTGCTTTTTGATTTAAAAAAGCAAACAAACAGAAAATCATTCAGTTTACCTGTCTCAAATTAGCTACAAAAGAAACTCCTAAGAGACAGGATTCAGTGAAGGACAAGAAGAAAAGAGAGCAGGGGGATACAACTTAAAAACAACAAAACCCAAGGAACAATGTTTAGGGTAAGGTGCTTTCAAAGAAAATTCCAGTGATCTTTATATTAATCAGGAACTCAGCTCCAAGCAGGTTGATCATGTTTGGTTTTCTACTAGCCTATGATCATAAGATATATGAGGAACTTTGGAACAGTGGAATACAGAATAAGGTGGCTTGAGTACACCACTATCAGAGGCTATAGATGAGATATTTTCCAAGTTGAGCTTGTTCTGTTAGTGCTTTCATTAAGCAGGGTTGTTTTAACCACAACAGAATATTTAGGAACTGTCTGAATGTATAGAAAAGAGTGTGCCTCAGAGAATAAAAGTGGTCTGAAGTGTAGCTGCTCTGAAACTGTGATCTTTACCTTAAATAAATGTGTCGGAGAAAATTAATATGAAATCTCTGCAGCACCTTAAGTTCAAAAGATATCCATGAAGCCTACATATCTCCCCAGCATCTCCACATGCTTGGCACAAACAGTAGGTGGAAGACTTCTGTCAATGTCTTAATATCTTGACGTGACTCAGAGTATTTACAAAGCAGAAAAGATGTGTCTGTGTGTCAAAGGGAAGAACTGAAGTTTCCTGTTTATTCAATGTATGCAACTGTTCCCTAAACTCCAGACGTTGAATGGAGGTCCCATATTATTTGGGACCAACTTTTTTCAGCTTTGTTTGTGATCCCCAGGCAAATTTCAATAAATCTGTAAGCAACATATTTTTAAGAAGTATTTCAGAATTCACTACATATCACTAGCAAAGAGCAGGCTCATGTTGTTTCTCATTAACAGTTGCTCTCTGCAAAACAATATCCAGCAAACATCAAAACACAATCTTGTGTTCCTGCTTTACAGATGTCTTGTACTAGCTGGAACAGTTGAAGGACACTGCTTGCCTGAAGATACTCAGTGGGAAAGGAACACCAGCAAGATGCACCATGTTATGTGTTTGGTCTTATTTGAGACAAGACAACCCGGCCTGTAGAATGCCACAGTAAGACTAGAAGAAGACATGGGTGAATGAACGACTTACTCTTGTTGAAATAACTGAAGTCTAGCACTGCAGTCTCAGGGAAGCTGACTGATTAGTTTCAGAGAGGATACTTACACGCACTTCTTATGTGTAAGGTACCAGGATACTTCCCTCTATGTAATGCAGTAAAAGATGATTGGCTACAAATACCTACAGTTTATGCTATTCTGGAGGAGGCAACAGCTGTCAAGACTAGAATGAAGTAATGCACAAGCATATTCCAGTGAGTTTAAACTTAATTACTATGGCAGTTCTACACTAGGAAAATTGCTTTACAGAACAGTGTTCTGGAAAACAGTCATACAAACAAACAAAATCATAACATTGGCAATTTCATTACAAACCATGAGCTGAACCTCACCTGATCTCAGTAAAAGACCAGATTAGTTTAAGGTTAATAAAACAGTTTAGTACGTTCACCACCAAGGTCTGGATGGAATCCAAACGGTGTTGAACTATGCATATCTAAAAACAGTCCTTTTTTTTCAGCGCCAGAGCAAGAGTTCCTCAACTTGCAGCGAGCAGTCGCTGTCCATGGTCCTTATGTAGTACACCGTTATGCTGTTGGAAGTACCAATTTCCAGTCTGGATGAAGTATCCAGCCATGGTGCTGCAGGATCAAGCTATGAGATAGATGGGGAAGTCAGCCACAGTAAAACTGTCCAGCGAGCTTGAACACGAAGCTGTTATGATACATACGTGAAAACTAATTTTACTGCATTTTAGAAAAAAGCCAAGAACACCTTGGTGGGGTCTGAGAATTCTCATCTCCAGAATATGTATTTGTGTCACAATGCCTCTACAGTTTTCACTGAGACAGTTCAGATAGCTTCCTCCATCTGTCACTGGCATTCCAGACTTCTGTTAGGAATCAGATTGAACAGGTTTTCAAACATGAAGACACTATTGCAGCTTTCTGACAAAATGATGCCTTACCAGGACATAACCAGAACTGAGCGATTAAGAGCAAAAATCTAGCAAGCACTCATAGAACCATAGAATGGGTTGGGTTGGAAGGGACGTTAAAGATCACCTAGTTCCAACCCCCCTGCCATGGGAGGGACACCTTCCACTAGATCAGGGTGCTCAAAGCCCCATCCAACCTGGCCTTGGAACACTTCCAGGGATGGGGCCTCCACAACTTCTCTGGGCAACACATGCCAGGGTCTCACCACCATCACAGCAAAGAATTTCTTCCTGGTATCTAATCTAAATCTACCTTCTTTCAGTTTAAAACCATTACCACTCAACCTATCACTACACTCCTTGATAAAGAGTCCCTCTCCATCTTTCCTGTAGGGCCCCTTTAGGTACTGGAAGGCTGCTATAAGATCTCCCCAGAGCCTTCTCTTCTCCAGACTGAACAACACAAAACTCTCTCAGCACTCTGTGTTGACAAGGGAATGGTACTGTAGTTTATCTGTGTACTGCTGTACATAGATAAATGTGTGAATGCATGTAATGACAGTCTCTTCTTGGGCATGTCTGATCTGACATGGAGCTAGTATGTTGGTCCTTCCAGACTAATGTGTTGGTCCTATTACAATTGTACTAAGAGACAAGTTTTCATAGTTGACTTTGGGTTTCCTAATTATGTCAGAATAAAATGGAGTGTATTCTGAGACTGCATGTTTCTCTCTTAGAACCACAGCATCATAGAATCATTTAGGTTGGAAAGAACCTTTATGAACATCAGGTCTAACAGTTAACTGAGCACTGTCAAGTCCACCAATAAACCATGTCCTGAAGCACCACATCTACATGTCTTTTAAATACCTCCAGAGATGGTGATTCAACCACTTCCCTGGGCAGCTTGTTCCAATGCTTGAAAATCCTTTAGGTGAAGAAATATTTCCTAATATCCAATCTAAACCTCCCCTGGCACAACTTGAGGCCATTTCTTATCTGGATGTGCTTCTGTTTAGCGTGTTCATCTGGCAAAAATAGTCAGTGCTTTGCCTTTTCACAAGTGCTGGAATCAGGGTCCAAAAGATACAGACTCCAACTATGACTTCACTTCATCTTAAATATCACATAATGTCTATTTAATATGTTAAGAGCCATATCACAGAATGTGTACGTCAGCTGAAGAACTACCTTCCTGGTGAATTTACAGAAATTTGGCTGCAAATGTCACCTTCAAGACTGTGCCACCGTGAATAAATGCCTTCCAAATAAACATTTCTCAAAATCAAAAATTTAATTTTCTTTGCCTTCTTTGACTCCTAGACGAAGCTACTAAGCTGACTTTAATAGGCATACATAAGAAAACATTGCTGGTAGAGAAGAAGGGGACAAAGGCATGGAAAGACATGGCATAAATGAACAAAATGTAATGTCTATTTATTTGAAGTGACATTGGACACAGTTTGATATAATAGGCCAAGAAAACTTTCAATATGGCTTCTAGTCTGCTATTATTTCTCATGCAAGTCCTACCACACTGATTTAACTTGTTGCTTTGATGAAAGATACCTGAGAATACAAAATACTAAGTAAGGCTGTTTTCTTTTTGAAGGGGTTTGAGAGTCTGGGGGAAGGAAGCATAGATACTAGGAAATGAAAAGGGTTAAGCTGCTCTACAGATTCTTGGTCACCATCACTGTGCCCTAAGTGACGTGCACCTATAGCACAGGCAAACTGACATGTTTGAAGAACAGTAACTGTACTTGCTCTCAAAGCATTTCTAAGCAGCTTACAGAGCTAAAAAAAGATGGAAGAAAGAATTAAAACACAAAATCATTAGCTGTTTTATTCTATGTCTGCATGTCCCTAAGAAGAGCTTTTACTACTATGGCAATGAAAATGCATTTTCCTAGTTTTTAATGAATTCTTTTTTTTTTCTTCAACTGTCAAAATGTTTTAATGTGCAAATGTTTTGAGAGTCCAAGCATGGTTTATAAAATCACTAGGTTAAAGGAGTTTTTAACTGGGAAAGAGAGTGTTAAAGGTAAGACAAAGTATAAAAGATGAAAGAATCTTCACTGAGCATAACATTTTGTTACAGACACACGTTCTTCATCAACAAAACAGAACCTGAGACTCAAACCCCAAGCTGGTTGCAGTTTCCTAATTGCCCTATTCTTTCCTCTCCTTCCTGACAAGCACCAATTATTTTGTTACAATAAAATATATTTATTGGCTACAGCTAAATGACTAGCAATAAACACAATGGTTTTACTACATAGGACTTTGCTGTGCTTATTTGGATATATTGCGCACATTTGGATATACTACACTTGTAGATATACTTCTCACAAAATTACATATATGAGACTATTTATTAAAGAGTAGATCTGCTATCTTCATTTTATTTGTTTTAAGCATCGTCATGGTTTAGTTTGAAAAAATACCCTTCTTTTTTTTTTTTTTTAAGAAGGAAACAAAAGAGATGAGGCAGAAAGAGGAGGAGCTATAGCTCCTCCATTCACTTATATCAACCAGAAATTTCTAACCCAGATACAAAAAGCCTTGTTCAGTACACTTTTATTGTAATGAGCTTTTCACAGAAATGTGCAAGTAAACAGCAAAATACACAACACTGAACATTTCAGCTTCTCAACTCACAGATTCATCTATAACCTTGCAAAATATTTCCAGCAGTGTGACAAACATGCTGTGCAAAATATTTATCTGTGTGCACACACGCACTCATGTGTAAATATAGCATACAAGAACCAAAAATAATTAGAAGATGGGTTAGGCATCCAACAGGTAATAAATAGCAGAATTATGTGTAACCTTAATTCAGCACCCATTTTGTATGGATTAAGACGCTAATTTTTCTTACAAAGAAACCTCCTCTTAACATCAATGGGCCATCACTATATATTCGTATTTAACCTCATTCAAAGAATCCCCCTCCAAGCACTCCTGAACAAGTGTTTTAACTGAACAGAAAGACTTCTCTTAAGATTTCTATTTCATCATCTCTGTTTATTAAATACTTACTTATACCAAATTACTTCATTACCACAGCCTGTCCTGTGAAATTAAGGTCCATAATTACTGTTACTTTGCTAGCGATTACAGCCAGAACTGTCATTTAGCATCCATTCATTTTGGGTGCCCACCTAGAAATGTCTCACAATGTGACAATACAGGGTACTTAGCATTGTCTTTCACATCTTAGTACAAGCCACATTTCCAGGCAGTGCATATACACAGTAGGAGCTGTGTATATGCAAGACTTAGCTTCAGTTCTTTGTTTTGCCCATCCTCAAAGACTTGGAAAAGAAATCAGGACATCAGATTTCATTCACTAAGGTATCCAGCTACCTAGAACCATTCAGCAACTCTGGTAAAAGTCTAGAGTAAAACACACTTTAATCAGAGAGCATCAAATTGCCTTAGACCATGAAGTCATGTTCTTTTCTTTACATTGTTTCCTATTGCACTCACTATACACATTCCAATCTCTAAAACAATAAGGTAGAAGTCCAGTGAAGTGTTTTTCTATGCAACCTTTCTCACCATCAGGACAGATTTAAGTCTGCAATTCTACAATTGCAGACTTAAAGCCCAACTTTATAAAAGCTAACTTCTGAATGCTGGACTCAAGCTGTAATATTATTTTAAATGTAGGAGGTTTGGTGGGATCTCAGTGAAACACTCGGCTGTGAAAAAGGGACTTCACATGAGTCTAGTTTGGACACGCAGAAAGAGAGATCTTAAGTTCACTTGTACTGAACTTCACCATTTGAGCTCCTGGAATAACTTGTGCTCATGGTAATAATGAAATAATGGGTGATGAGGAAAAAGAACCCATATTGGCAGTACAACTCACCAATACAGAGAGACAAAGAATCACAACTTTGACTCTTACTTCAGATTCCATCATCAGAGGCAAAAACACATGTTACTTTTTCAGTACTAACTTCTAAATTCCTTAAGCCAGACACAACAAAAATGTACTTTTCTAAGTGTCACAGTAAACATTAATGTAAGTTGAAAATAAGATAATAAAGTAAGATGTGTAAGTATATGTGTAAGTAATGTATACATGTGTACACACGTGCCCTTCTAAAAGAAAAAAATCAAATCTAATTTTTGGTTTATATGCTGCAAGTGAATTTTGAGTTCAAGACAGCCTCGATTTTTTTTTTAAACCATTTAAAAATAATTATATTGGTTTTACTAGGAAGAAAATTGCCTTTTCTGCTTCAAGAGAAAGTTTATGATTACATCTGATACACACAAAAAGAGGTATCAAATCATGAGCCACAGGTCAACAAATGAAACACTGCACATCTGATTAACCATCACCTGTAAATTCCCTCCTTGTTATTAAGAAACTACTCCTCTATTGTGTCCATACAGCTATCAAGTACAGCAGCAGCTGACCTTCTTAATAGTAAAGGCTGCTTCACTGCTTGCATACCAAAATAAACCTAAACTATATTATATTATGCCACAGACTACAGTCAGGAAAGTGTTGAAGAAACAGAATGAAACACATTTAGGGCTTTTTTCTACAGGTAAAAAAGAGACATCTAGCAGACATGGTGAATGCTATGAACAGACAATAGTTTTTTTCACTACTGTATCTATTGAATAACATTTAATAAAACTTCTATTGATGAACATAATCAATAAACATAAATAATATTTGTTTTGCTAGGGACATTGTACTTCAGCAGGAACAATATGCACAAATGTCTAAATCAATTGCATAACCCACAATAATTAACTTCCTACGCTCAGTTTATCTTCACCAAACAGCGACACTGCTGTTTCAGAAACAATATAATGAGGTCAGTTCCATTAAGGTAAGCTCAGTTTAATTTTAACACTACAGCTTTGTCTTCATGGTGAGCGGTGGTTCACTTTGCGATGGTTACTACTTATTTCAATATATTTACGTTGTTTATTAATGTGCTTCTGATAAGTGAAGGTGACGAAATTGAAAATTTAACTTAAGAGTGATGATGACTCCTGGAGATGCCAATATAATGAACTGCCTACATGTAGCAGGAAATAAATCTTCTAAATCTATGTCCAGGCAATCATGGGATATACACATAATTAGCAGGCGGGTACTTTCACATGGCAGGCTTTTTCATTTTCTCCTTCTGAGGCAAATGCTTAGATGTAATACTACTCACAACAAAGTTTGTCTCTTCGACCATGCCTCTGCCACCCAGATCTGTAAGTATCTCCAGGGCAATAGAACAATTTAACAACTGCTTCAGTTTTAGTGAAGTAACAGTGTTTACTTTAGTTACGTGAAACTAAGAAGGGGAAAATTTAAGTTGCGACAATATAATGAGTCATCGAGAAAAATCATGCAAGATAAAACAAAGAATTATGGAAAAATCGTTGAAGTACTATCTTCTAGCAAATCAAAGGCTGAATTTACTGAGCAACAGCTCAGCAGCAACAGAACTAATCAAAGACCGAGTTTTGGTGGATCTGTGTTTTGTAGATAAGCTTATCGTATAAAGTATGTCATGGCAAACCATAAATGGAAAAATTTATGTTACAACCTTTACCTCTGTGAAAGATTGTATTTGCTTTTGTGCAGCTTAGGGGTCCACTCTCCCACCCCTCAACTATAGAGTTTTCCTGATATTAAGACCTTGTTCAAATTTGGCTGATATTGGCTAACTCACTAAAGTTACTTGAGGAGATGGACAAATTGGCAATGCAATTACATAAAACCACTTTGCCCCAGAAAACTGGACTCCAATTTGTATTTAATTTTTATATGCACATTTTAGCAGACCCCATTCAGCCCCTAATTTTCCCAGTGCATCTTAGCAAGTGCTCATGTGCTTGTAGGACCAAAAACCACTTTCTAAAACAGTCACCCAACTTTCCCTCTTTGGAGAGAAAAATAAAACCAAGCCTGATCTGATTTTTCCTTTTTTTTTTTTTTTTTGCTTAAACACACGTAATTCAACTGAAGTTAGAGCTGTATCAATGTAAAATTGAAGCCAGGCTCCTGTAAATGACAGGAGAATTTATCTTAAACTAGCAATTAAGAACATGAAATAAAATTCTCTTGCATCAACTAATCCAGTTGGTGGCTGGTCACAAGTGGTGTTTGCCTCGGCTTAGGACTGGGGCTAGTTCTGTATAGTACCTTTATCGGTGATCTGGATGAGGGGATCAAGTGCACCCTTGGTAAGTTTGCAGACGACACCAAGTTGGGCAGGAGCGTTGATCTGATTGAGGGGAGGATGGCTCTACAGAGGGATCTGGACAGGCTGGACCGATGGGCTGAGGGTAATGGTATGAGGTTCAACAAGGCCAAGTGCCAGGTCCAGCACTTGGGTCACAACAACCCCATGCAGTGCTACAGGCCTGGGGAAGAGTGGCTGGAAAGCTGCCTGGCAGAAAAGGACCTGGGGGTGTTGGTGGACAGCTGGCTGAATATGAGCCAGCAGTGTGCTCAGGTGGCCAAGAAGACCAACAGCATCCTGGCTTGTATCAGAAACCGTGCGGCCAGCAGGACTAGGGAAGTGATTGTTCCCCTGTACTTGGCACTGGTGAGGCCCCACCACAAAGACTGTGTTCAGTTTTGGGCTCCTCACTACAAGAAAGACATTGAGGTGCTGGAGTGAGTCCAAAGAAGGCAATGAAGCTGGTGAGGGGTCTGGAGCACAAGTCTTATGAGGAGCAGCTGAGGGAACTGGGGTTGTTTAGCCTGGAGAAGAGGAGGCTGAAGGGAGACCTTAGCGCTCTCTACAACTACCTGAAAGGAGGCTGTGGAGAGGTGGGGGCTGACCTCCCAAGTAACAAGTGATAGGACAAAAGGAAATGGCCTCAAGTTGCACCAGGGGAGGTTTAGATGAGATATTAGGAAAAATTTCTTCACCAAAAGCGTTGTCAACATTGGAACAGGCTGCCCAGGGAAGTGGTGGAATCGCCATCCCTGGAGGTATTGAAAAGATGTGTAGATGTGGTGCTTAGGGACATGGTTTAGTGGTGGTTTTGGTATTGTTCGGTTGGTGGTTGGACTTGATGATCTTAAAGATCCCTTCCAACCTAGATGATTCTATGATTCTATAATTACTGTGTTTTGATATTTCATATCATGAACTCAACTAATTTCAAATGGACAAAACAATGCAGTGTGTTTCCATAGAAACATGTTAGATGAGGACGTATACTAAATAGTGGTTTCAGCAAATGAGACTGCATTGCAGAAATGTGGCTTTGAAATACATTTCAAAGAAAAATGAAAAGATTTTAAAAACAGGACCTTGTTTCAAGATTTTGTTTGAAACATTAATGAATTCAATCATACACACAGATAACAAGATCCTCAACCAAATGCTAATACGCTTATTAGCAACATAAGGGTGAAGCTGCTTGTCAGCATAAATCTTGATATAAATTTGTAAGCAGCCAGCTCATTTTGCTCTGTAATAGGCTTAAAAAAATTAGAATTGTATTTCTTTCAAAAAAAGTCCATCTTGAATTGACTAAGATAAGTTTCAGATATAGAATTGTAAATATTGCCTCTAGTAGTTTAAGGTACTTTCAGTCAAGATGCTGTTACACTCTAGAATCTCGTTTTTATGTAACTGTAACTTAATTATTTGAGTTAACTCTGCAGAACGGCCAAATATATAGAAAATCTAACCCCTTGGGAGATGTTATCAAAGGCTCTAAACACTGGCCTAATCTTTGCTCTCATTAAAGGCGAAAGGAAACTTGCCTTTAATGTATTTAGGTCTTGAACCTCCACATTGTTCAATGAAAACAGTATGAAACTGCAGCTGACGAGGTCTTCACCTTAGTATCAAGAATAGTATCTTGATAATGAACCAATATTTATCTAATAGCATATGATCCACAGGAACTTTAAAGTACAGTCTTATTTTAATGTATCTCTGAAACATAAATAACATTCAGCATATTTCTAGAAGCTTTGTAATAGTCATGGATTTTTTCCTTCAGCTAGGTACTGCACACATTTTTGCATGAATCGTTATATGTGCACATATGTATAAATGTAGTGAAAAATAATTCAATATTAACCTAAACTGCAGTCCACCCACTGCATGTACAACCAATATTGAAGCACAAGAACGTATTATTCCCTCATCCACACAAACTGAGGAAATAGGCGAAGAGCTAATAGCAGATACTTATACACAGGACAGTTACAAACTATAGGACTACTTCTTTGTATCTGTTCTTTAGGATTGCACTTACAGACAAATTTCAACTTTCTTTAGCAAATTAAACCAAGAACAGGAAAATCTAATGAGATTAAAATGCACTATAAATTTAACTACAAGGCTAGAGATCACTGGTAGACTGATGTTTTTATTATTTCTTATAGAGCATTCAATCATATTAGCTGTAGAGAACATTGCAAATTGCATCAATTAAAGATAAACAGATTAAAAACTTCATACCTCATTAACAATCAGGATATAATTTATCAGTATTTTACATTAGTGACTCCCTTAATTGACATAGAAATAAACAAGTACATACCCTGATCCAAAATCTCTTCCTCTTCTTTTTTGGCCTGCTGCAGCAAAGAACTTTTATCAGTATCCTTCATTTCTGAAAAATTGATTTAGGATATGATGTTAACCTCTGCATGTGAAAGGAATTGAGTATCTTACTACTGGGGTAAAAAAGCCCTTCTGAAATGAACACTTTGTATTTTTATCTATCTACAGTAGTTATACCAAACAGTGGAGCAGTAAACAACTGGAATAAAAAAAATAAGACTTTTACTTTGCCACACAGACATACCAGTCGGATTACTTCTGAATAATATGAGTTGAATGATTCAACTTTGTAGGAAACAGATAGATAAAGCAAATAGTAAAAAACTGTTAATATAAAGTATTTGGCATAGAAAAGAGGTCAATCTTCCGGGTACACAGCTCAAGTAGCTATAAAAATATGTTGGAAATTTTTGAAAGAGGAAAATAGGAAGAAATAGAAAAAAGACTATGCCAGACATTTTCACCAAAAACAAGAGCAGATCCCATGATGGTCTATAATTAGCAACTTGAACTTTATTCAAAATTGCATTTCCTTTTTATGAAAATTTAGCATATCAAGCTAACACAGACAAACACATCAGTGAGCACAAAGACTTGAATAAAATGGATTACAAGTTTTTTTCACCTTCATGATGTCCATGTGACATCTTTAGCATATCAGACTTGACTGGAATAGGAATATTTGCCTCCTGTGGTATATTTCGGAACATCTCAGGGTTTGCATTCTGTGTGCAGGTCATATAAGAGACAGCATGCTTGGCTTCCATATAGTACATAATGTAAAAATTACACATTTCATCATTGGCTGTTCCCCTACACAACACAGAAAAGATGCAGCCGTTAGAAAAAAATGAGCTGAATATAGGTATTTTTCAATTAATCTAACTTGTTTAACAGAATATTAAAAAGCTGCAATGAAATGTTTAAAGTCCCACCCTAAAATAGCTTCATTGCAGTGAATATCAAGCTTCTTTCAGTTTATACTAGACAATACTTGTTTGCACAAACTCCCCAGGTATCTCAGAAATTCCTAACAATTTGGTCTTGATTCTTGCATCAACTATTTAAACTGTTCTTCCTTCTCATTTCCCCAGTATACTCCTCATAGTCCCCAGTGTGTCACCAACTATGCACATGCTCCAATGAAATACCACAGAACTCTATCATTCATTATGTCACCATTCATACACTTTGTCAATCTGGGGCAAACCTAATTTAAAATCGTTGCAAATAACATCTACATTTCATTTCAGCAGCTGTCTTTTACGAGAGTTTTTTTCTCCCCATGTTCAAGCGCATACATTTATTGGCCAATCACACTGGTTCTAATGCAGCAAAACTTAATTTCAGCACATATGAAGATACCATAAATATCTCTTAAAGAGAAGATAGCACTGCCATCTTGAGAATAACTTGATCACAAGCTTCTGTAAGGAAAACACGAGTGCAAGAGAAATGATTAAACACTAGCAAAATTCAGTTCTTTGATAAATGCTGTGCATGTACTTGAAACAGAAGAGGCTCTTCTGTACTGCTACATAATCCTGTCTTCAATAGAAAAAACAGCTGGTATGAGAATTTTTTCTGAGAAATATTACTTTGTGAAGCAGACAATATAGGGCCTCTTTGCAACTCTGATGTGCTTCTGTTTTTTTCCTCTGCCATATAGGTTGGTATCTTTTATTTACAGCTACAATCCTGACAATGGAATAAGCTAGGACTTATAAATAATGGTTCACAAAATAAAGGGGTTTACATTAAGAATTTTTAATTAGCTTTCACAATTAACCAGTGAGCACACACTCATTAAAAAGATACGGGGGTGGCCTATTAGCTGTTTGCAAAAGACGTCAGCTCTGACTTTTCCAGCAGCATCCTGCAGCATTCATTTATTCACCATAGCAACAATAATGACACCAGCCGGAGGGGAGACAGGGGAAACATGGGAGAAGAGACTGTTTCAAAAGGGGAATTGGTATTTTTCCATGCATTGAAAATTTAGCATCCCTTGGAGACCACAAAAATCAGACTCTGACTTGGCAAGCTCTGCTTAAGCTTTTAGAAAGCATTAACTTCACTGCTGGACTCCCAGTATCTGTCACTGTAATTGCCTCCTCTTTAAAACTACAGTAGAAAAGGGGATGTGGAACCCACACAAACTCTGGTTCACCTGATACATGTAACTGTGTCTAAAAACTTCAACTAATTTCATTTTAAATATTTACAGTTTAAAAAAAAAAAAGCAAAATACTCTGTCAACAACAGCTGTAGTAAATTCTTTGAAAACCCATAATCCTTCCATTAGATATCCAAACTGAGAAACCCTGTTTTGTGAAGTAGCTTAATGAGTAGAAATGCTGAAGAATAAGTTAAAAAGAAATAAAATAAAAAAATTCCTGTTAACCGCCTTCACACCTCTGCCACAGATATCTAGAACCATATCCAGATCTTGTTATATTAACAGTAGACAGTGAGGCATAATGAAACAGACTGTTTAGCATCAAAAACAAGATAATGCAGTTAAATTACCTTAAATACCGAATGGGAACGTTTTGCTACAGGCATATAAACCTTCTGTGGAATGGTACAATACCTATTAAACATATTTTGAAAGGGTTGCACTACTTACTGTCTGTTAAAGAGTTTTAAACAATACATTACATTGCAACTGGAAAAATAAGCAGCCACAATGGCTAATGGCACGTTCCTTTACAAAGATAGGATCCTTACACTGAATAGACTCTAGTTGCTTGATATCCCTTAGACTGGTAAGCTATATACTACTTGATACTATATCAACTCTAATGTTTACTCTGAAACGTCAAGTTATCTGTTAAAAAACTGCAGTGGCTGCTTGCATGGAGTACTTACTGGTCTGTAGCAAAAATTAGAAGAAACTTTGCTTTATAAATTAGGAATAGCTGATGTCCTTCTTATTTGACAAAGGATAATTCAAGTCTTTAATTTGCAAAAGCTTGAACTTGAGGAGAAATCCAGCTAACTGAAATGGACAATTAATGAAACTTTTAAAGAGATGACTCCTGCGTCACCTTTTTACACCAGAGACATTAAGTTTGTGTTTGTGTAATTACCCTGAACATGTATGTAGATAATTGCACAAGCAAAATCAAGTTTCACTGCTGAATCTGGGTTTGCCCAACTCTACACATTTAAGAGGCATGCCTCAATACCTAATTTAATTTCTCAGATTGGGCGAGGAAGCAGGATGAGAAAGGTTAGTGTGAACCATGGGGGTCATGAGATAACGTAAGATAATGGCAAGCCATTAGTGTAACTACAGAAAAACATGAAAAAAAACAAGACCAAATGTGTAAAGAAACAAACAGCACAGTAAGGAAGGTATAAAACGAAAACATCTCTCCTTCCCCACCAAGTTAAATACTAAGTAATAGACTTGGTCAAAAATGACACTTCATTCACATGAAAGGGACTAGTTGACTATCACAAAAATTATTCCACTGTTAAGAAAGTATATCATCGAGAATATGTCAGATTTTAATTAGTTAGCATATATTATGAATGATTAAGCTTTAACTGATCAGCTTTGGAAAGGCGAGTGGAGAAAGCAAACTAAGTTTTTTTAGCCCTGCCTTCTATGTATATTAGAGATAAATCACATAGGGAATTTAAGATCATCTTGTCAGCTAGTTTAAGAAAAAACAAAAACACCAGCAGAAAATTAAATACAGAGACCAGCAAAGTGAACATGCAGACTTGATCTGATCCTTTTCAGATATGCATTATTTCACAGCCTTCCTTTCACGTTTGCATTTCCCATTTTTCCAGTGTTTATAGTTGGAACTCAGAGGTTCTTTTAATATTTCTCTTGGACTGACAAGTCATTCTGAATGGGAGTTCTGAATTGCAACATCAGGGCAACATTTTCCAAGATTTTAACAACTTTTATTTAATTTATTTGAGCTGTATATCTTTCCATATACTCAACATTGTTGTAAATGCATTCCTTTTCATGCATCCATTTCATTTTGTTTTCCAACCACATATGCTTCCATATTACGGATGAGTTTTTGTGTAATAGTTTAAATATTTGCTTAAAATGCTTATGTGTTGTTTTTCAAAACTTATAGGTAGAAAGTACATAATAAAAATGTAAAGGTCTGCTTCTTTCCTTAATTTCTGTTCCTATTACTTCCTCATTGAAAGCATATTAATACATTGAAAGAAAAGACCGTAATTGCCCCAGGACTGTTTCTTAAATGGTAAGGATTATTCAACAAATAGGAACTACTTTGGGGAATGTTACAGAAACTTTTAGAACATGCGAAAAAAAGGTATACAGTTAAATTAAGGTTTTGGATATATTTTTGTCAGTGTTATGACCTTTGCAAAAACCTCTTCTCAAACAATTCATTTTGCTTCAGCTGCTATTCATCAGTATTTTAACTACTCACTGAAAGGTGATAAATTTGTGTTGAATCCTTAACCACCTACTGAGATGCAGTCTTAGGGTGCTCAGTGCACTAAAAAACTCGTCCTTTGGGGTGCTGCAGCACATACTTCCAGAATGGAGAGATTTCTGCAGGGTATCTTCATATCTCTACATATGGAGTAAATTATGGTTCAAAGAACTGAAGCCAGTTAAGAGACTATTAATGTTGCATCTATTTTTACAGATGCATTTGTCAATTTGATCTTAATAGAGCTCTGTCTGTCATCTATGGCTGAATATCATCACCAACAGTTCAGATTTTCCTATTTATCATTATTAGTCATTTATATTTTTATTGTTTGTCATAAAAGCCTGTATATTTTTATATTGGAAAAAGGTAACTGGTATATTACTCTGAATTTAAGGTTAGATTTTATGATGGGTAAAAATTTATCAGAATTTTGCAAGCTTCCATAAATTTTCTTTCTGAAATAATGAAGAGAAATTGTGAAGCTTTATTATTTTGCTTTAAACAGTCAATAACTTCAACTTATTAAAAAATATATTTTTTAGAATTGGTATTCTGAATCCTTCTGTAAGTGCAGAACAGCCCAACATCTGAGGTGTTTGGCAGCATGGCTTCACCTGAGAAATGTTCTGAACACTTTAGCAAAGTGATTACTTACATAAATAAAGGCAATGCACATTGTGTAGAGTTAAACCTTTAGCAGACTAGACAGCAAAGCAGACCATTCTGGCAGAATTTAACAGTGTGTTAGGATTATCTTGGAAGAAGATATGAAACAAATACATTTCTGCACATCACCATTACCTTGGAAAAAAATGGTTAGGAAATGGAGCAAATAGAGAAAATTTACCCTATATGTGTCTCTGTAGTTCTGCCTTCACCACTGAACACACATCTAGCTGCTAGGATATCATCATAGCTAACGTCTACAGGATGTTCTACTGGATAGAATGCCTGAAAGAGAGGATGATTCACCATAATCAGTGGAAGCGTCTCATATAATTTATATCAATATACACACACACAAGAATGACAGTGCTGCACATCTGAAAAGCAATTTCAGAATGGTTTTTGCATCATAATGTAATCATGATAATACTCGGCAGTATTCACTTCCAGTGAATACTGGAAGTTGAAACACTGTGATGCAAATCTGTGGGTTCATGACTACCAATACAGCTTCTCAGTTTTAAATCATGATCATTAAACTTAGAATTAGAAAAACAACCAACCTGTGGTAGTTGTGGACTCTGTCTACCAATCAACGTCCATTGACCATTTCTCACTCTGTATCCACTCACTACTTTACCTATAACATACCAATATGTATGTGAACATGAGATATACTTCTAAAAAAAATATGTTGTAGTGTCAGTATTTTCTGTTAAGTATTCGGTATTCCTATGTTACAATAAAACTCTTACCTAGTCTGTGTGTATGAACTCTGTAGGCAAAAAGGTGCATTGGAAACCTTTTGTAATGACAGGCAATGTCTGCATCAACCACTGTCAAAATAGGATTACAACAAACAATGAAAAAACACATTATTTATCAAACAGAAACTTCACTCAGTGTGGTTTATGAAAGGTATACCTAAACTGGACAACTGACAATTTCAAAAGGTACTGGGTAATATCTTATATTTCTGCACTGTCTACCTCAAGACATCTGTAAAGAAACATTAATAAAATATAGTAAGTCACTTGAAAATTACTTTCTGTGATGACGTACACACAAAATAGGGCTGAAACTCAGTATTATTTTTTCCAGCGTACACTACTGTTATTTAACAAAGAAAAGTAATACATTTCCTTACAGACTATATTAAGTGACACTTAAAATAAACATAGCTATGGTAAATAGTCTACTCAGGAGAAAATTAAAATTAACTGATATGATTCTAAAACAGATACAATTTATAATGAAGGCTCAATTTTAACATCTTAGTTCTAGGCCCAGTCTTAAACATTTAGGGTTAGATGCAGACTTTGGCAGAGAAGTGTTGTACCAACAATGCCTGCAGGTTAGTAC
Organism: Vanellus vanellus; assembly: GCF_965231255.1. Lineage (NCBI taxonomy): Eukaryota > Metazoa > Chordata > Aves > Charadriiformes > Charadriidae > Vanellus > Vanellus vanellus. Next base: position 28,941,998 of record NC_138908.1, read on the forward strand.
TTGCGTTAGGTGTAGTAACAATAGCTAAGGAAGAGCCCACAGAGAAGTTCCTCTGCTGATGTCTCTCTGAGAGGTATCTGGGGACTGGCTGCATTTTTCCTGTTATAACAAACTTCATGCTTTATGTAAGAACTGTGAATTTGATTGAACACGAGAAGGCAGTTGTCAACAGGCACAGAACTGTTTTTATTCCCCTTTCCCTCACCCCTCCAGCTGAAAAAGTAAATTTCTGCATTGATCAAATATTTCGGTGGCATGTGTTTGATATGTTTTCATATTGATAAGCAAAATATGTTAAGTTTCAATTCAAATTAAAAAAGATTTCAAGTTGCTTAATTCACCAAACAGTTGCAGTCAGCTGAGCATTTGACCACTTCATCTTATTTAGGCAGCTAATTGTAAATGGGACAAATGGTGTTCTCAGATATCTAATATAAATTCCGGTATAGTATAGGAAAATGCAAAGTCAGAATCGAACTTTCTTAAAACAGAACATTTTATGACAGCTTGAAGTAATGATATTGGGACTATCCAAGCTGACTTTCAGATAATATCCACTGAGTAGGATTCTGAATAGAAACTGTTTGTAAACTTTGTTTTACAATGTTTTTTCATCATTTTGACCTTTTAACCAACTTGAAACATAGGAATAAAAATTTTAAAGAGCAGGTCCTTACTGGTAGAAATTAATTTTTTAGAACTGAACTCTTAGTAAATCACAAATGGCATGAATGACAAATGCAGATGAAGAAGAGTCCAAAAATTTTTATGTTTTTTTTTTTTTGGGGGGGGTGGGGGGGGATGTAGTCATCAGGAAATATGATACAATTTTAAAATTATACCTAATTTTTTCATCATTAGTTTAATTAAGCAATTAATTTGTCCACCTACAACACATCAAGTCTCTGCTAAATTTTCTTCTGCAATAAGCAGTAAAAATAAATCAGATGCTAAAATTATAAAATCACTTTGTAGAATTGCGACTCACCTTTCTCGCCTGGTGGTATTACAGTGTTCACAGACATCATAAGATACATTCCAGCAATCAAAGGCTGCCTGCAATTCAAAATCCAAGCTCTGCTAAACAAGTCCTTTGTAAAAACTGACGGCAAATGACACAATATGCAGTACCATTTAACAACACTAATTTCTAAATGTTGGATTACATCTGATAGCGGTCTACTGAGAAAGCGGCTGTTCGCAGCACTTCCCTTTCCCTCTTTTTTGTACTGAGCTACAAGTTTTAGCGCATCTTCTACAAAGTACGTGAAATAGGACAATACAATCATCTACATAATTGCTGTCCTTGTCCCAGATTTCTAAATATGAAGCTCTTAAGATGAATTAACCCGGTACTGATAGCACCATTTCATCAAGGTTCTTAGCAGAAACAAAAAGTTTTGCCAACAGATGACAAATGGCTTCAAAATTCTTAATGTTGTGAAGTATATATTATTTTTATTTCACGTTTTCAAAGGAATCGAAAGGAAGGGTTTCCATGCCTTTTGTTCTGATGAAAAAAAATCATAATAGGTATGTATTTTTAAAGATACTTACTTTTGATGTGTCAGATGTAAAGTTACACCAGAGCAGTCCTTGTGTTTATCTGTATAAATCACAAAACAGTTTCATCATTAGCAACTGAACCAATGTGAAATTATTCCACATTAATAACATTCTTCTGCTGTATAAAAAAAAAAAAATCTGAAGACAAAATAGGTTTTAATATTACTGTTTGCAGTAAAACTTTCATACTGCAGAAACACTACTCAACTTCGCCCGAACCCGAACATCAAAGTGCTGCAACATAGCAAAACCCTAATACAGAACAAAACCCTGGTGGATGAAAAACTAACTGCTTTTTTTGGCACTAGAAATTGCAGATCTTCATGAACTAGCATCTAGGAGATCAGTGTCATTTTTACAATAGCAGTAAAAGTTGGTTTCCTTCAAACAAAAGTATATTTTGACAAAAGATAAAACTGAAAGATTTATGGAAAAACAGTGATTTTAGACATAATAGCGAAGCAGCCAGAAATCCTTGTAATAAAGTCAACAGGTGAAATTGAGATACCCATACAGACAGCAGTTCTGTTTAACACTGGATATCCTCGAAGGACAGTAAAAATAGTTAACTCATTTGTTAATGGCACTGTATCAGCATTATGTAATATGTTTGACATTTTATTTTAAAGATATTATTGTCTTCATAGTTACTCAATTTTAGTTGTTGATCTGCGAGTTCAATCTTCATTCTTTTTCAGTAAAGCTTCCTTGTCTTACGTTTATAACAAAAATAGCTGTAGTTAGAAGACAGATATAACTCCAAAGCAAGTGAACAGAAAATGCTGAAAAAAATACCCTCTAACAGTATATGCTTCAGGTAAGAAAGAGAACAGGGTAGCTATGGATCTGCTGACAAGTGGTAACTTGGGAGAGATTTTCCTCGTGTCAATAGCTAGATTCTGAACTGAAAAAAAGCAGTGCATTTGCACAGAAGAAATGATAATGACTAGAGTGGGACAGAGCAGGGAGACTTTACAGATTAAAAAATATCAAGTTTTTCCAACATTAGCTATTTTATTCACACCACACTGCCTTATTAAGGGATAACATTTAGGTTCGGTTTTACCACCATTGATACTGGATCTTACTTTCAAAACGTTCACAAAGCAGACAGTCACTATTTTTACAAAATGTATAAATTAGTACATATGTTATGCAAGTGAAAAAGTAGCTAACCCAATTTCATTAGGTTCCCATAATACTCATCAGCATGGCATCTGAGAATTCTTGGTTTCTTTAGCTCTATGTGTCCCAACAAACACTTCTGCATTTAAAAATCTGAATCAGTAAATCACAGTTCTACCATTACAAATAAGAACAAAAAGGGAAAGTCTTCACTACATACACAAAAGAAAAATCAGAACAGTAGCTCTTTCATCAAGAGTACCCACTACTGTAGTTGCACTGCATGTTTGGAAAGCATGTCTCATGAGAATATTTGAAACCAAGTGTGATGAATCAGAAGGAATGCAGCTGAAAATTCAATTGGTAATCCAGAAACAAAAGCATACCCATTCAATGCAGATGGAATTTCTAACTGTTTGTGTCAAGCTGCGTGTAACATTGCCTCAAACACAGAGTTCAGCACCTATCTTGTATATAAAGGACTGAATACAGGTTTGGTAGAGTATTGACAAAGTTCACTTGCAATTACAGTAGAAGTATTTTAGACTACACACGTGCACAAAATGGCAAAGCTAGTCAGCCAGTTATTGCCACTGTGTCACCCACAGTTTCTATTCTACAAAACAGCCAAAAAAACAATATATTGTAGAAAATAGAGATTTTCACTTTTTTTTTTTACATTTTCGACATACATTCTTCTATATAATTATTATGCAAACACATTTGTACAGTAAAACAGTAGACACTGAAAAATTAATCTAAAATTTAAGACAAAAATTCTCCAATTTAAAGTACAGACTTTAAAATACATTTAAATTGTAGTCTTCAAATGCTTTTAAAAAGTTACTTCTTAAAAAAGAATAAAATATAAAAAACTCTTTCCATAAATACATTCTCCACTGGGTAAGCAATTAGCAGGGAGTGGCAGAGAGAGGCGAAGAGGAGAAAAAGTTGAAGGAGAGAGAAGGGACAGGACCAAATAAAAGACTAAAAGCAGACAAAGGAAAAATTTCAAAGTCAAGATATGGTCAGCACTGCCTAAAGATGGAAAGAAAAACTGAAGTTATACCATGCCAGAATAAGCACTACTTTTCAATCACAGAGAACTGTTGCCTCCAAAGGGACAAGTCATGAATCCAAAAGCACCAGAAAGACTAAGCTATTAGGACACAAACAGGGGAGTGGTAAAACATTCAAGAGCAAGAGAAATTAAATTCTTTGTCCATGGTTTTAGAAAAAGTTCAAGATATCTATATACCTTTCATCCTCATCTACTTGTCACTGTAGGAAGCCTCACTTACAATCTCAATACCTCTACATTTGTTACAAAGGTCTTTGTGAAGTCTCTTTTGCCCCAGCTTCCTAGTTTCAATCTAATTCTTTTGACTAAATTTCTAGCTCTTCATATAACACAGGTGATGCTGCAGAACTCAGTTTTAATAAGTTTAACACAGTTAGAAAGTTTGCACTCCATCAATTCTAATGGAAGTTGGGAAACGCTTGCTTCCTCTCAGAATGTTTTACCTTATTACTTAAAGTAATAAAATCTAAAATTAAAAAATTTAAAATGTAATCGGTAGTTTTGTGTCTCCCAGTTTTGCAATTTGCAGTTGAAAACCTCACCATCCTGTCTTTTAAACACTGCTGAAAAACTATCCCAAAACAATAAAACCAAACCTGTCATATGCCAAACATGAGTCACGTTTGAAATATCTAACCTTTACTATGTCATAGTGTCTCTTTTAAAAATAGCACAGTGGGAGGAGGGAAACAACTCCAAACTATTTCAGTTTGCCAATATTAAAGTGTTTTCACACTATCTAAATTTTCAGAGTATTGAAAAAATTTTCATTCAGTATTTTCACCTAAATTGAGCAATTTCAAAATGAACTGAAGACAGTAGGGAAGTTATTATTGCCACTATACAAGGCAATCATAGCAACCAGTATTGGGAGAAACAAATCAACTTCTGGCACAAGAATCTGATCTGCACTGCTGTGTCGAGTAAAACAATGGATGGATACATTGGTCTAGACTTTTAGGAAACTCCTACAGTGGGTTGTAATTTTGTCTGTGGTTATATTTAGCCATGACTGAGCTAAATGTTTTTCTAACAACTACAGAGGTACACTGGAAATGCTGTTTCCCTGCTTCTCCTTCCCTACAGCTCACCTCCTTGGAACCATCCATCCAAGAATGCTGACTGCAGTGAGGCCAAGCTGATTCCCAGTGCAAACTCTTTTTGAGCTTCGCTGTGTGACCTAAGCAAAAATATCCTTAAACAATGCACAAACCAAACAAAATCTTAAAGTTTCCTTTCCAGTCTGTCAGTCCAGCTTATCTAACTACTTTGATTTCTTTGTTTCAGCTATTCAGCAAATATGTACTGCTCTGGGTCAAAGAAGTTACCAGTTACTATTTGCCACATGACAAAGATTGGAAACCGCATTTTTATATACCTCAGAAACAGGTTGAAATGAAAGCCAATTGTCCATGGAAAGCTTCCAACTCAAATGGAAATAGAAGTTGTGCTTGCGACTGCTTTTTATGTGGTGTGCAAATATAACACAATCAGAGTAACTATTCCCTGCTCTTATTTACCTATATCAAACAAAATCAATGGTGCATGTTAAAGCCCAACTCTGGATTCAGTTTTTAAAAACATCATTTTTAAAAATTGTACATGACAAGTTTGTAACGGTAATTCCAAGTTTAACTGCCAATAAACACTTAAATTAGTTAAAAAGAATCAACTATGCTACTTCTATTAATCATGTTTTCTAGGAGAAATATCTCAAATACTAGAAATAGTCTGTTGAATGAAACACTCATAACCGAGAAGCCAAATTATCCTAAAGAGAAATGCTCTCTCCCTGTAGGCTGACTTTGATAAAACTTCCAGTGCAAGTCTGACAGGCTTGCTCCCAGTCTGTCTGTCCAGATCCACAATCCTGAACTCTTTAGTTACATTTATAATAATCTGCCACAGAAGTTGAGACTTCTGGAGCTTCCTAGATACTTAAGAATCTGTGGCTTTTTACTCAGAATTAGAAAAACAGTCTTCAAAACATGTTTTCTTTGCACTCTGGGTATATGGATTATAAATTATAGAGCACACTGAAAACTATTTATTCAGCTTCTTCATTGCTCTATTTCTAATATTTAATAGGAGCAGTACAGCACTCACACATGGCTACTAGAATACTTAAAAGCTTCCACTGTAACCGAGTGGTGCTTTTTATGAAGCTCCAAACCCCTTGTTATTTCAAACTCAGTCCTTTTATTTGTACCAGAATCTCCACATATGGTCTCAGAATTGGCTTTCCCTCATTAAAGATAAGAAGTAGCCTCAAAGCTGGAGCACAATCTCTGAGCAAGGCAATTCCAAAGCTAATGTCCACTGGGAAGCAACTTTGTACAAGTTATATTTACAAAGACAAAGACACGCAGCACAAAAATGAACTTGAAGTCTTAGTAAAGAAAGAGACAAATTCAATATGTTGCATTCAATATTGATACCTAATATTTGATACATAAAAGAACACTGCTGAATTCGTGTTTTTTTTTTCATGAGAGTCAAGGTGCTTGCTCTTGCTGATCTGTTCACTCATCCAAAATCAATTCAGAAAAATTCTTTTTGAAAGTCTAGTAATGTGCAGAATGAAACTTTACCTTTATTCAGCTTGTGAAAAACAAAATGCGAGCACAGACTCACCAGTGCCATTTTCACAACTTACTTTCCAAATAGAAAAGACACAAACAATTGTTGATCCTGGTCCGGTATAAATTTTGTAACAAATAAATACCTTAGTAAAGGTCACAGATGCCTGATTTGCTGAAAGGATATCATAATATATCATAGACATGAATTTCTGTGAATATGCAAAATTAATTTTATTCAAGACACCAATGTTAACCCTCCTTGTTATCAAAGAGAAGCACATTGAATTCAGTGTTCAAAGAAGACTAGAACTCAAATGACAGCTTACTATTCACACACTTATGAAGAAAACAGTTATTTTTAAGACATCTATCAGCTTGGTGGTCAAAATTAATTACTAAAAAAAAAACCCAAAACCCAAAACCAAACCCAACACTGAGAATCCCACATTGCCCTCACAAAAGCAAGTACATCTGTGGTATTATATGTAGTAACATAATTCTTGTAGGGAATGACAGCAGGAAGAAATAAATTTATTCTCAATGAAGAGTGGGGGTTAAGAGAAGGAGCTGAGAACACAAATATTATGCATACTTTGTGCAAGAAAAGAGAAGGAACAAGAAAGGGAATGAGAAAGGAGCCAAAGTTGAGCAAAAAACAAAGAATTCCCCAAAAGTTTGCTCCAAGGATACTGACAAAAATTATTAATTGCTTCAAACAATGCAACAGTTACACATATAGAAAATGATAGAATGCGATTACCTTTCATACAGAACAAGTTAAAAGAGATTATTATTGATAACTTTTAATTACTTTGATTCTTGGGGATAACATCTATATTCTCATATGTGCTGGAAAGAACTAAGATAATAGTATGACAAATTTCTGACAGCTTTTTACTTGTTACACAACTGTATCTACTACGAACCGTAACTCCAAACCAACATAATTTTTGCTTTTGCAGTATAAAAACTGAAGAAAGTCAGGTAGAGCAATTACTGTTTTTCTAAGATGGCTCTTCGCACATACCCCCAAATTTTGGTAGAATTTATTTTTGTTTTTCCAGCTTATTTTTTAATTATGTGTACTTTAGACACTATACAATAAGTTTGTTTTAATATCTGAGCATAAAGTGCATATCTAAATATGTATACTTAGCTCTGGATTATAGCTATGGAGTGAGGGAAAGCAGAATTAGCTTAATAAGTGGCTAATGAAATGAAAAATATCCTTTTTACAAAGAGTTGAAAATGAGAGTTGATAAATTTTAACTATGACATTTTTTCCCCCAAAATTGATAGGAAGCAGAATTGGATGCTAATACATAAATAATTACTACCTTAAGCCAAATATTTTATATTTGCAATGACTTGTAAGTCAGAAAATTAAACTCTGAACAGTGCTTCTGAATCTCTGATGTGCTACTGAAAGCATAACCCGAATATATTTCATCATTTGTCCTCTGCTCTGAATTGCAACAACTGTATGCGCTTACATACAAACTGTAATCACTATATTCTGATACTCTGACAAGCCACAATTATCAACAGACATCTCACTCATACAAATACGCTCCCTTTAGGTCATTCCTGAAGTGTAAAAATACCTGTAAAACTAGTCGAAGGTCATGCACTGAATATCCTCAAACACTACAATCAAGGTTTAGGACATTTAAATTACTAGAAGATTTAAATTATATTTTTCTCCACTGGAATTTTCACAGGCAGACTACATTAAAAACATTTTTTTTCCACAAAAACGGCAGAAAAGGTAGATTATTTTCCACTTTAATAAAAAAAAAGATATCAAACTAACACGTAAAAATCACTGAAATAAATCAGAGGGCATTCTGTCATACTTTTTAACTGTTGAAACAGTACATGACACTGGTATCATCTCCTAAATTATAGTGCTATCAGTTCACACTTCTTAAACTTTCATAATTTTGCAGGCTGATATCAATGACATTGATTTTTTTAAGTCCTGTACAGCCTTCTGGGCAAAAAATAAGGAAGACTGCTGCAGGGAGGTGTTGGTGTAAAATTAAGTTTTAATTTCAGGTGCTATCTTATTTCACTAAAGTTACTCTAAGTGGGCAAGTGGATTTTTTGCACAGAAGCTTTGGCTACCAAGTTAATTTACTAACAAAAATTTCTGAATGCAGCCTCAACTAATGTGCAATGGAGGTTACTGATCTCATTTGTCTTTCTTTTTTTAATAACTACATACCCATAAATTACACTTAAGAGTGAAAATGAACAATGAGAACTCTCACTGTCCCCCAGCAATAATGAAGAGCAGGCTCTCAACTAACATGCTCTCTTTAGAGGTTTGTAACTTTAATTATTCGTGGGTTTAGCAGGCAGAGAATCTCATGGGCTGTATGGGTCCATCTGAATTGTCTCATGAAAATCAAGTCTTTCAATTTCAGTTGTGCACATTTGCGTATGTACTCCGCCTAAACAGTGCTGGCACACACAGTTTATTCCTTCCTCCTCCTCTTCCTTCTCAGTTACCATTATTGCCATAATGCTACATTACACCTTCATGTCATGGTAGAAACTGTGCCTTCAGCTTCAGAGAGTGCTGCTGATAATTGTAGATGAGCATTCCCCAAACCTTACCAGAGGTGTTCAGAAGAGAGGCCGCGTGGCACTGGGAAGCTGTCAGCTACTGGGTAACACCTCTGTTCAAAAGCAAGTACAACCTGTGGATCATTTACCATGGTACCACAGAAGGCCATGGGCCATTCAGAGGCCATGGGCATAGCTGAAACTACTGGTGTAATGCATACTCCTCCCGTAATTTTTTGCTATTATTCAGCTTACTTCCCCTTTCTTCTTTAAAGTCCAGTATTTTGACTATCACTTAGCCCTTGAAGATCTTCACATTCTTGCTTAAATCCTATGCAGTAAATGCATCACAGCTGAGTTCCAAGAGAATGATGACCCACAGTTTTTTTGTTCTGGAAAGCCGGTGGGCCCTAACCCCAAAACTCCACACAGGACATGGTTAACAAAGTAAAAATAATAATTCATGCATCTCAGAGGTGTCAGAACAAGGCATTTCACATTTAAGAACAAAGTACAACATGAAAAAAAAAATTAACCTTGTCCCAAAATATCTCAGATCACCAATATCTCAATGTGCATTAATGAAATCCAAATTTCATTAGTTCAAGCTTATAATATATGGGCTGGATGAGCCGACAGTGGGGTTGATTGAAAACTGGTTGAATGGTCGGGCCCAGAGAGCGGTGATCAGTGGTGCAAAGTCTAGCTGAAGGACGGTAACTGTAACTAGCAGTATCCCAGGGGTCAATACTGGGTCCAGTCCTGTTCAACATCTTCATTAATAAACTGGATGATGGGGCAGAGTGTACCCTCAGCAAGTTTGCTGATGACACCAGACTGGGATTGGTTGATTGGCCAGAGGGTCATGCTGCCACCCAGATGGATCTCAACAGGCTGAAAAAATGGGTTGACAGCAACATCACACAGTTCAATAAGGGGAAGAAAGTGCAAAGTCCTGCACCTGGGGAGGAACAACCCCAGCTACCTGTACATGCTGGGGGCAACCCAGCTGGAAGGCAGCTTGGCAGAAAAGGCCTTGGGGGTCCTCGTGAACACCAGCCTGAACACGAGCCAGCAACGTGCCCTTGCTGCAAAGAAGGCTAATGGTATCCTCAGCCGTGTTAGCCAACATATTGTAAGCAGATGAAGGGAGATGATCATTCCCCCTATACTAGCACTGGTGAGGCCACACCTGGAGTACTGTGTCCAGTGTTGCGCTTCCCAGTACAAGAGAGACATAGGTATACTGGGAAGAGTCCAAGGAAGGGTCACGAAGATGATAAAGGGACTGGAACATCCCTCCTCTGAGGAAAGGCTGAAAGAGCTGGAGATGTTCAGCCTGGAGAAGAGAAGACTCAGGGGGGTCTCATCAATGTCTATAAATAACTGAAGGGAGGATGCAGGGAAGACAAAGCCAGGCTCTTTTCAGTGGTACTCAGCGACAGGACCAGAGCCAATGGACACAAACTGAAACACAGGAGGTTCCCTCTGAACATCAGGAAGAACTTTTTTACTGTGAAGATGCCTAAGCACTGGCAAAGGTTTCCCAGAGAGCCTGTGGAGTCTCCATCCTTTGAGATACCCAAAAGACTGGAAAGCCAGCTGTGGGTAGCCCTGCTTGAGCAAAGAGGGACGGACCACATGACCTCCTGAGGTCTCTTCCAATCTCAACCATTTTGTGACTCTGGGAAACACCCACCGACAACAATAAGTATATTGCCACGCTTGAAACGAGTGTTTCATCTTTTAAAAAAAAAAAATATGACAGGACACTGTCTCCACTAGTTACAACTTTTTCCAAACACAGGTACAGTGATTAACTGGCCAGTGTATGTCATCTTTGTCACCAGCTATTCAAGTAAGATGACAGGTTAAGTGTGTTCACAGGTATTTTTTTCAATTTTCTTACAGAAAACACTGAATTATACAGGGAAAAACAAGTTTCTCCCTACACTAAAAATTATTAATCTGCTTCTTCATTACTTTAAGTCATTTGACCTATATTTTTTGAAGAAAAGAAATCTGTTCACCTTTCAAACACTGACAGAGATTAAAGGAAGTTTTTAAAGAAATCAAGTTAATATACAAACTTCATTACAAATACGCCCACTGATCTTTCTTTACCTTTGTAAGTAGCACTAACAGCAAAATTGTTCTCTATAGGTGATGTAAATATTTTTGGTGCTGTAACTGATACAACTTACAGAACAAATTTCCCAAATACATACCTCTAAATGCACTAATATCCCCATAGTGTACCTGGAGCACAAAAAATCTGCCTCCTGTTTCTCCTCCAACTCTGAATCCAACACCTAAGAGAAGGAAAATGCATTGTTTTCAGAAACAATAAAATGTAAGATGGTTCACCACTGCTGACCATATATAAAAATACAAATCATTGTAATGGCTTAGTATGAAGGGGCAGAAAATTTCACCAAGACACCATTGTCCCGGAAACTGGGAAGGAAAACCACCATCGCAACACATGTTCCCAAACAGACTAAGACGCTAGGATTGTAACCTAGTTATTAACAAACAGATATCTGCTTTAAGCAGAGAATTCTCTCAATCCAAGAATATGAATACAGTTTGATATATATATACACAACTATATTAAAAAAATAAAATCAAGTTTTTCCATCGTTGTAGGATCTGGTAGAACTTTCATTTCTCATACAACCTGTGAACGATACAAATTGATTAACGCTGACTTACTAAGAATGCACTGAGAATGAAAAGATAAAAAGAACTGCAGTAAAATATTTTGAAATGTAAATTAATATCATATGCAGAAAAAATCTTGTGGAAATTATGAAGCTATGTTTCTTGTTGACAGAAGTAAGCACAAGCACAGAAGAAAATGGAGGAATTTGATATAATTTGAAATAATGAAATTGCAAAATATCACCATCACCAAAAGTGATTTCTCTAAACCAATTCTACAATGAACAGCCTTCAAAAGAAGCAGAGAAAGCAATTTCTTCCTATTCGGTCAGTGAATCCCACTAGATTAAACACTGCCCACGGCAAAGCCTACTTATAAATGAGACTGCAGCCTCTCTGTGCACAAATGTAATATCATTATGAACCCTCCCCACAAACCTTGTATTTATGGACAGCTTAGGGACAAGAAAATTATTACTAGCTGGGATTTAACAGCAAAGCAAATACCAGGTTTCCATAGACACCTCCAAGCAACATTTTTTTTAACTTGACATTCTGATAACCAAATCAAATAACATTTGTGCTGATAAGTGTGTAAACGGATTACTAAAAATAAACCTCTTCATGATACTGTGCACTGCTCCTGGTTATGAAAAGAGGCAGTTAAATGATAAAAGAAAAAATTTTTAGAATTCAAGGTATTTCCAGATCGAGGCTATATAGATGGTAGATATTTTCAGGATCCTTAGTGGCTATTAGAAAGAACCACTTCTCTCTGTCTTCCAGATATACCCCTCCAAGTAGCTTAAAAAACTTTGACAGATTTCAGCAAAGTCATCTATCATACAGGAAAACAAGTATATAAACATGTTGCTTAACTGCATCAAAGCATTAGAAAAGCACATAAAATTGTCAAGTGTACTTAAGACACAGAAAAAATTCAATGTTTAATTTGTGCTTTGCCAAACACACAAAAGTATTTTGATGCAGTTTGTGTGCTACTGAAAAATATATAAGTAGTACCCTTCCAATAACATATAGTAGGAAATGCAAGATTAATGCTACATAAAAATAAAGCATTATATTATGACCATTACCTCTCCCTTAGCCTTTTCCCCCACCTAGTGAAACCCATAATTTATAGCAAACAGGATGACAAAAACCCCAAAGTATATTAGCTAGCATAACATATTCATAGATTATGAGGTTGATGTTTATACGGCTCCCATCAACTCGACATAATAAAAATATTATAGGAGGTTCCTAGATATGCGAGGTACTTAATTCCACACCTCCTTTTCTCCCTTGCCCCTCTACAGAAGAACTTCACATTAGTGGCACAATACCTTTGGGTAGCCTGGTGGGTGGAGCATTTCTTGCCCAAGCGTACAAAATGTTGGATTTATCTTTGCATGTTCCTTCATCACAGTCCCTAAAAACAGGAAGAAAGAAAACTAAAGTGAGTATCATTTTTTAGGTTTGAAATCAGAAAAGGGCAGGTGAATTACATGTAAAACCACTAATTTTAGGATCCATGAAGATGCTTTTGGATCTATTTTGACTAAACACAGTTCTTTTAATGTAGACTGGTTTCTCAGCTACTATTAGATCCTACATCTTCTTTTTTTTCCCCCTCCCTCTGCCTAAAGGTAGTGTTAGGCAAACAGGGTCAAAAACATAGACAGTTCTGATAGTCCCTGCCAGTCTAGTAGCCCATGATGAAAAAAATAAAAGAAGCTTTTGTGAGAATGAACCGTATCAAAATTTCTAGCACTAGTGCACTCAAGTGTTATAAAATGACAATGGCTTCCACATTTACGCAGAGGGACATGACTCATGTGCAAAGCAGAAAAAAACCCAGAAGATATAAAAGCTTTAAGTCAAAATTGATATTTAAAATTCATTTTAAAATCATTGACAAAAAAAAAAAGGTGGCAGGAACCTGTATCTGAACCAGCAGGTGGAAGGCACTCATGCTCTTCCCTGTACTCAATGCAATCTCACTGCAGTGCAGTTAATTTTTATACCACTGCACAATTTCTTGTTTTTCATAAACAGAAAAATCACACACACACCCCAAAAAAAAAACCACCCGGGGGGGAAAAAAAGTTTCACAAGCTACAGAAACAAACAGGTCCCAAAAACTTAAAATATCTGAGTGCTTTGAAGTTGTCCCTAGCCTCTGCAGTTAGCACCCTGCAGGCAACAGTAAGGGTGGAGTGTGAAAGACCCCCAAAGACTCCTACACTCTAGACATCGTAAATCATGGAGTGATTTAGATTGGAAGGGACCTTGAAGATCATCTCGTCCCAACCCCCCTGCCATGGACAGGGACACCTCCCACTAGACCAGGTTGCTCAAAGGCCCATCCAACCTGGCCTTGGACACTTACAGGGAGGGGGCCTCAATCTGCAAGAACTGATAAACTCGAGGCACAGACACTACCATATCTGTAAAAGACCAGTCAGACACAGTCGTATGGACAGCACAAAGTACCTGGACCACATCCAAGAGGGCGCTAACTGCTGTATGCAGGTGTAGGCTACAGGATGATATGCACAGATAAATAAAAAAGGGACGCTGAGGGGATTTCCAAACACCCACCTAGAAGCGACTTCTCCCTCTCAATCCTCTATTAGGGAAAAGGGTTATTTACAGAGTGTATTTGTACCTTCTTCAGTGGTAAAACATCGCAGTACTGAGTAGAGCATAGAAGTCATTCCACAGGTGCAGCATACACAGGTATGATTTTTAGAAAGCCTCAACCTGAAACTATTCAGACTACATCAACTGATCCAAGCCAGATGCAATGAAGGTTGATACCCATGCCAAGGTTTCAATGGCACAGCCCCGTTCTCTGTTTATTATTGCTGGTAAAATCAGACCTGGGAAAACGTTTTTACACATAAAGCAGGGTTTCAGTCACCTTAAATATTGGGGAAAATAGGAGTCTCATGTAGTGTGAAGAAGATTATAAAAGCATAAAAGACCAGGACTTTTAGCGGATGCGGGCTCGGTAATGTTTCTATTGAGGATGCCTGAACCATATGTGGCACCTCTCAGAACAAATGAAGACAATGCTTTCCAGGCTGCTCTCCCAAGGATAACCAGTTCTTCTGGCACGCAGGCAAAACCACCTCAGTGGGACATTATATGTTTTTGCGATCCCAGAGAGCCTTACTGCAACACAGCCGCTGTGTTTTTTCTGACAGAAAGCATTGCCATAATCATCAGACTACCAAGAGAAAAAGGAACATGCCACTAACATATTTCTAGACCTTCACAACTAGTAGTTTGGTCATCTGCCCCTTCAAACATGCCCCAGTGGACAAGCAAAACTTATTTCAGGGTAAATGAAATGTTTCACGACTAATGATTCATACAGCTGCAGGTAAAAGCTGCGCAGCTTTCAACTGCTACAGTCTGAGAAACCCAAAAGACTTCTGGGATCTAATCAGGTATTGAGCTGCACAGTTTGGAAATGTGTTGAAAAGATTGATTAGGAGGAAAAACAGCAGAAACCACAAGCACAGTCGCATCTTCACCACCACCACACTCTGGGCCAGCTAGTCTTCGTTTATACAACAGTGTTTTTCAGGACCACATTAGCTAGGTAAAAAAACCTGCATAGGCTGTTTCAAACTTTCCTCCTGAGGCACTAGCCGACGGAGGGGGAAGACTGCAGGAGAGAAAGATGAAATATACATATTGCTCTTCCATTAAGCTTAAAAAGTGGTCAACCCTCTCATTTAGCCATCAATGCTGATTTTGAGACATTGTTTTCAGAAAAAAACAAACCTAGAGGAAACTACAAAGAAGAATTAAGATAACTGATGAACAGATTTAAAAGCAGGAAACGAGTAAAAAGTATAAATCTACAAACAAAAAAATTTAATCACTGCAATTCATAGCTTCTTTACATGCAAAACCCCATGAGATTCTGAGCACAATGAGTAGCACAGAATACCTTAAAAATGGACTATAACTGCATACTATACAATATTGTACTAAAACCTAATTTTGACTGTGGTCCAAATTTGGAGGTGAAGGGGGCAGGGGAGGGCATGGAAATAAAGCTTACTGACTGCTTCTTGGATCTTTGTTTTCTGCAAACTCTCCCGGAATTTCCAAATGCATTCCCCTCATTCTTGGGTAAGCTCAGGAGCTGGGTTTTTTAATGGCACTGGGGTTTTGACCGATTATCTATACTGAAAACAAAATATTCCACTATGTCAGCAAAACCAGTATTTGGCTGTGCTTTTAGGATATTTGTATTGTTTAGGAAAACAAAGAACTTTTACTTCTTTCCCTATTATACTCTACTCCTTGATTCTAATCAAGACTTGTTAAAAAAAAAAAGACAATTGAGGTGACTGAGTAATAAAAATGATCGGTTTTAGTTCTTGAGCTCAGTGGTGCAGAGCATTCTGGGGCAGCGACAGTGGTAAGAAACTACAATCAGAAATTTTCATATGGTTCCCACTCTCCCTTAATCAGTGAAATACTTGTATTTCACTGAACCAGTCTTGACATCTTTTGCAACCTTTACTGAACTATTGATGTCAAAAGCTTCCAAAACCATACTCTCCTGCCAACAGAAGCAGCTAGTCTGACGGAGGAAATACTGATTAGTGATCTATGACCTGTACTTATACATTTGTTTAGATTAGATAACTATTTAAAGTTGCCCCACCTGATCTCAAAATAAAGGCCACATCTATGAATCATCTCATTCATGGGAGCTCATTTCAGTGTTAGGTTTGACGCAGCGTGAGACTTGTCTTGCCACGGGACTCAGGAGTTCTGAATAATTCAACACTTTCTTTTACACCACTCAAATGTATTCTTGATTATCTATGGAGAATCTGAACTTTTGATGAATCAGCTCAGGCATGCTACTTTGATTTCAGCACAGTTTATCGGCTCAGGCAAAACTTCTTGTTCTTGTGGCTGAACTGTTTTCAGGGTCAATTATAATCAAGAAAAGAAGCAGCTACACCTTTTTTTTGGTGCACTGAGTAAAACCTAAGCAAGTAAGCCCTGGAAGCCCACTTTATTTCTGTGGAAAAGCCCGGGTATCTGAAGGGAGAAACACCTGTGCACCCCTTTAGCACTTCTTCACATAAAGATTCTACCATGTTGCAGTGAATGTGTGTCACTCTGCAGAGCCAATGCAGGTCCCACACCATTAGACAGCCTTTCAGAAAGCCAGAGGCATTTGCAGGAAGAGCATCAAGGCACCGGAAAAGCCAGTAAACCAGAGCGGCATCACAGATTTTAGCTCAGTGCTGCTATGGCCACAGGGCAGCTAATCCCAGTAGAGTTATCTGGATGCTGTACTTTCCCCTCTCCCATTCCTTCACACTCAAAGCTGGCCTGAATAAAACTTCATGCCTCAGGGAAATGAATTTTGTCCTTGCATTCGAATGCCCCTAAAGGACTATTTTCCATAATACACCTAGTCCACATCCCGATGGTATGAAAAATAGCTCTTGACTTGTTATGTTTTAATGTTCTTGCAACTGATCACAAACTATCTGACTAATGTTGCTCAGAATTCTGATGAAGAAACTACAATAAAGCAAAAAATCAGTGTGGTATGCCTTAATTGAATAAAAACTGGCTATGTAAAAACGTTGACCATGTAAACAGGCTGCCCAGGGAAGTAACAGGCTGCCCAGAGAAGTGGTTGAATCACCATCCCTGGAGGTATTTAAAAGAATGGTAGACGTGGTGCTTAGGGTCATGGTTTAGTGGTGGTTTTGGCAGTGTTAGGTTAATGGTTGGACTCGATGATCTTAAAGGTCCCTTCCAATCTAGACAGTTCTATGATTCTAGATAAGCTTTGCAATGTCAGCAAAACTACCTCATCTGCTCTCTCTTGAAAACCTGGCGAAAACCCGCAAAATTACTGGACAGACCATTAATTTCCACCCACCTTCACATTCTCTTCACGTCTGCTCCCCACACGTTTTAGTAGCACTGGGAGCCTCCCTCTGCCCTCACTGCTTAGGCACTTTGAAAGGCAAGTCCATTACCAAACCATTTCACAGAGAGATTCTTCTTCAGCTTATCCTTTACTCAGTTTCCTCCTGGACACCTGGTACAATACTACTTCATACACAGAAAAGGAGACAACTATAGAGAAAGTCTGCATTTCTTGGCATCCAATAGCACCCTGCCCACTATAGCTCCTGTCTCCTCCTCAGACAGTCAATTAGTAAGGAAGAATCAGAAAACAGATCTTTTTCTTCACCTTACAGAGCAGCCAGTTAAAAATATAAACACTTAAAGCACGGAAAGACTGGAATGTTATACGTCTCTTTTTCCTTGCAAATTTTTCTACTTTTCCAAGAAATTGTGACACTGGAAAAGGTTTATGTAGAACCAATTAACACAAGAGAAGTTAGGTACAATAACAAAAGCAAGTTGAAACTCTTACCAGTAATTTTCGGTAGAGGACGGTTCATTACATCCAAAGAGTAACATGTGATGGACAGTGTCCATGCTGGCATGAGGCTTAAAGTCAACTGGAAAACAAAATGACAAACCAAATAAGCTGTCCTTACTCTTCATTATGTTACATAAGCAAGGGCATTTTGTGCCATTTTTTCACTGTAATACTAGAAACAAGGCATGTATGTCCCCACTCATTTATTTACTTTCGCATTCCAATTACAAGCTTTCCTTAAATTCCCATTCAGCAGCCTGTCTCCTAAGTAAAACACTGTACCTCACTTAGGCATTAAGAAAAAGAGACTCCAAGTTCCCACTCAAAACTGCTGTGTTTTTCATCAAAAGTTAAACATGACACTTAGTAAACATATCAATGTATCCCAAACCAGCAAGTTTTATTGTAACCAGTTTATTTCCAACCTAGCCTCAAAATTTGCACTTGTAATTTAATAATATTTTTCTACTTCTTTTGTACTTCTTCATAAAAAATACAAACAAACACTAAGTTACAGTTAAGAGCAACTAACATCTTATGTATTACTGATATCTTCTTCCAGTATTGCACCCAGTTTACATTTTTGCTGTGTCTTTCTTGGGACAACAATTCCAAGGAGGGATTACAATTTATTCTCACTAATATGCCAAACCCTTTGGAATGGAAAATAGTATCTGTTTAAAGTCAACACAGTCTCATTGCCCAAATATTTCTCATCATTAGAAACTCAGACGAAGCTGAATGTTCAGCACTCAAATGTCTGTTCTTTATCGCATGCCACAAATAAAACACGGTTTGTTTCTCAAACATTTGTGATCCAGTTCAGTGTAGGAAAATGGTTACGAACATTACACTGTAGTAATATTGACCATAAATGTACAATGATGGCATTTCTAGAAATAAAGCAAGCTACATTGTGTAACTTCCTTTATTACTACTGAAATGATGTGTCAGATGCAGGGAATGCAATGCAATTTTTCTTCACATGAGACAGAGAAGGACGTTGGAGGGTTTTTAACCTTATCCTACAGAAGAAATTCCAAAACTGAGTCACTTGTGCCCTTACATGTACATAGACACTGAGGAGCCTTCAAGTAAGCGTCTTTTAGCCCTTGTAGGAGTCTTAACATGGGCAGATGTTGAAGGTGCAAATCACTTTAACACTATTCTGCACCTGAAGTTTGTGGACTTATGTGCACTCTGCACTCAGTATTTTAAGGTGCAGCTGAGGCAGGGTTCCTGAAGTGAATGATGATGTGGATTATTGTCCCAGTTTCATGAGGGAAAAAAACTAACCAAATAGTTTCTGTCTCTATTTTTGGACCTGAGGCCTGTTGCAAAAAGTGAGGAAACCCAGCCAAGAGTTAAGGCATGCAAGTCAAATTCTAGCTTGAAGACGTAAGGCATGCAGTCAGGTTGTAAGGAAATGAGCATGCCAGAGCTGAGGGCTTTGTTTGGGAAGGAAGAGATGCACCCACATGCCCTGGGAAGGTACCTTGAGTACCACATATGAATTTAGAAGGGCAAAGCTTGCCAGCATGATTAAAGTCTAAAGACTACCTAACATCTGTTTTTTTCCTACTAGCAAATTCTGCTCATTTCATAGCTAAAAACCTAATCTGTGTTACAGAAAGACCTTTTGTTTTGATGTTTTTATTAGTAACAATTAGTAATGAAACTATGGTTAACTCTCACATGGGACAATGTGTCATTCTATGTGGACTTCCCACCTCAGTTTTCAGGTGTTCAGGTGTTTTAAGCTGCTGTTACCAATTTAAGCGAGAGATTACATTTCTGAAGATTATAAGCAGTTCACAGACATGAAATTTAAATGAACATTATTGCCAAACATGATACCTGTACATAACGTACTGTAAGTAACACCTAGAAAGACAGCCTTCAAGAAAGGTAAAATTAAAGATTAGGCATCTTGCCTGCTAAAGCCATCACCTGGTCCAGCTGGTTAATACTGTCTCACTGTTATTTTTACTCCTCTACATCTCTCGCATCTTGTGTACTTACTATAATGAATGTGTCAGGAATTCTTTTATTCCCTCCACACAGTGCCCATTACAATAATATTCTAATGCATGGACAGGACCTTTAAGCACTATTATAAAAATTATTACAAATAGCTTACTAAATACTACTCTTACTAATAGAAAATAGTGCCCCACAGTTTACCAAGCAAAATCAGATTTCTGTGTGAGCCACTTGCATACACTATTTTAGTTCACGTATCTTATCATTGCTTCTGAAGAAAGAGCTGAAAAACCTCTCAGTCTGCCTACGAGCTTGAGAGCTTTGTACAGTCAGTTACTCTGTTCCTGTATAGTTATTTTCTTAGCAGCGCACCCAAGCTTGCACCTTTCCAAACAGAGGGTCAAAAAAAAGCCATTTAAAAAATCCTATTTTGTAAAAACCATACAGATTAGCACGAGATTCAAGCCAAATGCAGTACTGGTCAATACCAAAGGCTGAAGAAATATCAAACAAAAGGCTTATATTCCTAGCTGACAGCCTCCAATATTTTGCAATAATGAACAGAAGATTACTCAATAGTTAAGTATTTTTTATGCATGGAGAAGAGCTACAAAATTATTAATAAAATAACAGTAACAGTTTTGATTATATATATATATATATATATATATATATACACACACACTAAATCTGAATACCCTAACTTACTTTCCTGAGCAAGTACTACTTTGAATTATGAACTTCAGGAGAAACAGGAACGAAGAGAACATGACAACAGTTTAATCTTAACAGTGTCTAGTTAAGCTATATATTTAAAAAATTTATTTCTAAGAAGTTCATCTTTATAACTAACAATTCAATGATATAGAGTTGAAATCCTTTAAAAAAAATGCTGTATTCTCTATAATGGAATTAACTTTAAAGAAATGTTTTAACATATCAGTGTCCAAGTTTGGCATATTAGGGAGACATTAGAGGCCTTCAATACAGTGAAGTCATCATTACTTGGCAATAGGGAAGTTTATATATGCCATACTAGAGTAAAAAAAAACACACAACGTCTCAGAGTCAGGTATGGACAAAAAGTAATAAATCATCTAATTATTTCAGTTTGTGTTGCTGAACATAATAGGCTCCAATCTCATTTCTATAGCACAATCTGACAGATAGGGTCTTACCATGAGTCAGTAAGAAAAAGACACATTTATTTACTGGTCACCCATGTGAATGCATGCAAGGAGGTGAAGATGACAGTCAAATTTCTTGGCTGAGTGGCCTGCTGTCAGACTCAATTCTTATGACTGTCTGTAGAGCATCCTTTAGCTATTGCTACAGCTCAGTAGTCAAAAACTGATTTTTATCAATGCCTGCACCATTAAAGACTCAATCCAGTTTCTGGCTTGGCTACTTATTCACAAACATTAATCAAACATGAGGCAAAAGAAGAAAACCGCAATATGTTTTCTAAATGTAACTAGAATAATACTTTCTTGAAAAATTACATATTAATCTCACTCATTAATATCTTTTTCATATTAATCTCACAGTCATTTCTTTTCACAGGAGCAAAAGGCATGTTCCTAACATTAACCTAAATGTAAACCAACCCACCACACAAACAAAAACTCCCCCCATCCTAATTTGTCAGTATTCACAGCCCTTTGGGACAGAAGAACAACTGGTTCAAACAGAAGTATCAGCCTTGACAGTCTGACCTTCCACTAAAGAGTATCATACAGGAAACTAACAGTATTTGCAAAAATACACAGACGCGTACCTGAAAAAGACCTCTAGGGCAAAACTTGCTCTACTCCTCCTTCTAGTTGGTAACATTTCATAAGCAAGTTTGATCAGTTCCTTCTTTTGATAATGTCTGAGAACTGAGTCTGAACAAGTTGGTAAATTCTGGTACAGTATCTTTCCAGCTTTGCAGTACAAAGTTATACCCATTGTCCCCATGCAAGCACAACTGTCTACTGGTTTTAAGTCTTTAGGGGAATAGCAAAGCTGAAGTCTGATTTCAAACCCCTCAAACACAAATTTAATAAAAAATACTGAAAATATTTTCTACTTACTACCAAATGTAGTACTGCCTGCATACAACACTAAAAAAGAAGTTCTCTCTTCCAAGGCCCCTGTATTTTGCCAATATACAACAAATTATCCTGCTGCAGGTTCTGTAAACAGAATCTTCTCTTCCACTCTGTCTTGGAGGAGGGAAGAAAAGGGAGTAAAAATACAAAAGCAGAGTAAAAAAGGAATAAACAAGTGATTCTTGGTCAAAGTGTAAGGACACTTGGTCATAACAGTGTTCTTTTAAAGGAAAAAAAAAACACACAGAAAAGAGAAGGCATTTACTTGGCAGCGTTATGCGCAAATAAATTGAACTGGAAGGTTCTGGTCTCAGCTTTACCACTGCGCTGTCTCAGAAACCCAGGTTATTGTTTTAATTCTCTGTATTCACACCTCCTCATGTTGAAGCTCTTCAGCACACACACTGTCTTCTCAGTACACCACCAAACAGCAACGCAGAGTTACAGTTCATATGTTAGTTTTTTAGATGCTTTTATCATGAAGTAAAATAGCAATTAATGAAAGTTAATGACACCATTTATTGTCAATGCAATGAAGGCAGTTTCTGCTTAAACCATAAAAATTTAGACACTATCCTTTCAAAAAGAAGTATTTCATTCTCTGTGTGTCAATCTTCTATGCTTATTTAAGCAACACAAAGTATACGCATGTAAGTAAGTTAATAGTTAGCTTCACAACACTTAACGGTATCAAGAAGTATTTAAGGAAAAACTCCATTGAGCAACTAATTTCTTAGATGATCATACCTATTATAAAAATCTCTTTCCTGAGACGATTTCATTTGCTAAGATAGGTCAGTCTGCATTCTTTTCGTCGTTACAATTGGATATGTTTGAGTCTACTATTTCCAATGATTATGTAACTTCTGTTGATTGTGAAGACTTCAATCTGACAAATCTTTTCCACTGAAAACACTTTCCAGTCACTTTACTGAAGCTAGATGCAACTGATCACATGATTAAGATTGACCCCATGCATCTCTATTTTGGTGGAAGGGATCAAAGAGGATAAAAAAGGCAAACAATTTTGGTTTATTTTCAAGGCATCCAAATATAAGAGGTTGTAAGCGATGCTGTCATGAGAAAACTTTAGATTCACAGAACAATTTTTTTTTTTTTTAATTTCCTCATAAAGTCCTCTTGCTCTTCAAAGCTCCACCTGACATCTAGAATGGTTTCTGTGTCCAGACCTTATTCTGCTTTGTAATGACATGTACTCAAGCACAGCGATCATTGGAAATGTGACCAAACCCTATAAAAATCTGGTGAAGAACATGTCAACACCTAAAACCTAGAAACTTCTCAGTCTTCAGAGAAAAAAATGGGTTGCCTTGCATGATTCACATTGAGACTTTGCATAATACCACTTTTAAGCGAATTCTTTTAGTAGGTCCTTTTAAACATACACACAACTGAAAAAAGTTTATATGGCTTTAACACATGTAAACATCAAATGACAGAACTAAATGTGGAGCAATCTAATAAAGAACTGAACTATGCAATTTTGCAACTCAGTGAAGCACTAAATAAAAATTGCTTAAGCAGCAGGTTAGTAGTATGCCTTTCTATGAATCACTTGAAAGCAAAAGAGTTCATTGCACACACTGCACAGCAAGTATAGTTTATCAGAGAATGAACACTCCCTTTTATGTTCATTTTTCTTTCTGGGGTCACACTCACAGCCAAAATGTGAGGTAAGGTTGTGACTTCTTTACAAAACAAATACACAGAGAAAGCACTGAAGAAAATTTAATCTATTTTTTTAGCTACTATAATACAACATGAAAATCTAAACACAATATTCCATTTCTGAAGGATTTCCACAAGAAAATCCACATGGAACAACAGTCTTATAATAGACTACAACAAAAACTATGTAGGGTTCCCACCATATTTATTTTAAGTGCAGAATACTAAAGGAAGGAAAATATAGACATTTTAACTGCTCATTGTTTTTTTTTAATCTCAGTTTATAGCATATTCCAATAGCAAAACTATCTTCAGCCAAACCAACAAGCCTTCTCTCTACCTGAAGAACTGTATGTTCACAAGTAAGGCAAAATAAAATTAAGAGCACCTCAAAGACTTTCTGAACAGAACATATGGTGTTGTTTTGCTCATCTATATGATCTCAGCATTTGTACACTATTTGTACACAGTATTTCCTTCTATTTGTCTGCCATCTTATTCATGCCATGACATTAAAAAAAAAAAGCAGTGGACAGGGTTTGGTTAGTTGTTCCCCCCCCCCTCCTGCCCCAGATAAGTAAAATTTTACTGCAGCCAACACTGACTGTAAGTGCGAAGGATTTACAGCCTGTACCAGCAGGTAAATAAACAGTCTGCTCAGTGAAGCAGAATTAAGTATCCGGCCAGAGACAGAAAGCCAATACTTTACAAATGGGACTGTTTGGTACTGACTGCCAGAGGCATCTGCATGCAGTTCTTTAACCACTATTACTCATGAATCTCTCCAGATACAGTTTGTTATCTTGACTCTAAGTAGCTCGCTCTAGTTTGTTTCTGCATTAGCCATGATGAATGCATTTTGGAAACTGTGACAACCAAAGATTAAGTCAATATGAGTCAAAGAAAAAGAAGAACATGCTGAAGTTCTTCAAAATGGCTTGCTTAGGTTCTTCCAGTCAACCAATACTCACCTACATAGGCTTCATCATCCACTGGCAGGGGTACGGACATGCAGAGGTAGGTATCAGACTATTAAAAGATAAAAGAACAGGAATTACTTTTAAATTGGGAATATTTAGAATTAAAAGAATAGAAACAAAGCATCACAATTCTCTACACTTTCTGAAGATGACTGTGGGAATCCTGAACAAAATAATAAATGAAATTTATTTATTTATAAGCCTGAGCAGTGAATTTAGTTGCAGTGGTTAACAAACACTGTCCCCTCCCTGTCGGCTAAAAATTTGAAAGGGTAACAGTACCCTCTCAATGTCCAAATAAACAGCACGAATCAATGAGTGTGTTACATAAAGTGAAAAGAATTATTGCGCTCCTGATTCATTGTGTTCTCGGTATGCACTACTTTACTCAGTATTTATAAACTTACTATAACCTAAGACTCAACGGCACTTGAGTGGAAGGGGAGGTGCTGATCTCCTCTCTCTGGTGACCAGCGATAGGACGTGGAGAAATGGAATGAAGCTGTGTCAGAAGAAGTTCAAATTGGATATTAGCAAAAGGTTCTTCACTTCAGTGGTCGGTCACTGGAACAGGCTCCCTAGGTAAGTGGTCATGGCACCAAGCCTGTCAGAGTTCAAGGAATGTCCAGACAACACACTTAGTCATATGGCTTAGTTTTAGGCAGTCCTACACGGAGCAGGGAGTTGGACTCAAAAATCCTTATGGGTCCCTTCCAACTTGATAAATTCTATGATTCTATAACTTCACAGCTAAATAGATTTCTACCTACAGTGGTATTTCACCCTATTCCAATATTTATATAACTGGACCACAAAGTGCAAAAATGCTGTGCCATTGTAGCAGCAATCATAGAAATACATTTATATTGGATTCATGCACCTAATTCTATTATGATCAAGGAAAATATTCTTCCCCAGGCGTTCTAACTAACAGCACATGTCCTTTAAAACAAAGAAAAAGAACAAAATAAATGAAAAAAGAAACAATTTGATATGTGATTTTCTTGCTTGAGCACTGTAACGGACTGACATATTCCTGGAGCAACTGGACAAACAATCTACACAAGATACAGTGTAATGGGCACTCTGGGCAGAAAACTTATCAAGACTGACCTCTGCATGATGCTACAGTTGCCTTTGTTGCCTAAAAGATTTTTGGTTTGAGTTTAAAACGCTCAGCATGTAAGCACTGGATGTACTTCTGGATTAAAATACAAACCAATTAAAATGCAAACACAGTAAACTCAGAGCAATGCCCACAAACAAAATCCAGGTTTTCCATCTGCAAGCACTTTGGATAACTATGAAAGTACTTGCAATATACAACAAACACATTGAGAACAGTAAGACCTAAATATGGCAATCTTATTGAAAGGAAGGCTCTTACTTTGTACATCAAAAAAAACAGTCAGCAAATCATTGGAAAAGCGCAATGCATGTGAAGTACACAAACAAAAAGGGAAAAAAAGAAACTAAAAAAACTTGGAAAATTCCCATCTGTTCGTTATTGTTTGTACTGCCTTCCAATAGTCATCTTCAGATCATCCTCCAAAGTAATCTGAAGCAACTTCATTTCATTAACAAGAGATCCTGGCCAGCAGTTACTTTAACATGACAAGCCTATAGATGATCAGTACAGGCAAAACATTGAATTGTTAAAATTCCATACTCACAGTGTAGTTTCATACCCTTTACCCCTTCCTACTGTTCCATCCTACTAGTTACATTGTTTTTAAAAAAAATATCTCCTCTTCGTCCCTACCAAAATGAATTTTTCAAGAGCAGCGAAATCCGGAAACAAACCCACAAAACCACCCTAAATACACCCCTTTCCAAAAATGCTGCCAATCACTTCTTAGAATGAAAGAAGGATCTTTGAAAAAAAAAATTCCAAGATTATCTATGGGTTAAAATTTATTTGACAAATTCATGACACAAAGAACTATCACTATCTATTAAATATGATAGTCTGGACTGAAACTCCAAGCCAGCAACCTCTCATTATTACTGTAAACAGAGAGGGTATGTTCTAGTTTCCGTATTATTACTCTCCTGTTCTACCTTTTACGGTCTTTCCATAAATAAATCCTATTAGGTATAGTAAGAGAAGGGGTTGCTTGGCCAAATGGATAATGCAGTCAGTCAGTATGGTCATTCTGAAGTCTTTACCATTACCGTCATGAAAACTCGTCGTGGCATAGTCACAAGGGTTTTCAATTTTGCTTCTGACGTACAAGCCAGGTTGTATTTAGCTAATAAGGTAAAACAAGCAGATGAAAAAACAGCTATTGGATCCAACAAAACGGATTCTGGTCTCTTATCTCCATTTGTCAATGTTCCAGACTTCAAATACAAGAAGAGCAGGAACATCCTGACACCAAAGCATTAGAAAAGGCACACTGCAGAATCCACAGTAACCCTGTCCTGTTTTATCTACCTCTCCATAAGTAGGTCTGTGAGCATGAGGGTGCACATTTGATCCATCTTCAGACGAAAAATATTACGTAGACTTCAACTTGTGTAAGAAACAAGCAGGGAGCCGGGGGGAGGGGGGAGGAGGGGGAAGGAAGTGAGACTGCTCCACTATTCATAACTCTGTCAATTCAAGATGTTTCCAAAAAAAAGTGAAAAGATGAGACAAATAGAACTTTCAAAGTGCAACAAGCTGCCTTTTGAAGGCATACTAAGGAGGTAGAAGGGAAAATTCCCACATTTTTCCCTCCCATCTCCTCCCCCCCCCGCCCCCCCTTTTTTTTTTCTTTAAAGGAGGAATCTTTGTTATTAATAAGGGCCATTACTGACTAATAATTGCATCACTTCTCATGAATCTCTGCTATTGACAGTGACTGTGCCAGGATCCAGGTTCATATAAGTAACTAAATTCTACTTTTTGCAGAATTTTATCCTAAGTAATAACCAAGTCATTCATAAAACTTTCTTCAGAGTCAGAGCAAGTCTTGAGGGATCTTAGGTCAAGATCTCAACTTGATTGTCGTAGCAATAATAAAGAAAGAGGTGCCAGTAATTTCTGGGTATCCAAATGATCTCACTTCCTTCTTGTTTTATGTATTTTTTATCTGGTATGGTATACCCAAGCAAACTGGATATGAGAAAAAAACTTTAACCAAAGACTTCAAACTGATAAACTGAAGTTTCAAAATTGAATATGTAGGTATTACAAGTCACTGCTGATGTACTAGTGACTCAAGATAGGCAGTTTAGTTTCAAAAAAAAAAAAAAAAAAAGAGGGAGAGACTTGCAAAATCCAAATAACATCTTTTACCACATTTCTGTACCTTTAACAATATTTATGAAGTTTCAAGTGTACATTTAAGAATTCAGACAATGCTGTAGCAAAATTAATTTACCAATGAAAAGTTTGTTCAGCCTCAAACATAGCAGTAATTAATTAAAAAACCCAGACAAACTGTTATTTATGAACAAAATTACTTGAGATACAGTTTTGATTGCACTGTAATTTTTTATCATTATTTCTTATTTGATTTGCAGCAAACACAGGTGTTCACAGCAGCAAAACTATGTTATCAGCAGAGTAAACATGCTTCCCTTACATTCTTAATAATGCTTTCACAAAATAGCCTTCGATTTGCTTAACAATACCGAGGTTTGTATCTGAAATTTAGAGTTTTCAAAATAAGCTGATCCCATCCCTTATAGGAAGACAGAACATACGGCTTCCTGTTTAAATAAGTCCTAACATACTATTAATTTACCGAGCAGAGGGATAATTTTCTTATAATTACCTGAAGTATAAAGAACAATTACAGAATCTTCCCATCAGAACTGAAAAAGCCCTTCCGTCTTCCTCTCCACAGCTCTTAAGATGTCCTGCACCCTTCAGCAGTGCACCAAAATTACTCTTCACATGACATATTAGTTGCATTTTTCCCTACTGTGTAATTGGAATAATTATTAAGAAAAAAATACTTAAGTACCACAGATATTGTTTCCCCTATTTATGAGAGGTGGTACTGTTCAAAAGCACCAACGAATGTAAACCACATCTATTAACTGAGCTGGAGAACTATCCTACCTCATTGATTTCCAGATTTGTATTGCCTGAATATACACTTCAGTGACCCTGTTCATAAAGGGCCCTCGGAACAGTTTCACGTGAATGTTCATTTTTGGTACTTGTGCAGAAAGAATGCACAACTGAGGGGCAGATTCACACAGTTAGTGCACTCCTAAGCTGCGTGAGGGGTCCGTTCTCACTGACCCACCCCCACAAGGCAAATCCAGCTACAGAATGTAAGGCACACACACCAGACCACAACCACCCTGCCCCAAACCCCCAAAGTCACTACAAGTCTAGTAACTCCTTGGAAAAAAAATGCAAGACTTTCGGCAAACTTTCCCACAGCCTTGACAGTACAACATATACATTAACTGAATTTTATGCAACTAACCTACCAATACCAGGACAGATGTTAAACTTGGCTCCAGCTGTTTCCAAATCATTCCACCAAGAATTATAACACCTCCACCATTATAAGGTGCTACCAAAGCAGATGATACAAAATCATTTGGAGTTTTTTTTCCCCTTCTCCTCTTCTTTGGAAACATGTACATATGTCCTCCATGAATCAGGTATATATTTTACAGAGTTTAAGCTGTATGGTAGCTGTATGCCCCTACGCTAAGAGAATTCAACGATTCCTACAGTAACCACTCCAAAACAACACTGTGAATGAACATAATCTAGGTACAACCTTTACTGCTACTACCAAAAATTCAACTCAGTTTCAGAGAATACATGCAGACAAACTTCTTGGAATCCAGAGACATTATTTTTCAGTATCAGTTTTCACAAGAATTATCTGGGAAACTGAAGTATCAAGGACCTGAGAAAATAAAATTAAATACAATTGCCTACAGTGATGCCATGGAAGAACTCAACTCAGCAGCAGTACTATTTAAGAAGTTCCCCTTCTTTTTCCAGCTTGGAGATACTTTTGACTAAACAACCAATGACTCCAGCCCTTCCAGAACAACTCTTATGTTACATTAACCTTCTGATTGAATGTCTACTGCAAGTTACACTGATCATAAATTGTAAACAAAGAACTGGTTAGTTCCATAAACTGTAAACAAAAGAACTGGTTGGTTCCATTAGACTTCTTTCCATTAGCTAGCTGTGACTCTAGATAAGAAACATGACTGTCATGAGTGCATACCACCAACACAGAAAGAAGCCATAAGAATTCAGTTTGTGAAGTCTTCTGAAAGTACTAACCTGTGGCCAAACACTGAATTCAGAATTCATAACAATCCAGTTTAAACAACATTTTCTTTTCACAAAAAATGCATGACAAAGAAGAAGTAGCACAAAACGTACTGGTGTTGCTCTAAAGATACTCTTCTGTTTTCTAGAATTTAAGTCATTCACATCTTCTCCACTAATTTCTGTTCCCCCTCCTTGTTTGTTTGTTTGTTTGTTTCTTTCTTTTCCCACCTTTCCCACATAAATTATTATGTTTGGAAACTCAGGAACTGCAATTATCACAGAATCAAAGAATCACAGAATGGTTTAGGTTGGAAGGGACCTTAAAGATCATCTCATTTCAATGCCCCTGCCATGGGCAGGGACACTTCCCACTAGACCAGGTTGCTCAAAGCCCTGTCCAGCCTGGCCCTGAACACTTCCAGGGATGGGGCATCCACAGCTTCCCTGGGTAATTTGTTCCAGTGCCTCACCACACTTATTATTAGGTTATTAGTCATAACCAAAATAGTGATACACCTCCAGAAAGCTCTTAATAAAGCATTTTAGCAATTGTACTTGTCCTCTTGCTCTTTTGTTTATTTTTGCATCTTTTATGAATAGAGATAAACTTGCAGACAGACTTTGGAAGCAGAAACCTGTATCTCAAGTTGGAAGGGATCCATAAGGATCATTGAGTCTAACTCCCAACTTACGCTCTTATATAAACATCAGTACAAACAACTTGAACTCACAGCAGATCCATGGTTGTTAAATACGTCTGCCCACAACTGGGGGCCAAGAGGTACAGGAAGAGATAGCGAGCTAGAAGGAAGCCACTACAGAAGAATTTCCTCTCTAAAGGCGATTCTTCCCTTCCATGTTCTTTCTGCCACAAAAATGAACTAACGGCACTAGAACTACAGAGCTGCTGGTTATTGCCTTTTGTGAACTGCAAGAAAAATAAGATTGTCTTTTCTGCTATAGCTTCTTGCCCAGTATAACAGTGTTTAACTTGTCTAAATGGGAACCAAGTTTCCTGTACGGTTAGTGTGGGGCACTGTGGACAGAGGAAGAGATATGAGGATAAGGGCAGGTAAGACAGAGAGGAAAATAAAAGCTAGACTTAAAAGTATATAAGGCTAGTTCTTGATTATTTTCACCTATCTTTTTAAGACTTAAATTGGTAAGTTTCTTTCTGTTGCTGTCTTCCCCCATCCTTTCCCCAAATTTATACTAGATCATAGCATTTCATTTCACTGTGTACATAAAGGCTGTTGGCTACAGGTACGCATGAACATGAAAAGCATTATGTCATCTCTATTAACAGTCACAGCCTTTTTTTGTTGGTGTTGGGTTTTGGTTTTCTTTTTTTTTAAATAGGAACCTGAAGTGACTGACACCTTCATGTGTGTTTCCTAGCTATTCAACTAATGGGTCCTCAGGTAAAATCAATAAAACATAATTACAAATGTGCATCTGGATGAACAGAGTACTTTTCACTCTTTCTGAAAGAGAAGTTTAATATTTTACTGTAGACAAATATAGTAGAAACTGTATTTCTGTTTTGCACTCACTGGCAGGACACCACCTGCTCAAAATTACATGTTCCAGAGGGGTGCTCCCCAATAACTGAAAACATCATTTTCCCTTCAGTATTTTTTGAAAGTGCTATCTGCAACAATGAGTCATCATCTACTGCAGCACAACACCCTGCTCTTTGCAAGCACCTGCAGCCCTCTAAAAGAGATGTAGGGTCTTTTAATGACATACAGTTTCCTGCGTAACTTGGCTGCAAAAAACCCCAATCATTAATCATTGTTTATCTTGCTTAATGAAACGACATGTGAAAATTACATTAGAACCTCGGACTTTTATGTGACTCTTAAAAATGCTAATGCTAATATTAAAAAACTTAATTATTGTCTTCATTTTTACTCACTTGACTCAGTAGAAGATAAGCAACTTAAAACCTGAAAGAGTATACCATTATAACTTGTTTATAGTAGCTTTCCTGGAGTATTTTAAGCATTTAAAATACTGGGTCAAAAGTAATACCCTTACAAAATGCTTCTTGGTTGTTTTCTCTTAGCTTGCCAAGTTGCAGTAATGTTCAATTTAACTAAATTCACCGAGGCATCATCTGAGATTTGGTGTAAAACACAATTCTAAATAAATGTGTATCTTACCAACACATCTGGAAATATTTAACTTTAATAAAACTCATAGTCCATTTTTTAATAAAGTTCAGCAACTCAGTTTATGAAACTAACATTTTACAAATAAAATGAATCAGATGAAAAGATTTTTCTCTCATTTGAGATTACTCTTCTGTCTCCTACTTTTCTCTGGACATACATACATCTATAAAACCTGCTTTTTTTGTTCATTTTATGTGAATGTGTATGCAAGGCTTTATTTTCCTTGCTTATAAAAAAAGAAGAGTATGTGGCAAAAAGAAAAACTGCATTTCTCTCACCTGCTTAGGCATCACCCCAGGCATGCGAATGTCCAATGCAAAATCTGACAGACCAAGTGAAATCACTGGCCGTTCACTTCCAAG
Source organism: Vanellus vanellus (assembly GCF_965231255.1). Taxonomy (NCBI): domain Eukaryota; kingdom Metazoa; phylum Chordata; class Aves; order Charadriiformes; family Charadriidae; genus Vanellus; species Vanellus vanellus. The sequence goes on from NC_138908.1 coordinate 28,974,570, forward strand.
GCATTCACTGGAAAGAGATCTGGTAGTATCTTTATACCTTGAAAAGAAGGAGGAAAGATTTTTAAACATATTGATTTTTATTATGTCTTTCTAAAAAGAAGGGTCTTCAGAACTAGTAAAGAAGTTTGACAATGCTGAGTAGTTCCAGGAGTGATCTGGAAATTTCACTCCTTCATGAGCTGAGGAAAACATCTTATTTATCAAGCACTTAGTGAAGTAGTTCCTCTAAGCAATCAGACAGACTAGTTTGCAAAACATTAGCTGAAAATGTAACATGTCATCTAAATAATTGTCTAAGGTACATGGATGTACAGACAAAATTAATGCACTAGAAAATGTAAAGTACTGTTGATCATTCACAACAGTTTGTCGTTTTTTTTTAAGACTATGTACCTAATGTAAAGTAAAATTCAGTACAGATTAAATTTAAGTAATGTGTAAAGGGGAATTTTTTAATTCAACACCATGACATTTATAGCAACTATTATAAGTAGCAAAGTAAAATGGTAAGTTTTACAACTTCACATAAATATCAGTCTGTGTTGAATGCAATATATAAACAAATTGTAAAAAAATGTAGATCACTAAGGAACTAAATGGTAAGACATGACGTAACATTGATAGAAATTTCGGATATGCATATTCATATATATATAAATATAGAAGTGACATGGTAACTACAGTGCCAATATACCTCAAAAACAGTAAAACACTTTTTCTGGAGAGCTAAGAGGCTACTTCTCTTATCCACACCACATTGGAGTTTACCTATGTAATTCTCCTTTCAACGCCTCCCCAAATTTCCCAGGATTTCCCAGTTTTAAGCTATTTGATGTTTTCTCATCAAAACATGATTTTATACTGCATGCTAACTTGAGTGGCTGCAATATATTTACTCCCCGTGTAGTCTCAAATACACCTGTGGCATTATGTAAAAAGTTCTATTAATTGTTATTTTATCATCCTAAACTCGCACTTGATAGAGCAATCTTTGGATAAAACAAGAGTCTTCAATATGACAAGAGTGGCATTTCAAATTTGCAGAAAGAAAATTCAGAGCAAGTGAGCAAAACCGGACAAATACCATGCACATTTTTATCTAGGACATGCTTTTTTGTACTTCCATAGTATCATAAGTGACTGCATGCATTCAACACAGAAGGATCTTCCTGCATAACCCACCTCTTGAAGACAGAAAGTGGACTTCTGAAACCCAAACAGATGTTTTGAAAAACAAGAAACAGTATTAGCAGGTTGTTGACGAGGCCAGCCATGTCCACCCTGCTGTTTCTGGCCTGATTAAGTGAGCAGAAAAAGGGCAGTGCAGTTCTATCAGCTGTGATCCTGACAATTAGGCGGCAGCAGCAGCAGTATCAATTCACTACTTCATTATTATGTGCTCTGCGGGCATCCTCCAGCGTCTGACAGACCATCTGTCTTGGAAGGTGATGCGTTGTAAATCAGGAAGGTGGATGATGCTATGTTGTCTTTATTATTAGCTGTAAAAGTCTGTTGAAGAATCTTCCCTTGCAGATAGATGACACTGTACTTCTGTCCACTTAAGGAGCTGAAAAGGAGTAGCACTCCTGATGATTTCTCCCCGGGCTGTGCAGTTAAATCTGCATGTTACTTATCAATCTACGGTGCCAGAGACTCCAAGTAGCATCGCAGAAACCAGCGTCAGTCATCCTTCAGAACCTGTAAAAATAGAAGCAAATAAAGGATGACTAACACATTACAGCATTAGTTCTCAGCAAATCCCTGTTGAGGCATTTTAATACATTAGTAAGTTCCCTCACAAGCTTTAGCCCAACCCAGTGAAGATTGCACCAAGTCTGTTGATTCCTCCTTTTCCTCCCCTCCCATCCATACAGGGTCAGAAACTGACATATTTCATACTGCTATACAAAACACACTCCCAAACACATTTTACGTGATAGGAACAAATAAAAAAGAACTCTCAATATGCAAAGGGCAAAGCACGGAGTATTTCATACCTACAAACACTAGTATGTGTTCCACAAGCAGCAAAAAAAAGCCGAACACTGACATGGCAAGAATCAAGGTTTGTAAATTTTATCAACTATACTAAATGTTTCTGCATGTATTGCAGGCTGGGAGAATATTTTACTTTTAATACACCTTGTAATACACCATACGTCATTAAGGTATCCGTTTCTCATGTACTTTAGTTATTTTTAATATCCATTTCAGAAAACTGATAATTACAAATTATTTTTGGAAATACTGCAAGAAGAACTATTCATATCAGACTGCTTTATATTAGTTGATTAGTTTTTTATCCTTTCATATATTGAGGTTGTATCATCGTAAACCATCACTCTCTTTGCCTTAACTGTTCTTACTTTCCCATTTTAGTTGATGCAACATTTTAATTTCAAAATTTAAAGTTTTTTTATAAGTATGCTAGAAAAATCACACTGTGTGTTACTGAAGACATATACTGGTATTTTTATTGAACATTCCAATTCTGGCAGAGGCAAAATTTCAAGTCATAATGAAAGTCAAAATCCTTAAAATGTATTATGTAGTAATTCTTTTAGGATAAATATTAAGAGGAAAAAATCACCCCAAAAGAACCACCTCCCAGCCCCTGGAAGACATAGTCAAAATACTGCCAAAAGGATGAAACAGAAAAGAAGCATTCTGACATGAAATACAATTAAAATCATCTGTTTTGCAAAAAATCACTTCCATCTCAGGGCACACGTACTGAAAAGGCTTCTCGTGAAACAAAAGTGCATATGCATAGACTAAGAAGCCATACTAGCCACTTGCCTGTGGTTTATCAGCTAAACTAGATTTGCATTGAACTGTTTGTAAGATTTAAAAACCTGATTACATTAACCATCATTAAACTCGCATATTTTATTCATTGAAGGATGACACAAAAGATTCAGTCACAAACAACTAAAAATAGACTTCATTTTAGCTTTCAGCTGGCCAAAAACATGCCAAAGCTGTCCAAAATCATCCATACAAGCAACAATACAAGCCTAATTCTCTTTTTTTTTTTTTTTATGCAAATTTTCATGTCTTCACTTCTGTGATCTAAATCGTCTTCACTGGTGAACTATGAAAAGCTGCAGCACATGTAAAGGACTGTACTATGATGAAAATAAAAAACAATGTAAAAAAAAAAAGACAAGTGTGATAAACTACACAAAGAGTTAAAACAACTATAAAACCAGAACAATTCATTACTTTTATTCTTTAAGGTATAATTATGCAACAGTAACTGTTTAGCATCTTTGTAAGCCACCTGGCTGGAAGTTCTAGTACTATTTTTATTTGTATTACCCAAGCAACGATGCCTTTATTTTCAGCCCATACGGTAAATACACTTGACAAGCAAGAAGTCTGAAGAACAGAGGGAGGAGGACCACACTGGATTTTAACATACACAGAATTACAATGCTCTGACGTAACTTTTTGTGTTCTGAAAAGATATTTGCCAGTCACTAGAAACAAAACCAACTGCTTAACTTTTGCCAGCTTCAAGAAGTCTGGTTACACCAACTCTGTTAAAAACATCTACCAGGTAAACGAATAAATACAAGAAATTTACTAAGAAGCCTCACCATTAATAGTCCCTCCTCATTGAAATATGAGGGTTTCTTTACAGCACCTTTCAATTCTTACTGCAGAGTTAAGCATGTTAATAGCGAAAATCACCAGAACACACCTTAAGGGAAAAAAGGAAGACCGAGAGAACTCCAGGCCAGTCAGTCTCACCGGCAAGATCATGGAGCAGATCCTCCTGGAAACTATGATAAGGCATGTGGAAAATAAGGAAGTGATTGGTGACAGCCAGCATGGCTTCACCAAGGGCAAGTCATGCCTGACAAATGCAGTGGCCTTCTACAGCAGCGTTACAGTGTTGGTGGGTAAGGGAAGAGCAATTGACATCACTTACCTGGACTTGTGCAAAGGATTTGACAGTCCTGCACAACACCTCTAAATTGGAGAGGCATGGATTTGACAGATGAACCACTTGGTAGACAATGAATTGGCTGGATGGTTGCACTCAAAGAGTTGTGATAAAAGGCTCCATGTCCAAGTTGCGAGCAGTGATGAGTGGAGTTCCTCAGCATCAGTACTGGGACCAGTGCTGTTTAACATCTTTGTCAGTGACATGGACAGTGGGATTGAGTGCACCCTCAGCAAGTTTGCTGATGACACCAAGTTGTGTGGTGTGGTTGACATACTGGATTGAAAGGATGCCGTACAGAGGGACCTGGAAAGGCTGCAGAGGTGGGCCTGTGTGAACCTCATGAAGTTCAACAAGGCCAAGTGCAAGGTCCTGCACATGGGCCAGGGCAATCCCAGGCACAAATACAAGCTGGGTGGAGAATGGATTGAGAGCAGCCCTGCCGAGAAGGACTTGGAGGTGCTGGTTGATGAGAAACTCAGTATGAGCTGGCAACCTGTGCTTGCAGCCCAGAAAGCAAACCATATCCTGGGCTGCAAAGGAAGCATGGCCAGCAGGTTGAGGGAGGTGATTCTGCCCCTCTACTCTGCTCTCATGAGATGGCATCTGGGGTACTGCATCCAGCTCTGGGGTCCCCAACATAAGAAGGACATGGACTTGTTGGAGCACCTCTTCTATGAAGACAGGGTGAGAGAGTTGGGGTTGTTCAGCCTGGAGAAGGCTCCAGGGAGATCTTATAGCAGCCTGCCAGTACCTAAAGGGGGCCTAGCAGGAAAGACGGGGAGGTACTCTTTGTGTAACGATAGGACGAGGGGTAATGATTTTAAACATGTTCAAGGCCAGGCTGGATAAGGCTTTGAGCAACCTGGTCTAGTGGAAGGTGTCCCTGCCTATGGCAGGGGGGGTGGAATGAGATGATCTTTCAGGTCCCTTCCAACCCAAACTATTCTATAATGATTCTATGATTAAAGTTACAGAGGAGCATCTAACAATTTATAGCTTTTAGAATGATGACCACAAGAGAGGAAAAAAAATAAATAAAAAATATCTGGAATTATCTAAAAAAACCCAAAGAAATTAAATCCGTCGTGTCATCAATACATGTATGCCTAACATCTGTACATTCTACTTATCTGTACATTCTACTTAAAAAATGGGCCAATTTAATATGCAAGCTTTTTTTTTAACTGGAGTTTCATCAGCTGGACGGATATGAAATGGATAAAAGTTTAATACACCTTAAGATACTTAAGATTAGACCCCTGCACAACCAAATTTTCCATTTGGGAGAAAAGAAGGAAAAAAAAAAAAGGCAGCAGTATCCTGAGGAGATTTCAATGTAATTATAGATATGATGCAATACACAAGAATACCAGACAACAAGGGAAAAAAGTGAGGATGAGAGATTAAATAAGATTACACAGTTACTTAGGTACATTATGTGGACATCTTGATACCACCATTTTTGTCAATTTGGGGTAAGAGATCCCATGGGAACATAAGATGTGAAGTAAAAAAGACAAAGACTCGAGTGAAAGGAGAGAAAGTGAGATGAAAATTAGATTGGCAATGTAAGCATGCTATTTTATCCCACATGTCCCACTCAGACATAGCAGAAAACAATGATATAAAACAAGGGAGTGAAAAAACCAAAAGAGCAAACAGCAACTAGCAACAAGACGTCTTACTGAATAGGCAAAAAAAGAAAGTGGCCAAGAAACTAGAATTCAAAGTAGTATGTAAAATAAAGTAATATATCAATGTTATGTTATACAAATTAAACAGTGAGGTTTTTAAAATAATAGCAATAGAAAAAAAGCTCTGTATTAACCACGAGTTAATGAAACACATTGTACTTATTTGTTGGTTTCAGTTTAGTCACTAGAACATTTTATATACAATACCAAGTGAATAAGAAGCAGCAAAAACCTCACCTTCAACCAGCAATACCTTCAAAGAAAAAAAAAAAAAGATGGTGAAAGCTTATGGGGATTGATATGAAAGTCTACCATAGGTGTTAAGTTCTCATTGTTGCATCTCTTTTCTTGTGTCTTAGCCATTGAAGTTGGCTTGCCAACTTGGGCAAGGACTACTTGAGTTCTGTCTTCAGCTAGAGCAGAGACCACATTTCATCTTAGACAAAACTTGAAGTTTAAGCAACAACTGGGTATTCAAACAATACCCAGTTCACCAAATGACCTGCAGCTAGGCCTCCAAGCTGAAGCACTTTGCTTCTAATAACACAGGAAAATCAGTATGTTATGGGATCAGAATTAATAATGCACTGAATACAGCCACTCATGACACTTTGGTCAAAGATTCACACAAAAAGCGTTTGGCAAACATCTATGAAATTATACAACATTTTGAGCCTCAACATCAATAAAAAACATCTCACAAAACAGTTAAGATACCTAGGGGTTGCTGGAGCAATTAACAGAAATACACATGTATAATGCTGATCACACCAGACTGGGACAAGTGGCTGATAGGCCAGAGGGTCATGCTGCCACCCAGATGGATCTCAACAGGCTGAAAAAATGGGTTGACAGCAACATCACACAGTTCAATAAGGGGAAGAAAGTGCAAAGTCCTGCACCTGGGGAGGAACAACCCCAGCTACCTGTACATGCTGGGGGCAACCCAGCTGGAAGGCAGCTTGGCAGAAAAGGCCTTGGGGGTCCTCGTGAACACCAGCCTGAACACGAGCCAGCAACGTGCCCTTGCTGCAAAGAAAGCTAATGGTATCCTCAGCCGTGTTAGCCAACATATTGTAAGCAGATGAAGGGAGGTGATCCTTCCCCCTATACTAGCACTGGTGAGGCCACACCTGGAGTACTGTGTCCAGTGTTGCGCTTCCCAGTACAAGAGAGACATGGGCATACTGGGGAGAGTCCAAGGAAGGGCCACAAAAATGATGAAGGGACTGGAACACCCCTCCTCTGAGGAAACACTGAGAGAGATGGGACTGTTCAGCCTGGAGAAGAGAAGACTCAGGGGGGTCTCACCAATGTATGTAAATACCTGAACGGAGAGTGCAAAGAGGATGAAGACAGGTGGCAGCTTGTTTAATATCTTTATCAATGACCTGGACAAGGGGATCAAGTGCATCCTCAGTAAGTTTGCAGACGACACCAAGTTAGGCAGGAGTCTTGATCTGCTTGAGGGTAGGAAGGCTCTACAGAGGGATCTGGACAGGCTGGATGAATGGGCCAAAGCCAATTGTATGAGGTTCAACAAGACCAAGTGCTGGGTCCTGTACTTGGGACACAACAACACCATGCAACGCTACAGGCCTGGGGAAGAGTGGCTGGAAATCTGCCTGGTGGAGAAGGATCTGGGGGTGTTGGTTGACAACCAGCTGAATATGAGCCAGCAGTGTGCCCAGGTGGCCAAGAAGGCCAACAGCATCCTGGCCTGTGTCATGAATAGCTTGGCCAGCAGGACTAGGGAAGTCATCATCCCCCTGTACTTGGTACCGGTGAGTCTACACCTCGAATACCATGTAATTACCCTGGTAATGTGTTAATTTTCCATCCTATCAACTGGTCAATGTGCCAACAGGCAGCTGCCATACTTCTATCACAAAAGAAGTGGTGTGAGCGTTGCAGCCAGGGCTGGAAAGGAAACCCCTGTTTTGGCAGCAATCCACACTGGATTTGGTTTAACATTAAAGACACTTTTTTAAAATAAGACTTCTAAGTTGTCAAATATAGTTTGCCTCTTGGTTTAATTTAGATTTTACAAATTTGTATCTTCTGCTACCAAAGCATTTTTCAGAGGAAAAAAAGAGAAATATGATTGCCCTTATTGTTGTTTTTATGAACAACCTTTTCTTAAATTTGATCTGCTGAGTATAAGCACAGTGGATATTTTTAAAATAAATATTTCATGATGATAAGAAACCTACTGTGCACTCCATCAGAGGAAGCACAGTATTTATACATTGAAGAACTGCGACTTGAATTTTCTTCTATGTATTACAGCAGTGAAATTGGATGCTTTCTAAATGGATTTACTCTTTGCATGCTTTCTGAATATATTGAAATTGGACAATGTGTATTTCTTTCCTATTTCACTAGAAGTATTAAATGAAAATTCGTATTAAGCAGTGCTTAAAAGGATGGTTTATAAGGGCAACATCATTTATAAAAAAAGCTGAATACCGGAATATCTAAAGTTATTTGAGGGATTTTGTTGACCTGTTAATCATTTACATGCTCTTTGCTAAATGAATCACTTTTTATGGGTTTCCTGCTGGGAAAGGAAGTAGAACTTACTGTCTGAAGACAGGCTATCCGTACTGAGAAAAATCAATAAAGCAAAATCCTTCAAATGCTCTGTCAGTTCAGGAGGTATGGAGAGTTTTACCTGCTAGACAGCTTTCTTTTGAAATTAATTGAAGTTTTATACAGCAAAGAAATTGAGGATGAAGCATTGTCATTCACACTCTGCCCTTCCCTTCTGGAGATCAACAGGTTCACAACATGACTTGCATGTTCCTAACTGCTACAAAGAGTGAAAATTGCAAAGATAACATGAAGCCTATCACCCCAAGCCATAAGCAAGCCCTGTGCACTGAATAAAGGAAACATTCAAATTGTACTTAGTTGGCAACTCATACAGCAATAGCGGTCATGGAAATCAGAAACAAAAGGACATAAGAAAACAGTTTACGAGACATGTTTATGCAAAGAAAGAACAAGGACGTTATTCCCAGGAGGCTTAGGCCAAAAAAAAAAAAAAAATTATTATCCTCTACTAATTTATAGGATAAATAGAAATTAAAAGCAGCCTCAGAATTCTTTTGTGAGCATCAGGAAACATATAAGGAAAAAAGGCAAGAACCAAGAGAAGCAAAAAAACCACAAGTCAAGGTATCTGGAACAGGAGAGGTGCCTGAGGACTGGAGGAAGGCTGACATCACTCCAATCTTCAAAAAAGGCAAGAAGGAGGACCCAGGGAACTACAGACCAGTTAGTCTCACCTCTGTCCCTGGGAAGGTAACGGAGCGACTCATTCTGGATGTCAACTCCAAACACGTTGAGGAACAGGAAGTTATTGGAAGTGGTCAACATGGATTTACCAAGGGTAAATCATGCTTGACCAATCTGATAGCTTTCTATGATGTTATAACTGGTTGGCTGGATGAGGGGAAAGTCGTGGATGTCATCTACCTTGACTTTAGCAAGGCTTTTGACACTGTCTCCCATGACATCCTCATTAGGAAGCTGAGGAAGTATGGGATAGATGAGGTGACAGTGAGGTGGACTGAGAGTTGGCTGCGGGACAGAACTCAGAGGGTTGTGATCAGTGGCACAGAGTCTAGTTGGAGGCCTGTAACCAGTGGTGTCCCCCAGGGGTCAATACTCGGTCCAATTTTGTTTAATATATTCATTAATGACCTGGATAAGGGGACAGAGTGTATCCTCAGCAAGGTTGCTGATGATACCAAACTGGGTGGGGTGGCTGACACCCCAGAGGGCCGTGCTGCCATCCAGCGTGACCTGGACAGGCTGGAGAGCTGGGCAGAGAAGAACCTAATGAGGTTCAACAAAACCAAGTGCAAGGTCCTGCACCTGGGGAGGAAGAATGCAAAGCACCAGTATAGGTTAGGGGCGGACCTGCTGGGAAGTAGCTTGGAGGAGAAGGATCTGGGGGTTGTGGTAGACAGTAAACTATCCATGGCCCAGCAATGTGCCCTTGTTGCCAAAAAGGCCAATGGAATCCTGGGCTGCATAGGGAAGAGTGTGGCCAGTAGGTCGAGGGAAGTCATTCTCCCCCTCTACTCTGCACTGGTGAGGCCACAACTGGAATACTGTGTCCAATTTTGGGCTCCCCAGTTCAAGAGGGACAGGGAACTGCTGGAGGGAGTCCAGCGAAGAGCAACTAAGATGATTAAGGGCTTGGAGCATCTGCCTTATGAGGAAAGGCAGAGAGAGCTGGGACTCTTTAGCCTGGAGAAGAGAAGGCTGAGGGGAGACCTTAATATGGCATACAGGTACCTAAAGGGTGGGTTGAAGGAGGATGGAGCCAGGCTCTTCTCAATGGTTCCCAGTAACAGGACGAGGGGCAATGGGCACAAGTTAGAACACAGGAAGTTCCGTTCAAATACATGGAAACACTTCTTTACGGTGAGGGTGACAGAGCACTGGCACAGGCTGCCCAGGGAGGTTGTGGAGTCCCCTTCTCTGGAGATTTGCAAGACGCGCCTGGATGCAGTCCTGAGTAATGTGCTCTGGGCAATCCTGCTTTAGCAGGGGAGTTGGACTAGATGATCTCTAGAGGTCCCTTCCAACTCTGATAATTCTGTGATTCTGTGATCTGAATCACCATCACCTGAGGCTCTCAGCTCTGCTCACAGCTGCCGTCCTCAGTCCCTCCAAGATGACTAGAAGGGGCAAATTTCAAAGCCTAAGCAGACCCGATTTCATCAGATCAACTTCCAGAATAGTTCATTTTCTAAACAGTGACAACTCAGTGAAAACAGATGAAAACGTGTAGAGAAAAAAAGATGCAAAATGGTTTAAATGCTACTTGAGAATGTGATCTTAACAGAGCACCCTTTGCTTAAGACTTGCCTATCTGCCAATAAGTAGAGCTGTCCTATTACTATCTCCCCAGCCACATTTTCTTTCTTTTCCCAAAGTAAATATGACCAATAACACGCTTCAAAACAATGCACACTCAGGTGTGAGACAAAGAAATACCTGAAAAAGGAAATTTAATACTATATATTCTAGAAACACATGCTGGTGTGTTTCAGACCAGAATGAAACTATTTTTCTTGGAAATTCTGGAAACTTAAATCAATTTCTGAATTCTAAGCTAAGATTTTCAAAATGTGATACACAATTCAAGGTAAGATTATTATTCATTTTCTCCATCACCGTACTCTAAACTATTAGGTATAAACTTGTTTGAGAATAAGGAATTGTACTTCTTTTGAGAGACCAGAAATATGTAAACAAAGCACCACACAAGATCCTTTCCAGCTCATATTAATATAAATGTGTTTGCATTACTAAAACATTAGAAGATTTCAAGCAGAAATTCACTTTTATAACCTGATTTTTCACTACTGCACATCCACAGACTAGAAAACCCTGTAGCCAAACATCAGGAAAGGTGCATGCCTTTTTGGAAAGTCTAAGAATGAAAGGTTTTTCATCCCCCTCCCATCATCCTTTAGAATAATGGTCACAATTTACTAACTCAATAATTGTTACTAAATTGACAATAAAGTATTTTATAATTGTGAAACAAACTCATGAAACTGCTTGAAATACTCCCTTTTAAAACAGTGAAATGCAAACCCTCCTTTTCTTCTTGTGGGAGTCACAGACTTTTTTTAGAAATCCAAAGACCAGAGAGAGCATGTATTAGTTCTCACATTCTGCATTTTAATAGCATTTGAAAAGCATTTTATTCACCAAAAAAAAAAAAAAAAAAAAATCACTCTAATACTTCTGCTTTAACCAGGTATCAAAACAGGTAAAATTCTCTTGTCAAGGAAGATCAACATTTTTCATTGAAAGACGAGATCTTAACAGACTGTTAATTTCATATTCTGAAAAAATGAACAAGTTGGATGGTACTAATTACTTACTTAAAAAGGGAAAACACACGAGAAGCCTACGCTTTCATTTTAATATCCAGATCACTATCAGTAGCACAATATAATAAGGATAAAGGTTCACTAAAGTGCCCTTTGTTTTCCCTTTGTTATGCAAAAATAGAAAATACTAAAGGGACAATGTTTTATAGAGCTAGGATTAGCCTCCAAGGATAAAGCAAATGAGAGATAATTTATATTTTTTAAGTTCAATTACACATTACATGTGAACTATGAATTAAATTCATTGCATGTTCCTTCACTAAGAAGGACTTCAAATCAGGCTCCCTGAATTCCTTGTGTATGAGGTATGTACTCAAACAAGAGCAAAGCATGATTTTTTTCAGTCAAAACGTGTAGAACTTTCTTCATATGGTGCATGCATTTACATGCCAAGGTTTTGGTAGCAGGGCGCTTCTGGGGGAAGACACCAGAAACTGCCCCCATGTTGGACAGAGCCAGTTTCACCCACCTCCAAGATGCTTTTGGGTTGCTGCCCAGAGCTGAGCCCCTCAGCAATGCTGGTGGTGCCTCTGTGATACAACCATATTTAAGAAAGGGTAAAGAACACCGCATAGCAGCTGTGAGAGAAGAGTGAAGACCTCTGCAGACACCAAGGTCAAAGAAGGAGGCAGTGGATGTCCTCCAGGTGCTTGAGAAGAGATTCCTCTGCAGCCCATGGAGAAGACCATGGTGAAGCAGGTTGTCCCCCTGCAGCCAATGGAAGACACCCCACCCCCACCCCACCCCAACAGAATACAGAATGTTTTTTCTTTGAATTGTATGTAGTAGGACACTTCTAACAAACCTGGAATATTCTCCCACAGATGCAGCCAAAGTGATGTAGTTAAACTGAGATTTACAGCATTGTAGCTTCATAAAAATCACAAGCAACTTCATTTAATGAAAATAATTCAACAGAAGTTTGTTAGAGTTCATTACAAAGCCAATGTTGTATTCTTTCCTTATTCCAAATCACTCAGATAACAACACCTCTTAATTAAAGAAAAGATAATGAGAAGAGTGGAAGATGAAAACCAAATCGCTGAATCTAATTCAATTTAGTGTTAGTTAACAATTGAGCAATGCAAGACGCATACTAAAAGCGGATAAATGAATTCTCAATTATTGTAGCTCTTTTTATTACAAACTTCTTATAGTTGTTTATTGTATTTTTTCAAAACTAGCATACATGAAAGTAAAAGTAATAATTCTGTAAACATTTAAAAAAATACTAGAAACCTGGCATCTCTAGAAAGAGATCCAGTTTTTCATTATCACAAAATACTACTAAGGTAACTGAACACAATAGATCGACCACTACTTCAGCAGAACAAGTCGTAACATTAAGTCAAATTTTTAAGAAGTAAGAAGATAAGTACAACACAAGAGTCTGTGATTACACTGGCACTAGTTTTTTCTATCAAGTGTCTATAGAGTATATAGGACATACATGGAAAATCAAGAAGCAGCCCAAGTTTCTTTGCTAGAAGTCACCATTACATAAGGGAAAATAAGAGTAGTTCGCAGGACAAAACGAAAGAAAAACAGAGCACGTGGGGGAACGAAGAGTAAAGGAAAAGAGGCAGAAACCAAAACTAATGCAAGAAACAAATGCTAAGAACACTCTACGATTTATTACTTTGCACAAAATATGCAACCCCACGGCAGAAGTCAGTAGGAGGGACCGCACACAGGAGCAGATGAATGTGCTCTGAAGGAAGCTGCAGCCCTTGAAGAGCCCACATCAGAGCAGGCTGTGGCCTGTGGAAAGGTGCCCATGTAGGAGAAGGATTTCTGGCAGGATTTGAGGTCCCACAGGGGACTCCTGCTGGAGCAGCCTGTTCCTAAAGGACTGTGCCCCATGGACAGCACTCACATTAGACCAGTTTTTGAAGGACTATATCCCATGGGAGGGACCCCCATGGGACCAGGGCAAGGGTAGGAGTTCATTGCAATCTTCATTGCAACTGTCCCTATGGCCTGGTCTGAAGGGACAAGGGGTGGAGATTGCAATGGATATACTTCTAAATTGTTGTAACCTATGATGTGAGGTGCATGTTATAAGAGGTACTACAGAAGGAACCCCTTGCTGCTAGTCAGGTTAGGGGCAAAGGGAGGAGGAGCTCATTGCAATGTTAAACCCCACAACCTGGTGCAAAGGGACTGTGGTGGACATTGTAATGACTATACGTTTAAATTGTTGTAACCCATGATTTGAGTTGCATGTCAAAGGAATTGCTATAGCAGGGACTACCCAAACCAGTGGCAGATGAACCCACACGAGGTAGTTCAAGTGCAGCAGTGACCTCACCTGAGCTGGTGTTGGCGCCCAGTAACTCCAGATGACACACTACCTCTCCTGCACTGAGTGATCACCACAACAGACAGAGCCCAAAGTCATGGACTAAGTGAACTCTGTGGACGTTTTATGGGCATTTTACATTCCCATAGACTAAGGGAATGATATCTGTGTATGTATCAAAGGACAGAAAGGGGCATGTGTGTGGGGTGTGGATAATGAGGATGTATTGGATAGTGTGGGACCTGAGCATATTATGAACAGTATGGAGTAAGGGGTGGAGTTTGCACCGGTTTTGGCTGCAATAGAGTTCATTTTCTTCGTAGTAGCTTATAGGGGGGTTATGTTTTGGGTTTGTGACCAAAACAATGTTGAAAACATCGGGAAGTTTTAGCTGTTGCTGAACAGTGCTCACACAGCATCAAGGCCTTCTCTGTTTCTCATGCTGCCCCACCAGCGAGGAGGCTGGGAGGGGACCCAGCCAGGACAGCTGACCCCAACCGACCAAAGGGATATCCCATAGCACATGGAGGAGGACTGGGGGGACGTTCAGAGTTACAGCGTTTGTCTTCCCAAGTAACTGTTATGAGTCATGGAGCCCTGCTTTCCTGTAGATGGCTGTACATCTGCCTGCCGATGGGAAGCAGTGAATTAATTCCTTAGATTGCTTTGCTTGTGCACGCAGCTTTTGCTGTCCCTATTAAACTGTCTTTATCTCAACCCACAAGTTTTCTCATTCTTATCTTTATGATTGTCTACCCCATCCCACTGGGGTGTGGTGAGAGAGGGGCTGGGTGGGCTGAGCTGCCCATGTGCATTAAACCACAAGTAGTTTTGTTATATTTGATATCTCCACAACTCAAAACAAGCCAAAAGAGAAATAAGCACGAAGGGGAAAACAAATGATCAGGATTAGTAGCTAAACTACTCTGAACACGTTCCCTCCCCTCTCCAACCTCCAGCTCCAGGCTCCTGGTAAAATTTCCTTGTAGAAATGTGTCTTACCCTGGTTCCTGGAGTATGAATTTATATTCTAAGACATGTCTGTAAAGCATTTCCAATTCACTCAACCTTGTTCATTTCCAGAGTAGAGTGAATCAAGAGTTCTCACCTGGAAAATGCTATTCCACTATACACCAGTAAAACCACAAAGTTGATACAGGAAGAATAGGATTTCCACCCTGCCCATCTTAATTTTAAGAGTCAATCCCCAAATAAATGGCATTACTACCAAAATATAATACTTGCAGGGGAAAAGGATATGAAATTGGATCTATGCAACATTGGGAAACATTGTTTACTCTTTCTGCATACTGGAATTTAAAAAATATATTTTAAAATATATTTACGTAGAAGTAGTTGCTTTCAAAATTTAGGTAGTTCAAATTATGTTTAACCTCCTTTTCCACAAACTGCAGGCACTGAAAAACTTTTAAATCCAAAACTTTCCAGTTAACTCTATTGTCTATTTTGGCTCACACAACAGCAGTGTTTGGCTTATAAGGAAGGACATCTTCACTTCACATTTCTTTTACTTCCTTTACTTATTCAAAGGTATGTATGAGTAACACGGAAGAAGATGTGTCTAAAATCTACACTTCCTTCTCCCACAGCATAAGACGACTATTTAAACAATTAGTTATCACACGCTTTTGAGATCAATGGCACATGTAATTTTAAAACCTTACTGACATACCAGTTACTCCTGTTCATCAGTGACATTAGGTTCATTAATTCTGAAAATCTTGGCTGGCATTAAAAAAAATAGTTAGAACTTTTGCCAACAGCCATGGGTTACATGCATTTTTTTCTCTTCCAGAGTCTGTTCAGCCATTTCAAAGATTGCAAGTCACCTTAATTTTAGGCTACCTTAACTAAAGCCAGTTCATTATTGTCAGCAATACTCACTCCACACAGCTTAAAAGCAGACCTTGAATTAAATGAGGAGAAATCAGATACCTCTGAACACAAGAGAAGGAACAAGAGGCTACTAGTGAAGTAAAACTTTCACGCTGTAAGAGGAGGTCCTTACAAGTGTCAAAATTAAAGATATACTCTGTCTTTTAAAGATCTGACCTCTATGAGACAGATAAACTGGGGAAACTATGTAAGAAAATACTCTAAACTTAAAACCTGTACTAGTTTCCTTACTGCAAAAATAAAGAAAACATTTTTCATAACAGATCTGTTGATACACACACTTTCATTCAGTTAAATTATGAACCATAAAAAAATGTGTCGTGACTATGTACTTTCAATTCCTAATGGACAAATGTTAAGCAACAAGATCTTGCTGTGTGACAGACAATAGCACACATCTGAGAACACAGAATGGCACTAAGCAGGGGGAAAAAATCCAGCTTGCACACACACAGCTGTACTGTGCACTACCATTCAACAATCTTCAAAACTGACTTAATTTCACATATACTTACAATTCAGCTTATATATGTATACACAGACACGAGTTCATAGCACCAATAAAACAACAATAAAGTTTTACAAAGTTTCACTGCACACAGAAGTTCTTCAGGACTGGCTAGAATCAGATCGCAGGTCAACTTGATTTAAAGCCACATACAAAACACACACCTTGTATGTGGCTGTTGGGTCAGGTCAGAAAGATCTGCAAGATCATCTCTTTTCATCCCCAGCACAGCAGTACACTTCACCCACTCACTTCTGTATTGAACTTAGCAACAGCATTCACTAAGACTACTTTTTTTATCGTGGTTTGAACACAAATTTGAATAGACACCTGCATGCTTTGTAACAGCTGCATTGGAACACAAAGCCATCTTTTCAGGCAAGTATCTCCTACATCTTAGTTGGGATAACACATATCTATATTTTCAGTCTTCTAAAGTTTTTCTCTGCTACAGTTTTTTTTTTTTGTGTGTGTGTTTTAAAGAGAACCTTGCACAGAATGTGTAAGGACCATAATATAAGAAGCAATGACAATAGCTTTGCTTGATACTGGTTTACTGCTATTTTCCACAAAACTCTGAGAGACGTGGGTATAAAACTTGTCATCACACTGCCTTTCCTACACCACTCTATAAAACTCTCAAGCTTTATGTTTTTTGATTCCTGCATGATGGCTGTGATTTAAGAATGTGGAAGAATCATATCTCTCTAATAAAAAGAAAACTAAGCACAAGACTTGGCTTGTCTTAGGTTAACTAATTTCAACAAATCAGTTAGAAAAGCATTTCTAGAATACATAGTTTGGAGAGAACCTAAGAATTCTGTTTTAGTCCCTTCTCAGCCTGTAGATCAGAAAGCAAAAAAAAAAGCTTTGCATTTCACTACAGAAGTCCCCTTGCTAAAATCAGTAGACACATGGCAAAGAGAAATTGGAATATGCCAGGACACATTGAGGCTTTCTTAGATGTATAAGTACAACCACTGCTTACTGAAAATTAGAATAAATTAAGGTGTACCAGAAGTCTCCCTTAGGAAACACCAGAATTGATTACTTTTCCTAACCTGAGTACATGTGAATCCCAGTGACCTCTGGACTCCCAAATTCTAATATGGGGATGGAAATGGAAGATAATTCAAGAGCTGTAATGAAATCTCTTTTATCAGTTTTAAAGAAAGGACTCGGTTCTTTGGCTCAGTATTTGCCTCATTGCTTATGACCAGTTTTACAGACACTATATTGGTGTTGCAAGCGATTTCTCCCCATCTCCCCACACTCAATTCAACAGCGGTAAATGTGTAGATAGGTATTTAAATGCAAAGTTTAATGAATTTAAAATAACAGACAAACCAACCACCAAAGAAACCAACTACATGCTAATGATTTTTGAATTGTTTGCCTTTTTCTTCAGAACGTAATCTCCCTCTCCTGTACTATTCCATCTGTCAGGTGATTATTTTGATTCTCTGAAAAGGCAGAAATTAAAAAGGGTCTTTTTATTGGTGACTTGTCATGCCACAACAATCTCTAATTATGCACAATGTAACTGATTTATGCCAATACACTGCTATGATTGGCATTCGTTAAGTAACAGTTTAAGAAGCAAGTGAGCCAGAAAGGACTTGGAAACACAGAATTTATCAGGAATCAATCCACTACTGGAGGAGGGGACGGGACGGTTTGACAGACAATGGCAACAAATTAAACATTGCAGGAAGAAAGCCTTTAAACACCTTTCAAAGATAATTTTAACTATCATACAGATCTTGAACAAAAAACTTACAACTTTTTCCTTACTATCATTCTACTTAAAGATTTCACTTTATGGAATAGAGTTAAGAATAGCCTAGACAGTATACCTTACAGGCTGTAATAACTTTTTTTTATGATGCCCCTTCATGTGTCCATTTTACTTTTCTCCAGAATAGTTCACTCTTCTAATTGGACATATTTTCTTGTCCTTTGTCAGTAATCAAATACAGAATAAAAGTAGCAAGAGAGAAACCTATACTTTCAGGATCTTGTACCAATCTTTCTACTAGTTTATTTAACAATATTCTACTATTTATTTAACAGTAATAACTTAATACAAAGAGATAAACCATAAACTAACCTCTTGGAGAAAAAGAGAAAGAGAGATATCTTGAAAGAAGATTGACTTTTGCTGGAATAGGACACCCCACAATGTCTCAAAACCAGTAATAATTTTACAAAAAAACCTTGAGGTCCAGATTTTCAGACTTTTATTGTACCTAATATCAAGTTATTGTGCTACTCCAACAAATTCTAGAAGTAGTAACAAAAAGCTTATTCAGACAGATAACAAATTGTATTTGAATACCATGCTTGAAGCATGCAGGGACAGACCCAAGAAAATTTCACCCTCAACTCTCTCTCCACAACAGATTCAGTAGAATCAAGAGAAATGGCAAACCATAAAACACTTAAAAATTAAATTTCCCTGTTTGTATATAATTTAGAAAGGTCACAATGTAAGAAAGCTTACTTTTTCAGCAGATACTGGTGTTGAATTAGGCTTTTAGGAAAATGTTGAGATTATAAGGTTACAAGGTCAAATACTTCAAAAAAGCAGGATGTGAATGGAAGAACGTTTGATTCCAGACTTAATGTAACTCCTTTTTCCACATATGCTTTAAAACACAGCCTTTTGTCCAGCTCATTGAAAGATACAGAATTAAATAAAAAACACAGAAGAACCCCATAAATGCAATCGGGGTTTTATAGTGCAGAACAGATTCAGACAGTGCAAACCCCAGCAGAAAACACACCTCAGGGAAACTGCTTTGTACTTCCAAGCAAAAGACTACCCTTTGTCCCTCATCCATTCTTCATCAATTCCTTCAAACCCCTCAGAAGATTTCCTAAGGCACACTCTCCAAAGCAACACATATTGCTGTTCCATGTGCTATGGCATTATTTTCCTAATGATCCAAATAAAGTGGCAAAGAATACACAACTAGAACAAAAGTTCAAACACAGCGCCTTTTGTAAAACAGAATAAAAGTCTAGAAATAAGCAAACTATTTTAATAAGAGGCCTTTAGTACTTACTCTGGTAATTGAACAAAACAGGTGTGATTCTGGAAATCTCTAGGAAAAAAAAATTAAAAAAAAAATTTAAATCTTTCACAATACTTAAGTTACACTCTTTACCCTTAAGGAAAACAAATGACAGAGTAATTACAAATTGTTTAACAAGCCTTATCTTGCAGCAACATATTTAGGTTGAAATTGTACAGCACACAGTAAGTTGCCAGTGCACATAGCAACAGTCCAAAACAGTAACCTTTAATATACCAACTCAACTATAAGATGTATGTTGGAGCTGTAATAATACCGCTCTACTAATTTGAAGTAAACAAATCCTTCCTGATGAAAAGGCGGCAGATAAAAGCCATGCCAAACCTCTTCCCAAATAAAATTAATTCTGAATATTCACCACCTGTCAATCAGGAACACCATGCTTTAAAAATAGAGTTGGGAATAAAAAGAGAACAGACCATTTCCAACCACCAGCCCTCCCTTCCCCCCACTTTTAGAATATTACATAAATTCAAAGCATAGTTATGACTATGACTAAAACCAGCATTTACTACTTCCAAAATGTCTGAAGTCAGGAACAACTCATTAGAGACAACCAAAGACTGTTTAATTAGGTAATTGTCCAGCATTACAAAAGAACTCTAGAGTAAAAGTTCATCTCAGACTCAGAGAGAGAGCAGTAATAAAACTATGGCAAGAACAGCAGATAATTGAAAATTAAAGGAGAATAATGGATACAAAGAACTGATTTACATATTTTATTTCAGTGTTTTTCCCATTTTGAGGTTAAGTTTTACAGGCTCGGTGACACTGCCAACACTCCAAGAAGCCAATGTTAGAACTTGCTGACAACTAACACCTGAAGTCAGACAACTTACACATATGTAGCCACAGACTACTCTTTCCTATTAGAGGAATACTGCATGCTGAAAACAAATACAAAGTCAGAATTTTAAATACTGAAAGTGAAATCTTATAATTCTTAAGCTTACTACCATCAGGTTATAACAGTAAAGATTTTTAACCTGGTTAAGATAAAGGCTTATGCAGCGACATTGTGCATCCTCTTCTCAACCCACTCCAAGTTTGTGTGAAATTGGCCAAACTGGAAGCAGATTCAAAATTCTCCAGTAAGGCCAATGATGATAAGAAGAGATGGATTCAGTCCTCTTTCTCACCCGGGGAAAGGCTAGAGCATGGCTTCGCCTGGCCTCCTGCTCGACCCCTTCTGCTGGTTCAGCCCCAAGTCGTGCTTCTCGCACAGGCAGAGATGAAGGGAGAGTCCCAGGAGATCTGGGACTCTAGTGGGGACTTTGGGGGGAAAGGAAAATGAAGGCATCAAGCAGGTAGGTGAGCCATCAAAATGAGAAAGGTGTGGTGGTAGATAAGGAGGGCAGATATGAATGCAGAGGAAGCCAGGGCATCCTATTCTGCTGTTCACAGCTATAAATTTGACTTAAAAGTTTTGGACACAGTCTAACAGAAAATGAGAGAGACATGGTGAATGAAAGCTGCTGAACAAGCCGCATGCGAGCTCTTCCAAAGATCTGCAAAACGTTCAACAGTTTTCAAGTTTTCTGTTGAGCAGCACTGATTTCTTTCCACTTGAGAAGAAGGTAGTCTGCCTAGAAAGTAGTAATCAAATACGGTAATTTTCTTCTGATTTTGCTTCAATTACAGCTAGCTTTAACAGAATCCTGAGGACAGTGTTACAGTCTGACAAGTGTCAGAAAGAAAGGTAGCATTTCTTTACCTGGACATTTACTTGCACTATATTACAAGTCTGATCTGTTTAAATTATAAATAAAATGAATCATGAGAGGAAAAACATTCAGCCTGTTTTTTTCTTCATCACTTACAGGTTTACTTTCGTTTGTAACCAGAATGTCTTCAGTCCTATTAATTTTTAATCTCCTACATAAAAATCAGTTTACCCTGATATGCAAGACATTTTTAGACATGGCAGAAATGCCCGGCCTTATGGCCAGAACGTGAATTTCTAGCCAACTAGTCATAAGTCCTAGAGAAGTAGCAATGAGATCTACCACATTTCAGGGCTTGTCAAGAGATTACAGGGACAAACATTACCAAGATTGAGATCAACTCAGTATCTTTTAAAAAATAAAAATAAAAATATAATCACAATCCATTAGAGGGTATCAGATCTACTGCAGCCCATGAACTCACTCTGATATATACAAACCCATGAAGCATCACAAACATTTCTTATTCACAGATGAGACGCCTTTTTTTTTATGTGCAAGTTTTTCAGTTAGCCAAAAAAGGAAACATGTAAGATCAACAGTCCGCTATTCAAACTAACCACTATGTGGAAGGAGATTCAAGCTGTCCGCACAAATATTGACAAGCCAAATGTCAGAAAGACTCACAATTGCTTTATGCCAGATTCTCCAAGACAATCATCATATCGAATACTGAGTACTCTTAAAAATACAGCCTATAGAGACTAAATCAGCAGAGACACGATTTGTCCACCTGAGCACAAGCCTAATGCCATGAACTCAATTGGACTGATCATGAGAAGGCTCACTCAGGTGCATATGTTCTGGAAACCTGGTCACAATCCAGGCTTCATAACCATCACCAACTGATAAGCACACAGGTATGTTTGCAGGAACGTTGGAATGATTTTCATTTGTAGTACATGTACCGATGTTATTTTTTCTGATTTGTATTTTAACAATCAGGTTTCCCATAAAGAAAAACTGTTTTGACACTAGTTCATTAAAGCCTAGGAAAACTACTTTGCTATCAAAAATTTGTATAAAATTGTTAGTCTTAATCTCATTTTAATGCAGTGGCATGAAACAACTACAAATTAGAGATAAGAGACTGTCCTTCCAGAATCAGATTTGTGAAGAAACTAATTTACATGTTTGTATTTTGTCTAGTTCAACTACAGGACCTTCACATTAGTTTAGTGAAATTTACGAACCTGTAATAAAAATAAAGTTTTCGACTAGTTAATTAGAAAGTGTTTCCCTTTACATAGTAATTCTTATTAAGGGCATATGACTGAACTTTGTGATAATGGAAAAATAGTTGATGGAAAGGTTTCTTATGTATTGCTGTGCCTATTAGAAGTTTTTCTAAACACAACACAGGCTCACCTACCTCCATGCAACAATTTTTCAAAGTAGTATTTTAGCTCCTCCTAGCATGACATCATCTGTTTCTTTAGCAAGAACTCCCGAATCTCCCACTCCCAGTTCCCCACTCTACAGAATTTATTTTACTGACAGAAGGTGAAAGCTACAGGGCAGTGGGGGGTGTGGGTCAAGGAGAGAAGAAATAAGTCACTTATACGCTGTATAGAAACAGCAGCAGAAAAGCCTTAAAAAAAAAAAAAAAAAAAAAAGACTGGGATTTTTGAACAGAATATTTTTTAGCCTGTAGCATTTTTTACCTATCTACTACTCTGTAAATTATAGGGTATTTAGTTTTCCTACATTTTATTCCTCCTGGGACAAGAAAATGAGTTTATACAGGAAAAAAAAAATAAAAATCAGTATAGAATTTACCAAAATGCTCAATAAAAAAATGGCAGACTACTACATCTTGAATTAGTTACAGCTTTTTTTTCTTTCACCTACCTCTCAAGTGCTAAGCAAAACATTATATGATTTTTAGCATAAAGTTACTTCTTGTTTCAGACATGCATTTTTACTCAGAAGTAAATTATTCAAGCTGAGTCCCAAAAACTGAGTTCCAAAAGACTTCAGCACTGAAGTAGTTGAAAGAAATCAGACAGAAAAAAAGAGATCGGAGAGCAAAGTAAAAAAATTTCAAAATTTATTTTTTTAGGTCATCATTAAAAATTGTTCACACAAACATTTCATTGTTACATTGTAAGTCCTCCTTAACCATTGATAAAACAGAAAGAAACCATATTTTTAATGTGTTTTGGTGTGAAATATGACAAGAATTTAGTACAACAAAATTTGCTCAGTTTGTGA
This sequence comes from Vanellus vanellus, assembly GCF_965231255.1. Taxonomy (NCBI): domain Eukaryota; kingdom Metazoa; phylum Chordata; class Aves; order Charadriiformes; family Charadriidae; genus Vanellus; species Vanellus vanellus. The sequence continues at coordinate 28,997,903 of NC_138908.1, forward strand.
TATTGGAGAAGCAGGTCAGTTATCAGCAGACTTAAGCACACTATCAGAAAGGTCAGTACCTACACCAGATAAGAACAGTTAAAGTTTTTAACACTATTACTATCTCAAGCGACGAAAGACTTGGTTTTCCAATGGACTACATTAATTCACAGTTTAATATAAGGCAAGTTATTTCACTGACTACTGAAATAAATTGGTGTAAAATAAAAATAAGGTTGTAATTACAATAAAGTGTTTTTAAAAATCTGACCACCAACAGCTAGCCCATAGAAACTGGATAGCCTAAACAACCGTCATGGAAAGGAGAAAAAGACTTTTTAATATTACACATTAATTCCACTTCTGACACTCTAATTCCCATATGGAGGCATACAGCTCGGCAGGGAACATACAACATACTCCAAACTCACCTTGGAGTATGGTGATACCTGCCCTTACCCTTTCAAATTTAAATACATAATTTCCACAGTTACAAGCATACCATAATGCTTGTAAAAATGTCATTTTTACCTGAACTGCCTTCTGGCAATATGGGCTTGAAATCAAAGTACTAAAGAACACGGCATAATGATGTCATCAAGCTCCAAGTCAAAGATGGAAGCCAGATGACCAAATAACAAAAAAGACAGTAATACTGTATTATACAATGTAATTGGCATGGCCTTTTTCAGCTGGAAACAAGATATTTTAAGTGTGAGAAACGAGGGCTTAAGTCATACAGCAGAACTTCCACACCAGCCAAAAGAGAGATTTGTCTTTTCCCCAGGTTGAAATCGCATCTTATGTTTACCTTCCCTCTTTTTATTCAAGGAGTACTTTCTTACTCTTCCACAAATTAGGACTGTAGGTCTGATGATGTGCAGCTCTTTTCCAAATACAACTATTTGCTCTCATCAGACGACAGCTCCAGTAACTCAAATGCTTTTACTTTTTATTCTCATCATCCCTTATCCTCCAGAAGTGGGCTTCTATCTTTCAGTTCAGACTTTAGTAGTGGGAAGGGATAATACCAATACAATCTGTAGAGCTGTTGCATTTTATGCATTGCATCATAAGCAGAATTATCCTTCCCAGTTTTTAACCAAACCCGTGAAAGCTTACTGTCACAAAAATCCAGACGACAAACCTGGCTTTTAGACTGCCTTTCAAATCACCTTCTCAGCAAAATTTTTTGTACTGTTAGGGACACCCACCTTTGTGTCAAGACCTAATATGGTACAGCAACCCATAAAAGCGCCCGTTCAATACAGTTGTGCCCACAGCACCATGAGGATTCAGGTTTGCATTCTTCTGTCTTCTACCTAGAGGATTCACCGATGCCACAACAAACTTAAATTTGGATATTTTAAGATAAAATAAAAAAGGAAAGCTGGAGTGAGAATTGCTGTGTGATGACAAAAAACAAATAAGTGCCAGAGATACTAGAGGGGAAGTTGGAAACCCAGACATGGGAAACTTCACCATTGAAAATCCATGGTCTAAACTGCATTTGGTATCCAATCATTGGGGCACTGCAAACTGTGAACCAAAAATAGTGTATTGCTTTCAAATATACACATAATTCTGAAAATTAGGCTTGAGAACCAGTGTCAGTTTTCTCTACTCAGAGCTACTCATGCCAGCCCAGGAAGCACTCCCAGTTTCCTTTGGTAACACATTTTTACAATCATCTTTTTATGGCTATCTCATCATTTATTTAAAGTCACACTGTTTGTGTGGAATAAAGAATTATCAGACAGCAAGGCTTCTCTGCAGTGAATAACTGTTATTTCTAACTAAAGCCTTCAAGGGAGAAGTTGTCTGCTGTATCATTAGCAAAGACCCCACATCTACCAATTGATATAACAATTAGCCACAGCACTTTATTAGATCTTTATAAAAAGTGTTAATGCTGTTTTTTCAGACAATACTTGAAAGCAGAGGCAACTCTATCACTTTGTAACTGGTTGGCATCTCAATAGAAAATTTGATAGCAGACTTTTTTGTGCACTTGTATAACAGAGAAGTTTCGGACATATTTACTTACGACATTTATATGATGAAATAGAACTATTCAATAGGAAGGCAATACTGAAAGGAATGGGAAAAAATACCCATTACCTTGCAAGGGACTTGGTAACTTTCTCCTGTATTATGCCTCTTCCTTCCCACATTCAGTCTTAACTTATTGCCATGACTGTCTCTGAGCCCAGGGAGGCTCTCCTTTAAGGAGTCATGTGCAGGCACCAGAGAAGCACACATTAGGGGGTGACAGATAGAATCATAAAACCATTTAGGTTCAAAAAGATGTTTAAGATCATAAGAGTCCAACGATCAACCTAACAATACCAAAACCACCACTAAACCATGTCCCTAAGCTCCACATCTACACATCTTTTAAATACCTCCACTGATGGCAATTCCCCCACTTCCCTGGGCAGCCTGTTCCAATGCTTCCACCTCCTTTGGTGAAGAAGTATTTCCCGATATCCAATCTAAACCTTCCCTGGTGCAATTTGAGGCCATTTCCTCTTGTCCTATCACTTGTTACTTGGGAGAAGAGACCAACCCCCGCCTTGCTACAACCTCCTTTGAAGTAGTAGTAGAGAGTGATAAGGTCTCCCCTCAGCCTCCTCTTCTCCAGGCTAAACAACCCCAGTTCCCTCAGCCGCTCCTCATAAGACTTGTGCTCTAGACCCCTCACCAGCTTCGTTGCCCTTCTCTGGACATGGTCCAGAAACTCAATGTCTTTCTTGTAGTGAGGAGCCCAAAACTGCAGCCTCACCAGTGATGAGTACAGGGCACTGATCACTTCCCTAGTCCTGCCGGCCACACTATTCCTGATACAGGACCAGGATGCTGTTGGTCTTCTTGGCCACCTGGGCACACTGCTGGCTCATATTCAGCCGGTTGTCCTCCAACACCTCCAGGTCCTTTTCTGCCAGGCAGCTTTCCAGCCACTCTTCCCCAGGCCTGTAGCACTGCATGGGGTTGTTGTGACCCAAGTGCTGGACCCGGCACTTGGCCTTGTTGAACCTCATACCATTACCCTCAGCCCATCGATCCAGCCTGTCCAGATGCCTCTGTAGAGCCATCCTCCCCTCAATCACATCAATGCTCCTGCCCAACTTGGTGTCATCTGCAAACTTACTGAGGGTGCACTTGATCCCCTCATCCAGATCACTGATAAAGGTACTAAACAGAACTAGCCCCAGTCCTAAGCCATGGCGAACACCATATGTGAGCAGCCACCAACTGGATTTAACTCCATTTACCACCGGGCTTTGGGCCCAGCCATCCCAGCCAGTTTTTTACCCAGCAAACAGTACACTCATCCAAGCCATGAGCAGCTAGTTTCTCCAGCAGAATGCTGAGGGAAATGGTGTCAAAGGCTTTACTAAAGTCTAGGTAGACAATGTCCACAGCTTTTAACTCATCCACTAAGCAGACTGCCTTGTCACAGAAGCAGATCATGTTAGTCAAGCAGGACCTGCCTTTCATAAACCCATATTGACTGATCCTGACCAGCTGGTTGTCCTGTACATGCTGTGTGACAGCACTCTAAGATATCTGCTCCATAACCTTCCCTGGCATTGAGGTCAGGCTGACAGGCCTGTAGTTCCTCAGATCCTCCTTCCATCCCTTCTTGTAGATGGGCATCACCTTTGCTAATCTCCAGTCAGCTGGGACCTCTGCGGTTAGCCAGAACTGCTGATAAATGATGGAAAGTGGCTTGATGAGCACTCCTGCCAGCTCCCTCAGTACCCTTGGGTGGATCCCATCTGACCCCATAGACTTGTGCACAACTACGTGTTGTAGTAGCTCGCCAACCATTTCCCCTTGTACTGTGGGGGCTTCATTCTGTCCCTGTGTTCCAGCTCAGGGGGCTGGGTACCCAGAGAAAAACTGGTTTGACTGTTAAAGACTGAGGCAAAGATGGCATTAAGTACTTCAGCGTTTTCCTCTTCCTTTGTCACTATGTTTCTCTGGCATCCAATAAAGGATGGAGATTCTCCTTAACTCTCGTTTTGTTGCTAATGTATTTACAGAAACAATTTTTATTGCCTTTTATGGTAGTAGCCAGATTAACTTCTAATCAGGATTTGGCCCTTCTAATTTTCTCCCTGCATAACCTCACAACATCCTTGTAGTCCTCCTGAGTTGCCTGCCCCTTCTTCCAAAGGTCATAAACTCTTCTTTTCATCCCAAGTTCCAGCCAAAGCTCCCTGTTCAGCCAGGCTGGTCTTCCTTTCCACCAGCTCATCTTTTGGCCCACAGAGACAGCCTGCTCCTGCGCCTTTAAGATTTTCTTCTTGAAGAACGTCCAGCCTTCCTGAACTCCTTTGCCCTCCCAAGGGACTTCGTCACCAGGCTCCTTAACAGGCCAAAGTCTGCCCTTCGGAAGACCAAGGTAACAGTTCTGCTAACCCCTCTCCTTACTTCTCCAAGAACCGAAAACTCTATCATTTAATGATTGCTGTGCCCAGGACAGCCTCCAACCATCACATCACCTACAAGTCCTTGGAAACTCGTTACATGTTGTATCAAATGATTACGTGGTGCAATCTGTTGGGATTTTTCAGTTTTACAATGTCCTTATCTTGTCAGCACTCTATTGCTAATGAATAACCTAAGCTCTTCTTTTTGATGGTACTGTCCTTAAAACTTTATCGCATTCTGCAACCACCACATGTCACTAATAAACAAAGACAGTCTATGGAAATTTTTAGTGAGGTTTATAGAGTTTTATGTAGATGGATTCTGTTATTATTGTGAAGGTAAGAGCCACTTTAAAAAATATGAAGCTGAAATTGCTAGTTTAAAAATACTAATAAAAGCAAACAAACAAAAAAACCCACAACCAAACAAACCAACCAAAAAACCAAACCAAACCCACAACCAAACCAACAATCAGAAAACCAAACCAAACCATATATCCCCACAGACACGTTTTGGTATATATATATGACATTTAAGAAAATATACAGTAAGCAAGCATCAACTAAGTCAATGCTTTAACAAGAGTAATCTAATGTATGCTACTATTTCTTTGAGATGGGGGTACACTGTGCAGAGAAGTACCAGTTTCAAAACCATCTTCCTCCCAAGTGCAACAGAAGTGACCGCTTGAACAAAAATAGTGATGTTACTCTTCTGTTGAAGACAGCTATATGAATGAAAAAAAGCTCCTGCTGGAAAATTAATTGCCTTAAAGTTTGCACTCCTTATTTATTCCATGAGGAAGTCTGCAGAAACAGTAAGTGAAACTAATACTCACTCATTGAGAAACGTAGCTGTCCTCACCATTCAATTCCATAGTGTCACACCCTGACCAGACCCACCATAGCACACCTAGAAGTTTAGCTCTCAGTTTGGGACTGTATGCCCTGCCTGCTTCCTCCATGTAAACTACCCGAAGTAACAGGACTGATAAAGTTGGGGGGTTTTTTTTGGTTTGGTTTTTTTTTTTTTTTTGTAATTGCACAGCAGTGTGCATGCAAGCTCCGCAAGCACCACGAGACAAACTGTGGTAGGCTGCCAGGAGCCTGAGCCGCGCAGTTGCGCTGTATTTGCGTATTTGCATGGGATTTCAATCACAGATAAAGGCTTTATTTATTAGTGCTGTAACTGTACAAAATACATCAACAAAATCCTACAGTGTGTCACAGAGCTTCCTGGATGCAACCTGCTGAAGTAAAACAAACTATCCGGACCAAGTGCAAAGCAGCACTTTTGAAGCAGCAGGCACCAGTGTCTACTACACCAGCAACCAGATGCATCAGAGAAGCCACAGATTATTCTTTACTTGGGCTCCACGCTTCTTTTAAAGGCAGTTAATAAGGAGACGGCTGCAAACAAGAGTTTAACTTCTGTGCAAGCGAAGCAGATGGGCAATGCAGAGGAGGAGCACGTAGGCAGAAAAAAGGTGGCAGAGCAAAGACAAGCCTAATGCTGTTTGGTTGCATGTACTCTTCACACATTTTCAACATCACTACTAGATGGAAGGTGATCTTCATTTCCTCACCACATACCTACCACATGGAAGCACTTTCCAGAAACTCAGGAACAGCAGCTAAGTCATCTCAAATTTGTTTTCAAACACTTTAAACAGATTTTAATACTCTAGAAGAAATTACCACTGAGGTTTTAAAGGTGAAGACAAACACAGGATGCTGCAAGCATTCTCTAGTAAGAACAGGTAAAATTGTTTCTAATATTGTTTTTTGCTTTCCTCACACATTTGAATTTTCCTATTCATCCCTTTCTCAAAACAGGCAATTCTCTTTAATCTCTAGTTACTTATCCAGTACTTCGACGGGTGTTTTGCATGAGATGTATCAAATGACAAAACAGCTGCATCATTTATCGGTCCTGGTACTGTATTTTGGCTAAAAAGGATCAAATCAGGTTCTGCATTAAGCTGCAAAGAAAAACATTTTCTATATTCATAAGTTATTTAGCAGTCAGAGAGGTCTGATGTAATTTGATGACCATTGTGATGCTTTTGAGGAGGAAAATAAAAAGACCGAAAACCCCAAAACCGCAGCTGTGTTAATACAAGCTATATTTAGCACTGAACGAATAAAAGCCAGTACTACTCCCTTTCACCGCAACACTGGCAGTACCAAACAGAAAGCCTGACAGCTTTCCAGGGGGCTTCAGCAGCTACCGCTGACACGCTGCAGACAACAGGTTTACACTGAAGCATATTTGCACCATGTGCTTTCCTACCATCCGGTTTCAGAAAGTTAAGCAAAAAGAAATCAACTACGACCGCCCTTCCCAGACACTGCTCTGAAAATAGATGCAGTGTGTATCCGAAGTTTGCTTTCCCGTTAAGCATTTGTTGACTTTAAAGGCAGGAAACAAAGCAGTCATAAAAATCCATTATCAAACATAGTGGGAAACCAGGTATTCAGTAGAAGCCCTAACTCCAGTTTTGTTAGTCATAACGTTGTACAAACTAAGAATCAGAAAATAAATAAAAACGCCCATAAAATAAATTGACAAATTAAAGCCTGACAACTTTCTTTTGAAAAAAGTATATTTATAAAGTGAATCTGCTTATTCATAAAAGTTTATCTATTCACACAAGTGATGCAAAGACCCATTTTTAAAGTATAATCAAAAAAGGTTTTCTTGTTCAAAACAGACTTACCAGAACAAGCATTTTCAAAACTGTATTTCAGTAATAGCTATAACTATTCACATTAGAAGTCAGAAATCACAGATTTTTTTTTTCATACCCTGTTGTGCTTCACCCATAACAAATTAAATATTTGTTTGTGTATGGTGCCTCCAAGATAAAAGGAACATCTTCATCCTTATAACAGACAGCTGAATTCACTGAAGAGGTTTTTTGTTTGTTTGTTGTTCGTTTGTTTTTAAGTAGCAGTTTGTCCAAACTTAGGCAAGTTCCTTCCCAATTTGGCACAGAGTTCTTGGCCTACCCTGGCAGGCAGGAGAGAGGTAAGCTCCAGTAGGGAAGTCAAATTAAGCAGATTTCTGCTGACCGAAATGAGAAAATGTAGATTGCATCTAAATAATGCAGTCTGTCAGCCGACTCAAGAAGCCCAAATTAAAACAATGCAAGCAGCTATTTTAATTTTAAGAAGCCACCTGACCTGTACAGTACAGAGTGGTGGATTTATCCAGTTAAGTATGTCACTCGCTATTCAGCCCATTTTGAAAACTCTAAGAAAGAAAAGTAGTAATAGCAAAAATTGCTGTAATTTCCACAGCTTGGGATGGTCATGAACATGTTTTCAGTTGAGAAAATCAAGCTGCCTGAGAAGGCAGGTCTGGCTTTCCAGCCCAGATACCAGACTACTTTTACTTACAAGCTAAAATCCATAAAACCAACTGCATTTCAAGTGGGAAACTGCAGCCCAACTGTTTGAACCTTTGCCTACAGCAACTATTTTGTGTCTGCTTTGATCAGCAAGGAAATGGTTACTTTTGAAGTTTAAAACATTGTACTTCAGACTTAATTCAGTATTTGCTTGAAATGAAAAGCATGAACACTTCACCGTTGTCTTTGATCTGTCAGCTCCAATAGCCGTGACTGAATTGTTTCTACTTTACACCCATTTTTAAGGATGTCCAGGAAAGCACAAAAGAGACGGAAAGGTTTTATATTACATAATGAAACAAAACTTGAGATTTGACTACTTGAGAGATTAAGAAAAAAAAAAAAAAATGAAAAGGGATACATTTAAAGACAACTAAGGCAGTTCCTTACTGGGCAAAAAATACAACCTCAAAACCACCAAGTAAATGTTTACACAGATTTTTTCATCAATCTAAACTTGATTTAAATTATTTCAAAACCCCCAGAAAAGTTCTCTTCTGTAGATAAATTCCAAATTTTACAATATATTATATCCAAAACAAATCTTTTTTTCAAGAAAATCTACAAAAAGTAGTCCATTGTATTGCCTAAAATAGGAAACACTCTCATTGCTATTTTATTGCATTACAAACTCTCAATTTACCAGATGCAACAGTGGGCAATAAATGTTCATAAAAAGCTACCAATCAATGACATCATTAATAATTGTCACTTTAGTAAATACTACAACCATAAAATTTCTGTCTTACCCAACAGTGTAGATTTGTTTTCCAATGATCTTTAGTATCTCTGGGCGTAAATTAGATATTTTGCTAAGCAGAGAAGTTAAAATTACCTCATGGTAATTGCAAAAAGTTCTCCTGAGAACACTCATTCAATCAGACCAAAGGCACGTGGTGCCCATGTTCAACACCAAGTAACACTTCAGCTAGGAGATCCATGTTTCAATTACTGTATCAAAACCATCCATTATAGCTCCAATGGCTCCACAGTTTTGTAATATTAAAAGATAAACTCTTTTTTTTGAAATATAGATAAAGCTTAACAGCTTCCTGAAAAAAAATATTTTTCTGTTAAAGTGTATGTTGAAAATATCTACTTAAATAAACTCTCACTCACTCACAAAATAAAAATGCAAGTCTTGGGCTTATAGTTTGCACTCAAATACAGAAGATAATACTATGTTTGGGTATTTGTTTTCCTTTTCATTTTTGTGACATCCTTCTCAAATCTAGCACAAAGCTTTGAAGGCTACATTAACACCAAAGATTTTCATACTCCGCTGTCCCACATAAATGTGACATAAAAGTAAAAGATAAAAGACATAACCTACCTCTGTTAAATTCAACATAACACAAAGAATTGTGCAATATTCAATGCCACTTGAAGAGTAAAGCACACATATTAAGAAGCACTGAAACAGCATATAAAGCTTAAAAAAAAAAAAAATTCTACACTACTGAGTCACAAAATTATTCCTAAAGAATACTGAGAATGACAAGTATGAAACAGAAAACCAAATTCTTTTGGTACTTTTACATGTATGTGCATATCTCAATGGGTATATCTAAGAGACTAATTCACAAGTGTTACTAAATTCTACTCCTAGTGCTTCCATGATACAAGGAAGTAGTTAATTCAGTACACAGACTGGGAACTGAAACAGAAGTTCATGCAAGGTGCCCTAGGACCAAGCCAAGGGCTAAAATCAAGTCCAGCCATACTGGATCACTGTTCACAACAAATCATCACACCAATTTTTGTAAAGTCATGCTGCCCTCAGTAAAACTCACCAGAGCTAGTACATGCCACAATTAAATGGGACACTTCTAAAAGCTTATATTGGAGTCAAGTAACAGGCACAGCATTTTCCTCTTACAGTATCACATTTTCATTACAGTCAAACAGAAATACAATACCTCCCATTCATAATTTTTACATGGTAACTTCTATTACTGGTGAGCTTTTTTACATGGTAACTCCTATTACATACCATCAAGTAAAAAGATTCATTGGCCTAATTCTACTGCTCAACTCTAAAACAACAAAAAAATAAAAATAAGCTACTGGACTTGCTCAATAAGTAATGGAAGTCAGACACTGAGATCTTGCAGAGAGGTCCAAGACTGTTTCATTCCTGTAGAGACCCAGACAGGCTGGTTTAGTTCTGGACTTAAAGCTCCCTTCTGACTCCCACTCTTTTCTATTGTAAATCGCTTACAGATTTATATTCAGAAAACTGAAAATCAAATTCATTCCCAGTATAAACTGTGCAGCTTTCACTGCATAGTTTATTTTCAGCCAAGATTTTTGCAGCACCTCCAACTGATATCCTGTTACCCTAATATTAATTCTAGTGCCTTGAAAATAATAGCCCTGTTAAAAAAAGAAAAAAAAAAGAAAAAAGAAAAAAACCCTCACCTAGAACCTCTCTGAGGTAATACACAATGGAACTGCAGGAACAGCGGTACTTAATTGAATCATAAATTAATGCCTCTGCTAGATGCACAGCACTCCTTATATTCTGAGGTTAAACAGTCAAAAGATTGAGAGCAGAAGGCAAAATAATTATGTGGCTTCATAATTTTGACTTATGCTCAGGAAAACACCCCAAAAACAACAATACTGCAACTCAGGGGGTATGGAGGAGGGGGCTCAAGTACCAAAACACAGATAAAAAACTACACAAGCCCAAAATGCAATTCTCAAAAAAATCAGTGAAGTCCAACTTCCCTCTCATGCAGAACAAGATAAATGCTGTCCAGGGATTCTTTTGCTTTTTAAAAGATTCTCAAGAATTGTATGTTGTAGATAAACACAGCAGACACAAAACAGCCAGTTCAGGATAACACGAGGTCTACAGAATGCCAAAATGTTTTTCTAAGTACACTATTATTTTTGTTGTACATTTGCCTTTATAGCTTTTTCCTCCTAAAGAATGATCCCCTAAGCCACCTGCCATTGCAAAATAATCATATTTACAGGATATCACAATAATCCCAAGACCAGAAAGCAGTATTTTTAGAACAGGAGAATATCATTTTGGAAATCAATGCACTAGTGGAATGAAAACAGGTTACCAGTCAGTATGGACGGGAAGTATTTATAAAACCCCCAGAACTTTAGGAATCCATTCAGAAGAATACCAGTTCTAACTACCAGTTCTGCCTGTTTTATTACTATTTTGTTATACACATTTAGACAAACACGTACACATGGTTTCAGACAAAGAAAGGCACTTAAAAGAAAGCCAGTTAAAAGAATATTATGCAGATTGTTCTTCTATTTCATACAGCTACGGAAGGGAAATTCTACATCTTGGGGCACAGCAGACAGGAGATTTTTGGAATAATGCAAAAAAAAAAAAAAAAAAAGATACACAACTGTTGCATATGGATTTTTGTGCATTTGTAGCCATCCTGATTAAATGATCCAATCCTACAGAATTACGTGAGTGCTTATCTTGCAGTAATTTCGTTTATTTTGACAAGACTAAAAATATTACATACATCCTGTCAGCAAATCTTAGCAAGATTAGGGCACAATTTTTCTCCTATTGACTAAAATGCAAGCCGTATGGCCTTCATCTCCCCATTCCACATACAGATGTACAAATAATGTCCTAAGAGACAGGAGGCGATTGAGTAAACATCACTGATTGATTCCGAAAGACTACGCATTTCCTCCATTATAATTAACTTGCGTGGAAAAGAGGCAGAAGCTCCATGCTTTAAAGATGTAACTATGCAAAACAGCTTAAAACTTTGTGTTGGGGTAAAATCTGGCCAGATGGAGCAGGCCCAGAAAGGCAAGGGAGCTGCAGCTACATATCCCCATGCCCAAGTATAGTGAGGTTAAGCATGTATTCCCACTAAGCGCATGAACACAAAGCACACATATATACCACGCATATGATTAAACACATGGCCAGCCACACAGATGACACAAAGAGCACCAATAGCCTCATCCTGCTCCCCTCTGGCTAAGCAGGATGGAGGTCCACTGACAAAAAGACTCTCTACATGCAAGATGGGTCCCTCCAGCTCCTGGCTTCAGACGCCCAGCCTGTCCAGTAGCTGGTGCCTGGATCCCAGCCTCCCCAGTTGCTGGCACTTGGACACATGAGCCCCTAAGGCCACTGGTGCGCTCAAGTTGCTGTCACAATCTCACTCGCACACACAGACACACAGAGCTGACTGAGACCCCGCCTTGGTCCTCCAGCAGCCAACCCCCTATGGTCTCAGAGCCCCAGAGACACCCAGACCTGCAGTCTGGCTGGCAGCCTCCTGGTCCCCTCACTAGCCAGCTCCTCCCATGGTCTTGCCCTCAGAGACACACACATGTGGCTCCCATGCCGCTTCACCTGCTCACCAGCTAGTCTGGCTTCACCCTTGTTAGCCATCATACCCCCACTCAAACACCCATACTTGCCCCAGTTGCAGGTGGCAGGGACACACAGGCCCCCATGACCCCAGGTCCCACTCCAGTTACTACCACTTAAATCCATTCACTCTGGTATCTCTGGTCACTGCACCACTGACACGTGGTCCCTCCAACTGTGGTGTGTCCCCCCAGCAGCTGCACTCGGACCCCGTGCACACAGAAGAGAGACCTCACTGGGGAAGGAGTCAGAAAGGAGTTCAACAAGTAGCCAGGACAGACTGTGCTGACCAGGCGCAGGGCCCGGCCAGAAAAGAGAACTGATCAACAGGCTATTTGCACGTGAATGGCCCTTTTTCAACCACTCAACACTCTATTCTCCCACTCTTGTTCATTCTTGGAGCCCCTTGGTCCAACCCTTTCCCCACCTTTGGTTCCTCCCCTACACATCCTGGAAGTAGCCCTGCACAAAGCCAAAATGCTTGCATCCCATAATGTGTCCCATACGCCTGGGGAGCACCTGCCCTCAGTCTGAAAGGTCCTCCCACGTCGATTCATCTTGATGGGTTTCACGGTTGGACACCAGAGCTGAGAATCTTGCCGGGACATCCCTGGAAGGGTGCCCAGGCAAGGTGTACTCTTCCTTTGAGTCCCTAATTTAGGATACCCCCCCACCGCCTACCTTTGTGCTCTTCTGGGTTTGCAGAGACTAAGCCTTTGATGTGCTGATGGCTCCTGTGAAGGGCCTGAGCACAGCCACGGCAGGAGGTCACTCAGGTTCCCCCACCTATCACTGTCTCTCTGCTCCTTCATGGGTGTGCAGACCAGCTTTCATCGCATAACCGAACACTTCAGATTTTAATCAAACAGGTAGAAAATAAATTATAAGGTTAATCTTGCTGCAGTGGTCTTCTACACCACCTTTGCTTGAAAGGCAGAGGGGAAGGTGGGGAAGTGTTATCATTAGAAACAGTACTAATGTCAGATCTTGGATTGAATTCCCTTGTTCAAATAAGGTCAAAAGTTTCTCTAAGAATTCTATCTGAGCACTAACTTTCCTAAATTTTAGGGAAGACATTCAGAAACTGTCCATTTAAATCAACTAAATCAATTAACTAAAATCTCCTGTGCCAGCCGCCTCATCTATTTCACAGTTGCATTTAAACAGGGAGATTTTAAAAACCATAAAACCCCACCACAATTTTAGGGTATGGTTCCACCTTAAGACTAAGCCAAAAACCCGGGGTGTGCTCAGAGCTTGTGCTCCATGGGGGCAGCTGATCCCATCTTCGCTACTGTGACAGACTTTGTGAGTCCACAGCTTCAAGTGGAGTAGGTTTGTCTGGCTAATTTGGTGGAAAAGCTGTGTGTTTTGTTAGAGACAAGGTTTCTGTCGCATTGGCCAGCTTGATGAACTCGCCTTATGACTGCTGTAGGGAGAGAAGAGCACCAAGACAATGAGGCCAAGGAAAGCAAGAGCAAGACTACTCTTTTCAGCAGTAGCCAGACATTGAATTGACTTAACGTCATCAAAATTTATTAGCATTAGCTTACATAATCTTGTTCTCTTATTATAGAAACAGAAAGGGCTCCCAATTTACTCTGTTCAAGCCTTTATTTTCAATAACTTCTCCTTCAGTCCGTTTTTAAGGTAATTATCTCCATCCCTTTATTCTCAATATCCTTTCAAAACTCCCTCTAATTCTGTAATGTCCCTCTGTCTGGGCTGGTATTACAGACTTGAAAAAAGCATGTTTCTTTTTTTAAAGTACTCTTTATCCTTTACCTCAGTCCTCCTATATCCTGTTTGTTTTCTGCTCAGAATGGAGAAAACATGCCAATGATTAATGACACCACTGTAATAGAAGATCTCAAGTACCTCTACAAGTACTACAATACAAATAGAGTACACCCAAACATGCCCCCTATAAATGACCTAACAGGATTACAGTGGAACAACAAACAGAAGTCTTGTTTCTGTAACAAATTGTTTGAATGTGAAATCTGAATATAGAGTCAAAAGCCCTGATGGGGAAAAAAACCCTACAAATAAAGCAGAAAACAGAAGCCCCCAACACCAAACTACTGCTATGTCATTAGACAGAAAGAGTCATTAAGACAAGTTGTGCCTCGGACAATCACTTTTCCTTTGTTACATGTGTTACTCAGTGGATGGTTGCGTCTAACGGAGTAAGTAAAAAAAGTAAAGTAAAGTAAGTAAAAAAAAATATCCTACAAATGCTCCCCCAAAACAATACAAAATAGTTTTCACTGGGTACAGAACTTCATTTTTCCTCCTGTGCCAGGATACAAAGCAGGAAGAATTCCTGAAGAGAAGAAAAACATTAAAAAAAAAAAATTAAAAATCAGGCTTCCTCTGGTACAGGAACCGCCAGCTGTCCGCTACTCGCTGAACACAGCTTACTTTTCCTTCCTTCTTTTAAAGTCACTTAATGAGCTGCTCAGGATATTATTATGCAGAAGTAAAATGAACTAGAACTGAAACTGAAAATCTCCATCTATGTATGCAAATCATCAGCAAACAGTCAATGTAATCTGTGGTCAGATCATTAGCCTTGACGATAACACTTCAACGAATTCTCTCCAATAGCCAAAATGACTCAAAATGACTTCTTCCTCCCCCTCCCCCCCCGGGCCTTTGTTTTGCTTCAGTGATGCCTTTGTAACATTGCTTGCATCCACAAAATAACACAATCAAAGCAGTTTAAAAGCAAATTTAGGAAGTAACATTCAATAGCTAACTGTCATTTTAACAACTTTAGGATGACTTGTAGTATGCTGTTTTTAATTGGGACTGTAGTTAAAATCAAACGCACATGCTTGAGAAAAAATACCATCATAAAAAAGGTAATTAATACCATAGTGTCTTTTGGGACAAGAAATACAATCCTAAAGTTTATAAAAATGTCATTGCTGCTAGCACATGCTACAAAAAAACCCCCAAACATTGGAAACTGCTAATTCCATTTCAGTGGTTAAATATGCTACAACATTTATTGCTAATATCTAGATTCAATAGGGTAGAATTATAAATTCCACTTACATCTGAATAAGATATTTTGAATTAATAACTCATTTTAACAACTTTTCAAAATGTTGTTATATTCAGCTTTGACTTGTGGCTGGAACAGGGTCCATTTACATTTAAATATAGTAGGTACTCAATGTTAGTGAGTAACTGTACTGGCAAAGATTAAGTATTTATGTTTGTATGTAAAGTTTTTAATTCTTTTTTGCACATTTAAAGTGCTTATTCAAGTAAGATCAACAGGTTACACTTTCTATGATAAAACATCATATTAATTTTAACCTTGAATGTGACAATTACACTAATTGATGGTAAATTTAAAATATGATTTTGAAGTATAAGACTTTCCTTTTTTCAAAGTATTTGTTTTTTCTTTTGTATATATGATAACTCAACTTGCAAATCACCTCGGTATCTATAGGTTCACTTTGGCTTATTGAAAAAAACATGCAAAAAAGTACACAGAAAATTGTTTAATAAAAACAATTTATAAATACATGAAAACTGTACACAGCCTGGTCCACTTACACGTACTGCAGTTATGCACTTTTTTCCTAACTGAAATCTTCACCTGTCTTCTAAAACAGTTCCTGGCTGAAAACAGGATTTTTGGGATCATAATTTTGTTTGCATTTAAGCCTTCTCAACTTCATGAGAAGCTACATAAGACAATCAACATATCCTCAGAATCAGCATTTTTTTCAAAGCTTACAGGAGGGGAAATTATGAGTGGATCTTAAGTCTTAATTTCTTCTGCACAATTATGGAAAACTTTTGACATTTAACCAAAGGAGTTTCAAAGCTCTGGCTATAGAACCCTCAAGGTTGGTGGGTTTTTCTCCAAAATCTTGGAAAGCAACTTTAAAAAAATTCAAATTCTTATAGTTAAATAGAGTAATATAGTTAAATATTCTATTCCTGAACATTTTATGCACCTTGCTGTCCTTATGTCCTAGATAACATTCCAGAAAAGATCAACAACACCTAAAGCCATAAAATAAAGCAGTACAATATGAGATTGCATTTCATACATAAACAGACTTTTTTTTCCAAGTATCAAATATGAAAGTTACTAGATATCAGCATTGGAAGAGGAGTTGGCTTCTTCAGTGTACCTGAAATACTCTTCTTCTCTACATAACTATCCAAACTAATTGCTAGGCAGTCAAGTAGAGAAAAAAATAGCACATATATCTTTGTACTAGAAAGCAAAAAGTCCTCAGCCTACACAGACTTAAAAATACCAACCCCATGGTAGACTGTCGTCTTCATTTTTCTAATGCAGCATGTCTATTGTGAGTAATAGTATTTCCACATCTCACCTTGTGCGTAGCATTAGACTGGCTAAGTGTCATATTAGTCAGCGCATACTAAGCACTTTGCTTAAGATATGTCAATAAAGGACCCCCTTTCCCAAAAAGACTTAGTGTCTAAATAAACCAACGGACTTTATGGTCAGAAAACATAAAACAAAACAAGTTGAGGGAAAGAAAAATTATTTGCATACTGTATACTTAATGGGAGGCAGGAGGGGAAGAGGGGTAAAAGGGGGCTTGTACAAAACATACCATCTTAATGTAGAATTTCCGGCAACACCAAACTCCCTTTTTACAAATTTCTTTCCATTTACATTGAGTTCTTTCCCCATTTCCCAACCGCATCCTAAAATTTGTCTACATTTAAGTATTAAATACATAGTTTTATAAGTAACCCCCCCCTGAGTTTTCAGGGTGGAAAATCAAAATACAATAAACCGAAAATGAAGTTATAAGGCATTAAAAGATGACTTAAAAAAGTACATTTATTATAGTTCTGCAGCTTAGCTCCTGCAGGGTTGGGGAGTTTTGTTTTGTTTAGGGGTGTTTTTTTGTTGGTTTTTTTTTTTTTTGGTAAAGACAGAATCAGACACTTTACGTACTGGGCATGGCCATTTGCAATCATGGTAATCTAAAGCAATGCAGAAAGTGGACTGGGAGAAGGAAAAGAATTCCAACTGTGAAACCAAACATTTAACAGCTTAGCATCTCAGGCTTACAAATAAACTTAGCTTGCAAGGCCAAAATGTGCAGGAGTCCCCTGAGTTTCTCATAAAATCAGTTCCTTCAATGTTTTATTATGTTTTTCCACTGTTCAAGATAAACAACAGAACCTCTGCTTTCCTAGAGAGTAACAGAAGATTTCAATAAGAATTCACATTTCCTTATACAAACAAAATTGCATGCAAAATAGTTGCATGACAGTATGTTCATCCACTATTCTACTATACACATAAAGAAAACAAGAAAAAAGAAAAGGTAAGGTAAGTTGGGGGTTAATTTTTCTTGTTGTTGTTTTGTTTTAATAAAAAAAGCTGGAAGATTTTTCTCTTAGGTAATGCTCCCATTACATAATTTGTGTTCTCATGATTAAAAAAAGCTCTGGGAATTTTAATTGGTGAAAAACCTCTAATTACTTAATAAATCAGTTTTTAACTCCAGAAGATTTTAGTTTGCCTTTTTTTCATATTGTTGAAGATTAGCTAGACTTTGCCAAGTTTCAATTACACAGGCTATGCAATTGGTTCAGCTAAAACACACTTTATGCATTTAGTGAACAATGCAACAAAGGATAAAAAAAGCAACCCTGACACCTCACAGTGTAAGGATACATAAAAATTATTAAATAAAAAGCAAAAAGCCACTTACCTTCCAGTCTCGCAAATTCCTAAAATTACACTAGATAACAGAACATATGGAGAGATGCTTATGATCTTTAGCGAGGGCTGAATCATCTTCATGTAGATGCTGTGAATAGCCCCTGTATGCATACTGACATCATCAGTAAAGACTTGGAGGCAGAGGATACTATGGTAACCATGCAATGTGCTGAGAGAGAGAAGCCTTTAATTGCTTTAACAACTTCCTGAGGCTCGTGCTACTGGGCTTCCATTTGCTCAGAAGGAAATGAAGGTTGTCACAGAGGCAACGAGTGTGACACTATGCAGAAAAAAACCCCACTGAATCCTGAATCTATTAATTGTGATGTGACTTTTTAAATGACAAGTGTCATAGCCTGAACCCATTACTGAAATTTTCTGACATCTGCAAGATCTGCCAGGAGTCACAGGTCAAGAAGTAATATTGTCAGGTAGCAATTTCATAAGCATTTGTATTTTGTTCTTTCTGTTTGCACACACTGATACCCCCACATTGAGATGCTCTCTTCTGCAAGTCATAGCATAGTTTTAAGTATAGAGCGTTCTTCTGTACCAGAGGGTCAAAGACTGATCACAACAGAACCTAAAGTCCTAATACTAAGGCTCAGGTACAATATAAACTGACGTGCTGTAATGTGAGGTATTTATCCCAGCATTATGTCTCTCTCAACTTCAATAACTCTCTGCCAATATATCACTTAGGAAGGACAAAGCTCAAGTAAATATTACCAGCGGTGACATGATATGGCCAATGGATAGCTGAGTAAGAAGTTTTGGCTAAGCTTTTGAGAAGACTGCAGTATTACCACTTCATTTTGCATACAAATAACTCAGCTGGGGTTTATTTGGTTTTTCAAAACTAAAGAATAAACTCATGACTAACGACCCAATCAGAATTGCATAAAATGAAAATGGAAGCATAGGGGATGGAGGTGAAAAAGGACTAAAGAAACCTCCAAGTCACATTGGCTTTAGTTTGGCTCAAAGCTGCAAGTTAGAATCTTGAAATTAATTTTATTTCTCCCTTAAAGACCAGATTATTGGGTAATCTTTGACAGTTTCTATTACAAACTAATCCTAACCTCCCCCTCCCCACAACTGCTAGATATTAAAAAAAAAACACACCATGAAACCAAAAAACACACAAACCAACAAAAAAAAAAAAACCAAACAATTAAACCAAAACCCACTGGTGTTTATCAATGTATCAATACATCAATTTTCAAAAGTAATGCTACAGTGCTTTCATTAATTTCTATGACACTTAGAAGTCTAAAGGCTTCATCGGAAAACCTATTCCAAAGAAAAAAATAGTTCACAGGATTCTTCATTACACAAGTTCTTTAATGTCACAGCTGAGGCAGTCAGTTCATACTCCGCACCTGTGGGAAAAGAACATAGCACACCGTGCTGAACTGTATGGTCAGCAACCTGACCTCCTTTATGAGCCACTGTCACTCAGTATCGAGTACACAGGGCTGATTAAAACATGCATAGTTCTGACTAGACTGCAGTCTGACAATGCAAAAAATATCTCTTTCTAAGGAAATCAACGTCGCCTCCTATGAAGGAGGCTGATGTCAGCTTCCTACCCACACACAGAGATTCTCAACACACAGTTAGTTAGGATTCCTCTGATTTGGAGTATCTAGAAGAGCTGCTGTAAACTGGTTGTTTAATGAATGTCCTTTTTTCAATTCCAAAACCTCACGAAGAAGCTGGGCTTTCCACAGTTAGGTTGAAAACTCTGATCATGAAATGACAGATTAAGAATGCTGCTGGGCCAATCACTTCCACAGTTAGTTGTCATTCAACATGACAAATCTTGCAGACTAAATTTTACACCGTGCCTTTTTTTTTTTTTAAAAAAAAAAAAAAACAAACCACTTTGTGGCCCCTTTTCAAATACAAGTGCAAAATGCTTCAGATACTTCATGTACATAGAGGGCTTTTCATAGCAAACTTTCTGCACACACACCTGGTTTCAAAACCACTGATGTAAAGTATGAAGTGTACTGCTCTCCATCACAGTCTCTGTTGCTTTATGCATGTAATTCTATGCACACTTTAGGGAAAAGAAAAGATAGCAAACAGAAGTAGAAAATAGTTGGAGAATTGTCTTTATGAAAAAAGTTATATATACAACTCAAATAAGTTCCCTCTAACTACAGCAATGTAGAAAGCCATAACTAGGGTTTTTTGGTTGATTCTCTGCTGAGACAGGTACGAGGTCCCTAAAGGACACTAACAGCACTCATCTATATGAATGCATAGATATAGAGGCAAATAGCAGCTCAAAATAGTAGCTCAACAAAAGCAGAAGATAGTACCCAGTCTATTCCCTCCAACTTCACTTTTAGAGATGTGTAACAGGTTACTTAGCTCATGTTAGGAAGCCCAAAAGCCAAAAGGGCCACAGCAACACGAACAGTGGAACTCCATCTAAAGCCAGGGTGTGAAAGATGCAAAGGTGTTTACCATCTCCAATTCATAATTAAGTAAATAGTTTAAAAAAAAAAAAAACAAACAACAAGCCAAACACCAAACCTACGTAGATCAGCCCAAAGCCAAATATAAAAGCTTATCTTAGAACTGAAGGACTACTCTCTTGACTACGAAGTTGAAAATGCAGCTAGAGAGGATGAAAATGAAGATGTATACAATATTCAATTGTTAGATGACACAAAAGTAGCTCCAAACTATCCAAAACACTTTTCCCAGAATCTCCTTTCTGTTTTGGGAAGAAGAGGAACAGACGGCATCTGCCACATCTAGTAAATTACATCCATCCCCTCAGAGGATGTAATAATAAATAAATCCAAAAAATCCATCAACTCAGAAGTCTTGATTCAATAGCTAAGTGAGGGGCTTACTTTTTTCCAATTAGAATCTCTTGGAATCCCCAGAGAAACCTAACCAAATTAGATCAGATACAAGTTCCAATAAAGGGGGCAGGGAGGGAGGGAAGGGAAGAAAAAATGCCAAATGACAATTTTGCATGCTTCTTAGGGTCTACATTTCAGCTGGATAAAGTGTGGGTTCCAAGAGGGAAAAAAAAACCCAAACAACAACAATAAGAAGTCACATTATTTTATATGCCTGTAGACAGGCATGAGGTTAGGATATCAGTATAGGTTAGAACAGGATTGCAAATAATGATGTGAGCACAGCACACGTTCTTTCTTAAGGTCAAAAAGTCAAGTACTAAAGAAATTAAGGTTGGTATGTAGAACAATCTTGACTTCATTTTTGCAGACACATGTAACGGTTTCCCCGTATGCCTAAGCTTCTAAGACTATTAGACTGACTCCATAATCTTCCAAGAATCTCATTTCTACAGCAATAGAAAGAATGAAAGCGAGTAGCTCAAGCAATCACAATGGCATATTCTGAAGTCCTGTTCTTATTAAGAGACATTCCAAGCTACTTACTCCCATCTCTTCTGCAGAGCTCTTTCCCCACCCACAATTTCTGCAAAAGAGATCAAGAACACACACAAAATTTAGCACTGTTTCCTAGAACATTTTCAGCAGCTTTTACCCCCCATCCATATTGAAACCTGGGCATAAGCCATTTAAGTCAGTAACTGTTAAACAGGTAGGTAGAGGACAAGCTATAAGAAGCACCAGCTTATAAACTGATGAGCATTTACAACGTTAGAATATTGCTGAACATAATCAGATGATTACTTGTCAAAGCAGGAGGTGATACATTAGTATTATACATAAAAAAATATACTATTAGTATGACAGAATGTAACGGATTATGAATACCAAATTCAATTAGAAAACATTTTGAATTAGGAAATAATTGTGTTTTATTTCATATACGTACACTACCAAAGGATCATCTAATTTTCTACAGTGATATGTTGTCAAAACAGAGCTTCAATTCTTATCACCACCAACACCAGTGCTAAAAAGGAGGGAAAGTACTCTTAGGCAACAACTCCTTAATCTATAGCATCGATTCCTGAATTTGGTCATACCATAGAGTATACACACATGAGTAATATACAGCAGTTACAGGCCAAATAAAGTATTTTAATTACTTCATGTGGTTCTACTACCAAACTAAATAGCAGAATGCTAACACAACTTTATTTTTTCAGATGTTGTTTATTCCTGCACATATCTTCATGACAAACATCTTTTCCAATGTTGTAATGCTGGGGGAGGGGACAAACATGTGTACACACTTCTGGAATGACCACCAATACCCATCTCTTCAAGTACACTCTTCAAGGAAAGGAAAGGAAAAAGGGAAAAAGAAAAAAAAAAAAAAAGCAGCAGCATAACTCGGTTCTGAACAGGTGATTCCATCTCCAGCTATGCAAATCTTTTCCCCTTAAGTGCCTGAAACACATCCTATTTTTCTAAGTCTTCTATGCATCCCTTAAATTAGAGTTCTGAAGAGATCATCTCCTGCCTGGGCAAATTTGTTCTATGTAATACACAGGGATTAACTACAAAAATGAAAATCGGAATGAGACAATGCTTGGAAAAGATATGGTGTAACATATTTGCAAACAGCATGTACAAACGGGCACTTGTATTAATATGTTCACATTTGAAAAAATGTAAGAAAGATGCTCAGTAGATCTTTCCTATAGTTCAAGCATAGCCCTGAAGACTAAGGTCTACTTACAACACTGCACCACAATACCCACATGCAATTAATGCTTATAAACATGGATCCTTGAAACACACAAGCAGGTTTTTTTTGTAGAAAACAAAACCTCTCATAACTCTGATACATATCTTTAAAAGGAACATTAGTGCACACAATAGTATTTACTTTTATTTGTAAGGTTGGAGCAGTTCACATCACCCTGTTAGAGAGCAAACAACGAGGCACTTTCCAAGACTGCTGTCTCTACTGTTCAAACTTCACTTCGTTTTACATTTCTGCATTTCAGACAAAAATGCCGAAGTAAATCCCAACTTTCCATCATGTAAAAATGTTAGTCTTGCTCTGTCCGACTGTTCCTCACAGAGACAGTGAAAAAGAAATACATGATAACCTCCTTCCACACCCTTAGCTTTATATATGCATGTTCAATTATCACATACCTTCTGCAGCTCTGGCAATGGAATGACAACACAGCTTTTCATTCAATACTTCCAGCAAAATTTCCTGCTTTGTCCTGAAATAGGGTTATCCCTCAGTCATTGACTGCCACCATTTCTTTACTGCTTTGCTGGCATGGGAGCTGAATAAGGTGCACCAAAGGTCAGCTAAATGCTTGAGAACCAAATACCGATCCCTTTAAATTCCTATTTCCACTCCAGCATCCTGCAGTAACTTTAACAACACTTCCACTTCAGGGAGCGTACGAGTTCACACTGCTTCCACATCTCAAAAAGGTCTCAGTGACCCATGTATACCTTGTTTTCTTGAGCCAGAAATTTATCTCCAGAAGAAGGACCTTTCCACAATCATCACACTTTAAGATGCCTCTAGCTTTTATTATAGCAAAATGAGTTATGAAAGGACCTCAGCCTGCTTATGGCACAAGGGCGAATTACTTGCCATAAATGTTCCCACCCTCAAACTCTACTCTCAGTTAGACAAATAAAAGACCCACTGTCCCAAATTAAGTGGGTTACTTTTCCAGATAAGCAACTCTCAACTGAACAGAAAAATGAGAAAATTTAACATTGTAGCTACAATCTCCCTCCTGTAACGATTAAAAGTCTGACAGAGGGGCATGTAAGAAGGGTTAGAATATCTGACTTTGTTTTCATGCTGACATGATTTACAGTGTCACAGCGCTGTACAACTGGTAAATCTCCGCACTGGATATTTTACAGATGGAGTGTGTTATTCCTGTGTCTTCCAGTAGCTCCTGTCTAGCTTTTACAAAGAAATATAAAAGGTAAATTTTGATCAAGGAACATTTAATATCTAATCAGGACAAGAGAATGCCTTGCAGAACATCTGGTAAGCAAGCTGAGCAAGGCAAGCCATGACCCCTAAATTAGCTCAGCTGAGACAGACTTCACAGTGAAATAAGCACCTTGCATTGCCAGTTGTTTGTCCACCTTGGCCCTACAGGTGAGCAAATACAGATTATGGCGGAAGGTTTATTTTTATTTAAAGATGACTCAAAGTGGCCAAATTTATTACAGACGACAGACATGCTTGATTTAGTCCATTAAAATAAAGGTTTTATACCGAATAGTGAAATGAGACTTAGAGTGGTGATCTTTGCAAAACAACCACAACAACAATATCTAGAGCTGTAATGTTTTCTCCAAGGTTTCACATACAAACAAGAAAAGCACAGATATAAAAAGAAAACAGAACCCATTACCACTGCATCATGTTTTATTACTGAAATATTTCTTTGTTCTATGCATAACAGACCTACGCAGGCATAAAGAATGCAAATTTATAATTCCTTGCCAGAGTATAAAACATGTAGAAAATTGCTTTTGATGAAGATTTGTCATTTAAGTGCAACTTGCTTTGGCAGTGTGCAGAAAACAAAGAGTAAACAGAATCAGTGAAAAGATTTTCTTTAAAGTAAATTGGAAAGACAGAGCATGCTAAGAGAAGCAGGACTTTAACAAGCATTCAAAGCACCTTTTTGCTTATCTGCATGTAAATCCACTAAAAGATCCCTCTGATGTATTAGGTGTCCTTCAAATACAACAACAAAACCCTCATGCAGTTATAATCCTAAACCTGTATCTGCAGGTAACAAATGCAACTCTTGCCCTTAACACCAGTTTAAATAAAAACAAAATACTCCCTGTAACAATCAGCTTCAGTTTCACCAACAAAGAGCAAACAGCTCTAACAAAAATATAAACAACGGATATGACGCTACGGCTCCTAAAGATTAACCGGGAATCACAGACTGCTTAGAAAGCAAAACGATGAGCTAAGGGAACATACAACATGAGCTAGCAGATCTAATTGAGTAAATCATATTTTGGTTTTGGTTTAGATTAGTGTAGTACTGTCAGGTGGCAGCAAGTAACAGTAATTGATGAGCTCCTCCCCTGCCTAAGCAGAGACAGAACTTCACAGAACATGCTCTCAATTAGCTCCCAATGATGGAAGAGGATGCTTGAGGCATTCCTTCAAGCAACATGCACCACACCGATACCCAAATATCTTACCCCCAGACAGTTTCAGCATTTATACTTGAGAGCTGACGCTGCCATGTCAACACAGCACTTAAAGAAGGCCCAAAACCATAATGTACCTCCTATGTAGCTGCTGTACTTGGTCTACAAAATGAACCTCAAGAAATACTAGAGAGATAGATATGCATTAAAATTTTAGCAAAATTAGAGAACAAAAGGACAGTTTGACACAGCTCACAAGAACTTACAGAAGAAAAACTGACTTAGAATTTGATACAAATGAAAAATTCACGTCAAAGTATCATCGCAGTATGCTCCTACTAGGTGTACCACTCTTCATGTCCACAGTGCAGTACGATTGCTTTATATTTTACATAACTGTTGATGTTTCATTATACTACCAGTAAGTTATTTTTCTAAATATGGATACATGACAGGCTTCACTTCTAAAAGAAAGCTGTGGCTTGCAAACGAGTTAATGAGAGTCACAAAATTGGATATGCCAGGCTTAATCCTATCTGATATTGTGTGATTAAGATGAAACAATATAATTTTCCCTAATCCTCCCTTGAAAGAAGGAAATAACTAGGGTATAGTTCATTGAAAGTTATAACTGTGTATATTTAAGATCTGCTACAGACATCTCAAAGATTAACAGCAAGGAGAAAAAAAACCCACCTGACACCTCATGCATAGCAAGAGAAATGGCCGTAGAAGATTTAGATATGCAAGATACTAGAATTGCTTTTAAGATGAGAATTAGTTTGCTCCTTTACAAAGCCTGTGCTACCATCCCTTTTCAGGAAGCTATGTTAAATCAAAGACAAAAATCCTGACTGTAATAATATTTGTTCTAATTGGCTCAGAGGACATTCTTTGAGTACACACACACAAAGCTCACGTTTGAAATTGAAGAGCAGGCAAGGAGCAACTCAGTTATCTGTGTAAAAATGCGGCTGACAAGAGCTGCAGGGGTTGAAGTAACTGCCCATCCACCTGCCTAGTGCATGTGCCTTGGCCTAAACATCACGTTTTCATTAAAAGCATATTCTGAACTTGTAGATCAACACTAGATTGACACACAGAAAAGACTGCTCCAAGGCAGACAGCCGACTGAAGCCATACTCTCTCACATACTAGATGGAAGCTAACCCAGAGAAGGAGCTGAAACTGCTAACAGCACCAACGACCACCATTAAAATAAATAAAACCCACCGTATTACTGCATAAAGCGCATTATGTCCCTGTAGAGGAAAATAATGAACCTTACTTGAACCAGAAAATGAGAGGAAATGTCATACTAAATATCACTACATTATTCACATCCCAGGCAAGGACACTGGGGTCAAGTCTAGAGCAAGGAAGACACACCCTTGATGATGTCAGGCAATACTTAAGCCAACTGGACATACGTAAGTCTAAGGGCGCTGATGGGACGCACCCATGAGTGCTGAGGGAGCTGGACGATGTCACTTCAAGGCCACTCTCCATAATCTTTGATTGATCATGGAGACTGGCAGAGGTACTCAAAGAGTGAAGGAATCAACTGTGAGGGTGAGCAGGCAGTGGCACAAGTTGTCCAGTAAGGTTGTGGAGCCTCCATCCATGGAGATTTTCAAAACCCATCTGGACACAGTCCTGGTCAACCTGTTCTAGGTGCTCCTGACTGAGTTGGGTGGCCGGACAAGATGATCTCCAGAGTCCCTGCCATCTTTGACTATTCTGTGATTTTGTAAAGAAAACTCATAGTTACTTTACCCTTCACCAGGTATTTTCAAGGGCATGTATGTGCAAACATAACCAGGAAACATGGAACCATTTAAACACGTAACTTGTTCTACAGGACTATATAAACCAAGGAGCACAAGTGTACCCAAAATGGATTATCCATATTATTTTTAACATCAAGTTTTGATTTTTCATTGACAGTCTTATTGGGTGTGGGTGGTGAGGTGCCGGCAGCGGGTGGCTGTGGGGTGGCCTCTGTGAGAAGAAGCCTGGGCTGCCCCGTGCCAGACACAGACAGTTCCAGTTGGCTCCAACCCACTCACCACAGGGCACGGCTGAGCCCCTTGGCCAAGGTGGTGGCAGTTCTGGGAAAGAGTATTTAAGAAAGGGGGAAAAAATGCTGCATAGCAGAGTGTGAGAGAGAGGAGTGCGAGTGAGGAACAGCCCTGCAGACACCAAGGCTAGTGAAAGAGAAGAGGAGGTGCTCCGAGTGCCAGAGCTGAGATTCCCCTCCAGCCCCCCACATCAGAGCAGATACCCACCTTGTAGCCTCTGGAGGACCCTATGCCAGAGCACGTGGAGATGCCCACAAGTGAGCTGCAGCCCACGGACAGCCCATCCTACTCTATTTTTAATTGGCAATAAATTAAATTAATCTTCGTTGAGTTGAGTCTGTTTGCCCATGATGGTAACTTGTAAGTGATCTCCCAGTCTTTACCTTGCCCCATGAGCCGCTTCATTTTATTTTCTCCCCCCATCCAGTTGAGGAGGGAGAGTGAGAGAGCAGCTGGGTGGGGGTCTGGCAGCCAGCCGAGGTTGACTCACATCACACTCCACCAAGATTTTAAAAGAACAGGCTATATTCACAGTAAATGATTGACACAACTGTTCAGAATTTGATTTCACTGAAGTAGCAATGCAGCTGTGAAACAAACCAAGTCACTGTTAGATGCAACCACGCCAATCTAGACTCAAGTGAAATTTCAACTTGCAGTGCAGAACAAGGTCAGTAAGTGGTAATTTGTGCCTTTGACAACTACTATCCATTCAGTAAAAAACAAACAGAAAAAACAACACTCCCCAACTTCAAAAAAAACCTAATAACCAGATACTGTAACACTTGACAAAGATGAATTTCAAGCGCACAGTCTAAGTGTCAATTCATTACTAATAACTGTATATATACTAATTACAATTGAAAAGAGATTACATATTCCATTAATATATACACACATACACTCTAATTCAAAATTTTTTCCTAAGCAAACTACTGTGGTTTTATGTAGGTCAAGTTGTCTTGACAGGGATGAAAGAAGATGAAATAAGACACAGATGGAGATCTTCATGATTTGAACATAATCCAAAGAAAAGCTTTAGTGCTTACTGAAAACCACAATAACTATAGGGAGACAGAGCCCTGTTGTGAACATACAGTTTCTTAGCACTGACCAAAAAAATTAAATCTTATATATTACTAGAAAACATATTCCATTCTTTGGAAATATTTGTTCCTGAAAACATCTAATAAGAACATAAATTCAGAAGTTCAGGTCAGTCTGAATGAAGAATTTTTCCACAGCGGCCTTCTAAATTTCAATAAAGCAGTAACTCCTATTGATTTCCTCAACTCAGTTGCTCAGGGAGAAAAGTACTCAGTATTAAATGAAAATACCGCATGACAGAAGTAAACCAAGTTCAAAAGAGGGCATAAAACTAACGAACTATGAACAGAATAGAAATAGGAAACAACAATAACTACAGAAACCCAGCCCAATTTAGAAAAGCCGATTCTAAGCAAACAACTCTTTTGAATGAGTATTTTGAAAACATAACTATGAAGCTGATAGTTATTTTTAAAAGTCTCCAAAAATAGGGGGGAGGAGGGAGGGGAGGAAAAGGTCTCAGAAGTATGGCAAAGACATGAGATTATCCTCCAGCAACAGTATTTGTTGATAAGCAATTGTTCTAAATGGGATTGGTGGAAAAAATAAAACAAACCAAGAAGACTACAAGTACCAATTTAACAGCTCAAACACTCACATATTTGTGGGCAGTATTGTCAAAACAGCACTCCCCCGCCCCCCCCCAATCCTCCAACATAAAAGGTTTTGACAAGGGCAGGTTACAGATCCAGTAACTAAATCAGGAAAATTATTTTTCCCTTAATTTCTCCCCCTCCCCCAACTTCCTTGCCATTGTAACGGGGGAGAAATCCCCAAATTTCAAACCAGAGTCTGCCTGACTATGGCGAGAAAGAAATTAATGGGAGCAACCTTGAAGAAAATATGATCCACATTGAAAGCTGATTGGCTGAAGAAATGAAAAATTGAGAACGGCTAATCAGAGAGACAGAACACGATAGAGAAAAAGTCAGCCTGGGTGAGAGACAACTGGGAGGACGGGGATCTGGAGCCATGGGGACAAGAAACAACAGGCAGGAGTGACAGGCAGCTCTGCCCACAGCCAGAACGGTCCATTAACTTGCATCCAGAAAATCTTGGCAGCATCAAGAACCTCAATGACAAAAGGCGGCTTTAATCCACAGTTACCCCTTTTTCTGGCACGCATATTTGTCCATCAAGATTACCAACAAACCTTAGTAACTACATATGGTGTACTATAGCTGAAACTGCCCACATCCCAAGAAACATGAACCTTGAGAAGCTTACATACTGTATTTCACAGTGAATACAAATTCTTCAAAAAGCACCTAACAAGATAATAATTTATAGTTTATTTTGCAAATGTATTTAGTGCAAACGTGTCCACTAAATGGATAGTCAGAACAGAATCTGAATAAAAGAGGTCAAATAGAGTAACTAAATAATGAGAACACTATTTATAGTGGCAAAAATCTGCAAATTGCCTGAAGATGACAGGAAGCTGCACTTATGCAAATAAAGAGAGTTGGGTTTGAGATTAATTAAATCATTAATCCTTTTTGTTTGCAAGTCATTTTCAGAAAACACTTCAGCTTGACATTAGGAAAGTACTCTGTGTGCAGTATTTTATACAAGCCATCTTCAACACTGATGTTACTTCTGTATTCCTGAGAAAAATAGTTTACAGTTTCTGAAGCTTTTTTTTTGGTCAATTTTTTGGTTAAAGCTTATATTCCAATGTGAACTCATTTTAAAACCTTCTTGACACCACTTTATTCTTTTACTCCTCACTGTCATACAGGATCCTGAAAACAGCAAAGGTGTTAGGCTACGAAGCACTACGAGGAAGGTCCCCCTGAAACTACTAAAATCAATGTAATATGCTTGCCCAAAACCAGTGGCTTTTGATTCACTTTGTTAGGCTCTAACACTAGATTCTATAGAACACTGTTAAACTCACCCAGAAGTACTTTCCTGAGGCAAAACTAATATTTCCAGCCCTCCGTGGGGAGTGTGACATGGTAACTGTAAAAGCCCCAATGTGGATTTTCTAAGACGTCTAAGCACCAATGTTGACTTGAGAGCACTTGCTTAATATCGCTACACTATGCTGATGCTTTATTTCACTTTATCTTTGAGATATAACACCAGTGTCGCTGTTCTTACACTAGTAAGGCATTTTTCCAATTTTAATTTTACACATTTCAAGTATCAGAGATGGCAATAAAGGAAGCACTTGTAAAGAAAACTGAGTTCCCTAAAGAGATAAGAGTTATACTAGGTCTGTTAGATCTCATTTCCTACCTAGTCACAGTTTCTGGATCTAGAGCAAGGCCATTTCAAAAATAAATTAAATTTTAATTTAAAATTAAAATTTTAAAATTTAAATGGGGGGAGGAGCAAGACCACATAGGATGAGAACAACAACAAAACTGGCTAGTGATGGCAACTACCCTGAAACAAGAAAAAGGTAGCAAATGAAAAAAAAAATCCATATGCCACAAAAATACCTAGTTTAACTACTGTATTAAAATACATTTTAAACAGAACTTACAGACTGAGTGACACCGTTCGCACAGGACACGCTTCTTTTAACGCCCTGATAATCATTTAAATCCCATGTTATCTTAAAAAAAGATTCACACAATCTCAATTACATACTTGCTCAAAATACATCACCAAACCTCCCCAATGACAGTGCGCTCTAACTCTACAGTTATGGGTTCATCTCTTAAGTGTTGCACAGCTAATAAGTTTTATATCAACAACACTGCGGAGAAACCCTCTTTTGAAGTATGAGGATATTTGCAGTAAAGCCAAAGATTAGTTACATAGGAATACTTATTTATATTTAGACTCTTACAGAAAAGTAACAAATAAAAGTTGATCTTTCAGGCATCTCCCTGAAGCTCAAGGCTGCAAAACATAACATGTGAAGAAAAAAAACATTCGCATAATGAATCCACTGAGAATACCAGCAAGTTTTCTACTACTTTATTACCTAAAAAATGAGAGAACCAGTGCCAGAAATTAATTATTCACTCCAAAGCAGCAAGAAGAGGATAAAGACAAACCTCAGTGCAAGCCAGAGTACAGCCTTGGGAAGAGCAAAGAACCAAACATTTCCACAGATCAAAGATCCTCTCCCATGATCAAGCCCTGGTCTGAGACTAAGCACAGACATCTGAGGAAAGCAACGTCACTTCAAAGCAAGTTTCCTGAAGTAGATTGCTTCTGATCAATCAAAATCATGCTTGCAATTCATTTCTGAACCAGCAGCTACTGCAAGAAATAGTCACAAGTAATCAAATGAACAGACAACTCTCTGCTGCATCAGCTAACTATGGAATACCTCTACCAGCAGGCGAAAGGAGGGTAAAGAAACAGCACACTATCAAAAAGAATCATTACTACAATGCATAAACAAGACCCACAAGGTTATCATAATGGTAGAAGTATATCCAATAAGCTCATTTGCAAGCAGCCAAAAATCATTCCCAATTCCTTAACACATTGCTAGCTCTGATGCCTATTTGAAAAAAAAAAAAACCAAAACCAACTAAGTACACAATTTTGCATCCAGTTTGATTATATTCAAAAGCTGACCATGGCAAGTGGAAGAACTGAACTGATCACCAATTCACTATGCATGTCAACAATTTCCACTGATATGTATCATAACTGCAACAACAGTTCCTGAATCAATATAATAACATAGATAACGTAGGATTGAATTATCTATCTGTATTATCCTCAGACATCCTTAGGAATAAAAGGCCAAGTATCGCATCACGCTGAGACTACTGTTAGAAGACCAACCTTCAAATCAGAGATGTCTTTTGAAAACCACACAAAACTAGCAATGGGTCTCTTAATACAGCTCTGAATATCTTTTTTTTTTTTTTTTTTTTAATTCTTTGCCACAAGCAAAACAGGAGAAGATGTGGTTGCTATTCACTTTGTTCAATTCAATTTCTTCTGAAGATGAAACGGATCACATTAGATAAAAGCAGTTACAAAGAAGCAATGAGAATTCTATATCCCATGGGGGAGAAAAGTCGATAACAAACTTTTCGGGACAGAAGCAGAACATAGTCCAAAACTGAGGCAGACAAATACAATGTCCTTTTGTTTGACCAACTCTTCAGAAAGAAAGGCGAGAAAGTTTCACTGCAACATGCTCTGTTTCATGATATCTGTCTGGCCATTACTGACTCAGTTTCAGGTCAAATATAGTCTCAGCTTTACCAGCTTTTTCACCATACAACATCAATGTACAAATACTCCTTATGTGCACTTCTGCTTTCAAAAGTGGTATCACTATAAGCCTGAAAAAGACCTCTGTTTTTACACTAAAAAGAAGCCTGCTTTGAAACATCCTGTTCACGATCTCCTCTTTAAACGCTGGCCCAATCATTTCAAATTCAACAAACTGTGAGGTGTATCGGTAGCCCTTGCGGGGGACATTGCATTTGAGGAGTTAATGATCTTGGGCAAGCCATGGCTGCTCTATCACGCCTCGTACTGAAGGCTTGGGAAGCCCCTACATCAGCATGGGCAGCTGCTGCAAGGGAATCTGCCGGAGCACCCCGTGCCGGCATGTGCTGCGTGCTGGTGGGTATAATGAAAGAGACAACCCCCTTGCCTGTCAGGAGATGTATTGTGTACGCTCTGTGGATATAGCCTCTGTAACAGAAAAAAAGTTACCCAAAAGGAGATGGTTTTAGTTTTACACCATTATGGAGTCCCAAAAGACAAAATTGATAGGGAACCGCCCTCTATTCATGGGAAAAAATATAAACAAGTGAAAGGAAAAAACAGACCACAAAGAAATCGGGATATTTATCAGTGGATAGACTGATTACACCCACTGCTCCCCCATTCAGTGGGGAAAAGCAGAGTACATCAGGACCAATTAACTACCCCAATCTGGTGGCTCACATAACAAAACCCGTACCAATTGACTAGATTAGGATCTTCCCCCCCCAAGGTGCAATGGGTGGCTGGGGTCCCACAGGGAGGTAACTACCCTTATATTCCACTGACAGCGCGCTGGAGCAGCTGTAACCATCAGTGGGTGATCACTCTAATGGTTACAGGTCTGAGGTCACTGAAATTCAAAGGGACCCATCCAAACCTCTGAAATATAACTCATTAAAATTAAACCCTTAGGGGAAGGGGGGGTGGGAGGACGGCAGAACCAGAGGTAGAAGAACCTGCCTGTTAAATCTCTTTGCTATTCCAACTGGGTTCCTACCTGACTTTTATGGCAAAATACTTTACTGGGCATGACTTGCTGGCAGGCAAAACTTTCAAGACAACAGGGGGCAAATATTCTTTTGGGGTTTACAGCATCACTGTGGGAAAAGTGGTCATAGTTCCTGCTAATTTGGAGCCTCCCTCAAAATGGGCTGCATACAAACACTACAGGCTGCCCAGAGGTCATATAGAGATCACCCAGAGGATTACAGCTATTAGAGGCTGGAGTTATCCAGAGAACCATTCACCTCTTCAACAGCCCCATCTGGACAGTGAAAGTGCCTGACTGCTCCCAGAGAGTGACAGCTGGTTAATGATCGCTCAACAAGGCTGCCCCACACTCAGAGCTGCAGCGCCTAATGTCACCGCTCTCCTCCAGCAAGCTGTATCTGAAGCTGCGGCACTCTGCGTGGGATCCAGCAAAAGCTTTCTTTGGCATTCCAGCTGCTGATGCACCACAGGAGCAATCTGCACGCTCGTGCTGGGGTCAGCAGTACACCTTCACAGTACTGTCCCAGAGGTATCCACACAGCCCAACGATTTGCTATGGGCTGGTAGCCCAGCGTTTGGAAGATTTCAATACTTTCACACGCCATAAATCGCTCAGCTATGCGGATGGTGTTATCTGCATCGCTGGGGGGACCGCTGGTCCCATTGAACAAGAAGTACGGGAAGCATTGAGTAATGTTTCTGGGACAATGCAAAATCATGGTTGGGAAATTAACCCCGAGAAAATTCAGAGAGCTGCCACAGAAGTAAAATTTGGAAGGATAATTTGGCAGGGACTTTGCAGAATGATGCCCAAATCAACTAAAGAAACCATACTTTATATGGCAGAAATGCAGAGTGAAGTAGAAACACAGAAGATTATTGGTCTTTCTGGGTTTCAGAGGCAATTTATACCATATTTGGCCCAGATATTAAGATCATTATATAATACAGTAAGAAAAAAATGATCAGTTCTTTCCAGAAGAAAACTTAAAAGAGCTGCCTTTGAACGAGAAAAGAAAGCAGTTTCCATTTTGCAGTAGTTTTAGGCTGAAAACTAGCCAATAAGCCCTAGTATCAGATGAGGATGCGGCTTATCAGGGCCTCTGGCAGCAAGGGGACAGGTGGCACATACTGTTGGGCTTTCGGTCTCAGAGGTTGGCTTCATCAGTACAAAAGTACAACAGCTTTGGGCTGCTTATTCAGCCCTAGATGAAACAGAATCACCCAAGAGTCCAAGGTTACTGACAGCAGGGCTCCCAATTTTGCAGTGGGTACCATCCAGTGACTCCAGTCAGTAAATCGGGAGGGCACAAGACACTAGCACTGTGAAATGGAAATGGTACATTTCTACATTTACATCTCCCAGCCCAAACGAAATGCCTTACAGGAGAAAACAGCAGAAATTGGCCTGGGTAATGACAGTGTGCCTCCACCACCTGGTCTGCTTCCACCTTGGGCACAGCAGGTCACACCATACGAGCAATTAACCCAAGAGCAGAATGTATGGTTCACTGATGGGTCAGCAAGACAATGGGAAAGAAAAACTGCAATGAAAAGCAGCAGCCTTTGAGACAGCTGGGCAAACCTTCCTAACCTATCAAGAGATGGGGGAGTAGCCATGGTGCTGGAACCACTAGCTTCAGACATGTTTATACTGACTCTTGGGTGGTATATAAAGGTAGGCTAATAAATGACAAGCAGATGACTGGACAATACACTGTAAACTTCTTTGGTGGCAGGATTTGGTAAACACTAGGGAGCAAGCGCAAAACCATTGCCCTCTGGGTAAGACATGTAGGTGCCTACATGAAAGATCACGGTGAGCCAGAGTAGGAATACAATGCTGATGATGATCAGTTAGCTAAAGTACATATTTCTACAATATTCCTCAATGAGGAAGTGTCAGCTGAGTGGGCTCCTAAAAAGTCAAGCCATTCAGGGACAGCTGCTGCCTACAAATGGGGACAAAATAGAGGCACTCCTTGTTCCTGAGAGGCCATTTGAAACGCCTTTCAAGAATACCAGATCTGCAAATTAATAGAAGCAAGAAAACTGCCACAACAGCCCTGTGGAAAGATAGAGCAGTGGGTGGCCCCAGGCCACACGTGACATACATTACATCCGGCCACTTCCAAAAGGCCAGGGTTTGCAACAAATACTGGTGATGGCAGGTACATGTACAACCACCTGGCCATATTGCCTACTTCCCATGCTGACCAGAAGGCCACTATAAAAGGCCTTCACTTTTTAAGACAATGGTTAGGTAATCCCACGTGTATTAAATCAGATAATGGTTGTCATTTCCAGGACGAATGGTCTAGCAGTGGGCTGGTGAAAAGCGGGTAGCATGGCTTTATCCTATATCCCATCAACATTGAGGAGCCAGTCTAGCAGAGCATATTAATGCCTTACCAAAAAACCAATGGTGAATTCCTCCACCCACCCACACTCTGGTGGATTGGCCAACAGTGTTGGCATGAGCACTAGTAAATCTGAATAGCAGGGCGGGAGTCCAAGGTTACACCCCTGGCAAACCATTGTTAGGCCACCACCCTGCAGCAATGCGCACTAGGTTCCTGTCTGCAACCAAAGAGGGGTGTCTCTTGGCACTGGATAGACAATCTTGTTTACAGTGATCCCTGCCAAGACATTGTCCCAGGTGCCGGGGACTACGTTCTCAATTTCAGAACACTTAGCCGATACTCCTTAATGTCATACATTTCATAAAAAGTTGTGCTTTCCATGTGTTTTGCAGAAAGCAGATAAGGATGTCCTCCCCAGAAGCCTCAGCATCGCACTGGCCCGCAGCGACACCTGTTGGCAACCTGCGGGTTTAAAGTGAAGCCCAAAGTCCCCCCTGCCTAGCATGTTTCTGGGGACAACGGATACTCTGGTGGGAACTAAAAGGACAATTTTTATGAGATGTGTACACTGGTCAACATCTGAGGATGCCAGAAAAGGGAGCCTTGGAAATGGGGGTGTGTGTGGAAAGACCCCCATGCCTTGATGACCCTCACATAGATTGCTTTATAACCACTTCTATGTACTACTGACCTCTTACAGAGAGAAACAGAGATTATTCTCATCGGTAAGAGTTACTCTTTCTTTCATACAAACTATAATGTTAAAACATCTTTGGCATGATAGAGTTATTAAGGTCCATTCCACAAAAGAATCATAGAATGGTTTAGGCTGGAAGGGACCTTAAAGATCTAGTTACAAACCCCCTGCCAGGGGCAGGGACACCTTCCGCTAGACCAGGCTGCTCAAAGCCCCAACCAACCTGGCCTTGAACACTTCCAAGAAAGACCGTAATAACTCACTGCCACTACCATCACAGCTTGTGACTTATGGAAAATATGAAAGGTGATTGTCTTTCCCAAGTGAATTATATGGGCAAATTTTTATGGGTATTAGAAGGTATTTTCCCAGAAATCACTTTGTTTTATTAACTAACAATTTAATCCCACTTTAGATTTTGAGATCGCATCCTAAAGAAACACATTTTCAGGCCTGCAAACCTGCTGTCAGCAAAAACAACCTCAAGCAATTGCTAGAGTTGGACCCTTACCATGTAGCAGCAGGTGGATGCAGAACCCCCAGACACGGCTTCTCCTTCTTTGTGAATCTCCAGAACAGGCATTTAACACACTGGTTTGGAGAAGTAGTATTTTAACTAAACAGACTTAGTCAACCAAGTATGTGTATTTTACACAGTCTCTCGTAACATCCTCACAGAGAAACTGGTGAAATATGGTCTAGAAAAACAGCTAGGTGGACTAGCTGAACTTCCACGATCAAAGCACTGTGGCAATCAGTGGCATGAAGTCCACCTGGAGGTCAGTCACTACCAGCGTATCCCAGGAGTGAATACTGGCTCCAGTCCCATTCAACATCTTCATTAATGATCTGGGTGGTGGGGCAGGGTCCACACTCAGAAAGGTTGCAAATAACACCAAACTGGGAGGAGTGGCGAATACACCAGAGGGTCATGCGGCCATCCAGAGGGACCCCGATAGGCTGGAGAAAGGGGCTGACACGAACCTCACGAAGTTCAACCAACGGAAACGCGAAGTTCTGCATCTGGGAAGGGACAACCCTATGCACTAGTACAGGCTGGGGGCTGACCATCTGGAAAGCCGTTTTGCAGTAAAGACCCCAGTGGACAAGGCAAACAGGAGCCAGCAATGTGCACTCATGGCAAAGGCAGCCAAGGGCATCCTGGGCTGCTTGAGGAACAGCATCACCAGCAGGTTGAGAGAGATGACCCCTCGACTTCCAGTCCGTACTGGTGAGGCTACACCTGGAGGGCTGTGTCCAGTTCTGGACAACCCAGTCCAAGAGAGACACTGACAGATAGGTGCAAGCCCAGAAAAGGGCTGCAAACATGGCTGAGGGACTACAGCATCTGCCACAGGAGGAGAGGTGGGACTGTTTACAGCCTGGAAATGAGGAGGCATGTTGGGGAGGGGGTGAAACGTGATCAATACATACAAATATCAGATTGATTGGCATGGGGTGGAAGCAAAGAAGAGAGTACCAGACTTTTCTCAGCAGTGCCCACGGACAAGACAAGAGACAACGGGCATAAACTGAATCACAAGAAATTCTGTCTGAACAAAAGAAAATACTTGCTTATTATGAGGGTGGTCAAACATGGAAAAAGGCTGCCCAGAGAATCTGTGGAGACTCCATCCATGGAGGTACTCAAAACCTGACTGAATACAGTCCTAGGCAACCTGATCTAGCTGACCCTGCTTAACTAGGGGGGTGGGGTTATACTACATGATCTCCAAGGGCTCCTTCCTACCTCCAACCATCCTGTGATTCTATATTAATCTCACAGGGAGAAAGCTGGGTGAAACAGTCAAAGGAAAAAGAAATATTAGTAATTACATTTTTTCTGTCAAAAAGAAACAAAACTAAAAATCACTGTTTGATTAACATGCTCATAACTGTCACATGTAATAAAAGCTATGTTATAGGAATAGCTAAGTTCTCTAAAATTAGGTATCACAGAAAGTTCTTCTGAAAGGACTACTCTAAATTAACATACTTAAAAACTAATAATTTTGCGATCAAAATACATTAACACTTTTTCAATACAAATGTCAGCAAACAAGCAGAAAGCAAAAGCTATTTTAAGTGAGGATAAAAAGATCCTTTAAAATCCACCAGAAACCCTTAATCTCTTCCATAATGAGATTGGGATTCTTAGTACCATGCAATCCAGCTCCTTAACTGGAGTTCAGGATACAACATGCTTGAGAAAGGAATTAAAACCAACTGAATTTAACCAGTCTGAATATAAATAATCCATGGAAAACTAAAGAATATACCATAGAAGTCTGCAACAGAGCACTGCTGATTTAAAACAAATGCCAGCTTTCATAATGTTTTTCCTTCTCTTTAAATGGACTGCTGTAAGCATGCCAGGCTGACTTGATCAGTTTTCAAGTTCCTTTTCTTCACTACTGTAAATATCCAGCTTTAAGGCCCATGAATGAGGTTCAAGGAGAAAAAAACTGTGTAAAAGGAAGCTGACTTGTAAAGCAAAATAATCGCTGGCACTCCAGAACAAAAACAGTCCCAAAGGAATAAGCACTCTCATCATAGATAAAACACTGGACTACAACCAACTTCAGTACCTGAACAGACGTAAAGGTGTAGTTTCACACAGAGTTGACTCAACTGGGAAGGGGTTCAGGGAGGAATCATAGGTGACAGACAGGTATCTGCTGCTAGAAGAAAAGCCTGTGGCTCCCTGCAAAGATGTGGATGAAGAAGGTAAGTATAATTGTGCATCACTGATGCTGGATTATGAGTGCATGTTAATGAACCTCCCAGAACAAAGCATCCGACTATACTCAATAATTACTGATGTAATCTTTTAAGTACCTGTTAACAAAGACACAAGAAGCAAGACATTTGCTGCAACAGAGGCTAGAGGCATGACCCATTCCAGTCTGTCTTTCCTGTCTCCTCCTCTCTTCTACCGTTATCCTACTCTTCAATCTTCCCATCTTTCACTTAATTTTTTTGGTCAATAATTTTCTCCTATTACAGTTTTCCAGTTCCTCACCTGATCCACATCCTTGTCAGCCCATCCCCACACTTCACAGGATTTCTCCCTCTCCTGGCTAAACATCCCTATTGGGTCACGGTCCTAAGAGTATCTACAGATGCCACATTTCTCTGCACACTGGCTTGCTTCAGCAGACTTACCTCCATCTCAACTCCTCCTCTTCTTCCCAGTTCACCTACTTCTCCTCGAGTTCTCTTTTGATCTCAGCTTCTGGGTCCTCTATTCTCTTCACAGCAAAGCAACACTTCAACCTTGACATGGAAGACTTCACCAGCAATACTTAACAATTTGTCAACATTATAAGCTACAGACCTCAGAAACTTACTGTAGGAAGTATCAGACAGCCTTTTTAAGTGTACAAGGCTGACCATCATACTGTAGTTTAGACACATACCTTGGAGCTACATCTACTTAACATCTATGTACCTGCACATGAACTGATTTTAGTTTCACTGAAGGTGCTTTTAATAAAACAAAATCAAAGAGAAGGGGAAATGGAACAGATTCTGAAGTAAAGAATAATTAGAGACAGAGGGAAACGAAAAATGGAGTGGCAAAAGAATGAAATATGAATTTACTTACATTATCTTGGCAGATTATACCATCTTTCTTTCATGAAATAGAAGATCCTCCCCCCAGACAAAAGAAAATGCAGTAGGGCTGGTCTGGGGCGAGGGGGAAATTCAGTATATTTTTATCTATACTACAACATGGAAAACTATTAAACGCAAAGAAACTGGATTAGAAGATGTAAAAAAAAATTAAAAATATCAGTATGAGTAGCTAAACAAAGACAGCTGCAACTAGCATTGACACAAGAGTCAAGTGATAGAGTTTCATTAACTAAGGGTGTTTCAAAAATATAGCCTTAACATTTGCATAAAGGAAACCGGCACAAAATATAGGAGACAACCTATAGAATCTGCCGAAGAAGGGCTGAAGTGGTACTACTCATTCACAGAACATCAGAGCGCCATAAAAAAAAAAAAGAAATGGGTAATTTTGAGAACCAAAACCACAAAAGTATCTTTTTTTTTTATTTCTGCTTTTATGTCAAACAATTCAGGACTGTTTGCTCTTAGCTACCAGTTTATCAGCTGGAAAGAACAGGTGTATCAGCTGATTACATGATCACAGCTACTATGATGTACTCAAAATAACAAACAGCAACAATAAAAAGCAATTTTAAGGGGTATTTAGTCATTTCAACTTCTCTCCGTTACCAATCTGCTTACACTATTTTCACTGTCTTCACATGCAAGATCAAATACAGTCCCCGTCACCATGTACAAGAAAGATGTGTTCAAACTGTAGGCAGTAGGAGAAAGGGCTACTAGAATCACAGAATATCTCAAGTTGGAAGGGACCCATAAGCACTATCGAGTCCAACTGCCTGCTCATTGTAGGACTACCTAAAACTAAACCATATGACTAAGAGTCTTGTCCAGATGCTGCTTGGTGCCGTGACCACTTCCCGGGGGAGCCTGTTCCAGTGACCAACCACCCTTTCAGTGAAGAACCTTTTCCTAATGTCCAACTTGAACTTCTCCTGATGCAGCTTTATTCCATTTCCTCATGTCCTATCCCTGGTTCACCAGGGAGAGATCGGCACCGCTCCCCCCACTCCCCCTCCCATGCCCCAAGGAAGCTGTAGACGGTGATGAGAGCACTCCTCATCCTTCTCCAAGCTGAACACAACAAGCCTTCAATTTTTCCAGTATGTAATGAGACAAAGACAGCCTGGATTGTTCAGC
The DNA here is from genome assembly GCF_965231255.1 of Vanellus vanellus. Taxonomy (NCBI): domain Eukaryota; kingdom Metazoa; phylum Chordata; class Aves; order Charadriiformes; family Charadriidae; genus Vanellus; species Vanellus vanellus. The sequence continues at coordinate 29,039,154 of NC_138908.1, forward strand.
CTAGCAACATAATGTCTAAAAGTAAACATGATCTCTATAAATAAACCAAAGTATATACCAATCACAGGGAAAGAACTAAGAATTAAGCTACTGAATGACACTAAACAAGAACAAATGAGCATACGAAGGCTGCGAATAATTTAGGCTGGAAATTAGACATTTTTGAAACAAGCCAGAAGGGGTATGCTGTGGATAATAATTTTTAAGATAAATAATTGTTTTATCATAGGGATTGAAAGACATTATTTCCAGGCCTGCAACAGAAAGCAAATGTACAGCTAATAAAAACCTCATTTGCATACTTGGGTGGAGGGAATAAAAGAGAACCAAATCTTCTATAGTTTTATATTGGTCCTCTAGGGTTAATCTACTCCTGTATTTTTTAGTCGTCTTTTTTCTTTTTAAAGAAAGGTTTCACCAATCTTAAATTCACTGTAAACATTTCTTCATAATTCCTTTTTGTTCCCAAGTATGAAAGACTAATAATCCCTTTTTGTTACTAAGTATGAAAGACCTGAGGCGTACACCAACACAGAAGACTGAATTCAAGCAGGCCACTTGCAACATCCAATGGGAGTCTCATAAGCAAACTTTTAAAAGTTATTTAAGCCTTGATTAACCCTACACACTAGGGACCACGACAGAGAGACAGGTGATTTTAAAACAACTTTTTTTTTTTAAACTTTTGAGATACCCTTCTTTTCTAGAGATTTATATTGCAAATATTGTATTGGTAGACCAGGATCATGAATGTACAATAGCATGGATTAAAACAGCAGAGCAGGAGTAAGAAGAATGGCATACCTCCTGCAAATAAAGAGATCTCATGGAGTCCTAAAATCCAAAAAAGACTATTGATAACAGAAAGGAACTAGTAGGCACCGGTGGAGCATGAGACTGTACCACATACCTCTAACTGCACATATTCGGTAAGACTGAATATGGTAAGACTCAATATTACCCTTGGTATTCTTTGTCAAAAGGGAACACAAATGCAACAAAGATCATGCAACATTGCTACTAGTCAAGAATAACCCAAAAGACATGATGAGGACTTGACAGCCAGCATCCCTTCCTCCCCTTGCCACTGCAAGTAATCCTGGCCAGACCGATGGGATGGATACCCATCTGTCCTGGTTTTCATAAATGCAGGACTGCAAAAGCATGAGCATGAGAGGATGACAGAAATCTATGAGATAACATATACGAGTTACTGAAAATGGCTTTGTTCAAAATAAAAGTCATGTTTCCTTCTATCCAGCGATCCACTGTGAGCTGCTGCACTTTAAACTCTCACTTCATCTAGTTACACATCCTGTTTGGCTGTTGCAGAACCACAGTATCTTAAAACAGACCATTTGCCAAGTGACATCTGTTGCATAAAATGTAGGAAGTTCATCACCGCAGAAGAAAAAGCCTAGGTTATCCTTTATTGTCTTTTAGTTTCAGCAAAACATACTTTTTTTCTCTGCATAAAGTGGTGGATTCCTCTAATTGAGTATCTGGATTAACAACAATATACTACATTGATGGGTGGAGGGAGACTGAGACAAACCTTTACTGTAAAAAGTACGGTAAATGCTCACAGTGCATGAAGTGCTGTTACGACAGAGCTCTTGCAAATAATGACTGCTAAGTGTCCTCCTTAGACAGAGGTCAGGCAGCTTGTTTCTATTAACTAAATCAGAAAAGCCTTCTTTCTTTTGGCATCTCTTCACATATAATCTGCAAGCATCCTTTCAGAGGCTACTTTAACACCTAATTCACATTCTCACATAGAAATGAAAACAAAGAGTCTATGCAACTTGTGTTTCTCAAAAATAATAATAACAAGAATTTTAGATGTATACCTGAAGAACAGCAAGTTTGAAAAGCAGTAACCAAGAATTTTGCTTCCCATTTTATACTTACACTACTTTTCTTTGTCAGTACTTGTTCTTGGCTTACATGGTCACAAGTCGTATCTCATAATCTTACTTGATTTCACCTTATGTTTCCAGAAGGGAGGGTGGGTGGGTAATAAAAAAAAAAAGGCAGGCGGGGTAAAAAAAACAAGGAGGTGGTGTAAAAGAAAAGGGAGGGGAGAAAAAAAGGGAGGGGAAAGAGGGGGAAAGGAGAGGGAAAAAGGGGAGGGTGGGGAAAGGGGAGGGCAGAGGAGGCAAAGGGAGGGGAGGAAAAGGGGGGAGAGGGGAGAGAAAGGGGGGAAAAGGTGGTGGTGGGGAGAGCAATATCAAGCAGAGTGGAAGAAAAGCTACCATGCACTGTCCTTCAAATATTAAAAGTCTCAATGGTTCCATCTCCTTCCAAATTACAGTTTTATGTAGTCAGAAAATACTTAGTTGTGCCTTGGGGAAACACCCTATATTTATTTGCTTGATCCAAGTACTGCAGCATGAAAACCCAGAACTTCAGTTAAGCTCCCTAGTTAGAGAATGCCCAATGTTTCTTTATGTCACTTTAACATTAGACTGAACTACGATACCTCAAGTGGAGATTTTTTGAAAATTATTCAGAATACTTTGACTACACAAACTGTCATTCTAGACCAGACTGGTAAACCATTCCAGCAACAATTTGCTCAGAGCAGACAGTAGCAGATATCATTCTCAAGATACAAGATGACTAATATGGTATAACCTACCATACAGAATATGGTAGATATGGTACAACCTAGTTCATGAACTGTTTCATCCTAATTGTTACAAATTGCTTTCGGATATAAACCGGAAATGATTTTTCAATGTTGTTTGGCTTGATTTGTGATATTTTTCAAAACTTTGTTTGTATTAATAGCTGTAATTTTGGATAGTACTATTATGCATGTAAGCATCCCAGGAGATACATTCATCTCAAATATCACCACTAATGGTCAGATCCAGTTAAGTGTTAAATGGAAAACTGGCAAGTTAAAATATGACTTTTAAATGTACTCTTCATTTCACTGTATGTGCCATTGTTCTTGAGTATGCAACATGGATACTTCTGTCAATCTGTAAAATGAAGACTGCAGAAAAAATCCCAACCTCTTGGCTCCCTTTGAGCCATGACTACATGTAAAATGGAAGCAATATGCTGATATAGGTTTGTCTTCAGTATGTACACATTTTACACCACAGTCCCTTAGTATTCGTATGTAAGGAATCAAGAAGAAAACTCTCAAAGTGAACATTTTGTGGTATCAGTCACATGCAGGGAAATAACTTCCAGAAGAGCAGATTCAATTGTATCCTGGTTTATTTGCCACTCAGCAGCCTGGAGGTTATCTCACTTGACAAGGAAGCAGATAAAGCAACGAAACGGTAGGTTTGTATTTTGGATCGGATCTCTGAAATTATTTTGAGCCTGCTTGCACACATGCTTGTGCAGACCTCTGCCTCCATTTGTCAAAGGAAGGGCTGTGTGTTGTTTCTGCTTTTGGCTACTTCTTAGCTCTTACCTCCTAGATCTCCCATTTTCACCTGCACCAGCGATAGAATCATCACATCAAAGAAACTAGCTGAGTATGTGAGGACTAAATTCAACCTGCTTTCCATTTTTTCTGCAAGTACTAGTCGGCAAACATGCATCAATCTTCCAGTAAAGTTATTTTAAAAAACTGTCTCCCGATTTCAGATCTACAGTACAAGAGACTCCTGATTTCAGATCTACAGTACAAACCAGAAATGTAACTAAGAGTCTAACAGATAAATCATCTAAAAAAACTACGTTCAGTTAAGATTTTTGGATTGAACCGAAATTTTCTGTAAGCTAGATTTATCACTGATGCTTTTAACGGTGCAACACCTGTAAAGACACAAAGGAAACAAAAGGCCTCATTCATATCAAGTGACATATCATGAAGAGAGTTGAGATACTAAAATGCCTATCTTCTTATGAGAAGCCTTCTATTTCCATGCCAAATGAACACTTAGTTTTTAATAAGTAGCTTAGAAATTCTAATTAATGCCTGCAATTTCTCTTTTTTTTTTATTGGGACTTTTAAGAACGCTCATCAGCAAGCCTACAGTAGGCAACCTGGAAACAGCCCGTGGTAAAACATACCAACCCGTCAGCGCCGAACCTCCGTGTCAGTGGTCCACAAGACAGTCTGAGACCTGACAGTGGTTCTCCTGTTTCCGAAGGGCTCAGCACCCACCTGTCCACACACCAGTTCTCACCCCACGGCCCTGCGCTGACACGTGAACACACTCGGTATGCTCAAAAACAGGCGCAAATCAAAGCCGTGGGAGACTGACACGCAGAAAACGCACCTTTCAAAACTGATTCCTAAGACCTAATATGGGAGCTTTTAAAAGAATTAACTGAATGATCAGTGGAGGCTTTAAAAAAAAAAGAAAGAAAAAAAAGGGGGGGGGGGGGGAAACAAAGCCACTCGCAGGGACTAATGGGAACCATTCCGCCACAGCTCGAAACAGCTGGAAGTCAGGACTAACAAAATGTCAACACTTGACTGCTTTCCCCGACTGGACATCTAGAGGTGAAGAACCGACAAGCCTTCAACAGAACAGCGCCAAACTCCGACGGGGGCTCTGCCTCTCCCGCCTTCGGCCATCTTCCCCCCCCTCTCCTACCCCTCACCACCCTCCGTCACGGCGGACGGGATTCGGCCCCGGCGCCCCGCTCCCCGACGCGCCGCTGTCCCTTTAAGCCGGACCCCATGACAAGCGGCAGCAACCGGACCCCGGGACGGCCGCCCCGCTTCCCCCCACCCCCTCCCCGCCTCCGCCTGGCCCGCAGCCGGCCGCGCTCCCCCCCTCCCCCGGCGGCGGTGCCAGGGCTGACAGCGCACAGCACCGCAGGAAACTTTGGCGGGAGGGGGTGGAAGGCGCCGTGCCCCGTCCGTGTGCGTCCGTCCCGTCCCCGTCCCCCCCCCCCCCCCCCTCGGCCGCCCCGGGGAAGCTCGTCCCTACCGTCACCCTTTCACGGAATACAAAGCCCCCGGCGGGCGGAGGCGGAGCGCCAGGACAGACCTCGGTGCGCCCACCCCGTCAGGCGGCGGAGCTCTGCGCCCCCCCGGGGCCGGGGCAAGGCAGGACGGGGCTCCCCCCGCTTCTATAACCACCCCCCCGCGCTTTCCGCGCCGCAGTCCGCAGCCTACCGGCGGAAGAGCGGGACCCAGCAACCGGACAACCGCGGCCCCCGGCCGCCCTTCCAGCGGCCCGCCGGGCAGTTTTCCCCGCGTCCGCGGCCGGCAGCCCTCCCTCAGGCACCCGCGGGGAGGCGCCGCGCCTCGGGCAGCGCGGCCCGCCCGGCGGAGAGCGGGCGCCGCGGCACGTGTGGCCCGGGGAAGGGACAGCGCAGCCGGGGGAGTCGAGCGTCCAGCCGCCGACCGGGGCACAGGGCTCCTTCCAAGGCGGAGAAGGGACCGGCACCGGCACCGGCGGCGGTGGGGCAAATCACCACAACCACAACTCCAACTCCCTCCTCCCCACCCCCCGCAACCCCCGCGCTAACGCGAAACTCACGGGAGAGCGCTGCGCTGCCGGTTCCCGGCCGAGCTGCCTCAGCGCTGCTGGCAGCGGCGACACCGACGCGGCGGGCTGTCGCCACGACCCCCCCCCCCCCCCCAGCGGCCCTCCGCCCCTAACCCCCCCCCCGCCTTCCTGCCGCCGAGCCGGCACCGCCCCCCCCGCGGCACCGCCCGCCCCTCGGCGCCCCGCCCCCGGCCGCAGCCCCGCCCCGCCCCGCCCGGCGCGGGGGACGAGGCTCCTCTCACGTCGACTTGCGCATTTCTCTGGGGGGGCGGGGTGGTGGTGGGGGTGTGTGTGTGCGCGCGCTTATACCCGCTGCTGCTCGGTTCGGTTCGGCTGGAGCTGGGGCGAAGCGGTCCCGGTCCGGTGGGGACGGAGGGGAGGGCCTCGGGGTGAGCCCGGCGGGTTGAGAGCCTCGGGAGGGGGCGGGAAGGGAACAAACCGCCCCGTCTCCCTCACGGGGCGGGCTTCGGCAGTCAGGCTGCCCGCCCTCCTTCCTTCCCTCCCTGCGGCGCCGGCCCTGGCTCAGGCGCCTCGGGGGAGAGTGGCGGCTTCTCCCGGGAAGCCGGTGGTTTCCCCGCACAGCGGGTCGGTGGGGTGAGCAGGCATCCCCCCCCCCCCCCCCCCCCCCCCCCCCCTCCCCACCTGGGGCCAGGTCGCCCCCGATGTGTTCCGGGGTGGCCTTGAGGGAGACAGCGACCGGTGGGTCCTGGGGAAGCGGGGGGGGATCCCTGCGCTGCAAACTCCGCTCGGTCAGGCGGGAGGTGGTTTAAGGACTCGGGGGGGGGGTAAGGGGGGCCGCGCTGTGTGTCCCCATGGCCTGGGTGAACATTGATGGAGCCCGGCGGGCCCTTGCGGCTCAAAACGAGGAGAAAACAGCAGATTTTGGTGGGATGGGAAGGTTTGCCCCGTCTAGAGGCCGAGGGGGTTTTGGTGGTGGAGCTGTGGCAGCTGCTGGGGAACCCCCGGGAGTTACCGAGTCAAGATAATGGGAAGCCACAGAGTAAGGTAACCTCGGCGGGGTGGTGGGTGCCCAGAAGAGCACAGTCGGTTACGGGTAAGGAGGAACGCGGGGAAAGTGTGCTCGTTGTTGTTGGGAGCTTGTTGAACTCCAGTGTACTTGAACAAGGTGATTATTTCGGTGGAGTTCATAACGTTCATGCTAGCAAGCTGAAGCTTGGGCATGTCTTACAATGAGCCAGATCTTACAGCACGTACCCACTGCATGGGAGTTTTGCTCGACATCTCCGCCTGAACAGGCTTGTGCGGGAGACCTTCAAGAGGTGCATCTGCATAGGTCAAGTGGAAGAATTGGGACCCAAATCTGTGCTCTATTTCAGAGGCATTGTAATGAAGCATTCGTTTGTTAAGAGGGACTGGCTCAATGCTACTTTAAAAATATATATGGTAAGACATCATTCTGCCACCTTCAGGTTAAAGTAATACCTTCTTTTATAAGTAGATCTACCAACTTCTTTATGAAAACAAATTTGGCCTGTTTCAGTATTTCTACAAAGGCTAGATATATTATCACGATGAAGAACTTCCCTTATTCATATAAAATGCAAGATACACAGACTTCATTAATTAATTCTTTGAAAGCCTATTCCACAGTTCCCAAATTAAAGCACATTGATGGATTTCTGGTTTGGTTTTAAATGCCTGGTACTTTTTCTTCAGCCGGTGGAAACTTGCTTTTGTCGGGTTATAGGACATAGCAAGCAATTAGTGATGAATGTGTCCCAAAGATGTTTTAATTCTTTGATGACAGGAAATATTAAGCTCTTTGAACAGAAATGATGACTTACTGGCTCCAGCTGATTTGCAGAGTCATGCCAGCACTCTTCGTAGAGCTCTTTGTCGTACCAAGAGCTCATGTAAGTTTGTGCCAGACTTCCCTTACTTTATTGATCTGGCTCATGAAACTGAACACTGTAATTGCAAAGGCCCGGTCTAAGGATGTCAGACCTTAGCCTGCGCAAAGAGATCCAGTGGTGCTTTTGTGAAATGACATCTGTTGCCTAGGCAGCAGCATCCCAAAGGCCTGCCCCCACCTCTCCTTCTGGCTGAGATGGTGTGGCATACGACAGCTTCACAGTCTCTCACTCACAGGGGACTACAGTCTCTTCTACCAATGTTTCCCATGCTAACTGCTCTTATGCAAATTACTTAATTGGCGTAGATTAATTTATATTCTCAAAGCCGTCTTTGCACAGGAAAGTATGGACAAGAATTTGGAGAAGGAACTCTAAATAGTCCTTAGCATGTGAATGTTCTCTGAATTACAAGGTCCCATTTTATGAGAATATTAGGGCCCTACAAAGCCAGGGCAGAACATCTGGCTTACGGGTGTTAATAAAAGGAATCAAAGTATTTGAAGAAAAAAAAAAAAAAAAAGAAAGAGAAAAGCAATGAAGAAATATATTATCAACTCTTTGAAAAGTAATTTGGAAATAGAGCAAACTTGGGACCTGCTAAGAGGATATTCCTTAAAGTTTTGTTTCTGATTTTTGAAAGTTTTTTCTTCAAAATTAGAGAAAAGATATTAAAATCTCAGCTTTTTGTGAATACCTTTTTACTGAAGGCATTAATTTGAGTAGAATCTGCCTACTCTTTTGTTTTTCATTATGGTAGACATAAGGCAGTCTACCTTACACTTCATGTTTAATGGCTCTCCAAATAATTCAACTGTGTTTACCTCCATTTGCTCATATTGCTTTCATTAATTCCAGTGTTGTTTGAATGCTTTTTAACTTTAATTTCATTAATATTCTCACGTGGTGATCTCTGTGCAAAGTGATTTTTTTATTGCTTCACAAAGGCAATAAAAATCAATGCATTAAAATATGGTGGTTTAACTTTTGCCTCCTCTTATTCTGAAATCCAAGACTAGACTTATAGTGCCCTTTTCTTCAAATATGAGATTTCCTAGCGTAGAAAAGTAAAATAGCTTTCAAACTTTATTTTGAAACTTATGCTGTAACCTCTTTGTGTTAAGTACAGAAAAGTAAAAAAAACACACTCCAGATCCTGTAAAGCCTCCTGTAAGACTGGCCTCACTGGGTTGAAAGAGTTCTTTTGCATCTTGCATGGTTGGGTATCTACTTTAATCACTTCCTGATTAAAACCAAAAAGTGTTCTTTTTTTCATAAAGGATCACTCATTATAACATTTTTGTGGGAAATAGAGCAGTGTGGGGGTTTCTTTAGCTTGCAAATCCTTTGTTTTAATCTACAGACTTCTGCATTAAGTCCCAATTCAGCAAGGACTTTAAGCATTTGGAAATTAGGTACATGCTAAAGCAACTCCATTTAGACATTTGCCATGAAAGTTATATCAAAAGATTTGTTTGGTCTGTGGTTACAATCTCATGATAATGTACTTGGGCTTCCTTGTATGCAGGGATAAACCTAATTTAGTGTCTTGAGCTCTTGCATTGTGGCAAACATATCTTGAAGATTTTCATTAGCCATGCAGGCGACTGTCACCTGCCATTTATAGATGCATGAGGAAAATATTGTTTGAATGTGCCCCAAAAAACCTTTGAGTCATGCAGTCCTCTTGGTTATACTTCCATAATACAATAATATTGTTACTGGCAGAGAGCTATAATAAATATTAAAACACAAAGGTCAGTAACATATATCTTGAAGTATTTTAGATAGATAGATAGATTGACTGATTGATTGATTGATTGCAGGCTTTGTGCTCTTTGTTTTGACCACCATTTACTCTGGTTTTGCCACAAATACTTATTTCCTTTTCCACTCCTTTTTAGGCAAAACAAAATGCCACCCTTCCCTTTATTCTTTAGCACGTATGAAAGCACAGACTGCATCAGACGCTGGAGAGCTGTGTGGAGATTTTACTTTGCAAATGGAGCAGCATGCTGGCAGCATAAAGGATGAAAGTCTTTGAAGAGCTCTTTTGAGGATAGAAATCAGCCCATGATCTCCTTCAGGCTGCAATCTTATTCATCGTTATTTCCAAGATTTTTTTCAAACACTCACCAAGATAAATTCCAATTTTAAAAAAGAGTCCCAGTGAGCTGGATATATATTATATAGATGTGTAACACAGCTATAGTTAATGCACTTTTTATACCTCAATATAATGCAAAAATACCACAAAACAAATAGCTTTACATTGGAGGCTTAATTTTATCCAGGCAAATGGGAATATGCCACAAATCCAGTTACCTGAGATAGTACTCTTACCAAAACCTTTAACTCCTGTATGCAATAAATGTTCACTGCAGATGAGGTAAGCTTTTTGGGGCACTGCAGTTTATATAATGCCTTTCCCATGTACGCAAGATGTTAATCTCTAGCTTTGCTAGGCCAATACTTAAAAAATAAAACAATAAATCATCAATGTTTTGAAGACAAATTATTCATAGCACTGTATTACCTAGAGTGATGCCATATTTTATATATCATTGAGAATGGTTTCTAATAAGACATAATTTCAGAACAGAAAATAGTTATTGTTGTATTGTCATCTATTTGTGTGTTGCTATCCTATACATACACTAGCCTTTGGATCTTAAAGCATAAGAGAAATTTGACATGGCTGCATATATCTATGAGTGACTACTGGTGCCCCAGTGCAGGTAATTCAGTTAGTTGTCATTAATCTGAAAGTGCCAACTCAAATAACCATCCTTGGAAAATTATCTACATTTCTCCTGAGGCTTTTTTTGCGTCTTGAAATAACCTTACTTTTGCCCCTTTGTCTCTGGGATCTCTTTATAGGTCGCACTGAAAGGATGGGGTTTTTATGTACTTTGCATTTTTTTTCTTTGTTTTGAGAAAAAAAATTGTCAGTTGTTTATGGTAATAATGAAAGGAGACTTGCAAAAAATGTTAACTAGATTTGAACTAGGCCTCAGACTCCATCTTTAAATTGTATCCTAAGAGTTTGGTGTAGGCAAACAGTGGTTTGACATTCATTGTACTTAATTGCATTAAGCAGTGGCGGATGGTAGATCTCGTCTCACCACTAAATTCTGCCATGTTTGCTGAGAGACCTGATGACTAAGCTGCAGATATGGTCTCTAGTGAGATGCATCACTCTAAAACGTTAATTTTTCCTAGTGCAAGAATGCTTGTTTACAGAAAGAGAAGTAACGGTAAACTTTAAAATGTTTTGAGAAAGTCTAGCCATAGTCCTTTCTGCTTGTTGGAGGGTTGTGCTGCTGCTACACTGAAGGAATTTAAGAAGTACTTCCATTGCTCGATTTCAAGGTAAAACTCAAAAATAATCTCAGATAACAGAAAACTAACCACAGGCACACTGAAAAGAAGGGAGATCAGGTGATTTTTTTTGTTGTGAAAAGGAAGGATAGTTATAGACAGAGGAGATGAAAGAAGATAAAGGGAAAAGAGTAGTGATGCCAAATTGTCCTTTGCATATACATCCCTAATTGACTATACACATAAATGATTGTTTGCCTAGAACAAGACAAAATCTGCCAGCAAACGCTACTGGACAAACAACAATTGTTTAACTAACTTTTAGAGGCCGTTTATTCTATGCTAACTTTGTTTTTTATAGGTAACTGCGTCCAGGAACACATGAACAGAGATGCAATTCTTGAAGCTGGACCAAATCATGCTGTGGCAGCTGTGTATAAATAAGCAGATTTATGCTTTAAAGTGTGGGAAACAAACAATGAAAAATAAACAGTTGAAAAAGTGGCAACGTTTAGCCATGGTTTATCTAGGGGTAAATTTGCCAGTGTTGTGCCAGTCTTAAAGCACTTTTTTTATGAGTTGAGTCATGCATCCACACCTTTTGAAAATCCAGATAGCTGGATTTGTTGTGGGCTAACTCATGGAGCGTTTCTTACGAGCAAATTATTACACACAGGCAATGCAAAATATCACCAAATTTAATATTTGGGACAAGGATGTAGGCTCAGAATGAACATTGGGGGACATTATTCAGCCACAAATATATAATGTGACCAAGAGCATGTGTGCCACAACAAGCAGTGGTAGGATGTGGGACAGGTGCAAGCTCTTGCTTTGCTTCACTCAGTAAAATCAATCATATCTTCACAATTAATGAAAAAGAATGAGGTTATGACACTGGTAAGAGAAACAGTGAAATAAATGAAATGGTTCTATTTAATATTTACTTAGTACTTTAGGTTTATTACTGAGTATTTAAATACTAACTAACTGAGCTTTGCAACATCCGTGTAAAGAAGATAAGGCATTTTTTTTCCCCGTTTCTACCATGTTCCACAGAATCTGGTGAACTCTTCATTTCTCTAAGACTGAAAATAAAGATATCCAATTGTGGATATAGAGCTAATTAGATAAACTGCCAAACTCACCATAGTATTGCACCTTTATTAAACTATCAGTCAATATGACCCTGAATTTTAGGAGAGTGAACTTTCAGTTATTCAAGGAATTACTGGTTGAGAGCCCCTGGGAAATTGCCCTCAGGGATACAGGAGCAGAACAGAGCTGGCAGCTGTTGTTCTTCTTAAGAGCACAAGAGATTCCGATTCCCAATTGTAAGAAATCAGGCAAGGAAGGCAGGAGACCAGTGTGGCTGAGTGAGGAGCTCCTGGTCAAAGTGTACAAAGGCAATACACAGGCAGTGGAACCAGGGGCACGTATCCGAGGAATAATATAGGGGCACTGCACAGAGGTCTATGGGTGGGATCAGGAAAGCTATTTGACAAGGAATGTGAATGTGAAGGACAATAAGAAGGGCTTCTACAGGTAGGTTGGTCAGAAAGGAAGATTAAAGGTAATTTACTGCCCCCTCCCAGGCTAAAAGAAGACAGGAGAACACCTGATAGCTGCAGGAAGAAGGCTGAGATACTCAATTTTTTTTGGCCTCATTTTTCACGTCGATCATTCTTCCTACATCTCTCAAGTCCCCGAACCTCAAGGCAGGGACTGAGTGAACAAAGTCCCTCCCATCTGAAGAGAAGATCAGGTTTGAGACCACCTGAGCAACCTGAGCGTGTACAAGTCTATGGGACTCAGTGAGATGCATCACGGGGTCCTGAGGAAGTTGGCAGACATAGTTGCTAAGCCAAGATCCATCATATTTTAAAAGTCATGGCAGCCAGGTGAAGACCACAGTGACTGGAGAAAAGGGAATATCACACCCATTTTTAAAAAAGGTAGAAATGAGGGCCCTGGGAACTATTGACTAGTCAGCCTCACCTCAGTGCCCAGTAAGATAAGAAACAGAACTTCCTGGAAGATATATTGAAGCATATGGAAGACAGGGAGGTGATGAGAGACAGTCAACATGGCTTCACCAAGGGCAAATCATGGCGGACTAATCCAGTGGCCTTCTACAATAGAGTGACTGCATCAGGAAACAAGAGAAAAGCTGCTGATATGTCTACCTGGTCTTCTCTAAGGCCCTTGATACAGTCCTCCACAACACTCTTACCTGTAGATTAGAGAGATACAGATTTGATGGATGGACTGTTAGATGTGTAAGGAATTGGCTGGATGGCTTCAACCAAAGAGTTATCGGCTCAGTGTCCAAGTGGAAACAAGTGGTGTTCCTCAAGGGTTTGTACTGGGACAAATACTATTAAATATCTTCATCAACAGTGTAGACAGTGGTATTGAATGGATGCTTGGCAAGTTTGTGGATGACACCAAGCTGAGTGGCTCAGTTGACATGCCTGAGGGAAGGGCTGCCATCCAGAGAGACCTTGACAGGTTTGAGCGGTGGGCCTGTGTGAACCTCATGAAGTTCAACAAGGACAAATGCAAGGTTCTGCAGCTGGGTCAGGGCAATCCCAAATATCAATACAGGCTGGGGGATGAATTGATTGAGAGCAGCCCTGAAGAGAAGGACTTGGGTATCCTGATACATGAAAAATTGGATATGAGCTGACAATATGCGCTTGCAGTCCAGAAAGCCAGTCGCATCCTGGGCTGCATCAAAAGAAGTATGGCCAGCAGGCCAAGGGAGGTGATTCTGCCCCTCTACTCTGCTCTCATGAGACTCCACCTGGATTACTGTGTCCAGCTCTGGAGCCCCCAGCATAAGAAGGACATGGAGCTGTTGGAGTGGGTCCAGAGGAGGGCTGGAGCACCTCTCCTCTGAAGACAGGCTGAGAGAGTTGGGGTTGTTCAGCCTGGAGAAGAGAAGGCTCTGGGGAGGCCTTGTTAAGGCCTTTCAATACCTTAAGGGGGCTTATAAGAAGGAAAGAGAAAGGCCTTTTTTACCAAGGCCTGTAGAGACAGGACAAGGGGCAATTGTTTTAAACTGAAAGAGAGTTGATTTAGATTGGATATAAAGAAATTTTTTAGGATGAGGTTGGTGAGACACTGGCACAGGTTGCCCAGAAAAGTTGTGGATGCCCCATCCCTGGATGTGTTCAAGGTCAGGCTGGATGTGTCTTTGAGCAACCTGATCTAGTGGAAGATGTCCCTGGCCATGGCAAGGGGGGAAGGAGGGGTAGCATTGGACTAGATGATCTTTGAAGGTCCCTTCCAACCCAAACCGTTCTGTGATTCTATGATTCCATGATTCTATGATTTGGTTATTTTAAGACGTGATTAACTTATTTTCCTTATTCCTCATTAATGCAGAATTTATTTGTCCCTTAGAGAGCAAAAGAGTCACTAAGAATCATGTCAGAAAGCAGAGGTCTCAAACTATCCCCCTTTTCCAGAATGAAGGAGGCAGGATCCCACCAACATGAAATGTTTGAGAATGAAGTGCAAATTGCTCTTTCTTGAAAAGAGTGCAACCAGGTCAGACATCCACTTTGACATCTAACAAAGGAACCCATCCATTGCTTTTGGTCTCTAAAGAAAGATAGCTAACTATTTTTTCTGACAGATTTACTCCATCCTCTGTAAACAGAGCTTTAGAAATGTATTTAATCCTTAAAACAGGAACACATCTTTCCATTTCTTGTAATGTATTTACTCATTTTCTGGTTCACTTCCTTTATATTTGATTGATATTTGCTTGCCAGAAGATTTGTCCTGGAAGCACCTTCAACCATATTAAGAAAACAGCAGGAGAAAGTGCTGAGATCTGGCAGATGACCTTTAGGTTAATGATCAGATATTTCTTTGCAGAGGTCATTGTCCCTCAAGTGGATAATGATCACCTAAGGGTAATGACAGCAAGCCACTGAGTGAATTTGGAATATGTCAGGGATGTAACTCCAACACCATACTACCAAAACCAATTTTTTTTCCCCGCCCACATGCAGAAAGCTAAGCAAGGTACGTGAGTGTACTTGAGATTCCCTCATGCATGATGTGCTTATTTCAGTGGCCAGTGAACCCAGGTTTCCAGAAACAGAATCCTTTCTCTTGATCCTACCTATGGTGGGTTGACCCTGGCTGGATATCTGGTGCCCACCAAAGCTGCTCTATCACTCCCCTCCTCAACTGGACAGGGGAGAGAAAATATAACAAAAGGCTCATAGGTCAAGATAAGGACAGGGACGTCCTTATCAGCAGTTGCTGTCATGGGCAAAACAGACGCAACTTGGGAAAAACTACTTTAATGTATTACCAATCAAATCAGAGTAGGGTAATGAGAAATAAAAACTAAATCTTAAAACACCTTCCCCTACCCCTCCCTTCTTACTGGGCTCAACTTCACTTCCAATTTCTTCTGCCACCTCCCCCATCTGCGCAGGAGGACAAGGAATAGGGGTTGTGGTCAGTTCATCACATGTTGTCTCTGCCACTCCTGACTCCTCATGGGGATGACTGATCACACCCTTCCCCACCTCTAGGACTGGGTCCGTCCCACGGCAGACAGTCCTCCATGAGCTTCTCCAATATGACCTCTTCCCACAGGGTACAGTTCTTTGCGAACTGCTCCAGCATGTGTCCTTTCCACAGGGTTCAGTCCTTCAGGAACAGACTGCTCCAGGGTGGGTCCTCCATGGGTCACAAGCCCTGCTAGAAAACCTGCTCCAGCATAGGCTTCTCTATCCGCAGGGCCACAGGTCCTTCCAGGAGCCGGCTCCAGCATGGGCTCTCCATGGGGTCACAGCCTCCTTCAGGCATCCACCTGCTCAGGTGTGGGGTCCTCCACAGGCTGCAGGTTGGATATCTGCTCCACTGTGGACCTCCATGGGCTGTAAGGTAACAGCCTGCCTTACCACAGTCTTGACCACAGGCTGCAGGAGAATCTCTGCCCCAGTGTCTGGAGAACTTTCTCCCCTTTCTTCTTCACTGAACTTGGCGTCTGCAGAGTTGTTGCTCTCACATATTCTCACTCCTCCCTTCTCACTGGTGTTGTGCAGTTCTTTTTTTTTTTTTCCTTCTTATATATGTTATCACAGAGGTGCTACCACTATCAGTGGTGGCCTCAGCCTTGGCCAGAAGCGGGTCCGTCTTGGAGCCAGCTGACATTGGCTTTGTTGGACATGGGGGAGGTTTCTAGCAGCTTCTCACAGAAGCCACCTATGTGGCCCCCTTCTGCTACCAAAACCTTGCCATGCAAACCCAATACACTGCAACAGAGCAGATAACATATGAGACTAAATTTTTACCTTGATATATAATTTTCCTGAAATAACTGAACATAGGATTGCTAGAGTCAACTGAGTTGTTTTTCATCCATTTTAATTTCTAACATTGTGGTAGATGTTCCCATGCATATTATGTATCTGGAGTCCTCTAAATGTAAACAGAAGTTTTAACTCCATTCTGCAATCCATTTTAACTCTGATGTAAACTCAAACTTGACTATAAATTACCTGTTTCCATGGGGAAATGCTGGACTGAATATGAACAAAAATGCAATTAGTGCTTTTAATGCCTGTAATGGTCAAAGAAGCAGGATAGTTTTTTAACCACAATCAGACTGAGGTTTTGGTATTGTTTTTTTTGTTTTGTTTTGTTTTGTTTTTTTTAATGACATGAAATCAAGATACCTATCCCTTGTGAGATAGCTATCCTTGTCTTGTAGATTTCAATATTTTCCCCTCTGTTTTTTCTAGTCCTCTTAGAAACAGTAATGTTTATTTTTCATAAATTTGCTGTCAACCTATCTTCCTTATAGTTTATAAATCAATAAATTAGATACAATTCATTCACTGGCTGATGAAAGATCTGCTGTATTGTATGAGAATATTCACATGGCAATGAAGACCTGGATATACTTGAATTTCCTTTGGTATTTGGTGCAAATTCCTAAAAGGGAAAGAACAATGCAAATGTGGGAATATTTCAGCAGTGCTTTTATGTGTAAATATTCTGTGCATTCAGAGCAGATGTTTGTATAAATGCTTGTACTAAATTCCTCAGTCTCTGTGTCAAAAAGGTATTTGCTTGCTTGTCTTCTTCTCAAGACAAACCCACGTCTTCAATCAACCTAAGGCAGCAGAGATTTCAAGACTTCCATCATGGGAGCTAGTTATTATGAATGTAAAGTTCAAGCAGGAGCCACGGTTGTGCAAGTGTAGGTAGACTGCTGATGACAGGCTATAATTGCCTGAGTTGTCAGAACAACTAACAGCAATTCTTGTACCTTTGTCTTTTTTTCAAAGGTCGGTGAGAAATACTTGTCACAGTCTTATTAAATCTATTCCATGTCATGAAATGTTTTAGGAGGAACCTAGATACTTCCTCCACAGCCAGCCAAGTCAGTCCTCTTTTGCTGATTGACTAATGTTTCTACTGAGGTATTGGAAAGTGTGCTGAGGGATGGGTCTGCCCTATTTCTGGACTGCTCTGGATGTAGAAGGTACAGTGGTACTTGCTCAGATTCCCCAGGAAAACAGTAGAGGAGGTAGAGGAGGCAGATGTTGTAGTTTGGGCTGGGCTGGCCATTAAACAAATGACAGCTGCTCTCTTTAACCTCTCTCCCTTTAGAGAACAGAAGGCATCTACCTTCAGAGGAGAGGAGAGAGAATGAAAGAGAGAGCTTGTGGGTTGAAAAAGAAACTAAACTACTTTAATGAAATATTAATAATAAGAAGAAATAATAAGAAGAAAATACAAGAATATAAATAAGACAATGAAATATATGCAATCTATACAAAATGATATCAAGCTCCCAGGATGATGATCGCGGCACCGGCACGCACAGGGAAAGTCCCAGACTGGACTCAGTGAGGGATGGGAACTGGATTCTGGATCTGGATTCAGGATCAGGATCAAAGGCACACGAACAGAGTCCTCCTCGGATGCCAGCCATTGAAGAAAGAGGGCTGACCCTTTGATCCCTCAGCTTTTATACTGAGCATGAGGAAGATGGGATGGAATTCCCTGTGGGTCAGTTTTGGGTCACTTGTCCTGCCCACTCCTCCCCGCAGGTGCCACCCCTCTATGATTTTCTGCTTCTGACCCTCTAATGGGGCAAATAACAAAGTTAGCTGCCTTTGGGTGTTATAACAATACGTATAAGGAAGAGCCTCTCTGCATACCGTTCCTTGATATTCGCTATAAACATCAGACCTTATTTGCTAGAAGCAGACAACGTCTGAAGAATATGCTGTTAATTTCAGAGAGTGAGAAAAGGCTTAACTGAAAAGTAAAACTACTGAAAGGAATATTGTTTCTGTTCTACCTCAAACCAGGACAGCAGAGCAAGACCAATAGCCTTGAGTGCAAAGTTAGTGCAACATGCAAGTTGATCAGTAGAATTTTGTGTGCTTAAGCAGATCTTTTGGATCTTATGGAAGCAAGTGAGGGGGAGAAAAAAGTGCGTGCGGATGAAAATGGTTGTAAGTTATTTTTCTTGCAGTCAGGAGGCGATAGTTAAGTAGAGGTTCATTGAAACACTTAAGTAGCATCAGTGTCTGTCTTCTGATCAAAGTATGGTAAGGCTGAAGCTTCTCTGTGTTCAAGTGATGCTGTAGTAATAATGTCCACGTAGGAGGTCTCTTGGGAAGTTGTCTTACCACTGACTATGGTGACAGAAATACAGTATGTATGTTTGATTAGATGTTGTGTCATGGTCCATTAATTGAAAAAAAAAAAAAAAAAAGAAAAATGGAAAAGACACACTATCCTTTTGAGAAGATTCCCATCTCTGTATCCCTACGTGTAAAGATGGGCCTTCAGCCCTGACACCAGCATATAAACCTCGGAGAATTGAAAGGTTTAAGATGTCTGCCCTTCTTTCTTCCTTTCCTTGTATTTCCTGCAGGTTAAATTTAGAGAATTTCCTGTTCAGCGTGTAGATGTTTCAGGTCACCATTTCACTATACATTTTTTAGGACACCTAACTGTTTCCCCACATTAGCCCTGGAGGCTAACCCTAATCCTGAGTTTTTAAGTCCACTAAGTGAAGTACTGCACTTAACTGCTAGGTCGTGTCTTAAACCTGTAAAATACTGCGTTTGTATCAGTTATTTTCAGCCATCCTTCCCTTACTTGAACTTTCCTCCAAACCACAGATACAATCACAGTTTAAGGAAAGAAAATATTAGTTCTATTAAACCACAATTTCTAACAGTGGACCTCTTGTTTGGGATGGCAGAGTGACAAAACACGAACACAGTCAGTCTCTTTGTGAACTTTATACTGTAGATCATAAAATGAAGTAGCTACATTTCCATTAAACTCTGTTAACAGCAGGGGTGGGGCTGCATAATTCAGGCAACCTACCATTAAACTCTTCATTTTAACCATAGGGGAGAGGGCAGTGGGAAATAGCAGTATAGAAGGTTATTCTATTCATAACTGTGAATTAGTGTGGCTATTAGGATGGCCTTTGTGTAAGAAATAAAAAAGAAGTGTTGCAAGAGAGGTGTTGCCTGTAGTATACAATGTGCAGGCTTCATTGAATAAGAAAGCAAATATTCATTTTCTGAAGTAGCATTCTTATTGATAAAATGGCTTATTGATTTCTCAAAAAAAAAAAAAAAAAGACCCAACCCAACCAAGCCACAAACAGATGAAACACTACAAAAACTGAGAAATGCTTTAACATTTCATCAAATACTCTGAAAATATATTTGAAGACTTCTAAGCAGTCCCTAATGGATGCTCACTTATTTTTTCGCTAGAGTTCTGGAAGAGAAAAATTCCTGAAGAACTTTTGTGTGGATTTTCTGTTTTATTATAACAGATTTTCCTTAAGATGAAATAAGTAATAGATGATATAATATAGTATAAGTATAAGCAAGAGCCTCTCTGCATACCATTCCTTGGTATTTGCTGTAAACATCAGACCTTATTTGCTAGAAGTAGACAATGTCTGAAGAATATGCTGTTAATTTCAGAGAGTGAGAAAAGGCTTAACTGAAAAGTAAAATTACTGAAAGGGATATTGTTTCTGTTCTACCTCAAACCAGGACAGCAGAGCAAGACCAATAGCCCTGAGTCTGAAGAACTTGTGTGGAGGTTTTCTGTTTTATTATAACAGATTTTTCTTAAGATGAAATAAGTAGATCTCATTGCAAAGATTTGAAGTAAGCCTGGTCTTGTTCCCTGAAAACACACAAACATTGCATTTGACACATTAGGAATCCGGACTTAGTTCTGCCCACAAGTTTTCTGTGGTAGATTCTTAAAACAGAGAGTTTGTGAAAAGAAAGATTTGCTTTTAACACTATGAATGCAAGTGAAAAGCCATGATTTTGCAGATAACCATCCAGTCAGTTCCATGTCCTTGTCTCCTAGACTGTACTAACACTGTCAGTGCTAGCTTCACTTTATTTTTGCAAATATTTTTGTTGATATTTGCTTTTATGAAATTAAAAGTTGTTAGAAATGCATCTCATTTCAATGACATTGCTGTTCCTTGGAACACTGAAAGCATTATCTTGTTAAAGAGAAGTGGAATGTCTCATATTGGTTCATGTGCCATAGCCAGGTCCTTTCATGAAAGTTATTTGAAAACTCTTTTAATTAAATAGCATTAATAGACTAATGAATGTGCAGGATAAACGGCCAGGTTTTCCTAAAGCTTGGAAGGAGCTGAAGGGTGACTGAGGCCAGCTCAGACTTCCATTAGTAAGTTGTCCACAAGGTCAGCTGTGCTCAGCTGAAACAAACTGTCTTGAAAGAACACATCACTGGAACAAGGGGATTCAGTATTACAGGCTTTGGATCAAACTTGTAAGGTTAACAGTGTGTCTAAAATACATATGCCCACCCTTTTTCAGTTTTTGCTATGTCACCACAGGTATAGCCCACAGTGGAGAATTTAATGCCAGAATACTCTTATAAAAGTCTATGTGAATCTGTGTGGTTCTACTGCTAAGCTATATTGAATCTAATTATAATTTTTACCTTCTCTGGAAATCAGCTGCACATATTTCTTCAAGCATCCCTCTGATATCATGGGATGAAGACAGTCAACAAAAAGAAAATCCATCAGGTTCCAAATGCATTTTTAAATCATATTTTTTCCATATTTTTTGGTATTTGTAACTGAAGTATTGAAGCAGAGTCTCATGATGTTACATATATCCTACAGACACATCTGTCAGTACAGCCTATTTGACACAAATTAGTATAAAGACAACAAAATTATTAGCAGGAACAGTAATTCCTCAGTAACATCTTAATGCCTGGATTGTGAAACCTTTATTCATGTAGAATCATGGAGTGAAAGAGCCCAGAAAGCCACCTGTTCCATTACACTGCCTCAGAGCTGGGTCACTATGCCTGAAATTAATACTTTTTCATTTAAATACTTCTGAAGATCATAACCAGTATAGTTTCAGAAGTACATAGTGTTCAAGCATGATGCTTTAATGCTCTGAATTTCACAAAAATTTACAACTGATAAAGGGAACTGCAGTGATTTAGAATAATCTTCACCAGATATAAACTGGCATAAGTCCGCTAATCTTAACAGATGTACATCACAATCTACCAGATGATGCTTTGACGTACCATAGACAAGGAAATAAAAAGAAATATGAAATTTGAATACTTACAAGCAGCAGCTGGCAGAAGCCCAGACAAATAAAAATATAATTTTCAGTTCATTATATTGGCTTCTCTTCACTGAAGGGAAAAAAGGAAACAACTAACTATTCCTTGAATAAATATTCATACCCGAAATGGTGCAGAAAAGCAGGATCTGGATTACTGTCTGGGGAGCCTTGTGGTGAATCCCAAGGTTCCCCTGTTACCATCTAGACTGGACCAGTCTCCACTGCCATCGTTCCCAGTGGCAGATCTTCTTACATCAAACCAAGGATAATGTATGGGAAGCTGTGCACAAAGCTCAGCTTCTGGATCAAAAATCAGGGAGCAGTTCCAGGTTGCTTAATGTGCAGATTGACGTAGAAACACACAGCAATGGAAAGGTGGGATTATTTAAAAAGGTTAATTATGTGATGAAATCCCTAGCAAAATGTTATAAAAAGTGATAAAGTCTGAAAATCACATAATTTTTCAAGAGAAAAAAAGAGTTCTTCCATAATCCTTTTCAGCAGAAAAAAATGAACCTTTCAGAGATATTTTGTAACTGCTTCTTATTTTTCAAGTTATTTTCTTTCTAAATAGCATTTTTCTGTCTGTTCTTGCTGTTACCCTCAGCCTCAGACTGAGGTCCTACTCTGAGACAATGTAGGAGATAACATAGGAGAATTTCAGGCAGCTTCGTCTGCCCATTAAAACTTTATTTATTTATTTATTTTCATTTCTAAGAGGACAGACTAAGTGAAACAGATTTTGTTATCCTTGTCATACTGAGAGGCTGCAACACTCATACAATTTCTAATATGCAAGTGTAGGAAGTCAGAGGCTTGACTGCCTGAAAGGAGATAAAACTTAGACAATGGCCAGGCTGCAGTTGCTGACGGGGACAGAAATGGACAGTAACATTTCCAGGGGAAAGAAATGAGCTACAGCAAACCTGCACCTCCCTCCTACCTTGAATGAAGCTTGTTCCAAAGGTCTTGATGGTTGGCTCTGTTAGCTAAAGTGTGAAAGCAACACTAGCAATAAAGACCCCTGCAAAAGGGAAGGCCACCATCTTCAATTCTGTTTGCATGGCTAAAAATTATTATCTATGATTTAGTGTTCAATACATATATATATACATATTTGGGAGGCTGAATTTGCTAGAAAAGAAAAGAGTCAAAAAAAACCCTAAGTCATTGAAATGAACATGGCTGAAAGTTCCTTTGGCTGGGGAGATTCACTGCAGCATTTAAGAAAAGGAATGTGCATTGATTAAGTCAATATATTCAACGGGCAAGACCAAAATTCAAACTAGTTAGGAATATAAACTAGGATTTCTAGTTCTCATGTGACTTAAAAACTGTGAATGTTTCTGCTTTTGGGGCTCTGCCAGTTTCCCACAAACAAACAGCTCTGTTAGCCAAGAAGTAACTCCTGCTGTGAGGGGCTTACTGGACGGATAAGTGTACAAAACCCTTTGTATGTTTTAGTGATTTTCAACCCACAGCAGCTGTGCTTGAGAGTGTATATCTATTGGGGATCTTGCACACTTATTTTTGAAAGGTGTATATTTATCTTCTGTAACCTACATCTGGCAACTTTTCAGAATATCAAAATAGCTGTTATCACCTTCCTTCAAAATAATTGATTTTGGAAAAAAAGCCCTTTTGGTAAATTACTATGACTGTAATATGAAATTATTTATCATTCCATTAACATTTTTGGTTGACAGTATAGCAACAGGCAATATTAAAACATATTCCTTTTATTTATTTTATTTTTTTTTTTTTATTTTTTTTACATCTTAGGGGCTAGAAGTATACTGCTGTATTCTATATTGGTGTAGAACTGCAGTGTTGGAGCCTGAACGTTATATGAACTACTCCATATGTACTTTTCTTTTTTTTTCGCTCATAGGAGATACTAAATGAGACACTAAACCAGCCATTTGCACATTTTTGACCTCGTCTAGGAGATACTGAAAATCATGTACCATGTTTCTAAATGCAGGTCATCTGAATTTGTTTACTAGTGATCCAGAGAACAAGTATCCTGTGTTTATCTCTGATTCCTGATACAGTGGGTTCCTGCTCCTGATCCAAGTGTAAGGGTGACAGTTACAACATGTGGCCTCTCCTTCAGCAAAGGGCATATGGCTGAAATTAAAGCAACCTAATTGTCTAGCCACCAGCAGTGATTTATTTCTATTGGAAATAATAGTACTCAGTCACACTTACTCACATGGACAAAACACAGACTGGTGTTTTTCCTTCATAACCCGATGCCGAACAGTGGGGCATTTTTGAAGATCTATAAAGTAACTTAATGTCACAGGTGTCTATCCAGTGTACTCGAAATACATCACATCTGTGTGAACTTTATAAACTGAATCATAGCCACTCTTTTGTAGTGGTCTAACTTCTGCCATACAGGCTAAGGAAAAGAAAATGCAACCTTAGAAAATATTTTCCTTCCTAACTGACTCTTCATCACATTTCATGCTAAAATGCATCGCTAATTTTGGAGAATATGTGGAAATATTTGAAAAATTCAGAGCTTTTAGCATCCCCCCAAAATGGACTATGTTCATACTGCTACCAGCATAGTGCTTGTATGAATCCTGGTTCTTCTTCCACAGTTAAAACTGAGGCAAGTGGGTTACCTGACTTAAAAAAGTGTGCCAGGTTTTCCAGAGAAAGCTGACAGGAAAGCTTTCTTGTGGCTACCTCTCTGAGTGCTCGTAGCTTGCTTCAGGGTATGGTTAGACATACTGCCTTCAGACCAACAGCATTTTGCCATTGCTGCTTATGCCAGTGATGTATTTTATAGCTTAGATATTATAAAAGCACACGATTACCGGCTCAGGAGAACAGAGCATGTCAGGAAGAACACACCCGTTGCTGGTTCTGTCTTGCAGATGTGCATGCTGTGGGTTTCCTGTTGATGTAAGGCGGAAGAGAACATGAGGACGCATTTAAAATTGACACGGGCATGGTAATGCGATCCTTGATGCTTTGGAAATTTGTGGCGCAACTTAACAAACATTCTGTTAACACCAATTTAAAGGGCAATGTATTCTCAACTTTAATGATATAATCACAAGGTTATTTGCCTTGGAATATATAAATACCCAGCAGATTTACTCATTTAGGATTTTGGTTCATTTAACAGATTAGGCAGTAGTTCAGTAATTATATTACATCGTTTACTACATGGGGCTCTACTTATATAAAAACTTAATTGTTTTTATTTCGTATTTGTTTAAGAGACTTTTGTGGTGGAAACATAACTGTAATAATCTAGAAAAGCGTCTTGTGTAACAAACATTTCTTAAGTAACTACGTCTCTGCTATATTGCTGGCACGTTTATGCATGGAAAAGCGACTGCACATCATAAAAATCTCTGATATGCTCTCAGTCTCTGTGATTGAGAGCTAAATTCAACCTTGTCATTGAAGCTACTCTGTATAGACTGACACTGAAGAGCAAATTAATTGCTCGCTTCATCAGTCAAATAGACTTTCTCTTAGAGGGGCTTAGCCCATGATGGCAACCAAGCCAGAGTTTGTGGCCAAAATGAGAAAGCATGCCCTCAAGAGCATTGCACATGCCTCTCTACAGAGCAACCAGGCATGTTTCTTCCTTTTGGAAACTGCTGGTGAGACTCATACTGGTACATTGCTTCCAGGGATCAGGCTTAACCACATGCTGTTACGAACAAAGCACAGATCGCTCAAAAGGAAAGAAAGGAGAGAAAGTAAAGGACAAAAAGCACGAAGAATAGTAACAGAGAAGAGAAGTGAAGTTTTGATAAAAGGAATGGGAAATAGGTAGGAGTGCTTACGGGATAGGAATGAAAAGCAGAATACAGTGTCAGCTGGCACTCATGTCATGAGTTTATTCTTAAGGTTGTGGACCGGGTGCTGTTTTGTTTTTCTCCAGTCCCTGCACATAAATGGGTAAAGCTGTAGCGCAGTGTCCCTGGTGTGACTGGACTGCCGTGCAGAGCTGTGCCACCCCAGGGGGGGTTGAGGAAAAGGCTGTATCACTGATGCCCGATGGTTGCCCATACCCTAGGGAGATGCGGCCAGGAGGGTGAGCAGTCACTGGGAACAGGTGACCTCTGCAGGACACTGCATGCCCAGTTTGTACCCTGGGGATTCTGACATGCAACACGGCTTCCAGGAGGGGAGAACAATGCTCTAGGGAGACCACATTCCTATTTTTATCTCTTTGTTTCCCTCTTCCCCCTCGTCTCAGCCTGTTATAAGATAAATGACCTCAGAGAAGAAAGCATCCTAAATGCCGTTCTTTTAAGTGCAAGGTATTTGTGCAAGCTGGTTACTTCGTGTTTTAGATCCTGGATGCAATGATGTTGGGATATTGAGGATATTGCAGGATTTAAGGGTTATTTCCTGTGACAGAAAATCAGATGGATGAGATTTTCTATGGAAAGACTTCTGATGCTCTGCATCTCACTGTATATTTCTGCGTGCGTATGTGCATGTGTGTGTATGTGCATGTATGAATAAATTATATCTAAAGAAAAAAATATTTGATTGTGTCAATCATTCCAGGGTTGAAGGCTTCTCTTAACAACCTGCAATTGTGTATGCAGCCGTGTACAGCAAGCAAAACAGACATTCAGAGAATAAATTATATTCCTGTGTGTAGATGGAGCATTAACTCTAAAACTAGTTAGCTGGACGACAAAGTATGACAATAGTGGATTTCGCTGTCTCAAATGGAGTTACTGTGTTAAATCATTTCATACAAGTCTACCTGCAGGCTTCATAAATTGGCATAAAAAAAATTCTTTTTGGTCAAACGGCGTATGGAGCTGTCCTCCCTCATAATGCACTTCTGCCCAGCCAATATGCAATCATGTACTGCTGAGCATTTTTCTTTTGCATCTTAGCCCTTTTTTTCTTTCACTTGCAGTCCACGATATGTTACAGCACTAACGGTTTAGTGTTCAAAGAATATCAGGAATCTGTTACTTTAAACAGAGGAAACAAAATGAAACATCATGCAGAAAGAGACAGAAAACTAAGGAAATGAGAGGTCAACTGGATTTCCTAAGGTCATGCAGCTTCTAGTTATACTGGTAGCAGCCACATTTCCTATATCTTTTAAATCTCACAATAGTATCTTAGTCCCAGAGCCAATCCTGCTTGCTGCTGCTGTCATGATGTACTGTTTGCTTGTAGAGTTTCATGGCAGGCAATTCTAGCACCTTCATTTTCTAGCCTTGTATTCAGTCCTGTTCTGTCCTAACTGATTCAGTCATTCCTTGAAATTACAGTTGTGGATGAAGCTGATAAATTAACCTCACAGTTACCTCCTCCATTTTAATAATAATAACAAGAAAATCTTGCTTTGTTTGCAAAATTGAAGTCAATGGAAAATTCCACAGCTAGGAATAAATTAGACCATCAAATACCATTATGAAAAAGATTTAAGGAGAATACAATTGGGTATTTATGCTGGTTATAGATACAATGTGTATGATATTTCATCAAAATTAAAGTGCTGCAAGGTCAGAGAAAAGACTGATATTTCCTTTTTATGACCTAGAATATTCTTAATTGGTCACTTACATGACAGTATCTGAAGCTCAGGCTTCACATACTTTCACTGTCTTTCCCTGAGATGCTGTAAGCACTGCGTCTATTCCCATATCCTTAATTAAAAGCAATTACTTTCTGAGAGAGTAAGTGGAACTAGTACAGAGGCCTGTAGAAAACCCAATGCCACCACAGCTGAACAAAAATATTTTAGCAGGAGGCCAGGTCTACAAAAGAAAAGTCTCCCCAGGGATTCTTGCTTTATTCACAGCTTGAGTGACCTAAAAATAACATATTCCTGCATAAATTCGCAGCTATATTATTCCCCATGCAGTTTTACCAGGATTTCAAACTAACTTAAAAAAAAAATTCTAAGTTTAGTTTCCTGAATCTGTTTTCCAGCTCCTCTTTCCATCTTCTCTGACACCTGCTTTATAATCTACCTTCATTTCTTTCTGTTTCATTAAGAAAATACTGCTTTATGTATGTCCTGATAATGAATATCAGCATTTTCCCCTGCTTCCAAATCAGAAAGTCACTCTTCCACACACACCCTCTCCTCGAGTTCTGTTTCCAGGAATCCCAGATTTGTCTAGGACCCAGATAAGGGTTCAGTGTTTTCCTCATCTCTGAGCAGTAACTGAAGAGAGTACCTTGAAACATATCAAGAACGTTTCAAAGGATCATTGGGGTTTATTATAGCATAGACTAGTTTTTTTCTGGCAAGATATATTTCTTCTATTTTTATTCTTAGGATTGTTTCACTTGCTGAAAAGAACACAGCAAGATGACACTATGAACCCCTTTGTTCAAGGTCAAATTTATTTTATAGAAAATTAATAAATAGTAAATAAACAGTAAACTGATCTCATATCAGGAACTGTATGTGTGGCAGCAGCATCTTCTGGAACATTAGTTGCCATATTTAGTTGTTGTACAGTGAATGAAGGCTAGTCATCCTCTGTTAGGAAATGGCAAATCTGTGTCACTAGGTTGCAAAAACATTGCCACTCGTACTAAGGTGTTGGCTATAGAAGTTTCTTATCAACATGTGTAACTGGAGAGGAGAGGTACCGTGCTGGACCTTGTTCTCACCAACAAGGAGGGGCTGGCGAGGAATGTCAAGCTCAAGGGCAGCCTTGGCTGCAGTGACCATGAGATGGTGGAGTTCAAGGTCCTTAGGGCAGTGAGGAGGGTGCACAGTAAGCTTGCTACCCTGGACTTCAGAGCAGACTTTGGCCTCTTCAGGGATCTGCTTGGCAGAGTACTGTGGGATAAAGCCCTGGAGGGGAGAGAGGCCCAAGAAAGCTGGCTAATATTCAAGGATCACCTCCTCCAAGCTCAGGAGTGATGCATCCCAAAAAAGAGGAGGTTGGGCAAGAATGCCAGGAGGCCTGCACAGATAAGCAAGAAGCTCCTGGAGAAACTCAGGCTCAAATAGGAAGCGTGCAGAGGGTGGAAGCAAGGACAGGTAGCCTGGGAAGAACACAGAGAAATAGCCCAAGCAGCCAGGGACCGGGTTAGGAAAGCTAGAGGCCTGAAAGAATTAAATCTCGCCAGAGAGGTCAAGGGCAACAAGAAAAGCTTCTACAGGTATGTTGGTGAATAAAAGGAAGACTAGGGAAAATGTGAGACCTCTCCAGAAGGAAACGGGAGCCCTGGTCACCCAGAACATGGACAAGGCTGAAATACTCAATGACTTTGTTGCCTCAGTCTTCACCGGCAAGTGCTCTAGCCCCACTGCCCAAGTTACAGAAGGCAAAGGCAGGGACTGGGACAATGAGGAACCACCCACTGTAGGAGAAGACCAGGTTCAAGACCATCTAAGGAACCTGAAGGTGCACAAGTCCATGGAACTTGATGAGATGCATCCGCAGGTCCTGAGGGAACTGGCAGATGAAATTATTAAGCCACTATCCATCATATTTGAGAAGTCGGGGCAGTCCAATGAAGTTCCTGCTGACTATAAAAAGGGTAAACATAACCCCTATTTTTAGAAAGGGAAAAAAGGAAGACCCAAGGAACTATAGGGTGGTCAGTTTCACCTCTGTGCCCAGCAAGATCAGGGAATAGATTCTGCAAGGATGTCCTGGAAACTCTGGTAAGGCACATGGAAAATCAGGAGGTGATTGTTGACAGCCAACATGGCTTAACCCAGGGCAAATGGTGCCTGACAGTATTGGTCACCTTCTATGACAGCATTACAGCACTGGTGGATCAGAGAAGAGCAACTGACTTCATCTACTTGGACTTGTGCAAAGCATTTGACACTGTCCTGCACAACACCCATGTCTCCAAATTGGAGAGACATGGATTTGATGGATGGACCACTCAGTAGATAAGGAACTGGCTGAACAGGTGCACTCAAAGACTTGTGGTCAACTCTTTGTCCAAGTGGTGTCCAGTGATGAGTGGAGTTCCTCAGGGGTCAGTATTGGGATCAGCACCGTTTAACATCTTTTTTGGTGATGTGGACAGTGGGAATGAGTGCACGCTTGGCAAGTTTGCTGACAACACCAAGCTGTGTAGTGCGCTCGACATGCTGGAGGGGAGGGATGCCATCCAGAGGGACCTGGACAGGCTGGAGAGGTGGGCCTGTGTGAACCTCATGAAGTTCAACAAGGCCAAGTGCAAGGTCCTACATCTGGATCGGGGCAATTCCAAGCACAAATAAAGGCTGGGCAGAGAATGGATTGAGAGCATCCCTGAGGAGAAGGACTTGGGTGTATTGGTGGATGAAAAGCTGGATATGAGCTGGCAATGTGCACTCACAGCTCAGAAAGCCAACCGCATCCTGGGCTGCATCAAAAGAAGCATGGCCAGCAGGTCGGGGGAGGTGATTCTGCCACTCCGCTCTCGTGAGATCCCACCTGGAATACTGCATCCAGTTCTGGGACCCCCAACATAAGAAGGACACGGACCCATTGGAGCACTTCTCCTATGAGGACAGGCTGAGAGAGTTGGGGTTGTTCAGCTTGGAGAAGAGAAGGCTCTGGGGAGACCTTATAGCAGCCTTCCAGTATCTAAAGGGGGCCTACCAGAAAGGCGGGGACTCTTTATCAGGGACTGTAGTGATAGGATGAGGCGTAACAGTTTTAAACTGGAAGAGGATAGATTTAGATTAGATATTAGGAAGAAATTTTTTACTGTGAGGTTGGTGAGACACTGGAACAGGTTGTCCAGGGAAGTTGTGGATACCCCATCCCTGGAAGTGTTCAAGGACAGGTTGGATGGGGCTTTGAGCAACCTGATCTAGTGGAAGGTGTCCCTGCCCATGACAGGGGGGTTGGAACTATATCATCTTTAAGGCCCTGTCCAACCTGAACAATTCTATGATTCTAACTAATGAAAAATGTTATTTTTTTCAGAAGCCCAAAGTTAAGAAACGAGAGCTTCTAAAGTTTCTGCAGTGCTCACAGCTTTTCTCTCAATGCTGTTTGTGCATGTGTGTTTAGTTCCTCTAAAAATAGTTTGTAAGAGCTTAAAGAAGACCCCTGAATAGGAAGGGTATAGACTTCTCCACAAGATAGCAAAAAGCTGATCAGTTTCTGTCAAAATGCAAACTGTGCTTCTACAGAAGAAAGAGACAGGTTTGGGCAAGACTAGTGGGGAAAGTGTGGAACTTTTTCAGGTTCTGCACAGTAATCTCTGTCTGAATGAGTTGCCGAAAATAAGAAAATGCTCAAAATTGTGTATATAGTGCATCTATAGCTGTTTGTATATTATATATAGACTTTGTATATTCTACCAACTCTCCTAGCCTTCAAGCTACTTCCATTCCTATCTCCAGTGTTGCAAAGTGCTTATTTTTGGGTAGGGGATGAAACATGATGGCATTCCCCTCCCGAAACAGCTGCTTCTTGTGCCAGAATGAGGCATCAATCACCAGAAAAAAACCCACAGTGCAACAGCTAATAATGTCGATGTTTAAATAATCGTCACTAAGCATGTGCATTAATTCATCATGGAGATAAATGAAATACATTGCCCCATTTCCTCCTAGTGTTCCACGTTCATCCCTTATTTGGTCTTATTTGCAACCTGAATTGCTGCAATTTAGGAGGAGGAGGGAGAGAGAGAACGAAGATAAGACTGGAGACTGGAACAGTAATTTCTTATAAAATGCCTGTATAGAATATATTAACTGTATCAAAACTCAGCCTATTATAAAGCTGAGACATGAGCTGAGACCCTGTACATCTGTGATGCCATTAAGCTTGACATTTCTAGCACTGCCTGGAGTCGGGATTAATTTGTGATTGACACTCTGAATGCGTTGGTGTGGGTTAAAGGAGAGGAAGAGCAGTTATAAAAAAAGGAAGAGGGGAATTGCAGGCAGTTACAGCACATCAAACTGATCTGTTTTTTCTTCAGGTGGTAAGTGTGCAGAAATTTGCTAGAACCACCTCATTGCACTGTTGTATGTGGAAATGAGGGAGACGTTACAGGACTTTTCAGAGGCAGAGTTTCAGTCTTGTGAAATTCTTTCTACCAACCCCTCTCGAATTTACATTACTCGATTACTCTGTGCCATGACTCCAGAGGACAGAGCTGTAGTTTTCCCTCTTTGAAACATGAATCCACAAACACCTTCATCATACCACTGTTGTTTATTTAACTTACTGCACTTACAGTGTTTCTGTTGCTGGTGTTTTCTGCAGCAGAAATGTACCTCTAACTTCTGTCTCAGCGGTTTATAAGAATTTCTGCACACTATTAAAGAAACTGAGCTCATCTGTTCTAGCCTCTTTCCTAATAATCAATTAGTTTCTACTAGTTTGCTTTTTATTTCCTGAGCAGATTAGTAATTTATTCCACAGGTTGACTTTAAACAGTGTTGCTTCATTTAAAAAATGCGCTAAAACAACTGCTATCAAAAGCAACCACATCCCCTTACCCTTTCATAAACTTCTCCATGTAAGCTGAATCATGTTGCTTCATAATTCACTTCCAGGACACGCCATGCAGGTTCAGGATTCACTCAGCCTGAGTATCATGTTGGATGTGGGTCTTCATTTGTCGGCAGATACAAAGAATATTTATTTTTCTTCTCCTGTTCTCAAACATTTAAACATCCATCCTGAACACATGCCTTTTGGACTGCTTTACAAGGATAGACATTTGATTTGAAGAAGACGGGTGACCAGATAAAGACAATCTGAATCCTTGAAAGCTGGTTTTCTTACGTGACTCTCACTGTTGCTGTATTTTATATAGAATGTTATAACCAGGTGCAGAACCTGGAGGAGATAAGACACATTGTAGAAACCTCATGCAATCTTGAGAAACATAGGAATCTTATCTGTAGATGCTAGTAAATGTTGTTTCGGTAAAGTCACACAGTGGGTTATAAGACTGTATTAAATATTGCCCACTCTACTAAACTGTAATGCAATTAAATATTTCCCATATTTTGACACACGGTTTAGAGGGAAACATGTTATATGATACAGAAAAAAAGTACTAGATGTCAGCTTTATAATATGCAGAAAGAAAATCTGACATGTTAGAAATAATATACCAAGATACAGCAAGAACAACAGAAATGTAGAACTTACTTACACATTAAATTAGTTTTTTGCAATATAAGAAGATAATATATTACTAAGACCACTTCATACAATGCCAATTTCAAGACATAAAGTGGGTGACCACTGAGGAATTTCACAGGATATCTTTGACAATATCACTCTGCTTTAGAAAAAAATATTATAACACAAATATTCCAGTTTTTCCTTCTTAGTGGCAGAGCAATCCCAGAAACTTGTAAGATACCAAGCTTCCAATAGACACAAAATGGCTGATGAAGAAGAAAGCATGTCCTTTTTAAGAACATAAGGAAAAGACTTAAAAATCAGAAAAGCATAGGAAATGCCAACTAGAGTTAAACACAAGCAGTTTTTGAAGTTGAATCATAGAGAGGACTTAGGGATTCGGAGACTTTCCAGCAGACAGTCTTCTGTTGAAAACTCATACATGCTTATTTTATTGTAAAAGCAGCTTCTAAACAGAGAAGAGAAACATTTGATGCAGTTCACTCAATTTTAAAGGTAGTGAATGAAGAAAAATGAGCCTCTTTCATAAACATGTGAGTCAGTGTAATGCAATGTCTAAAGCAGCTTGATCCTCTTGTTCTCTCAGTGTGTGTCCTCCTGTGCATGCCGTCTATATATTAACTTTTTCAGATCTTAGTGTTTGTGTCATTTAAGCTCAGAGTAAATTCCTGTTATTTAGCTAATAAAAACATTACAAAATGAGGCACTCTGATTTTTATGATTACCTCTTAAGACGTATCAATTCTTATCTAGAAATAAATGGCAAGTGCTGACATTTTTTTCCTTCATTCTTTCAATGCTCTGGTTACAATCACTGTGATTTTCTTTGCAGGACAATCAAAACGTCTGCAGGTCAAGCACAGCAACACAAATTCCTCTTAAACACACAGACATCAGTCTGAATCTCTTCTCTCTATCCCCTGTATAATCAAAAGGGCATGAAGAACAAGCAGGACTAGATTTATCCAAGTTATTAATGATGCTATTGTTTTGCCTGCCCTGCCTCCTGGTGCAATATGCGTACCTGATTACATGTCAGCAGAGGAGCTGTGCAGCCTCTCCCATCCATGTCAGACAACCCTGTGCAGACAACAAGTACATAATGTGTTGTCATAGCTTCTTTTTTTTTTCCTTTTCAATTTTAACTCTATATCTGATATTTATTTAAAAAAAAAATCCTTGATTTATACATACAACTAAAGCAATAGTTTTTAAAAAGAGGTTTTGGGGCATTGCCCATTGCAACGCTCAGGTACTCTCAAAATATTTCAAAATGAATGTCTGAGGCTTACACAGCAGTAAAATCAATGTGCAGCAGAAGAGCAATCAATTCCCTCTGCGGAACAAGATATTTTGCATGCATCCATTTGTATGTGATGCTGCCTGCTTTTTATGTCGGGTTGGAGTGGGAACAAACAGTGCACAGCCCATGTACCTCTGTATTAAAGACATGACCTTTGCTACCTTTTGAAATGTTATCCTGGAAAGATTTAATCAAAGGATTAAAGAAACCACCAGGCCACTTCAAATTGATACTGGACAGTTTATAAGCAGGAGATACTGTAACAGTGGCAGCATTGTTAAACACTTACTTTGCATCTCTCTCTACAGCGAAACACAGAGGAGATCAGTTCAAGCCGGAGATCAGTTTACAAGTAATGACAGAGAATGAACTAGATCATGTACAGATTAGAGAATTGCTTCTTAAAACTTAAATCCACTTAATGCAGACAAAACACGCTGCCCTGATGGCATGAATCTGTAAGCCTTAGAGGTTGCAAGCAAGGAAATAAGCAAAGCAGCGGCTGACTTTTTCTCTTGGTTTGGGATTTGTTTCAGGGGATTGGAAAGTAGAGAAACAGGTGTCATTATTTTAATTGTTTGAAAAGAAAGCACAACGTAACAATAAGAATTAATTTAAGAGTGATTTGTTTCATTTGGGGCAAGTCATGGGTACTATCTTTAGTAATGCAAAGAAAGGACAGGAAGTAAGAAGGGGAAATAACTGTCAAAAATCACGGAGAAATGTTTATTGTAAAAATTTACTACACTGCTCTGAATGAGATGTAATACCTGCCAAGTATTTGAACATCAATGAGCGTGATAGACTGCAGACAAATAAAACCAAACCTGACTATTCAGATTTCCTACTTACTCTGTGTAAGTAGATGTCCACCCTTTGTATGGCATCAGTGTGGGCCCGTTACCTGACATGCCAACTGCTGGTCCTTTTTTGAGAGGTTATCCTGGTACCCATCACAGGATATCAAGCGTTTATGGTGTCATGCTGTCAGTGATGGGGAGGAAGTCTCTGGCAGGCAGGATAATCAGCTTTTAACAGTTTCAAAAACTGATAACAATGCAAAATTAAGAATCTTAGTGCTGACCTACTCTGCATCAGGCAGGAACAGATGTTTGGAACCATGGGTGAAGAGGGCTGGTGCAGCCACAGGCCTCATCTCCCTGCAATCACAACAGATTTACGGGAGGTGTGGTACAAAGCAGAGATCTAACCAGCCCATCTATTTTAAAGGCATTTGGAAACACAGGTGAATGAGTCATGAGGGAAAGCACATTTCTCTCTAAATGACCAGATTTTGCATGTGTGCATTCATACCCACTGTTATTACGTTCTCATTTTAATTTTATTGTCACAATTGCACTCTCAATGTTTTGTTGTGACGACTTGACGCTTTTCTGAAATTGAGGGGGAAATGACTCAGGAGTGCTATGAAAATATGAGCTGGTCTGTTTCTATCCAGTACTTGATTCACTTCCAGGTTGTTCTGGTCAGAACTGCAGGGGAAAACACAATGCTCCAATTAATAATTTTTCAAAAATTTACACAACACAGGTAGTTTTTTTTCTGAAGCTGTGACAATACCAGGAGAAATTCTAAGAGAGCTAGTAAGCTGTTCTGCATAAACCAGAAGCAAATAGATTTTATTTAAGACAACATAAGTATACAAGAATATTAAGAACTCAGCAATAGGTATGAATCTACCACAGTTAACAGAAATGGAGCATTTCACCCACCTCCAGAAAGTCTATGTTTTAAACAATACAAGGAAATATCTGAAGGCTGTATCTCTGGGTTTATGAAAGATGACAAATTTGACTGGATCTTTAGGTCATCCACATCCTCTAGTCACAAAAGCTACTGCCAAAAATCACTTGTGATGGATGCTGAAGGAGGAACATATTTTATATTTCCATCACAGTCCTAGATTTGTTCTGCATGGAGGCACCTTGCACGGACAGATAGATATGGATAAACTGACACACTGGGCCAAAACTAGCAAAACTGCCTTTTTTTTTTTTGTAAGCTTTCAGCCCTGATTGCTTCTCTTGCACCCTTTCTCTCTCCTAATCCTTCCATAGTCATGCTACTCCTTCTGCCATACGCAGTGTGGGTCACGAGCAGAATAAGTTCACAATTCCCACATGTCCACATGGCTTTTGCTAGTGTATGCCAGCGTGGCTGTCTTGAATAGTATCATCTGGTAGCTCATGAGATACATGCTGGAGGTCTCTTGTAGACCTGCAACCCTCTCTTACCGCTTTGACTACAGCAGCAGAACGGTCAGGCTACTGAAACTGTTGCATAATTGTATATTAATTACATGATTCAGGATGCCAAATAAGCCCCCTAAGAAGGAGATGCAGTAAATTAGCAGTATATTCTGCTATGGCCTGTTTCATTTCCTATTTTCTTCCTTTCCTTGCATTGCTTTCCCTCCTCTTCCTTCTGCAATCCTATCATAAAGAGCTCACTGCAGGGTGATGGATTGAAATAGGCGTGTATGTTCACAGGCCTTTAAGCTTTCCTCTGCAACTGGAGTTCTTAAGATGCTGTGCAATGCAAAAAATTAACTCCTGTTGATCCAGCTTCCTTCACCAGCTAATGTTTGTTGAATACATGAAAATTATTTGAATAATATACTGGTACTGAATGCAGTATCTTACTCCATGATCTTGCAAAAAAGTCTGTCTACACAGCCTTGTCTTATTAAAGACAAGTTGTTCCACAGTATAAAGAGTAAAAATAAAGGCTAAACACCTTTATTTGTGTGTGTGTGTAATTATTTATTGTGTGTTTTATGATGTCATTACTAACATGGGGAGTATTCTCATCTTTTGTTCCTTCATTTTTGCAACTCATCAAATATATGGAAGGAGTTTACAGTAGCCAAAAGCTACATTAGTGGAGACAGAACTCCTTCTCCTTCCCTTTTTTTTTTTTTTTTTTTGGCTTTCTTGCCTCTACGAGCAGGAGGCTGACTTCTTACGTTAAGGCACAACTTAGCTTTGGACAGTAACCTGAGTGTCACTAGATCTTACAGTCTAGAGAAATGATCCACAGATGCACAGGTGAATAAAGATTCTGTCCGTAGATTTCAATAATGTTTTAAATCTGTTTTTTTAAACATGAAATCTAGCTCTTTTCTGAACCTTATGCCTCAAGTAGAAAACACTAAAGAAAAAATAACATAATTCCAAATTGTTCAACAGTTTTTAAAGCAGTAAAAATAACTAGACCAAAAATTAGTTAGCACTAAGAATAAAAAGTTTTTGAATTAATTGCCGACCTTCTTATAGTTATTTTATAGATACTGGATGAAAATTAGAAAGGGTGAAGGGCAGTGTCGATACCTACATTCCATAGTTAATACAGTAATACTCAGAAAAACAAAAAAATCAGACGTACTGTTATACAATTCACTCAGCTGCATTTTCCATCTGAACATGTAACACGACATCTGGATAAAGCAGTTTGTGCCTCAGTAGAATAAATGAAAAACTAAAATTGCATTCACATGGAAAAAGGCATGGGGGTAGGTACACATGCACACGCGTACACACACAGACACACACACGCATATCAGAAACATTACATTATTTTCTGAAGGAATGAGATGACACTGCAATGCTGTCTTGAAGAGCAGCGTCTAACTGGTTTAAGATATTTGATCTGGCTTTGCTGCCTTTGTCATGAGGTAACACGGATAAAGACCTGCTAAGCCACTGACTCCTGGCTTAATGAGATCTGTGTTCTAGGAAGAAGCCCAAAACACCATCTGGCTGGCTCTCAGCAGCGTAGAAAAAGTCAGCCATGGTACCAGAGGAAACAGAGGATTGAATTTAAAGAGCTGAGGCAGAGGAGAAAGGAGGAAAAGACATGAGCATTGCAGACAAATGTATCAGCAGGACACTGACTGCAAACTCAAGTGTTCTGCCAAGTAATTTCAAAGAAATAATGAAAAATTAAATAACAGTATTGCAGCAGAAAGACACTGTATTCACATTCCTATTTGAATGAGGTAAGTATTTTAAACCAAATTGTTGGAAACCACCCTTAGTAGCTCAACTGCTCTGGAAACAACTCTGTTTGCTATTCCTGGCAGCCTCTGGCAGGTCAGTGCAGAAAATGCTGAGTTCTGGCTGCCCTGCACAGAATCTTGCTTTCCAGTACACATTCCACTGATAAAGGCTTCTGTGTTGAAATGGAAGTAATTAGATGGAAGTTAAGACCTCATCGGTGACTTATCTCCACAGTTTTTCTTCTGCGCAGGAAAAGGGATTAAAAAGTGTCAATATTTATGTAACACAAAATTGAACTTCTCTTATTTAAACTAGACAAAATAGAATAAAAAGATACTGCTATACACTGAGGTGGAGATAAAGGAGAAGGGTGGGGATATGTAGAATGACTGTACGTTTCTCCAGTTTTGCAGAAGAGGTGTTGCTGCAAGGCTGTGCTAGGCTTCGCTGGTCCCCAGACCAGCCACAGCAGCCCAGTGCTCCCAGGAGATGGCAGAGCCCTGGGCTCACAAGCAGTCACATCCCTACGCCAGAACGCCCTGGCAAATGCAAACAGATCCAGGCTTGCTTGGACAACAGTGTGAGTGGATTTGTGCCTTCTTTGGGGAGAAGCCACAGAAATGAGCCACACTGGAAGGCAGAATTAACGAGAACGAGTGAAATCTGATGGTGTTTCCACTTCTGTAGAAATAAAACTTTCGCAATTCCTGAAATGCTTTTACCTTGGTGACCAACGCAGCAATTTGTAAAGTGGTGCACTTAGCCAACGTATTTAAGGAAGGAAGTGTTGTTTTGTGGTAAAGGCACTGAACTAACTTTCCATTTCTAGCTCTAATAAAGGCTTGCTGCCTGACCCTGAGCAGGAATTTGGCTCCTCCAGTAAGAATTGTCCTACACCTTCCAGGGGCACACTTTTAATTTGCAATTCCAGAAGCAGAGCTTCGTGACGGACAATGTAAATGCAGTGGTCAGCAATTTACATTAATTCAGAATACTAGGTGGGTGATTTTCTACAAAAAAAAGGGAGTAACAATCACTATTTTGCTTGTTTGAAATTAGGAAACTTTTGACAGCAACTGCTTTCCAAATTCATGGAATTGCTCCTTTCTCTTACTTTTGCCCTTTTTTATTTTTTTTTTTCTCCAGGGGAAGACAA
The DNA here is from genome assembly GCF_965231255.1 of Vanellus vanellus. NCBI lineage: Eukaryota > Metazoa > Chordata > Aves > Charadriiformes > Charadriidae > Vanellus > Vanellus vanellus. The sequence goes on from NC_138908.1 coordinate 29,078,064, forward strand.
GGTGCTTTCTCACAGGGTCTGCACTCAACAAACCTGCCTAGCTAAGTTCCTACAATAAGCTTACTTAGTAGCAGGGAGTGAAGAAAAAGAGCTGTGTTTATTTTCAGTTTAGTGTGAAAAATACCAGGGAAAAATGCTGCTCTATGTAACCCATGTACTACAGTTGTTACCCAAGCTACTGCTTCACATTATAGAATGCACTTGAACTCATTGAGCCATATCAAGCAAATTTTTAAAATGCCAAATCTGTACTACAGGATCATCCCTGGAGACAGAGGGGGTGACATTTGTGCTGCTGTGCTAGCGTTATCTGCCTCGGAAGAGGAATATATGCGGCATGGCTTTTAGACTGATAAATATGATGATAACAGGAAAAAAAACCTCCTTAAGCATTGATAGCATGTATTTACTGCTCCAAACCCATCATGGCTGTCACGTCACGTAAAGGAAGCACAAACAGAAGAGTTGTAGGGAATAGGCTATGTAAGAAGATTAGACAAATGAAAGTCTGGCATCCAACTATGTCCTTCAGGAGTACAAATTGTCTCCTTATCCATGGGATCCTTTTCCCCCATTTAAATACATACTATATCACCCACAGCTACTGTAAAAGCCACCTGTATGCAAGGATAAATCACAGCACAAATGCAGCACAAATCACAGTCGATTTCTTGAGGTAAATCTGCAAATAAAAGAGTACTGTGCTCATGTTGCTCTTTCCTGGCAATTACAAAAACCAATAGCACAACTATGAATATCTAATGTTCGAAATAGAAAATCACTTGGCTGATGGAGGGATTGGGAACTAATGAAGCAGTAAAGCTACTAAGTGCAAATGAATAGAACTTCAGTGGCATTAGTTTGATAATTTCCCCCAACACAGGCTATTATAGAGATAACTAGTAGCAGACCTCTGCTTAAGGGGCTATGCTAAGATTTCCATTATCTGCCACATTTTTCAGGGGTCAGCAGTTTCAGGCAGAGATTTGCTTTTGATACTTTCAGTCCAGGACCATATTATTTTTATTAGTCAGAACTTAGAAAATGCAAAGGACTAGCAACCTTCCTTTGCCAACATCTGATTCAAAAAAAACAACCAACCAAACTTAGTTCAAATCTTATGCAGGATTTAATAGTCGTAAGGACTTTGACAGTAATTTCCTCTGTCCAAAGTATGGAATTATTTAACAAAGATGAAGGGTGACATTTTCAAAAGTTTATCTGAAGGTAAATAATCAGGTAGCCGGATAGCTGGGTATACAAACAGGGATTCTCAAAGCAGATGAATAGGTACACTTTCCTGGCACACATGCTTGTGCCTGGGTGTTCAATCTCAAGGTAGGATGAGCTGAGCGTGGGGCATACAGGCAGGGTTATTTATGTTGATACCTCTGTTCTCCTAATTGTGGTCAAAAGTGTAGTGTGTACACCTTGTTAAAACATCTTTTTTTTTTCTTTCTTTCTTTTTTTTTTTTTTAAATGGTATAGAATCCTGGGTAAAGGAAAGTTGAGGTGTTTGGGTTTTTTTTCTCCCTTATAACTGATAATTCCTCTGCATGGTGATTTGTAATGGCAGGTTTACAGCCTTCTCAGTCAGCTCCAACGAACACTTTGGAGTCCTGATGCTGTGGTTGGGCAGCTTACTTCTCTTGTCTTGAGCTGAAATGTGTTGTCTAGCAACAGACAGCTCTCTTTGCCACAGCAGAAGAAATACGACGCTTATCTCACCTGTTGTCTGTTCTCCATTCTTCTACCTGCCAAAAAGAAAAAAAAAATGGCTAAGTGTAGGAAAGTTTAGTGGAGAGTGCTTTGTGTACTGAATCATAGACGGCGATGCAAGAATTTTAGCTGTGTTGAGAATACACACTCATGCAGTAACGATGTAGGTCAGTCTGAATGAAATGCTTTTTTACCAGAAAATGAAACCTTAGAAGGGAGTAGTCTGTGATGTCATTTAAACAAAACCCTTTTCCTCCTATAAGTAGGGATTCTTTTCAGGACTGATACAAATTTTGGTGGTTGTTATCCAGTGTAAGAACATACGGGCCATGCAGCTGCCCAGGAAAAAACCTTGTGATGGCAGCTAGACAGGCAGCAGAAACCATCTCTATACAGAGTGAATACACCCCACCACCACCTCCACACCCAGCCCCCTCCGGACTTTAAAGTGCAATCGAAACATTACAAGTGTTTATGTGTTCTGAGAGACTCAGGTTTACACACTACAGTTAAGGAGGTATCTTTTAAAATACGGTTATAAATTGCTATACTTTGCAACAGTCCTTTGTGGTTGGCAAAATAATATTACGTTATAGCCACACCTGACAAAAAAAGCCTGGCTACATTACCGAATGTGGCGTAAGGAGAACTGTCATGAGAAGTCTGCCCTCTGACATAGTGGTAACAGCAACCACAATTCAATACTTCCTCTGGCCAGCAAGTGAAATAAACGTGCATTTAAATGTAATACCTAATGGAGACTTGTCAGTAAATAAAACCACTATGCAGGCTAGCATGACTGCTAATCCCTTCTCAAGCCTAGGACAGCAGTGAGCATAAATCATCCCTAAGATGCTTTGGCATACGTTTGCAAGATAACTGGAAGACAACATGTAATATCAGCTTCATCTAACCTCATTGCTTCCTTCCCTTAATAAGCGACAAAAGAAAAAGGCTAAGACAACTTTTAGACTATAATAACTTATTAAAAATTAAATTAGAAATGAAAAAAACACTGATTTCAGGGTTTGGTTTTTTTTACAAATTAAATATTAAAAATAAAATCTTCCTATCTTGAGTACGCAATGCAGGTATTTTTAGGCCCCTATCCAGCAAATAGGTTGTTACACAAAATTTAAAGGCAAATTCGATGCCTATGTGTTTTGCAGGACTGCATATTTAGAATTTATCATTTTAATTAAATCTGTAAGCTCATTATTTCAAATACACCTGAATTGATATATATTACACTTAATACATATTTTTGACATCCATAAGTGTTTTAGCATCACAGTGGCTCTACTTCATAAACTACGCGTATTGCAGTAGATGCCTAATCTGATAAGAATTTAAATATTACTTAGATAAGGACAATTCTGTCCTTGCAGACAACTGTATAATTCTAAAGTGGTTTTGTTTATTTTGATAGTCTTTAAATGCTAATTTCAAAATATTTTTCTAAGCACAGCTGCTGTCTCAACAAATACAGTAGCATGACTAGTCTATGTATAAAAATTCCCACAGGGATAGTGAAAGAGCAGAAAATTAACAATGTAAAAAAGGGCTGAGCAAGATTTTCAAACACCAGTTCTGGACCCAATTTAATGAATTTCAGTGAAATAGATGGGTTCAGAAGTCTAGTATATTCATTGCAAACATCCCTGGAGTGTAATGCTAGACAGAATACCTAAATGGGTCTCTTCTAGACTCTTGTAGCTTCCATCACAAATACATACCAGGGGCACACCAAGTTATTATAAAAGGTATATTTGTGTAAGTGCTCTTCCAGCTCTGGCTGCTCTGAGTCTTGCCCTAGGTAGCATTTTCTTTTGACAGTCTAAATTAAACTTAAAATAAGGCAGACGTTGCATAAACCCAATATTTGACATATCTTTGTCCCTATGCCTGGCTCAAGAGAGTCAGGTCAGCCTGGGGAACTTACTTATTTCCTTAATATATCATGTGCCTGAAGCTTGTTAAAAGGGTAACGAGTGGTGTGATAGATAAAAGCACGTTACTTTACACAGAACTGAAAATGTTGAAAACTGAAATGTTGACTGAATGTCTTTGGAATTCTATATTTCTATCCACGATGTTTATGCTTTAACACAACAGTGTCATAAGGAGAAAGACAAAATCCACACTAAATAAGAGAAGCCAAATACGTAGCATACAGCCGCGCTGAGTGGCAAAGTGCCTACTGACATAGCCATTCAGTTTGCACAGCTAACTGTGTCACAGACAGCAAATAAGAAACATATGCATTTTCATGGAGCTCCTGGCTGAAATTTCATCCAGAAGAGCAAGCCTTAAAGTAAATAGGCAAAGACAAATTAAACAGAAGAAAAAAATATGTTTCTTTGGCTTGAAACCAAATTCATGCAAAAGCCAAGAACAGCTTGAGAACTAATTTCATGCTAATAGGCAAATGCTAGTAAAGTATGATGTTTTATAAAGGATTTTCAGTAGAGGCACTTTTATATACTTCAGTGGCTTTGTAAGATAAGTATTATTTATCCCCATTTCACAGACAATGCAAATGGAGGTCATTAAACTGCTTGTCCCGGGACATGTGGGATTAAAATAACGTTCATTGCTCTAATCCTTTCTTTCCAAGGCTGCCATACTAGCTGTCTGTATGCTCTATTTTAACAAGTTCTGGTCAGAACTAAAATATTTTGTCACCTAAGTATTACTGAGAATTTGACAAGTTTCTGTGTTGAAGTCCCTATTTTTTATTGAAGGCAATTCATGTCAGGAGTTTATTACCATGCCAGCTACTGTGGGCAGCTGTAAACCACCCATCTGGCGTACGAGAATAACGATCCTGATACATATTCAGTGCATTTCACTGAGTCCTCTGGAAATCAGATGCACTTCAGGAGTAAATTAGGAGGCAAGAGTGATCTGGAAATACAGCTATTTGAGGCAGTATCCTGCCCTAAGTCTTTGCAGGAGCAGTGAAGCATAAGGAGATGACAAGCCAATCACTGGTACCTTCTGTGTGTCCCTTCCCTCCTTTGCAAATCACCCTGCAGTGGTTCAGAGGAAGGAACATATCCCTCATGATGGGCAGACCAGGTCTACTTTTGAAAAACCATGCAACTTGGCTTTTGTTTTACCCAAGATGGGTGTATTTGAAAGTCTGGTTACTACATGAAGGAACGGTTAAAAAGTTTCTGGCAGTTACACTGGTTAGGCTGAAACTCATCCTTCCTGCCCTTTTTCAGTCAATTCTAGTACAAAAGAGGAAGTAATTTCTAATGGGCTCTTTGGTCTCTTCCCTGGTCCTGAACGTTAAGTACCTGTTGAAATGCAGACATAACTGCTAAATACCGATTTTGCAAAGCAAACAGAAAAAAATATTACTCAACTAGAAGCATTCTGGAAAAATGCTGAAGCTGTTGTGAGGTAAAGCCTGATACTCTGAAGCCACAGAATGGGTTTCCCACAAAAAAAACTGAGAAAAATAATTCATTTATTCTCATGCAGTTCTTGCTTAATGTCCATAATTGTTTGTTAGCCTATTGTTGCACTAGTGACTTCCTCGAGGGCCCTTGACTTAGAGATACAGCAGATGGCAAGAAGATGCCCACCTGCTCTGTAGAATGTTAGAAACACAATATATTGCTTCCATAAGGACTCCCTTTCAAACAGATAGAAATAATTTATAGACATTTGTTGATGCTTTTTGAGTGCCTGCTCTACATCTTTTAGTGGCTGCAAATTATTGCCATACAAATTATTTCATTCCCTTTCTATGTTGAGATTGCAACAAGGTGATCAAAGAACAAGAATACTTCTGGAATAATGCCATAGTTTCGGAGTGGGTGTTTGATTCATAAACCTCATTTTATGTGTTAAGCAAAGGCATCCATCATAATTGCTACAGTTGTTTGCTGGGAAAGCATTTTGAAGTTCAAAACAAACTTCCTTGCAGAGAATCAAAAGCGGTCCTAGCAGATAATTAATCATATTTTTCCCAAATATATGAATATTTAAAATGCTAATGTTCATTATACTAAATAATTCTGTGGTACAGTGTGGCCTGATATGTAAACTGCTGTCATTACAACAGCTTGTTAAGGAAATTTTAGTTTATGAAATATAGTATAATAATTAGTATAATAGTCGTACTAATTAGTTAAATTCTATGAATCACCATAAGTTGTTTCTCATTTGATTTGTTGAGAATTTATTGTGTTTTATGTATTTGCTTATCTATTTAGTTTAGCTAATAAACTAATGGAATCTGTAAACATGTAAACATGTTTGGGCTACTTGGGCTCAGTAGGAAAGGTCACCCTATACTGGCAGTCTATAGGTCTGTTCTTATAAATCTTCCTCTAAGTGGTCCAAAACAGGAACATTATTAGCTTTTGAATACACAGTTCAAGACTTTCGAGCCTCTGGGTGCCTAGCATTTAAAAGCTGATAACTTTTCCCTAGTAATTTGTATTCTCCAAATATTTCTAAAGCCTCTCTAAAGCCTTCTAGTGCTCTCTCTATTGTTCAGTCCAATAAACATGATCCGGTCCTATTGGATTTCTTCAGTCACCTCCTGAAAGTAGCCCTTCTAGTTTAGTGGAGTTTAATCTTACTTACTGAGGTGAGCTCATCTGCCTGCTTTTCTTTGAGAGTTAATTTATTCATTAGAAATCCAGGACATCCACTGAAGAAGGTGGGAGCTGTTACAAAAGTAACATTGGATTATGGCTTGGATACCTTATTAAAATTCAGTGAAATCATTTGCTGAAAGCAAAATATTGCAACAATATTGCTTCAAACTTGAAATAACCTCAGTGGTCCTGTGGCCCAAAGTAATGTGTTTATGTATTACATGCAGAGTAAAGCTTAGCTCTACTAATAATGCCATGAAAAGAAAATCCTGCTTAAATTAAACAATCAAAGAAGATAGGTGAGGTGTGACTTTATGTAGTAAACAGTGATTGAGGAAAGAAGAGAATACAGCAGGACTCTGCATGAAGCAAATTAATTCATGCTGGAGTTTCATGCTCCTGAAGAAACTAAATTGCCCACTTCCTAATCAGCACAGCTCCCTGCCATGTCAATTCTTTACTTCATATTCCTCTCCCATATTTAGCACAATTTTTTCTGTATGAATGTTCCCTAATTTATGCTTTTACTATATTTTAAATATTTTTATTTTTCAATTATTCTACAAGAGTGTGTTTCTTCGTATTACTTTGAGGAAATCACTGTACAACTATGACCATTCCTTTTTTTTTTTTTTTCTGTTGAAAATATAACTTAGTCTTGGCCCTTGCTTTCTTTATTTCTTCTTTCTTTACTTTCCATAAAAATGAGGTACGAGACTATGCCTCTACTGCATCTATGAAACAAAATAATACTTCATATCTTCTGTGCGATAGACATATCAAGTATACTGTACGCTATTTGAAGAGTAAATCAAGACCACCAACCTTTCAACTAGAAATAGAACTAAAATTCAATCAAGGACAGATCTTGAAGGGTAAAGACCCAAAAAGATAATGAGCTAATCTAAAATACTAATTCTAAACACTCCTTGGTTTTGAGTAAGTTTGGAACTGAAAGATGAGTTCCAGATCTTAAATTAGCAACTCATTAATACACAAATATTGTGACTGGAGTCACAGAGTGTTATTTTCCCTCATCCATCTGAGTCTTCAAATCTGGCAGTATGAGTGTCATCCATTCTTCTCAAATGGTAGCAGCAACTGCAGCAAAAATGTAAATACCCATTATATGCTGTAAAGGGAGTCTGGGAAAAATCAGGGCATTTTGGAAATGGCATCAGTATTAGACTACAAGCTAAAATACAGGCTTTATACTGTTCACAGTTCTTTCAGTTTGCTTTGTTATTAGGTATTCTTAAAATAAAGCCATTATATGTACACTCAATTGCCTTGCATAAATTGTTATGATAATTATTTGTTATTCATAATCCAAAACCTCTGTTAAACAAGGCAATATTTTCACTGACTGGAATATAGAAAGCAAATGAGGTGGTTCTGCCAGAACCTCATTTCCCAGAATCAGGCCCTGATTCAGGAAAACACTTAGGCAAATGACTAAGTATAAACATGTGCTTTGGTTTGTGCTTTTTTGATTAGGAATCAACTTAAGCACGAACTTAATGTGTTTTGCTGAGCTGGGGCCAAGGTTCTGTCCATGAGCTTTAACCTCTGTGCTGTTCTGAGGGTAGGAATACAACCCACGTGCAGCAGAACTGGCAGATATTGTGAGGTTTCCATTATTCCAAATGGATGTCATTTTTAGTTGATACCTTGTGAGAAGAGCTCATCAGATGTATATCTCTGAATATGAACCCTAGCATGATCTGGCCCTGAGCCCAGACACTAAGCTTCAGCTTAAAACCTGATTTAGATCTGACTCTGAACACCTCATCGTCTGCTTGTTGATAATACAGTATGGAAAGTGAATTATCTTGTAGCCTAGAGAGGTGGTTCATCAATACAAGGATGACATATGTTGTGGAGTATCACTGGAATGTCTGACATAGAAAAAAGAGGAATTGGTGCTTGGGATTTCCATGCCTGCATCTATCCCTACCACTACCTTTCTTTTAGCATTTTGTATATTTGTTTTAAGGCTCAACTTTGTCATTGTGACGTGCATCTGAAAAGATTTAAAATTACCAGTAAAATTCTGATTCTGGTGTGTAGCTGTAGCTGAAGTTTCTAGAGAACTGTTCAAATTACTGCTAATATATATAACTTGCTAAAGGCTGCCACAGTGTTTGCAGTTTGTTTTCAAATTAACCACCTCAGGCCTTCTTTTCAGGTTAGCTATTTTATTTTTTTTTTTTTCCTTAGCTAGGATAATTGCCTTCACCATTTTTTTTCTCTTTCCATAGAAGAAGAAATGAAAAAATTGCATTCCAGCCCCTGCTTTCTGCTTCATTCTTCTTTTGACAAGTTAACATGGGGGACAGCTCCAAGTCACTGCATTCCCATTACTCATGATATGCTGAGGATAACTTCAGCTGGTGTCTCCTTCTATTCTGACATGTAAAAATCCAAAAAGACCAGATGATAAAATTGGTGTTTAACACAGTCACAATGAATTGACAGTGATTATGGAAGCCTTCTAGTCTCAGTTCTGTTTCCAAGGTAAGACACATGGCTCTTTCATTCACTCACTGTTGCACATTCAACACTTGTGTAAAGTATTTTGTAGCTCAAAGACAAAATTCTTGACTGGGTCTTTAAAACACAGATCCTGCCTATTCTATGAGAAGGACCTTTAAGCCTTTTATGGTGCTATCTTATATTAGCTGAAGTGGTAGAAGCCTTGATTCACGTTAAATGTGCCTGTGATGTCCCCTGCACCGAAAGACAACTACCTCCTTCCCTCATGAGTCAGCTCAAATGTTCTCCCCTGGAACAGTGCCTTTACATAAACTAATTAAAATTTCCAAATTTGTTATGCTGGTGAGATTTATAATGGTAAGTCACTATAGCAAAGAACTTCAAGATCTATAGATGAAATGCTGCCTCTCTGTGACAAAGTAATACATGTTGTCTTAGCTTACTTCGGCATTGTTTTTCTGTCTACTGTGTTGTACACGCATGCATGCCTAAGTAGAGGAACACAGTGGATGAATATATATTGTCAGGTGCATATTGGATAAGTCAGGAATTTTATGAGGTTGGCTACCACTACTTACTCATTTAATTTAACTGGCGACCTGTTCACACCATTTATTTCAGGTTTAGCACCCTATCATAATTTATCTGTACAAGAAGAGAAATACAGATTAAAAAAGAAGATCAGAGTGCCCCAAAATGTTTCACAATGAACCGAGTTTAAAAAATGACAAGAACATACTAGTTTCTACATTATTTACAAAGGTTTAGATCAAGAGTATAAGTATTCAATTCTGCGTGTTTCCCCATAATAAATTCTCATTTCACCAGTATAAACAAATGCCCGTTCCGTTTCAATGGTCCAAAAATGCAATTGAACATTGTCATACCATCAGTGTCTGCAGCTTAAACAGCAGCATCTTGACTTGACTTCCAACAAACATTACTCAGAAATACTTTGAATTATCCTGTGACAGCAGTCTACGCCACTAGCAGTTTTTTACAATAGGCTAGAAAAATAAGTGTGCCAGCTGCAGAGATTGGAAGTGCATCAGATGCACTGCATACAGCCTCAGGAAAAGCAGGGGAGGGAGTATCATTCTTGGGTTAATTGCAAGCTTTCTGGCTGATTAAGAAACATTATTATCTGAGGGATTTGCTCTCAGTCATGGGTGAAAGTGCAATGTTGCATATAGAAAGACATGACTACAAAGGAAGTCTCTGTTGGTGAGGTATTTTAGTATAAGGATCACAAAATTTGGCAAAATTTTTGATGCCATCTTTCATGTCTTAATAAGAGAATTTCTGAAGGCCACCTGTCTCAGATCACTCTATAGCTGTCTGCAGTATTGGCATCATGGTATGAGGCAAAGTGTAAAATAGAGAAAAATAACAATATTTGATTTTATATAAAAATTGAGTTGTTTTCCCCCAAATCTACATAAGAGTAGATTACATTTGATTTTGAAAAAATATCTCACTTTATTTTCAGTAAAACAAGCTATCTGATCAAAAATAATAAAAAAAGATAATAAAAAGATAATAACTTCATGTTTTCCATCTGCATTACAATATTTTTCACTATTTGCTTTTTATTTCATTGAAAGCACTTTTACTTTTGAAAATTTGATGTTGTACCAAGGGACATTACAATAATGTGTTATGTCTCTGAAGTGGCTGCATTTCAGTAGAGAGTAAGCAATCCCTGAATAATGCACATTACTTTCGGTCATAGGAAAGATAAAAAACAGGGAATGCTATGATTACTTGTGCTTTGACACAGGCTTATGCTGAGTGATATGCTTTTGTTGCCATAAAGTAGATGTCCAGAAATCTGTACTCAGAAAATGCTTTCTTTTCTTTTGTTATGTACATGCTCATTCTTGAGGTAGAATGAATCACCAAAGCTGATGTTTTGTTTCTTAGTCATCTGATGGATTAATTTTTTTGTTACACAGAAGAAAATATGGAACTCTTCCAGAAAAACTGAAGGAAAAATACATTCCATTTTAAAATAATTAGGCTAACTTTACCATGACTTGACTTTATGGATTTGGGCTATTCTATGTTGAAGAATCTTAAAAGTCTAACAGAAAAAAAAATTTTTTTTAAAATACATTTTATCAATGTATACTTTGCTGGTTTACCCTGCAGTTTTGTAAAATGGCACTAGGTTTGGAACAAAAAATAGTCCAAACATCTGGTGATTAAATTAGCTAGAAGGTCCCCCAAATCTCTTGAAGTCTTTAAGGTTAATGTACTTACTGTAAGAGAGGATTTATTGGTATTAGTGTTCCTACAAGAGCCTTGAACACTTACAGCATGAATGGCTGATAGATGTTTAGTTTCTGAGATGCAACTTTTATTACTACATGACACAACCCATCTCTTTATCTTAATTAAAAGTCATCCCTGCTGTTCTTTGTGTGCCATCTAATGTTATTATGAGATATTTCATGCCATAAGTGGCTGTCGTGGCAAATGGCAGTCTTGTTCATAATCTGAAAGTAAAGGAAGAATATCTATGTTAATTTATTGGCTTAGTAAACAATATTTTTTTTAAGACATAAGAATGTGTGAGCTTGCTAGGGAAAATTGAATTCACTACACTATTAAGAGAGATACAACAATATTTGTAGTATAATTAAAAAATGAAAAGCATTGTGAGACTATGTTTTTGGCACAGTAAACCCTGAATGAAATTTCAGGCATGACCCTTATGAAAACAAGGCTTCATGTTTGTTAGTTGTTATACCTTTGAGTAGTGGTCTAGAAAAGGGGCAGCAGGACTGATAATTTTTGCTGCAGTCACTATAAACTTAAAATTATTTGAATGGCAGAAATTTTCTTCAGGAAAATTTGAAATGTTAGTGAAAAAAATGGTTGTACTTTATAAGTAGAAAATTGATGTAAAATTTGGTGAACAACCTTGTTTTTCAGAAAGTGACAGTGATGGTTAGCAACTGTACTTTTTGCTCTGGAATGGCAGGCTATGCTAGTCACTACTGTCACAGCCTTGAGGGCACCAACAGCCCTGACTGTCCCTACCCAGACTCCTGGGACTCCCCTCACTTGCCCACCTCCCCTCACAGCCCAGAACCCATCTCAGCCCACCTGGGCTGTCAGCCCCTGCCCCAGCAATGCCACAGCAGGGACCTTCTCCAGCTCCCCACAGCCCTGCCCTGGTGGTCCATGGCCACCACCAAGCCAGGCCCATGAATGGGCCCATGTCCTGGCTTAGCCTTGGCCTGTCCCCAGGGAGGTCGCTGATGCCCAGAGCTGGGGCTGCCCTCGTGCCCCCATCTGCCCTGCTCCTGGCTGGGGTGATGGGACAGACACAGGCTGCCAGGGGAGCCTCTGGCGCTCCTGACCCCTCAGCACCCAGGGAGCCACCCATCCATGCAGTGCCCTGACAGGTCAAAACAGATATATTGACGGGGTCTATACTTTAATGTATCTTTCATTTTAGTGAAAAAATGGAGGGTCATTCCATAAGATCAAGTTGGAACATTCTGTGTTGTTGATTTCCTCTCTGCAGAAGGTCAGAGGTGATGAAGATGGGTCCTTCTCTTCTGTAGGCTCTGCCTATGGAAGGCTTCTCAATGGTGCAAGCAGGCAGCATTTCTTTCCTGGAGATGGGGCAGAGGAGACAGAGTTTGTCTACAGTTGCCATGGAAAGAAGACAGTAGTCAAAAGAGGAGAAACTGGCAAGCAGAATGGTGGAAAATGGAGCTTATTTTCACTGATGTTCCTGAAGTAGTTTCTAGAGTACAATCAGAGCATCTGTTTCTGAGAAGGGATGCTCTGCTTCCCCTCTCATATCCTCAGGGATACCCTACCAGTCGTGACCTCTCCTTCAGTAGGAGCACTGAAGGACATCAGATGCTTTCCTACTCCAGGCAATCTCCTGCCTTACTTTGCTTCTGCCCAGAGCTGCCCTGTTTTTCTGGTAAAATGTTTCCATTTTCTCATCTTTTCAATGAGTTCCCAAAAGGTCACCATAAACACATAATGTTTCTCTGTGTGGGAAGCTCTTTTCAAGCTCTGTTTGCTGAAAGCCCTCAATAGAGGTAGTTGGCTTCCAACTCGTCCTTGCTGCAAAATTAGGGATGAATTATTGACAAAAAAAATCAACCAGCAGTAGCATGGCAAGATAACAAAGATGGCCTTTCCTCAAATACCTTCCTCACACTGCCCAGGGAAGAAGTCCACAAGCCAAACAAAAGTTTCACTGACTTGTGAAAGAAGCTATGAGCTCCAGGTCTCTGTTACTGCTGGGGAAGTGCATTATTCTGGGTTTGTCATTGCAGTGATGTGGTGTTACTGGGCACAGCACCCGGCGTCCCTCGTGGGCATTAGGAAGACACCTGGGCTAAGCATGTGCTGGCATGTGCATGATTCAGCCGGGTAACTGAATCTAGTAACTGTGCAATGTTTTTGTTCATGCTTCTTTTCTTCCTTCTGCTGCTACAGAATCCCGTGTAAATAAGTAATAGTGTTTTCTCCTTTAAGTAACCCAAGAAACTTACATGGTAAAAGCTCACATCAGCCGTTCAGTAAGGAGGGTATGAGGGAGCAGCAGGAGGGGGCTGCTGTGCAGGGGCCGGGGGTCGGGCGCTGAGGGTGGCAGCGAAGCAGGCAGGGGGACAGGGCACAGCCCTACAGTGCCCGGGGAGACAGGGAGAGCGGGGAGCAGTGACAGTAGCTGGGGACAGCCAGCAGGACTGACACACTCGTGGTGATGAGGCAGGTCCCCAGCGAAGCTGAGAAGTCAAATTGGTGGGTCAAGGTTGGGTGAAGGGACTTGCATGGCCAGGCACAGGAGCACAGGGATATCTGCAGCGTAGCTCAAGCCAGGGCTAGGGACTCAAAGCTGAACTTGGTGCAGCTCCCATGGGAAGCAGGGATGGACCCCCACGAGGCTTCTCCCAGCTACTGCTCATGCAGCTCTGCTCCCAGCGACTTGGGAGCACATCTGTGCCACATCAGAGCTGGTACAAGCACTGGTGTGCGAATGCAGAGGAGAAGAGATGGGAGGGTGGAAGGAGGTTGCAGAGCCTGTTGGTGCACTGGAGGCCAACAGCAAGTGCTAGTGTTTCTCCAAATGTTGTGCTTCAACAATGACTAAGGTCATTGCAGGAATCCTTTTATGAATGTCTTAACAAGCTGATATTGAGAAGGATTACATCATTATTTTCATAAATGTTTGGAATTCTCCAAGATGGATTTATCAAAGGTTTGAACTTCCTGTCCAGTCTCACAGACAGCAGAAGACTGGGAGCATCGGGAACTGAAAAGGATCATTTAAGGAAAACTAAGAAGGAAATTAAGAGTTAGACATAAATCATGGTAACACTTTCATAGCATTAATGTATGAACTAAATACACCATGAAGTAGGAACAGTTAATTAAATCCTCTTAGGTTAGAGTCATCTCCAATTTGTTCTTTTACAAAAACAGACACAGCTTTGTCAGAGTGACCTGCACTAATGTGATTCTTTTAAAGGACAGCCACTTGAGGGAAGGTGTCATATCGTGGGAGGGATTCTGCCCACCAGCTCAAAAGCAGACTCTTCTGCTCCATATACTGTCAAATGGTGATTTTTCAGCATATAAATTGTGGTAGTAGTTTCATTTTGTGCCTACCTTTCCTGTATCCTTTTATTGGAAAGTTTGACTGGTAGATACTAAAATGCTTTCCCCTCCATTTAGTTTATACCTATGACTTGAAACTTTCTGGCCAGGTACAAAAAATTCTTCTGCATTTAGAATACATGAGCCTGGTTAATATAAAAACTCTACTGGGTGCAAGCAGAGCATATTCATTCTCAAATCCAGTGATTTTATAACATGTTAAAGAACATTCTGAGAAATAGTTATGCATTATCAGGCTTCTGAATGCTCTGTGTATAATGAATATGCAAAGCATAGCCTGCTGTATGTATAGGCTTAATTTTGTGTATGGAATGATATACATTGCAGAGATGATTTAATCAAGTGTATATGACAGCTAGCTAAAGAAATTGCACTCTTAAAAAATATATATCTTCCTTCAAGAGTCTTTGTTAATTAGCTACTTGATCTTTTTACTTACTGGTCTTCAGGTCACTATTTAAATCTTAGAGAAATTTAAACTGGAATAATAAACTTGGTGTCTGAATAGTTATATTCTTTATGAGCTATAATCAAACTGTCTGCTTAAAATAAATAGTTTGCATGTAGATCTGTTTAATGTTTCACTACTGTATCATTTTAATGCAGAATAGCTTCTTTGCAGGGAATTCAGCCTGTCACTGGATGTTTAAATTTTCAGTGTCTGTTGTCATGGCAACGGGAATTGACTCTGGTACCCACTGTGTTCAACATAAATTAATTTAAAGTCATAGCATCTTGAAACATTTTATTCTCTTAAAAAAAAATCTTGCTTTTCCTTAGATTTATTGCAGTAAAAAATAGCTATACTTGAAATAATATTAAAAATGCATTGATTCTCAGCTAATTATTAGTTTTACTTGCAGAATTCGATAAATTGAACTTAATAAATAATGTATGTATGGAAAATTGTTCCTCCATTTCTTGGGGAGCTATACTTTTTGAATGATGTAACCGATACATTTTAACCATTCTTTACTTTGAATTCTTGTGCTTTCAGGTTACATTTTCAGTGCTTTCAAATCTGCATGTTAGACTGACCAAGTGAAATGTTAGTGTTCATGATTTCCTCAGTTTTCCTGGTTCTTTTGCAGTTCTGCCTTGCTTCTGTGAAAACTGCTAACTTAAGTCTTATGTTTAATTTTATCCTATAATCCCTTATGA
This sequence comes from Vanellus vanellus, assembly GCF_965231255.1. Classification (NCBI taxonomy): domain Eukaryota; kingdom Metazoa; phylum Chordata; class Aves; order Charadriiformes; family Charadriidae; genus Vanellus; species Vanellus vanellus. The sequence goes on from NC_138908.1 coordinate 29,093,711, forward strand.
AAAAGTCTGTAAAACACAGCTATGTATGTATTTAAAGGAAACAGAGCACGTCGTGTGTGAGATCCCTTGGGATTCTCACAGTTCTAAAGAGGATTAGGAGGAGATATTAAATACATGTGGTAAGAGAGGGAAGATTGTTCCAGCAGTCATAACAAAATTATTTTTTCTCTTGATATTTGTAAAGTCAGTCACTCACAGCCTAATCTATCCTCTTATATGTCTAACTAAAAAGAGTAGTTTATGATGTATAGCATTGTGTAGGGTTCCTCAGTGCAGGAGACTGTCAATGACTCTGTTTTGCATGTCATTGTTGACATTTGAAAAAAATTCCATGGTTTAACCTTCCTGATACAGGTAGGTCTTACGTATTTCATTCCTTGCAGTTTCTACAGTACAGTACACTTCTCACAGGACTAATAATGAAACAGTTCTTTGAAAGAGCTATGTTTCAGTTTTATTTTGTGCTGGGTAGGTTATTTAATGATTTTAGAATGCACGTGAACAAAATGTGATCCTTTCAGACAATGCAGGCATCTTAAAAAAATAACATTTTGAAATGAGCGAACTGAATGTTTTGCTAGGCAATCAAAGCCTTATTTTTTATTATTTTCCCTGGAAATCTTAAAAAAAATCCTGGTTCAATCTGAACAATTGTCTTCTAGATACTGAGTCTTACATAATAAAACACTTTAAATTGCAATAAACAATGGTGTTCAGATTCTATTTCATTTCTGTGTGGAAAACACTGTTTAATATTTAGAGCTTTAAAAATTACTGCTGAAATTCAGATGTTAATGTCTGCTGGTGTCTCTATGTGCCTAGCAGTTGTAACCTTGCCATATTGACACATACCGTAATGAGACATTTAAGAAAACAGAAATGTGCTGCCGCTCTGCATGACTCATTTGCACCAGCCGCACACATTCATTAATAACCCAGCAGAGACAACAAATCTGAATCTAAGGTTCCTGTGGGGATTTGTGTTGCAACATTTTCTACAAAAATGTTAATGGCTGCAAACTTTCCTCATTTGGATTAAATCTTCCAAACACCTCTGTTTCTTAATGAGTATGCTGTCACTCATTATGTTAAATCTTCTGTAACGAGCTTCAGAGGAGAAAGGCTCAGATAGCTATTCTCATCTGTCACTGATGGAACAATTACAGTCTTACAAATGACTTCATTTTGTAGACTGCTTGATTCAAACTAGAAGTGAAATAGAATCTTCTCACTCCTGAATTACTGAGAGGGTTTTTCTTTTCAGTTCAGTAAGCAGTAAGTATCATAGAGTTCACAGTGAAGTTGTAGTGTCATAAGGGTGTGTTCTTACACAAATGTGGATTTAAGTATCACATCAATAAATGCCTTCCATAACACAGAACTTTATTTTCAAGTTCATTGCGGGCAGCTGGTTGCTCAGTGGATTAACTCAGTTTGTTGGGTCCCTCCTTTCTTTGATGAGGGAACCAATTATTTAATATTAGCCAGGTCTTGCAGCAGGCATTGACAGGGTCCCTCAAAGTGCCATACAATCTGGTATTTTTTACTAGTACTGTATTACTTTTTAAAACATCTGTCTGATCATGGATCTTTCAGCTCATTATTCTGAGATTTTTCTTTAAAGAGTTTTACTAGTCTTAAATTCTCTTCCCCTGATAAAAGTAGATATACACAGGTGGTGCCTCTTTAAGGTAGGCAGACTGTAATACTGAAACATGCCTTTTGTTTCAGCTCTGATTTTAGTAAATTTCTAAATTTTCATACCACCAAAGCTCATTTTTGAGCACATGAATGATTTAACTCCTGGCAAACAGTGAATACCTTATAACATACCTTAGCTTTACCAAGGAGATGGTAAAAACAAATCAGTAATAAAATCTGTTGCCTGTTTGAGAATGCATATCGCATGCCTCCAAAAGGACTCCTGCTATGATTTCTCTTCATAAGTGGGAGAAGAGTCCAAGACTTTTCAAGAAATACAGAATGCTATTGCTATGGTCAGTTTACTTTTTGAAATGGTTGGCAAAATTTCCTTAAAAAAAAACCATTCTGAATGTCTTTGCTATTACTCTAGGTAAACCTTTCCCCAACCACACATGTGCGCAGCAAAATCATGTAGCAGCAATCAAACTTCCGGTGATAATGCTCTATTTTCACTTATTTGGAAAGCTAAGATTTGCCAAAGTGTAGTTCAATAAGGTTTTTTTTGTCTGTTTCCAGGGGCTTTACGGAGGTTTATGTTATATCTTTATGCTCTTATAAAGGAAAAAAAAAAAAAAAAAAGAAGCACGCTAATAAACTTTGATGGTTTTGCTTTAGGTCAAGATTATTGAATTTTTAAATATTCCTTGGTTGTCCCACAGTCACTTGTAATGTTTTAGTTTTAATTACTATCTAGTATTGCTTCCTTCTGATATTTGAAGCATATCAGCTTAAGTGAAAAGGGCAGTCCAAATTCAGTTTGCCTGCCATCTTCCATATCATTTCCTTAAAAGATTCCTGAAAATTGTGTCCATTTTTGCACTGGTGTTTCTTGGACGTTTGCTGATCATTATTTGGTCTAGTGACAAAGTTCGTAATAAATTCTCCTTAATCCTGAGCTGTATGTTTTTCCCAAGAATTGATGAACACTTAAAGAACAAACAACACTTGCCACTTGCTCTGTGTTCTGACTTTTCATGGAAAGAAAAAAGAAGTGTCATCTTGAATTTAGTGTGTTTCCCCCGCTAGACTATCTGGTATGGTTACAATTTTGTGAACAGTGCAGTCAGGAATGCATTTAATGCCTCAGTGAGTTGAATACTCTTAGGATAGCAGCCCAAGTTCTTTCAGATGTGATTCAGAACAAGATTTTGATCATTTCTGTGTAAGGAAAAAAGCACCATATAAAATATGGAACAACAACAACAAAAAAACAACTGTAGCAGTAAAATCAACAGATGTAGGTAGGGGACTGGGGACTGCTTCTCTGTTTTAGGGTAACCTGTGTGTTGCGGTGATACCTGCCTGTGCTCATGTTTGGCTTCCCATGCATTGAGATTCAGGGTCTCATTTGAACTTTCTTCCCCCTGTGTAATTAGCATTTATTTCAGGAGAATGCATTTAACTTTCTTCGTCCTAGAGTTAATTTTCCTCAGATTTCTTTGAACTCAATAAACCTGATTTTCATTTACATCAAGAACCTTTTGAGCCACTCTGTTAACTTATTTCCATTTTAAAGGGCTTGTGTACTGTCAGTACTATGGAAAAGGTCATAGTGCAAGTGAAAACTCACGGCCAGTGAGGTTTCTAGACATCTTGTTTGTATTTTTCAAAGCAATCACAAATAAGAAGGGAAAAATGTTCTTACCAGTTATTTATTTTTTCTTTCCAAATATTGAATCTTTCTCATTTTATAAGATTTATAGAAGGCAGCCATAAAAAGGTGTTTTGAAAGCTATTAAAAACACTTTCAGCATTTTCAAACTGAATGACATCCTTTAAAAAGCATCTGAGTTTATTTGAAGTAAAAGTTTCAAAATGCAGCTTTCCACTTTACTCATGTGACACGTGAATTTCTGGCACTAGGAACAGTTTATGCAGTGCGAATCGGTACAAAAAGGAGAGCCGTGTTTTTAATTTCTAAAAATAACCTCTTGTCCTTACAACTGTCATTGATAAGTCTACAATGTTGAAGATGTGAACGTGGGCCCACAAAGCTGCCACTGAATTCATAAGCAGATTACCAGCGCTTGTTCCAAGCAGAGCTTGTTTCACGTAGTTATGTTTATGACAGATCTGTTCAGTTTAACTGGAAGCATCTAAGGGAAAATAAAGCTACATCACTTTCATATGGAGGTTTTTCCACAGTCTTGCAAATCTGGCCAGGAAATTTTCCCCAGTGAGACAGCCCATGTTTTCCTTACAGCCACATTAAAATATTTAACTTTCAGCCCTTTTAAGGGATTGTTTAATGCCAGGCTATTGCCACTGACATTTGCAGAAAATATGAAGCCTCAGAGGTCTTTGAAGAAAGCCTAAAAGAGCTAGATACCCACTTCTTATTCGTATGCTTTGAAACAAACATTTCATTGGTAGGAACAGATCAGCAAGCCAAACTACTTCACGCTTCTTTGTTCCAGTTCTTTGTATGCCTATGAAGAGGTGTTTGTTTTGCACTCTATTGTTTGCTTTCATAGCAGTTGTCAAAATTCATTATTCAAGCAGGAAAATTTGGTAATAAAATTCATAACTAACGTCCGGATTCTTGAGTACCAGTCTTATCTATGGATAAAATTGAGATCTTTGTTGCAGTAGAGACATAGCAATACAAAAGCTGTAAATCACATGGAAACATACAGACATTTAGCAAACAGTTAAATTAGATAGAGAACAAACTCTGGAAATTTACTGGGATGTATTTGTAACGCAATGGGGTCTTTGTTTATGGTGGAGCCTCTTAAGCATTAGACTTACATAAATAATAAAGCAGACCCATATGGTGTCATTTTAAATAGTTAAAGCAGCTGGGGAGATGCTGTATGCAGCTATGTTGCGAGGCTGTAGATCAGAGCTGCAAGTAACCCCAGGAAAATGGCGAAAGCTTTTGTCAAAGTAAGGCAGCCTTCAGGACATCCTGAGGTCCAGGGTCAGAGCCCATTACTTCTATTTGAAGAAGAAAGGCCTCTCTCTGCGACAACTAATATGGAGGAATCTCCTTCCTGTGGGCATAGTCTGGTTAGCAGTAAACAATTGTCACTATGATGTATCCATGTTCACTGATCTATTTCATTTTTTAACCACCTGCCCTAACAGAAACAGTTGAAATGAAATGATATCCCAAGGATATTTGTCTACTCTTTGGAAACTCATTTGCATCTCAGTGTTTATGTTCAGCAACTGTCTTGGTTTCTTGGCTTGCATCCAGCAACAGGAGACTGTTATCCTGGGATAGAATTGTATGCAAATTACGTTATCCCTTAATTAAAATATTGCATGGGCTCTAACGGTAAATGTTGTGTCTGTCCTATTTTCAAGCTGAACTGCATGAATAACCCTGTAATTCAAAGTGGCAGCCTCTGCCTGTCAAAACTGCTATCTGTTCCTCTCTTGACATGCCATTCACTATCACAGTGGACCCAGTCCTGGTCTTACCAAAAGCAATGGAAATACTTCTACCAGCTTTACAGGGAAAAGAATCAAATCCAACATACAGGAATTGAATTCTCTGTTCAAATAGAGTGATTAAGTTTTGCACTTGTTTTTCGTTTTTATATTGCTTTTGATAATACAGAGTATTTTGCCAGAAGAATAGCGATCTATTGATCTCACTCATCTAGATAGAAAAAAAGCATTTCATTCTGCCAACTATTTGATTAAAAGAATTACAATTAGCTTTTCTGTTTCCATTGGGACTTCAACTGACAGTTATAATCTTGTCATGTTAAACAAACCAGGTAAAACAATATTTATTACAGAGTCAGTGACATGGGAGATCACATGATCAAAGTAACTGCATCATTTGCTTTGACCCACTAGTTAAAAATGGTCTTTATTTGTAATATAAATTTTCCTACTTGTTCTAAATTTAATGCTAGTTATACAAGGAGTTACCATCCAAGATCAAGGGAAAATATTTTCAATCAGAAAAAAACATTTACAGAATCTTTAACACTGATTAACTTCAGAATAGAGTCACAACTGAAGAGGTGTCTTTCCATTCAAAAATTAGGTATAAATGTTAGACATTAATTTCCCTCTCTTGTTCTGTCTCTGTTTTCCACTTAGAATCCCTTGTTATCTGCTGAAAGAAATGTAAATTCCAGTGGTGAAATGCTGTAGCTATAACTCTCCAAAAATGTAAGCAATTTTGAGAAATACATTTGCTTGCTCATGCAGAGATACTTTTAAGTGCACTCATAGTCAGTAAATAAATGTAATTCTGTGTTGTCATTCAGTATATAAGGCTGTCTAAATATAGAAGATAGGTGCATTCGTTCAAGTGAAAATGACACAGTTATGTTACTCACAGGCATTAGAAGCCTCCTGAATCTTCTGTCAATCTCCTGGCTTTTATTCTTTCCTCCTACTTCTCATGCTGAGCCTTTTGTTCCTCAGTAGATATCCAAAGAATCAGCCACAAATATTCTCTTTTTGCAGCATGAGCCATTTCATCCTCTTAGCCAGGATACCAATTTTGAGGGCTTCTTCTGAGATACTGTGCAGCAGATAGACTTATTATTTGAAGCCTCTCCTGTGCTTAATCTGTAATATCCAATACAAGGGGTTGTGCTGGATTTCAGTACTACAGGCTTCTCAAACTGGAGCCAGTTTGCAGCAACCAGTACTGTCCAAAGGTTTAACCTGAGACTAAAAGAAGCTCGTTATTCCAATAATAATAATAATAATAATAATAATAATAATAATAATAATAATAATAATAATAATAATAATAATAATAATAATATCTTCATAAAAACTATACCCATAAACAATGGAAGCATCTAAAAGGGGCGTATGGCAATTCTTGGTAATTCTTTGTTTTGTCTAAGAAGATGTAAGTCACTGAAGAGCTCTCAGATATTGGCTGTTAACAGTCCAAGTCTCCTTTCACTTCTGTATCACTATGATAGTACTGACTTCAAGGAAGACTTTCTCATTTTTCATGAAGGCAGTTGACTGCACAAAGAGACCAGAATCACAGTCCCACACAGCTAAGGAGAATAGAAGCAGAGCACCTCAATATTGTATGATTATAATAGTTCTAGAAGTTGTAAAGGATATCAAAGGCAATGACGTGGCATGTTCCGAAAACAGTTAATGCAGCGTATGATGTCCGGACATCTGCTTTCAGATGCCTCGTTTATTAACAACAACAACAGTTTCCTTCCTGAAAAACCCCATTCTTTAAAGTTTGTAAAGATATTTCTAGAGGAGTTCCCTTATTATTCCTTTTTATAATGGGAGAAATGATGCCACATATTACTTCTGTGTTACAGATTAGAGTTTCTCCATCTCTGTTATATCTTCGTAGGCTGAATAAAGACCAAGCCTGTTATGGTGGTCAGTGCCCGCTAACATTTTGCAACAGTTTGGACAATACAATTTGAGTGTTTTACGGGGGAAATCCCAAGTATTGAGGTTTGGATAAACTCTGAAATATCAGCACAATTATTTAAACCAACTGAAATACTTTATATTGCTCAGAGACTCCTTTCACTTCTCCTTTCTTTGTTGGCATTTCCTTCCTTCTCCTTGACTTCTAATAGTTTCCTTGCTATTTCTTTCTTTCATGTTTACATCAAGATTTCTACTTTCCTAACACACCCCTCAAAGAAATGACCTTTGTGATAGATGTTACTCTCAAAAGCCTTCCTCTATATTTATTGCTCCTGGTCTGTGAGAGTTTAATAGGTTACAGGTGTGTACCTTTAGCCCAAGAAAGGCCTGTTGAAAGAAATTTAAACTTTTAAAGGAAAACTACAGTTAAGATAAGCCAGAGAAGCACTTTTTTTTTTTTTTTTTTTTTTTTAATATAAGATTCAGAGTCCAAGTATCTATGCAGCTTCAGGAAATCTGAAGCTGAACTCAAACTCCTTAGTTGAATCCACTTTATGAAAATTTTGGTGAACTCGCTGTGGAGCAGGATGGTATGTTATCACAATACCTTCTGCTCCTGAGTTTCATTTGTATGTTTAGCCATATCCGGTAACATAACCCTCAGGGCAGTACTGATAACTGAAGAGGTATAAACCTGATAACTTTTAACATCAGTGTTCTTGTGCTCACAGTTTTGGAGCCAGTTTACATACAAAGGTCTCCAAGTAGTTTCTTTAATTAATAATTTTCCTCATATTACATTGTTAAGTATAGAATTTATTTTGAGAACTTTTGCATTTTTTTAGAAAAACACACACAACTTCACCCTTTTAGTGCATTCCCCAAATCTGTGGACCACTAAGGTAACTCTTTAGGTGAGAGTCTCTAGCCAGTAAAAACTAATTGATGCCATCTTGTGGTAAGTAAAGAAAATACAAAAACAATCAATCCGTGTTCTTTGTCACATCCTGTAAAATTGTGCGTGAAATATTCCTTTTTTCTTCTCTCGCCTTTTCTCTGCCTCTCCATGCATGCCATTTTTGAAGGCTACTTCAGCTCTGAAGAGATACTAGTACAGTTCAAAAACGTTATACATGAAAACAATAGGCAATTTTCAGAAAAAGAACGATCTGTAATACCTACTATGATCAAATTAAACCAGGAAATATAGAGCAAAAAGCTAAGTTTATGAAACTAAGTTGAGCTACAGCTTGCTGCCTTGACATGCGTAAGCTAAAAGCAGAATTACGGAAAGGTTCTGTTTGACGTAGGCATCATTGTGGTAGCACAAAACTTGGCAACGAAGCACATGCTAGATTTTCAGTGAAGTACATGTCTTTGATACTAACTGGAATTTCTAGTTCTCTTTGACATACTTCCAACTTCATATCAGAATGAGGTTGAGTGTTTTCTTCCTTAGAACTTTTCATGTCAGCTTGGCCATCCCAGCTATGACTCAGTTTCATCACGGCATTCGTAGTGCTCCCTAACTGCCACCACGAACCGATTGGAAACATTTCTAGAATGTAATGAAATCTAGCTTCTGTCTGCGAATCACAGGAATCCCAAAGTGGAGTTAGGGTCCCACTGTGTCATCACATGGTCAAAATTCCACCCTGATGCTTTTCATTGTCCATCATTTTAGTGATGTTCTTGTAATGAGGTAACTAGTAAAACAATAAATAGATAGTAAAAGAATGTATATTTCCTTTAAGGAGTGTCTGGGACCCTACAAATCTCAGAAATGCCATAAAGACCCTTATCCTGGGCTAGACTCTTTCCTTCCAGAGTAAATCTATGGGAAAATATCATATTGAGGATTACCTATGGAAGAGTTGCAAAAAAATCTCACACCCATATATCCATATGGAATACAGAAAGCCTGGCCCTATCCTTTGCTTATGTATTTCCATCTTTTTAATCTTGTCTGTTCCGCTTTAGTCCAGTTTCAGTATCAAATCACCCCCTAGGTGTTCCCAGGAAGTACCTTTAAAAATGCGCCCTGCTATTCCGGAGTACTAGCAGAAAAGACAAGCTCTGCATTATGCTCTTTCCTTTATAAGGCCTTTCAGGGGTGAAATGTGGGTAATATATAGTCCCCTGGGTCCCATCAACATTTTTGTATTCCAGCACCTCCTCAAAGAAAATCAGTGGAAAAGCCTTTCTCCAGTCAAGGATAAATGACAGGGACAAGGGGGACGACACTTTCATGTTCCCTCTGGTCAGAGTCTTCCCCACTGCCAAGCTCAGCACACTCTGTGCCTCTTTCACGAGGCTCCATAAGGCACAAGACCTCTCCTTTCTGTAATTCTGCGGACCACTCTGTCCCTGCGAGAATCACCGCTCCTCTCGGTTTACATTCTCTGCAAAGACAGACAAGCGGCACAGCATGAATCCATGATCTGAAATTGCATGCAACACACAGCAGCTAACTGGAAGTATATTTCGGGCCTTTGTGTGCGCTGAACCATGTATTGTAGATGCCTCCTAAATAGGTGATTGTATGACTGAGAATGTCAATAACAATTTTCTAAGCAGGTCCCTGCACCTGAAAACGTACTGTACTATCCCTTCTTGCTCTCAAGAATTTTAAAGCAGATTCTGACAGAGCCTTAGAGTGTTGAAACGGGCCTGAAAACCCAGCGTTTCTTTTGTTCCTAGCCTATGAAATTCCTGCTCCAAATTTACCCCTTAGTCTCAAAATCTTAATCGTGCAGGTGGGAACTGAATGGCAAAAACTTAATGGCTGGAGTATTTGCTTAGTGGTACTACAGTCATCACGGAGAAGGAAAGACAGAATATATTTGCAAGCTGTTTTTTCAAACTCGAGATCAAAGATGCAGCCATACTGAATAGTTTTGCCTTCCTTTTTCTATGCTGAAAAGAAAAATCCCACATCTGAAATGGCTGAAAATAATCATGAAACGACATTCAGTGTAACAAGTAGTTGGGTGCAAAAAATAGGGATGATTATGAAAAAGTGAGGATTATTTGTTCTAAATGTTTCCTCATAAAACCCTTCAATTTTTCATTTCAAACAGCATTTTTCATTTAAAATTAATGAACATTTCACAGAACCATACAAAACCCTGAACTCACAGTACCATGAGATGTCACTCTGTGCCCTAAGTCATCTTAAACTATATGTCCGGCATGTTTAACTAAGGTTTGTTTAACTTGGTCCTAAGGACCTCCAATGACAGAAACACATCAACACCAGGAAATCTCTTCCAGTTCCTTACAGCCCTTATTGTTGACCCATTTATCCCCGCTATTTAACCCAAATATTCCCTGCAGCGAATGTGCTATTCAGCTTGCACATGTAGAACAGTTTTTCGCTTTCCTTTTAGCAAAAGCCTTTACAAATTTGGGGATTTATATTTCTCTTCAGTTTTCTTTTCCTGCAGCTGTTCAATCTTCCCCTGCACATCACGCTGTCTATGCCTTTGAACATCTCTGTAGCTCTCATCCTTATTGATCCATGTGTCCCCTGAAGCATGGTGCCAAAATGCCCTATCAATGCCCAAATGCCTTACGATTGCGTTACAGAAGGAAAAGACCTTTTCATGTTCTCAAAGCTTCTCATTCTTTCTGTTGAACCTGTATTCCTTCTTTTTTTTTTTTTTCAGCTGTATGGCGCTACTCACATGGTCAGCTCTGCAAACCACTATGAACTCACATACTGTTCTAGGAAATTGTTGCCCAAGCGGTTGGCTCACATTCTGTCTTTGTGCAGCTGCCAATTTCAGCCTACACGCAGGCTTGTAAATTTGAAGCTACAAGTTTTGTAGCTGGCTTTGGAATTTCATCCTTTCTTTTTTTTTTTTTTTTTTTTTTTCAAATCAGTTCTCCAATATATCAAGATTATTTTGCATTCTCGCACAGTTCTCCTGTATACTAGAAGCTCTAGATTCTAGCTCTGTCACTTGTAATTATAATAAACATATTCTCTGCAAATAGAAGAGAGCATGGATTATTTTCAGAAAGTTTACAAAAATGAAATACTATATTGTCTTGGAAAATGACCAATTTTTCCCTAGTTTTTCAGGTGCTGAGAAAGGACCCCTCAATTTACAGGAGTCTCCATACAGAAATTTACAAAACTTCCTTCCTGTCAGTTATTTCTACTTACAACTAAACCTTCTTGTTCACAAGAGCAAGCAGGGACTGTCTAGGACCTCTTTAGCTTTCCCAAACTGAGTCTTCTTTGCACTGCAAGGTTTCACTCTAATGATCCTGAGAATCTGCGAATTTTTTCCCTATGAACTGAAAACAGGATACTGTACTGCTAAAGGGGCAGATTGTGCAGGAAGTTTTTGTTGTACCACAGATGTGTTTGCAAGAAGGTTGTTTCACTATTTCCTCATATTTGCTATGACAGGGTTCAAGGTTACGAAACTGAATGCTCATCTCGCACACCATGACTCAGCTGTTGATAATCACTTTCAACTGTATTTTGGAGGGCTGGAGTTACTTTTTTCAATAAGAACATGTGATGTATCCAGCCTTAGCTATAGAAACTGTTCTTGAATTTAGCTTTTCATTAGAAACATGGACCAAGTTAAACCCTTTTGCTGTTTTTTAAGTAGGGTAGATTGCATTCATACTGTTTTCTTTTCTTCCTTTGGCCTTGTTATCTGTCTTACTGTCATTTCTGACTGTGAGCTATAGTCAAGAATGCCATATCATTGCATTGCGGGTGGAAAGAACCTAGGGTTTAGGAGTTGCAGAATATTTTTTGTGCAGTTTCCTTACCCAATTAGCCTCCTCATTCATTGTTTGTCACCATGTCACAAACTACTAAGGTTGCTTGATATGTTCAAATATTTCTAAGGAGGAAATACCTTACAGCAGCATGTAAATAAACAAAAGAATTCTTTCATATCACACAGAACTTCCAGTCCAGTCAGATGGAATTGGCTCAGTATCTGTAAGCCTAACAAAACATCTTTGTTTCCCAGGGTGTACATGTATGTGTGAGTATAAGCATATGTGTTCTGTGCTTTAATTGTATCTATGTGCCTCAAGAAATACTATCTGTAACATATAGGCCATTTTGCTGTAAAAACCAATGAAAATGGAACATTATTTCTTTGATACATGTTTTAGGAAATAATGAAAACTATGTAAAAATGCACTTCTGAACTTTTCTTCATTTGCTTTTGTATTTCCAAGATGCTTCTAGGAAGAACTGAAAGTTTGTGTATCTTGTAGTCAATTTTTGTCCAGTTCTGAAATACTCAATCAGAAGATGAATGAGTAGAATTTAATTTCTATATATAAACATTATTGCTAGGTAGAGAATAGCAGATGGCCTGTGGAAACATCCACTTGTCCTTGGAGTATGAATCATCACACCAAGGTTTTTTCAGTAATCAAAACAATAAATGTTTGATGATAGATATTTCAGAAGAAGACTGTTGAAAAGCATGCCCTTGTAAAGAAATGTTTCATGTCATATTCAACTGTTGCTGAAGGATTTTAACAGTATACACAATAGACAACGTTTCATTGTATGCAGAAGTAGTTAAAGCTTAAATCTCTTTTTTCTCGTAACACAGGATAAAGAGAGGGAAATCTGACAAGTCAAATAATTGGAAAATGGGATTATCTACCTGAAAGGCTGTTTTCTTTTGTGGCTCCCATTTGTATTTTTAAATGAAAAGAGATCTGTGCATTGTCTTACAAAATACAGATGAAACAGTTCAAGAAATAACACACCTCACTGAAGTACTGCCAAAACAGATCATAACCCTAAAAATGATTAGTGGTTTCAGAGCTCACTCTGTCACATAGGGATATTTTCTTCTACAATTTTTTTCTCTCTCTTGCTTTTTTGTTTTTCTTTAAAGAAAAAGACGATGATGAGAGATTCAACACCACAAAACAGAAACAATTAAATTCTTACAATATTCAAACACAATAACATTCTGGCTGGCATAATTATGTTCCACATACCATTGATTAATTTACCAGGGATTCATTACCACATACCAAGCATTCATTTACACTTACATATGAAAATGCAATGTAAATATCTCTGCATGGTTTTTGTTAATCATCTAAAGGAATTCTCACAGAGAAGAAGCAGAAAACAACCTCTGATAAAATTATTCTATCCTATAAATGTGGGACGCACCTTTAAATTTTACCAAAGGAAACTAATGTGTCAGTCTGGTTTTAGTGAAGCTGATGGTTGTATAGATGAAAAATAAGATTTAAAACATCAAATATCCTTTATGAGCAAAAACAATCTGAGGACACCCTGAGGGCATTTCTGAGTTTTTAGATAATAACTAAAATCACCTCCTAAGTGTGGTATACTTAAAAATTAAGCATAAAGTTACACAGCTCTAAAGGCATTATATTAAACAAAACCCAAGCAAAAATAAAAATGCTGGAATAATGCAGTGGCTTGCTGACATAATTCAAGAATCTGTGAGACAAAAGATATCCCTCAGCAGAAGAGAGGTGCACATTTGTTCTGCTGCTGCAATGAGACTTTATATAGAAGAGTAAGTCACTTCATTCTCCTAGTAGTGATAATCAGTGATAGTATTTCAATAGAAAATCATCCTAGAAGTTTTACAGCCGTGTTCCTTTCTGTCATTCTTAACTTTGCAAACATAGTCTATATTCAATAAACACAGTAGGTAAAATTAATCACGGATCCTTTTCATGTCTTGGTCCACGCAGTAGTTTGTGTGAAAAAAATCAGGCAGCTGGAAGGTAGGAGGGTAGCTGACACAAACGTTCTTGCTAGTTTATGAAGAACGTGATTATTATCAAATGCTACAATACTGGTTTTGTAAGTATTATAACTCATACATACTATAGTCTATAGCATAAAGCCAACAATAAGACACATGAAATTGACATGGATTATGCACCATAATTGATCATTTCAGTACAAAAAGAAAGTCAGTTACATGCAAATCTTTTGCTATTTATGTTACCATGTTATGTCATTTTTTTCATTTTTTCATTTTGAAACATGCAGAGAGACTCCACATTAACAGTATCAAAAGGAAAAATTACAATTCTGAAGAGAAACAATTTCCCATTAAATTCAGTAATGATTTGAGGACTAGCTAATTTTTTTCTAACAAAATTCTTTTAACAGCAATATGAAGCTGTGGTTAATTTTTTTGTTGTTGTTGTTGTAATAAATACTCATTTTTTGCTAAGATCTCTTTAAATAAATTTTGGCCTAAAAAGCAAATTTCCTTTGGGGATTTTTTTTTTTTTTCTTCAGTAAAATCTGGAAAAAAGATATACCTATGTATTTTACATACATAGAAGTCTAGGTTTAAAGGTTCTTTTCACCCCAGCTAAAGCAAATAGGAAGGATTAACTGCTAAAATTTGTTCCAAAAATATAATGAGACCTGTTTTCTTTAATTCCCTCACCCCAAAAAGCCTTGAAGATATTTTACTTCTTGGCAGATTTATCTCTGTTCTTTAAAAAGCATCAAGTAATTACTACAGCTTATTGCAAATCTTTTTTTTCTGGGAAAAATACACAACTTTATGAATTATCTCAGACAGAAATGTACCATTTTGCCCAAAAGATTATCTCTCTTGTTAAAAAACAAGGACTTTTTCTCCTCTCCACACTGCTGCATTTAGTACGGAACCACTGTATTCAAAATAAATTTCATATCTGGATAATAAGAAAGTATCTTCACAGAGATAGTTTTACAGTGGCTGTGAAAATCTCTGCAAAGATCTCATGAAACTTTTCACAAGGGTTCTTTTCTCAGCGTGCAAGCAGTTACCTTGCTCACTTGTAGTTATGGCTTTGCAAGAACTTTGTAGTAAGCTTCTGCCTAAAGTAATAAGATTCAAAACAACCAGGTGCTATCATCTGGATCAATGTGCTCTCCATAAATTTCATCCAAGACCCAATGGGGGTCATGGAGTCAATGGAAAACTTTAATATTTTTTCTTGATGTGGTGGGTTAACCTCATCCAGAAGCCAAGCACCCACACAGGTCCTTGCTCAGTCCAGTGGGATGGAGAGGGAATAGGAAGAACAAAAGCACGAAAACTCATGGGTCAAAATAAAGACAATTTAATAGGAGGAGGAAAAAGAGAAAAAAAAAAAAAGTGATGGACTGGCAATCACTCACCACCTCCCACAAGCAAAACGATGCTCAGCCACTCTATGAGTGACAAACACCTTGGAAGCCAAAACCACTCCCCTCCTTCTTCTACCTCCAGCTCTCATTGCTGAGCCTAGCATAATAGGGTATGGAATGTCCCTTTGGCCAGCTGGCGTCAGCTCTCCTGGCTCTGTCCCCTCCCACCCTCTTGCCCACCCCGAGCCTGCTCACTGTGGGGTGTGGAGGTGTAGGGGATAGTGGGAAAAAGAGAAATCCTTGACACTGCGCAAGCACTGTTCAGAAACAGCCAAAACACTGGTGTGTTACCAACTCTGTTTTAACCAAAAATCCAAAACATTTGTTGTGAATAATCATATAATAAAAGGAGAAGCAAATTCTTCGTAATAACATATTTCAAAATGTTGCATGTATCATACGATTTGTAATTTATACCTTAATTAATGATGACACTGACAGCCACAGAAATCTTTTTCTTTTTAATTAAGTAAAGAGAAAGTAATCTTTTTCACCGGGTATTCCTGTCTGCAGCAGCTACAGCAAATATTTTTTGTATGCGACAAGACCCTTATACAAATATGAAAAACAACTTGTGGATATTCTTCATCAGTAAAGAGGGTGTTGTTTCTACTGATGATTCAACCAGCT
Organism: Vanellus vanellus; assembly: GCF_965231255.1. Lineage (NCBI taxonomy): Eukaryota > Metazoa > Chordata > Aves > Charadriiformes > Charadriidae > Vanellus > Vanellus vanellus. Next base: position 29,109,558 of record NC_138908.1, read on the forward strand.
TGCCAGTACTTGTCTGGACTGAGGTCTCCAAGCACTAGTCGTTGTCAGACAATGCTGAAGAGAAATAGCTGACAAACAGAGATATAAAGCTAAACAACATTACCACCCGAGAGTATCAAAATGTCCGTCCGAGTGTCCTTATTAGGCCTTTAGCAAATTAATGTGTGCATTTAATATGAATGACAAGATGCAACCTTGTAAACCACCTTCTAATATTCTTTGTCAGTGTTCTCAGAAAAGAAGCTTATTCTCTCAGGTTTAGCTAAGAGTCTAAAATCTCATGGTCAGTACTAAACAGCGAATAGATAGATATACTTGAGTGTGACATGAGACTTTAATTTCTTGCACAGATCAAGGCACCTAGGCAGGAAACCACTCAATTAGAGTCAACGTGAGGTTAGAGATCACTAGCCTGACTTCATCACATTTTCCTCATATGAATAAAGTGGAAGAATTGAAGTAGATAGGCAGCTGGGAAAGGTGTCTAGAAAAAGAGGTAGTTTCTCTGCTTGTGATGCCACTGCTGCTGTATACTGGCTTTTACAAGGCAGAAGGTCAGTTCCCTACCTTTGTGGAAGGTCAAACTGCAATGTACACAGGCTTTGCCAATATTAGAATATTTGCATTGTCCAAACACACAGCTTAGAATTTATTCCAAGCATTAATGACCATCCCTTTACAATGCAATCAAGTTCTGAAGGAACGAGGGATTCTTAGTGCTTGCAGTTATCGAGTTATTCTTTCTAAGAATTGCTTTCCTACAACAGCATCCTCAGCAGCCTGTTCAGCAGCATGCCCATCATTTTGTACTTGATGATTCACTGCTCTTTATAATAGTATCTTAAAGTTCAAAAAATAGTTATTTAATTGTAAAACTAAAAATATTTCTTTGTGAGTCATCAAGATTAGGTTAGCTTCCTTTACAACAACGTCACAAGGCATATATTCTGAAATATTCACTTCAGTATTCTTTTAAAAATGACCCTGGTTTTTGTTCCAACTGTCAGATAGCAAATGGTAAATCACTGGTATCTGTGGGACACCTCTCTTTTTCTGCTTCTATTTGCAGGAGTTAATTCACATAAAAGGAAGAGCATAATTAATCTGAGTGTATAGGTAAATACATTGAATTCTGTATTTCTCAATTCAGTTCTAAAATTATGAAAGCCATGGTAAAAACAGACATGCCTTTATTCATCCAATAATTAGTGCTCCTAGCAAGTCAATTTTCACTGTTTTCTAAGGATCAGAAATAATCTCTTAACTATAAACCCAGTATTTACAATGTGTTTTCCTTGGTACGTTTTCATATTGGCTCACCAGTATTCAAACTGTTATATTTGCTGACTTCTGAGATCCCAAATACTAAGGGGATGGGACACAAGCAGAATTTTCTGCATCTCTTTAACCAGACTATTTCAGCATTTTGTTATTAGCATGTTACCAAATTCTATATAGACTTAGCCAGGTGAAGACTGAGAAAAATGCACAGGGTTTGTCTTACAATCTTCACATACAAATTACAAAATAAAATCATATCCTACTTTTCTTAAGTTAGAAGGAATATATCCAATTTATCCACTTAAAGAATATAAATTATCTATATTAATAAAAAAAACTATGTTATTTCCATTTCACAGCAGCTGGGTTCCCAGAGGAACAGCTAAGGCCAAGAATGTGACTTCATCATTAATGTAGTCATTTGTTCAAATGGACATGCAAAAAAAATCGAGGATACTCTAAGCACCCCCTTATTTGTAGAAGAACATTGCAATATATTTTTAATTAAATTTAAGAAGGACTGGGGTATAATATAGATCAGAACAAAAAAGAGAAGAAAGAGAAGGGAAGGGAAGGGAAGGGAAGGGAAGGGAAGGGAAGGGAAGGGAAGGGAAGGGAAGGGAAGGGAAGGGAAGGGAAGGGAAGGGAAGGGAAGGGAAGGGAAGGGAAGGGAAGGGAAGGGAAGGGAAGGGAAGGGAAGGGAAGGGAAGGGAAGGGAAGGGAAGGGAAGGGAAGGGAAGGGAAGGGAAGGGAAGGGAAGGGAAGGGAAGGGAAGGGAAGGGAAGGGAAGGGAAGGGGAAAAGAAAAGAAAAGAAAAGAAAAGAAAAGAAAAGAAAAGAAAAGAAAAGAAAAGAAAAGAAAAGAAAAGAAAAGAAAAGAAAAGAAAAGAAAAGAAAAGAAAAGAAAAGAAAAGAAAAGAAAAGAAAAGAAAAGAAAAGAAAAGAAAAGAAAAGAAAAGAAAAGAAAAGAAAAGAAAAGAAAAGAAAAGAAAAGAAAAGAAAAGAAAAAGAGAAAAGCAGACCTCCAGTTTGATGGGGAAGATGAGAAAAATCAAGTAGAGCTATTCAGATAAAGGTGACAGTCTAACTGACAAGCCAGAAAATGATCTTGTCAACAACATTTCCTAAGAACTACAGTCCATGGGCCCATGAAAGTGAGAAAGGATAGGAGATGAATTAATAACCCTTTCCTCACAGTTTTGGACAAAAGTGAGAATGACAGTGTAACTTGGAATGGGAGCAGAGGGGATTTTAGAGAAGAGATGGGGAATTTGCTTTTGTCCATGCTACACGGACATACAGGAGGGGGTGTTAGAGACAAAATAAAGTGCAGCAATATAGTTTCTTAGTTCTGGAGTTAAATCCAATTTAGCAACCAATTTAGCAATACATCTTTTACGGTAAACTAAATGGCTTCAGTTCTACGCCTACTAGCAACAAGGAGCAGTTTCTAATGTCAATAAACTTTCCTCCATGAATCATTTCTTAACAAAACATTAATACCTTATTTTGCTAAAAGATTTTTAAGAAAAAGTAACAGCTGGGTGGAAGACTTCAGATTGTGAAATTTGGGAAATTTTTATAACATCAAGTATTTGGTTTCTCCGTTTTCATCTTTTTCCTCAGTTGCTACTGAAATCACTGAGGATAGAAATTCTGTTTGTGAATGGAAACTCCATTATACTCACAAAATGAGTTTCCATCCATGCAAATGCCAACATAAAAAAGCAAGGTTTCCCTTTCTACCAGGCCATCTGAAATCAGCCATCTGGTCTCACTGCTGTTTTAATGTTCTAGTTCCTGTGCAACTAGTAATTCCTGAAAACAGAAAATAAGAGAGTCCCACATACAAACCTGAACTTAATTCCAGTTCAGTTCAGTGGAGGAGCTCGTGTTTCTACAAATCAGTAAAGATCCAAGGATGGAGCAGACACAGCACTTGAATTTTTACTTTTCCATAGCAATAGTCTTCAAAACGCCTTACGTAATCATGAGTGACTTTTACTGAAAAGAGCTATGCATTATTACTCTTTATACCAGCTGCCAGTGTCAATGAAGGCACTGCCAGTCCTGACTGTCCCTGCTTGGCTTGGGGCTCCCCTCACCTGCCCATGGGCCAGGACCCCACCTCAGCCCCCTGGAGCCATCAGCTCCTGCCCCAGTGATGACACAGCAGGGATCTCCTCCATCTCCCCACAGCCCTGCCCTCCCATCCATGGGCCCTGCCAAGCTGGGCCCCACTGAAGCTGTCCCCATCCCCAGGGAGATGCCCGCTGCCCAGCGCTGGGACTGTCCATGGTGCCCTCTGCTCCCCAATGGGGTGGTGGAACTGTCTATGGCATCCAGGCCCTGCCTGGTATTATCCTCAACTCCTGTCCCATGGCATGGGAACCTCCGGCCCTCACTGGGCCCTGGCATGGGGGAAGAATTGTAGGAGAAGGGAGGAGGAAGAGGCTGCAGGTGAGCCCAGATGCTGTGGACCAGTTACCCTCTGCTGCTGGCAGAACCTTGCCAGATCTTTTCTTCCCATGGCCGTCACACCCACCTCACGCTGCCCCATTCTCTCCCTGGAAGGGTTTCCATCAATAAGTTAATTTTAAAATCCAAGCAGCGGCAGAAAAGGAAAATAGCAGCAGAAAGGAGTAGTAGAAGAGAAAATGCTTTTGCTAAGCTTCTGTGCCTTGTTTTAATAAATAAATTTGGGGTCACGCCCAAAGTTCTCATGCCCTTTTATTTACTTTTAATTATGGCATTATTACATGTTGCATAGTTGTTCTCCGGGGTTTAAAAACAGCCTTATTAGAAACTGCCAGTTAATTAATCACTTTTTGTGTACCCTTGCAAAACATACAATAGCAGCAAAATAGCCCTTGTCATTTGAAATAATGACAATAATACACGCAAAATGTCAAATGAAAACAATGGCAATAATAAATGTAAAATATTTGTTATGGCTCTACAGTTTATATCGAACTCCTAAACAAAACCTTCTAGAAGCTTCATTTGCAGGCAGTGGCAGAAAGGCATGTATTTTAACAAATGTCTTGCTGAGGGACTGAGGAGAAAATTATTGCCTGTAACACCTGTCCTGGGAACTTTCAAAATGAGCAGGAACATTCCCCAAAGATGGTATTTCTGTTAGGTAGATTCTGTTAAGTAAATGTAATGCCTAAAGCACACTTCAAACCAGCACATGAGCTCTAATTGCTGTGCTTTAGGGTCCGAGAAGAAATTATTTCAGAAACTTAGTCAAACTCAAACTTTCACCTGTGTTTCTTTAGAACCTTATCTTTGCTAACAATGAATTCTTGGTAATAGCCCGCCTGTGTTTTCTGAACTCAGAGTAACTTAAACTCACTAACAAATGAGTAACATACTGTCTAGCAACACAATTTCAATTCTAAAATAAAACATTAAATACATAAATTATGCACCTATACTAAGTTTACTCTGTCTTGAATTTGAGTCAGCTTGTTGTCTGTCTTGACAATGTCATCAGCCAGAGGGTCCGGATACAGATGAAGATAGTGCCATGGAGACACTCTATTTACCCTAGATTTACTATGGTTTACTGCATTTAAATCTTCAGGTAATTGTTTTAACTGGACACCCACATAATAACTTATTCCTAAAACAGCATTCCAAGCAGTGGTATTGATCTTTTGTATTTACATTCTCCACTTCTGGCTGCTACCCAAGTAGCTCTTGTGAAATTGTACTGGCTAAGTTGGAACAAAACTACTCAGCCTCACCTCCAATTTCAAGCCAAGTGAAACCCAAATTGATTTCTGAGAACATGCATGGAATGTTGAAAGAGGAGCAAATTACTTCCTTGTGGCTAAACAATTTGGCTAAGCCAAGTCTGGTATAAAGGAAGAAATTAAGTTAAATGCAGCAGTATTCATAATTTGGGAAACTCAGAGACACTGGCGTGAATAGCATGAAAAGCATTTAAAAAACACTGTTGAAGATTTCATAGAATGTGTAATGAGTAGTTTTTAGTATTGGTGTAAAAAAGTAATTTTTATTCAAGTAACAACAGCATGTCTATTTTCTCCGATGTTTTACTGACTTTATTGCTTGTACACGCTTAACAAGAGAATCCAGTAAAAACAATACAATCAATGTTTCTGTTAGTGTTAGCAAGCATTAACACGATCCAGCTCAAAACTTTTCTGCAGCAAAAATCTGAAGAGTACAGAGCCCAGGAAACTGGCAGGGCAGAGATGGAAAGCCTCGAACAGTCAGGCCACTAGGAAGGTGGGGGATGTGATGGCACATCTGCTGACGATGCGAGGATTTGGTGCTCCTGCCATAGTCGCCATGCCTGACATCTCAGCTGCTGTCATGGCAGAAAGAATTGCAGCCAGCCTGTGTTTTGAGGGCTTTGCATTGGTCAAGTAGTCATGGGCAGTTTGCTGATTAACTCTTCTTTTCCTTTGTCATTATTCATACAATTGTATAAGTTAATGTAGAAAGCTTTGCATGTTTATTTTATTTTCAAAGATAGGGAGAAAGATTTTGCCAAACTCTGGAAGAAGAAATGTGAGGTAGGAGAGGCTAGAGAGAAATGGAAGAGGTGTAAGGAACTTCCCCAGCAGCCTACCTCCTCAGCTATCCCTGGCATATTTATCACTGGTCTAAGTTTCTCATAGAGGAACATGAAATGACAGCTAAAGAACTGGTCTCTGCTTTTCCATACCTGCTAGCACAAACACGGCTTTTGGAATATTCAAGCAGTGCTCATACAGTCAGTGAAATAGATTATTTCTGGTAATGGTCCAGGCCTGGGCAAACAAATCTTACAACCATAGAATGGTTTAGGTTGGAAGGGACCTTGAAGATCGTCTAGTTCCAACCCCCTGCCATAGGCAGGGACACCTCCCACTAGACCAGGTTGCTCAAAGCCCCATCCAGCCTGGCCTTAAACACCTCCAGGGATGGAGGCTAGTTTAGTATGTATAAATGATTGTAAAATAAGCTGCAGCAGGGGTAACAGAGTCTCATAGCTTCTCCTCTGTGTTTCCAATAGCAAATCAGGAAATTGCCCTCTTCTAGAACTATCACTGGGACTGGGTGCCTCCGTTTTGCTCCAGTTCTGTCATAGAGGCACAGTTAGCCCTAAGAACGAAATGTTGCCAGAAAGAGACAATGCTAGAAAGTCATCATTGGAAGAAAAACACTCTTTCTTGCCAATGAATTCCTTTGTGTTTCTGGCTAATGAGTTCCCCCGTGTTCTCCCAAAATGCAGCTGAAGACTAGGTACCTGCTAGTTTCTGTTGAACAGGAATATAGGAATTTTACAGGTATTTTGTTATGCAAGAGGTTTCAGTTGCACTACTGATTTCACAGTGCAACATAATTCCAGACATACTATCATTAAAAGTGGCATTCTTATAGTCAGTTGAATATAGCCCCCTCCACCCAGACCCCCAAACTTTTTGCATTAAGGTAAGATACCATTAGGACACCATAATATATGGCTGATTTTATTGTAGGCACCACGTGTGAAACATAGTAATAAAGAAATCACCATAATACAGACTATCACAGTGTCCAGCAGACCCTGATGTTCCAAAGAGGAGCTGCACTACTTGCTGAAGCTGGAGCCACAAACATTGTTGAAACTTCTAGCCATTGTGCACGCAACATTAAATTTTCAGTATTTTGGCAGTTCACCTATTTCTCAACAATTTTTACTCATTCTAAAAACATAAATGTCAGAGCTGAGAAAGAATAAATTTCATTCCCTTATGTCCAAACAAAATTCATTTATTATGTGGATGAGAATACGGTATGCAGTTCTTTCTTCATTTACACAATCAGTGGTATATAAATTTGCTCACGTCTGTTGCTTGATACGTTCCTTTTCTTCATGAAGGGCTAAAGGTATCTTTCAATACTATTAACAGCAATTTTTTGAGGTTTTTTAACCTAAGTTCCAATACCAGACTCCTGACTGACCAATAACCAAATGACACTTTGTCCTCCTCCAGTGACTCGATACAGCAATGTGCTTGAGATTCTTTTTGGACTGTGCCTTAGAACCAAATGTCCCAAACGTCTCTGCCACTGGCAGGTGCCAGACAACCTATCCTCGCTTGCTACTCCTTCTCCTTGTCGCAAGTTTTATGAAGCTGTGGTTAAGTTGTCTTCTCTGGAGACACGCACTGAAAAGGCCAGTTTCTCCTGTTGGTCACGTCACTCAGATTTCTGGGGCACAGGCAAGTTCTTCACACACTGCTTCAAGTTTAACAGGGTGATTGCTTTGCAGCTGGCTGAAACACAGATACTGATCTAAGCCCTACTGACTCATAGCACAGACTAGATCTGATGCCTGTGCTTTCAATTTTTGTTGAAATCACGGGGTAATGACCGCTATAATTTAATGTATTATTCACCTTTAGCCATAAGGTGTTCTTAGGCTTTAAAAGCTAGAAATTAAATTCAAATAATAGATAACCGAAAGATATTTTTTTGCATTGAACTCCTTTCTACTTTTTGTAAGAGGTTTTTGTAAGGCAAACTTGCACTTTCAATTTTTTTGTTGAAAACAAATACTATTAAATAAACAAGATGGGAAAAAGAGAAACAGATTCTAAAGTATTTGTTTTATGAAACAACTAAACATTTTCCTAAACTCATTATTAAGAAAAATTTTGTGGTCTAAATCAACTGAAGTGGCTAATCAAGTGTTAGCTTGCAAGCAGATAAAGACCAAAGCAGTAGCAGCAAGTTAAGTATTTTCTGAGTGTGCCAATGTCTGTGAATTCAAAGCTAAACAAAACAGTAGTGAAAGAAAACAACTATTTCAAAATCTGTATGCATCCTATCACACAGAATGTAGAAAGAGTAATAAACCCCTGCAAAAAGTTGTTTTGTTTTTTTTCTTTTCCTCATCTTAGCAGTACAATTTAAAGCCCTCTCCTCGAACTTCCAAGCATCAGGAAGGCCAAGTGAATTTGCAATTAACTTTGTACAGTTGAGATCTCATGCAGCCACTGTTGTCTCTCAGAATCAGTGTGTTTCTTTAGTTCTTTTACTTTATGTGAGTCCCATTTTCATACCAGATTTTCCATCTCAAATAGCCAGACATGCAACAGTTATATTACTTGAAACAGGGACTTAGAAAATTCTCTACCTATTATCTATTTTAGAAAAAAAGAAAACTGATAGCTTGAGACATGCTACTAGTTTATATTTCCTAAAATGTTATACTCTTAATATTAATATGAATCTAATTTTAATTTTATTTTTTGAACAAAAATGGGATTATGCAAAAATACCAGAATGCTTTCTCACACTTCCAAATGATTTTTAAATACCAGAATTGTGAAGTGATATCCATGTATTTGATGAATTAAAAGTAAAAGCTTATTACTTCAACATCTGAATTGAATTTAATACTCACAACATGGAGTCCAAACTTACTGTTACAAAAATTTTTGGAAAAGTTCTCATTCAGTTATTTAGATTTGAAATAAAGCTGCTTTTACTATTTTTCCTTTCTCAATGGATAAATTAAAGACAAGTGAGTCAAAGTGAGTTTGAAATATTATAGAGGAAAATGTTATGCGAATCGTGCCAATAATATGTATTTATAAAAAAATTAAAGTATGTAACAGGTAAAGATGGCTGCACAACCATTTCAACATAAAGGATGAATTGAGAAAGTTAACGGTAGTACAAGTATGGGGTAGGATATGAATAACCCCTTCCTTTAAAACTGTTTTTTTTCCTCTCCCCTTCTCCTTCCTCATCCTCTCCACATATTTGCAGTGGCAGACATGTGCCCTACAGATTTGACTGATCAGATTATTTCTGAAGGTCAAAGCCACAATTTTGGAATGCTTAATCTGGTTCTGAAAGAGAGCCTGAGTCTCTGGGGAATTACCTTGGCATGCACCGTGATGCATGGGTGAACATTGCCTTCAAATTTTATGTGGACTAGATGTTAGTAGTAAACCCATGGGGTCACTGATTCGGTAGATGTTTATTTTTCATAACTGCTACTGTATTTAGTTCTTACTTTCTCATGAACATTCTAAACTTTCACTGCATTTCTGGGTTTAGGGCTGTGGATTTAGCTTAATGTTTATGGCTAAATGAACTAAATGTGATGTAAAATTACAATTTACATATTTCCACAGAACTTATAAACTGGGCAGACTGTATTTATGAACTGAATTTTGAAAGGTTTCATATGTAACCCAGCTTACAGTGATGCTGCCCCTGAAAAATAAATGCCATAATGAGTTGCATAAAAATATCCAGCATCTTTTTTGTTTCATCCCATAAAAACACTTAGATGCTGAGACTGTTTTAAGTTAAATGATTTTTACATTAATTTTTAATATTTGTATATTGGTGTGTATTATATTTTGCAAGCATATATATATATATATAACTTGTAAGCAGATAACTATATTTTGTAATATTTTGTAATATTTTATAGTTTTAAAATATTTTAAAATGTATTTCACCTGGCTTAAACTAACAAATCTTGAAAATTACCAAATTTTTAGGACTATCTTACTTTCCTGTTTCCACGTAATGAATTTATTCCTCACTCACATTACCTGCTACTAGAGGTACACAGATATTTTATTAATATCAAGGGATATTGTCCCTTCACATCCTCTGAAAAGTATTTCCTAAGCAGTTTCAACTACATTTATGGAAAAATATTGCAGTCATCAAGAGTTCATACATTCTTGATGGTGAATACACATTGTAGTGTTCCTACTCACACAGGTGTCCCACTGATGCCCCAATGATTATTAGAGTAGATAAAGTGTTTGAAATGGATATAGTCAAAGGAAAAAAATCCTTGCTCAATGATGTAAATGTCAGGATAACCTTCAGCTTCAATAGTGTCAGGTTTTCATTCTGACTATATTCTTACATCAGGCTTTTAAAATAACTCCAGTCAGTGGGATACCTACTTCTGGCATACTTGAACTGATAATCAGCATTTGTAATTCTACCCTAAAAACCTGCTTGAAAACTTGCTTTTCCCTTCTTCTGGACAATTTAAACTTATCTTTTGGGATTTATACATTTAAGCACATATTTCAAATGTACAGTTATATCAGTTATACTCTGGTTTTTATATGCTTTTAAATGCTTTTCTCAGAAACTTTTGCATAAAGCTATATGCATAGTTCCCCAAGGGAATACATCTCTCAGCAAGATTCGATTTAAAATTCTTTGCTTGTGAAGAATTAGATAATTGTTTAGTGAAAAATATTTGGTGTCACACCAGTTCCAAATGTCAGCTGGGGCATGCGTTAGCATAACTTGTATTTGTGACAGCTAATGTCAGTAGCAAAAATAATGGAATCATAGCAAGGACAAGTTAAGATGGCACCAGATTTGCCAGAAAATTCCTGATGTGTTGTCTCTGTAAAGTAGTTTGAGCTGCTATATTTAAACAAGCTCAGTTTGTTTTCTTTCCCTTACACCCTGGTTGTGACATCTATCTTTTGGATTACTTGCCAGTCTTCATTTATTTAGAATGCTTTCCATTCTGTTTAATTCCTCCTCAAAGTTTCCCTCGGATGACTAGCGCTCTTCCAAAGAGAATATACTCTAAGTGGAATCAGTTTGTCACTTTCTCCTTGGCAGCAATTTAGTATTCTGAAATATTTTTAACGTCAGAGTGAATTTTAACAACTCCTTAAACCTTCTACATCTGCATGGGTGTGAGATGTATGCTTGGAACAACTAAGAGACTATCTAAGGTTCAGTTAAGATTGCTAATAGCTTATATTTGGACGTAAAATGACACGACATTGGAACAGAGTTAAAAAATTGTATCCCCCCAGCTGTTTGTCATTTCCATCTATGCGATGCTGTGAAACAAAGGAAGAAAAGCACATAATAGTAACTAAAGAAATAACAGGTGGGACAGACACATCTGCTGCTATTTAATATGATGTCGTCCAAGAAAATTTGAAAAAATACATGTAACGTGAGTTATTTCTTAATCAGATCAGTCAGGGGCTCCAGTGCACCAGCCTCTTTCCTCGCACCCGTATCTCCTCTGGGTTTCCCCTATGGTGCAGATGTGCTGCCTTGGGTCAGGCCTCTGGGAGCAGAGCTGCGTGAGCAGGAGCTGGGAGAAGCCTTGTGGGGGGCTGCCCCTGCTTCCCCTGGGAGCTGCATCGAGCTCAGGTCCTCCTACCCGTTCTGCCACTGCCCTCCGCGCCCGGCTCCCCAGCCCTTGCACAGCAGCAAGCGCTGCTGCTCCCTGACAAAACCAATCACGAATGTACTGCCATCACCACGTTCATGAGTCTAACAGTGATTTATCTACATTGTCTTCAAGCCTTGGCCACCGCTCACTTTCTTGCCCTCTGTAACAGCTTCTATTATCTTCCCTATTCTTTTTCTTGTGGCAGTCCCCCAGCCAGGCTGCAAAAGTCAATCCTGTGTTTCTGATGGCAAACAGAATGCACCAGGGATCCAGCCACTGGCCGCTGCCGCTCCCTGACCTTAGGGTAAGAGCTATGTTACCTGGTCTCTCAAACAACTGTTACCCCTTAACAGCTCTGTCGAGTGCCATTCAAGACTTTCTGCTAGTCTGGACATGATTTTTGCTCCCTCAGGCCTCCTGAGGTTTCACAACCTCAATGTGTCAGTGCTGATATCTCCACCTGGAGAATTCAGACTTTTTATGGGGAAAACTGAGTACACCAGAAACAGACTGCTAAGTCATTCCTCAGCTGATCCTCACCTGTTGAGAAGTGCTGACTAGTAGCAGATAGGTCCATAGGCTGTGCTGTTCTCCTGGGCCTCCCTTTACAATATACTTTCCTGAGCTGCACGGGCAATAAGAGCATAGCAGCCTTCTAGTCCAGTAAATATGGCGGCCATTGCTCGTAACAAGCCACAGGCTTCGTGCCTAGATGATGAGACAGGCCTCAGGACTTGCCAGGCTTTGCACAGACTTCACTTGGCCTGCCTCAGGATGCTAATGGCTTGCTAGACAATCCGAACTGAAGACATCAACCTTGAGACCCTGAGGGTCTGTGGAAGTGTGAATATAACACCAAAGAAAGGGGTGGACACTAGAAGTTTGTGCATGTCATTTTAACTGTATACAACTTGAACTATAAATGTCAAAACCAGGGTAACTGGACTAGCAATAATTCCTTGATTCGACTGCTAAGACAGTGTGTTTTTTCTGCCCAGAACAAGATTGAGTTTAACGATCTATTGGGAATACAAGCAGGCTACCCTAACTTGGATCCCATGAACCAGTGGCACCATGAAGTGACCCTAGATCTGTCAAAATCTTCCCATACATTGCTGTTGGTGATATGTCTTCTGCCACTTCTGATGTGGGGTGCTATACCCTCTCCTGCTGTATTTAGTGATTTACTGTAAATCCACTGATCCTTTTTCACTCAATTGCTCTTCTGTCACTGTTGTTTGGCTGTCAAATAGATTTAGTATAAAGGGTTTTTCTCCCAATATTTTTCTGAATGCAGCCCTTTCTGCAAGGCTTCTTTAGCATCACCTACTTTAGTTAGTCTATGATGTAAAAATATGAATGTGATTTAGTTGACGGAATGTCATCTGTTTGGCTTACTTCTGTTTTCTCAGAGTTTCAGCTTCCCTACCAGGTCATCTTCAGTAAAATAGGTAATGATGACCAGGATATTTTAGTTACAGAATACAGAAATCTTCTTGTTCCATTACATTTCTCATTAAAAAAGTCCAAACAAAAATCTACTACGTGACTAAACTGTATATGAAGAAACTTTTAAAAAACAGTAGATACAATCCCTCAATCAGAAATTAAGAAATAGAAATGTTTAATTAAGGTTTCTCCTGAACAAATCCTATTTTATGATTCTATGTATAAACTAAGATGTAATTTAAATTATTGTGCTATAGACCTCTTAAATGATAACTTTCTCTGTAACTTCTCCCTAAAAATAAAAATTTAGTGAAGATCAACATTTCTTTTCCAGTCAAATAAATCACTTAATCGCTAGAGAATCTTTGCTAAAAAGAATCCTGTTATGGCTTAAAGTCGTAATTTGGCTACTGCATTTGGTAAGAGCTAACATACAAAGAGTTTGGGTTTTTTTTTCCTTACATCTATTTTTATGTATCCTGTGAATTAAATCTACTTGATCAACCTAATATCCAGTGGACTGCTGAACAGGAAAACTGCTTAATTTGCAGCTAAAAATATCTTAAACTCCAGTGCAAATGACACTGAGTTTTCAATTTCTTTGGGTTTTTTTTTGCATTTACAGCTTTTAATTTTTATATTTGCTTTTTAAAATTAATATGGGTGTTTTGGGCTTTTTTTCTAGGTTAAGAGAAATATAAAAGGCAATCATCAACTGGAAAGCTTCATTTTTAGAGTTTTGTCTGTGCAAGGCAATTTTTTAAAGCTCAATTTGCTAACAGATTTTTTTTTTTTGATGGAGGTATTCCAGGGAGCTCATCGATTTAACAATTTTCATGCAGAAATTATCTATTTTGTAATATGTATTAATACTTTCCAGCTTTTATATTTCACATATATAATTATCATGACTAAGCACATCAGTTAAAAAAGAACTCACAGAACTCACAAGAATCACTCATAGAAACATTATTTTTGGCCAGGAGCATAATAGCTAGTGAATGAAATCATATTTAAGTCTCTTAAACAAACAGAAGTTTTATGTATTTAGAAAGAGGGAAAATCCTTGAAAACCTCTGGGCAAGTTTATGCAGCTTCAATAAAAACATGGAGCAGAATTGTGTAATTTCAGCTTTATTGCACTTAATGGTAAAAATTTCCTGTAAACAGGCTAGAACAGTTTGAAATATTTGACATTAAGACACTTCTGAAAATCAGAACAACAAATTCAGGATTTATACATTTGCTGTGCCCAGCAAGATCATGGATTGGATTCTCTTGGAAACTCTTCTGAGGCACACGGAAAATAAGGAGGTGATTGGTGCCAACCAACATGGCTTCACTAAGGGCAAATTGTGCCTGACAAATCTGGTGGCCTTCTACGATGGAGTTACAGTGTGGGTGGATAAGGGGGGGATCAACAGATGTCATCTACCTGGACTTTGACAGAGTTCTGCACAACATCCTGGTCTCTAAATTGGAGAGGCATGGATTTGACAGATGGACCACTTGGTGGATAAGGAACTGACTGGATGGTCACAGAGGGTTGCGGTCCACGGCTCCATGTCCACATGGTGAGCAGTGACAAGTGGTGCTCCTCAGGGGTCAGTATTGGGATCGGGGCTGTTTAACATCTTTGTTGGTAACATGGATGTTGGGATGGAGTGCACCCTTAGCAAGTTTGCTGACAACACCAAGCTGTGTGGAGCGGTTGACAAGCTGGAGGGGAGGGATGCCATCCAGAGGGACCTGGAGAGGCTGGAGAGCTGGGCCCATGCAAACCTCATGAAGTTCAACAAGGCCAAGTGCAAGGTCCTGCACATGGGCAAGGGCAATCCCATGCACAAATACAGGCTGGGTGGAGAATGGATTGAGAGCAGCTCTGAGGAGAAGGACTTGGGGGTGCTGGTTGATGAGAAACTCAGTATGAGCTGGCAACCTGTGCTTGCAGCCCAGATGGCCAACTGTATCCTGGGCTGCCTCAAAAGAAGCATGGCCAGCAGGTCAAGGGAGGTGATTCTGCCCCTCCGTTCTCATGAGACCCCACCAGCTCTGGAGTGTCCAGCTCTGGAGCCCCCAACATAAGAAGGACATGGACCTGTTGGAGCGGGTCCAGAGGAGGGTCACAAAGATGATCAGAGAGCTGGAGCACCTCTTGTCTGAAGACAGGCTGAGAAAGTTGGGGTTGTTCAGCCTGGAGAAGAGAAGACTCTGGGGAGACCTTATTGTGGCCTTCCAGTACCTAAAGGGGGAGTACAGGAGAGCTGGGGAAGGACCTTTTACAAGGGCGTGTAGTGATAGGATGAGGGGTTATGGCTTCACACTGGAAGAGGGGAAATTTAGATTAGGTATTAGGAAAATAATTTTTACTCTGAGGGTGGTGAGGCACCAGAACAGATTTCCCAGGGAAGTTGTGGAAACCTCATCCCTGTGAGCGTTCACGGTCAGGCTGGATGGGGCTTTTGAGCAACCTGGTCTAGTGGGAGGTGTCCCTGTCCATGGCAGGGAGGTTGGCACTAGATGATCTTTAAGGTCTCTTCCAACCTAAACCATTCTATGATTCTATGATCTGAATATATACTTGACATCTAGACAGAAATATCTAGCTGATAAGAAGTCTTGTTCATGCACTGTATGGCTATAATTTGCAAAAATGCTACAAACCCCATATAATCTTGATCCCTTGAATTACAAAGAATGTCATATCAATTAATAGATCCCTTAAAACACAACAGATTATCCAAAACTGAAAATATCCTTTTCTCAGAAAAATCTGTGATTCCTGAGAAAATTCAGGTATTTCTTCTACCAGTTTTTAACACAGGAGATGTCAAGCATTGTAATAAAACCGCCCAAATCTACCAATCATAGGATTTTTTCATCTAATTTTGAAACTTTAACTATACGGACTGTACAGTCCAATATTGATTGGACTTCTTTTGCACTGATGTCTCTAACATACAAGCCAGTGTTTTTCAGTGATTTTTTTAGAAGCCCAAATGGAGAGACTTGATAAACTCTCTAGATGCACATTCATAGCAGTGTTCTCTGTTAGTAAAATGGCAAAGTCAATAATAACTAAAACTGCACAGGAGAATTATACCATCCCACTCCCCAAAAGGCACTTTTTTTCTGCTGCTGAAATCTTTTTTACGACAGATCACATAATCAAAGAGTGGTCAAGGCTGGCTCTGGAAGTCATCTGGTTTAACTGCCTGCTCAAGCACCACCTATAGCCAGGTGCCCAAGACCATATCCAGGCGGCTTTTGACTACGTCCAAGGATGGAGACTCCACAACCTCTCTGGGCAAGCTGTCCCAGTGCTTGGTCAGCCTCACAGTGAAAAAGTGAGGAACATCCTGGTGTTCTGATGGCACCTCCTGTGTTTCAGTTTGTGTCCATTGCTTCTGGTAATGGACACAAATAGCACACAGTAAATATCATAAAAAACAAAGATGAGCGCTAGTAGTGAGTGACCCTCTGTTAAAGGGCATTGAGATGCTCATCTGCCATCCTGACAGGGAGTCACATGACATGTGCTGCCTTCTGGGAGCTAAGGTTTGAGATGTGGCTGAGAGGGTGCCACAACAGACTACTATCCACTGTTACTCTTTCATGTTGGCATGAATGACAGTGCAAGCCAGAATCTGGGCAAAATCAAGGAGGACTATAAAGCCCTTGGGGGTGCAAGTGAAAAAAAATGGTGCCCAAGTTATCTTTTTCTCCATTTTACCAGTTAGAGAAAAGGGAGAGGCCAGAAATTGGTGGATAATGCATATCAACTCTTGGCTACGTGGCTGGTGCTGCCATAAGGGTTTTGGCTTTTATGACAATGTCGTGGTTTAGGCCGAGCGGCAGATGCTTCCCCCACCCCTCTCTTCAAAGAAAGAGGCAGAGGAGGGGATAAAGAGACTTACGGGTTTAGAAGGAACTAAACTACTTTAATGAAATATTAATAATAAAAGAAAACAATGAAATATATACAAAACCATATCAAGCTCCCAGGATGACAATCACATCAGCAGCTGGCACAGGAGAAGTCCCAGACTGGACTCTGTGACGGATGGGAACTGGATTCCGGAACTGGATTCTGGATGAGGATCAAAGACTGACAAAGAGACAGAGTCCTCCTCAGACGTCAGCCATTGAAGAAAGAGGGCTGACCCTTTGATTCCTCAGCCTTTATACTGAGCATGAGGCAGATGGGATGGAATACCCTGTGGGTCAGTTTTGGGTCACCTGTACTGTCCGCTCCTCCCCGCAGGTGCCACCCCTCTATGCTTTTCCACTTCTGACCCTCCAACGGGGCAAATAACAAAGTTGGTTGGCCTTGGGGGTTATAGCAATAAGTATAAGCAAGAGCCTCTCTGCATACCATTCCTTGGCATCAACTATAAACATTGGTCTTATCACTCTGAGAGCAAATGGTGTCTGCAAAATATGCTGCTAATTTCAGTAGTTAGAAGAGGCCCAGCTAAGCAGCAAAGTTACTGAACAAAATTGGTCCTGTTTTACCTCAAACCAGGACACCAAGGGGAAATCATGCCCGACCAATCTGATAGCCTTCTATGATGGCATGACTGACTGGGTGGATGAGGGAAGAGCAGTGGACACTATCTACCTCGACTTCAGCAAAGTTTTTGACACTGTCTCCCAAAACTTCCTCGTAGATAAGCTTAGGAAATGTGGGTTAGACTAGTGGACAGTGAGGTGTATTGAGAACTGGATGAATCGCAGAACTCAGAGGGTTGTGATCAGCGGTGCTGAGTCTAATTGGAGGTCTGAAACTAGCAGTGTTCCCCAGGGATCAGTACTAGAACCAGTATTGTTCAACATATTAATCAATGACCGGATGAGGGGACAGAGTGTTCCCTCAGCAAGTTTGCTGATGATACAAAACTGTGAGCAGTGGTTGATACGCTGGAAGGTTGTGCTACCATTAAGCAAGACCTGGACAGACTGGAGAGCTGGGTGGAGAGGAACTTCATGAAGTTCAACAAGGGCAAGCATAGGGTCCTGCACCTAGGGAGGATTAACCCATGCATCAGTACGTGTTAGGGTTTGACCTGCTGGAAAGCAGTTCTGCAGAGAGGGACTTGGAAGTCCTGGCAGACAGGTTGACTATGAGACAGCGATTTACCCTTGTGGCAAAGAAGGCCAATGGTATACTGGAGTGCATTTAAAAGAGTGTGGCCAGCAGGTTGAGGCAGGTTATCGTCCCCCTCAACTCTGTCCTAGTGAGACCACATCTGGAGTACTCTGTCTTGTTCGGGGCTCCCCAGTTCAAGAAAGACATGGAACTACTGGAGAGAGTCCAGCAGAGGGCTACCAAGATGATCAAGGGAATGGAGCATCTCTCATGAGGAAAGGCTGAGATACCTGGGTCTGTTTAGCCTGGAGAAAAGAAGACTGAGAGGGGATCTCATCAATGCTTACAAATAGCTAAAGGGCAGTTGCCAAGAGGATGGGGCCAGGCTCTTTTCAGTGGAGCCTGGCAACAGGACAAGGGGCAATGGGCACAAACTGGAACACAGGAGATTCCATCTCAACATGAGGAAGTCTTCTCTACTTTGAGGGTGACAGGGCACTAGAACAGGCTGCCCAGAGAGGTTGTGGAGTCTCCTCTGGAGATATGGAAAACCCTCCTGGATGCGTTCCTGTCCAACCTGCTGTAGGTGAACCTGCTTTGGCAGGGGGATTGGACTAGATGATCTCCAAAGGTCCCTTCCAATCCCTGCCATTATGTGATTCTGTGATCCTGTCGCTGGCCACCACTGAAAAGAGCCTGGCCCTGTCTTCTCTGCATCCTTCCTTCAGGTATTTATAGACATTGATGAGATTCCCCCCCCTAGAGCCTGCTCTTCCCTAGGCTGCACAGTCTGAGCTCTCTCAGCCTTTCCTCACAGCAGAGATGCTCCTGTCTGTTCACCATTGTAGTGGCCCTTTGCTGGACTCTCCATTAGCTCCATTTCTCTCTTGTTCTTGGGAGAACTGGACACCATACTCTAGGTGTGGCCTCACCAGTGATGAGTAGAAGTGATCTGAGAATGAAGCCAGCGAAGCAGAATGAACACAGAGGGAGTGTGCTTTTTCACCTGCCATATGAATGTTATAAATTGATTAAATTCCGTGCTAAAAAATCAGGAATTGCCATCATGGTAAGCACAGCATTTAAGAGAGAAATTTTGTGGATTTACCTGTTCCTGCGCTGTATATGCAAAATTTACTTTACATCATAAATCATTACTAACTGCCTGCCACTAGAGGTCATGTATTTGCCGATGAAACAAACTATGAGATGGATCAAATTTCATTTGTTTTTGTTCAAACTGGGAACGAGGCAGAAAGAAAACAGAAGAGACTGCCCAGTTCTAGAAAACACTGCAACTAGTGTTTCTGAAAAGAAATGAAATAATTAGTTCCTCTCTATTCATCTACTTATCCCAAGGGTAGAAAACAATCCATGGAACTTACTATGTGAAAAATCAATGGCTGTGGTAAGGGATTTGTCACATTAGCTCTGAATATGTTTACAGGTCAAAGAACATTAAGTTTACAGAAAACAGGCGAGGTTTGCTTAGAAGTAAAAGATTACGGTGTTGATATAAAAACAGGAGATGCCTTGACTGTTCACACTGAGGCACATACACAGTTTAACAAATGACGGGAATAAATATAGGAATTAATTGTAGGATACCACTTTAATTCCTTTACTATCACTAACCAAGTAAACAAACCTACGTACACTTAAATGTATTTCACTGCAGAATAAGTTGGTTGGGCTTCCCAAGGATGAAAACAGTTCAAAAGTAAGAATAAGAAGATCCATTACTAATGTCTTAATAGAGATAATAATTCAAGAAAATGCCTCATTTGCCATATATTCAAAACCGGGGAAAAGTTGATGTTGCTTCATTGGGCCTATACTGAGGGCAGAATTAAACACAGGGCAGATTAAGAGCTACATTACCTTAATTAACACAGATACAAGACTCTGAACAACCAGAGAGGTTAATGCTGTATTGGCAGAAGCACATGACTGCCCTGAGACACAATGTAATTTAGAGATACCTTGGGCTAGTTCAGATCCTACAGCAGAACGTACACAGCTGTAGGTTTGCTTTCAAAAGAATAAATGTGTCCAAAAAGAAACAAAACCAGATCATTTTTTTGCATAAATAACTAGAAAACTACATAAAGACAATGCTGTTTTTACATTGTTTCCAAAACAAACATATCATCAGGTCTTAAACAGAAGATTTTACTAGAAACATGAAACAAGGAAGATAATCAAGAGAAAAGATAACTAATGTATTAAATTCCTGGTTCTGCAAGCCAAGCAGGCAGGCTAATTTCTACTCTGTTATGACTCTCACTGGGTGCTAACATATCCCAATCCACATGCCTCCTCAAAACAGGGAAATATACTTGGCAGAGATGTTAATTGCATCTTTAAATGCAATAAAGTAGACAAAAATTCAAGACCCAAAGCTTTTCTTCACTGGAAAAAAAGCAGACACCAAAGATGATTCTTCATTAAAAAAGGTAGTGCTCTTTTCTCACAAATTCCTTTGAGTGAATTCTGACCTAGGCCAAATAACAGTTAGTGATGTGGAGGGAGCTACCACATTAGAGATAAAATAATCCACAGAGGAGAAGGACTTTATTTGGAGCACTCAAGTATCAGAAATAAAGTTGTGGAAGAATTTGACATCTGGAACATTCAGCAAACACTGAAAAGCTGCCTGGAAAATGTGTTGTAAGGATCCCAGGTAATCTACTTTGCATCTTATTTTATAGCTGGTAGGATCAAAGAGAGTATTGTAGTGACAAAATGTTGTGCCATATTTCTGGGAGGTAATCTTCTTACAAGGTGAGAGTGGGTTTGTGCACTGCTTGACCTTTAAATGAGAGGGGATGACTTCAAGGTGCTTGGAAAAAAAATGTTTTAAATATGCATTGTTTTGCCTTATCTGCCTTATCTGATGGCAAAAACTCAATCACTTTCAAAATTCAGAGAATGGCAGTTCTCAGACTTTTAAAAATGCAACTCTATTTCTTAAACAAATCCACAGGTCTTATCTAGCATCCCCACGGTGGATCTATGTCTGATCAAAAACGTGACACACCATGATATCTACCACGCAACAGGAGAACTCTGATGACTCGTGAGGCTGCAGAAGCTGTAGCTGATCAAATACAATACTGTGAAGTTAGAAGATGACTACATTTTACAATACTTCCCCAAATTCTGCAATTTTTTCTTTAAAATACTTGTTTGTGTCTCTGCAAGGTATTCCACTATGAATCCTATTATATTCTTCTGAGTCAACTGTCAGTTTTTCCTAGGATATAGTTTCCCATTCCCACTTCACAGGAACTTTAGATCAGAAAAAGATGTCCTACTTAATCAGTTCTCATGTCCTTATCCTCATGATAGTTTGATCAAGTGCCATCTAAAAGTTTTAGAATTCACTAAATCCATTAGAAGTTGGTTCCAAAACTCTCCTCTGCTGAAGATTAAAAGCCTTCTAATTTTGAAGGGAAAATTAATTATGGTCAGTCTGTTCATTTGTTCTAAAATTTTGTGTTGCCTTTTGTCCTTCTCCTTATGGTTGCTTATTATTTCATGCAGCGCTTCAATTTGGTAGAGTGAACAAGGCTGTTTCTTTCAATTCTCTGTTGGAAAATAAACTTCTCTAGTAATCTTTCTGCACATTTTCTCCTTTAAAAGGGATTTCTGGGAAGCTGAGGATCCAAGTGATATACAGTATGGCAGATAGCAGCTTGGAAACAACTTCAGCAGGTCTTCATTAGCTGTTATAGCAATACACATATAAATTGTAGGTCATATTTGCCAGGCATCTCACAATCTAGTACCATTTTTATCTGAGCACTCGAGATACTTTCCCAGAAACCAGTTGTATTTTGCCATTTTCAGGTAGGTTGTGTATCCAGTCTTGAATGTCAGGAATCTAGACTTCTTTAACAGCTTTAAGTAATGTCTCATATTAAAGCACTTTATAAAAGCTGGTTGGATCTACCACATTTCTCTTTAAATTGCTTGTTGAGGAACAACAGTATCACTCAGGCAACACAACCAGTGCAAAAATGCACGATATTTCATTCTCTCCCTCTCTCCCTATACTGGTGGCATTCTCCTAAAATCTGTATTCTAGTAGCATGGTATAAACTCCCCAGAGTCCACTCCTATTTAGTTCCCTGGGTTATTCGATTCCCTATTTAATTCTCAGACTAGGCCTAGACTGGACACTACAATTCTGCCCTCCCCAATTCTCTTAAAAAATGTTGTTGTCTTCAGCTGAACACGTTATTTTTCATAGCAAGCTCCACTCACTTCCCTTTTTCCCTTCCCTTCTGCCACCTTCCTGTGATGATGAAACCAAAACCATCAGTTGGGAGGGTGACAACTAGATGAAGATAACAACAAACCTAGCTGGCCTGGCAGACCAAGGGAGGTTTTTGTGTCTCCTTAGCGGTATAATAATTCAGCAATTTTGTGGATTATTCTTACTATTCTAGCACATGGGCATTCTAGCAAAGATCAGGATATTATTTCAAATTAATTGCCCTACTTTATTTTAATTAGGGGGAAGAAAAAAACCCCACAATAAAATGCAAACAAACAGGCAAAAGAAGGCTGTACTAATACGCTATTCCTGAATCAGGTTAGCGTGTCAGCTGGTTTAGGCATATCCTTAGATCACTCAAGAGGCTCTTAACCAGGATATATCTTGATAACCAGTTGAGAAAAAAAAAAAAAAAACAAACATTCAGATTATAGCCTGAAGTGAAAAAAAAACCCACCCTAATTTCAGAGTTTGGGGGCTGTCAGTGACCAGCAAGGGAACGCTTCACAGGGAAGCAGATACCTGAGCTCCTGCGGGCTGGGGAAGGTCACTGCTGGCTGTGGGGCTGCGGCAGCGCCTGGGAGGCACCTGGAGGTGACCGAGTTGGAGGGTGGGGAAGGTCCAATTGCCAGGGAAGCCTGTGGACCTCCAGCTCCATCCACCACCCACTGCCCTTAAAAGCTGCAGCAGCAGCAGCAGAAGCAGCCGATTTCTCATTTGCAATTAATCTATACAAATAGGTAGACACATGTTCTCTTCTCTAACCTGCTTTCCTTTCTGCAGAAGGTCATCTCCGTGTAGTTTCCGTGCTGCTAATCAATACCTGTAAATGTGTGTTTCTCTCTGAAGAGCTGTGACAACAGGGGAAGAGAGGATGGTTGGGAACTCAGGAGGATGCCCTGGATTTTGTTGTGAAACCAAAGACACTGCTGATGTCTCCAGTTTCATTTCACTTGTTTCCAAAACATTTTTGACTCTTGAAAGGGCAAGGACCCTCCATGACAAACCTGTATTGCCCAGGGATTAACACCAGTGGTGGCGGTTAATTGTTCCATGGACTCCTTCCCAGTTGTTCTTGTGAAGATGAATAAAATAATTCCCACTATGTGCAAACAAACTTGGTACTTCCTTGTACGCTTGACAAATTCTCATAGTTGATGTCTGCAACTCAATTAACTTTTTCACTAACTGGAACTCCTGCAGGTGGAAACTTTGTGTTACAGCAGGGGAATAATATTTCCAAAGGATGACACTGGCAAATGTCCGGGGTTTCTTTTGTTGGGGACGGCTTTCCACACCCAAGCGGTCATGTGGCGACTCACTTGCCTAAAGTGGGAAAGTACCGTATCGGGGGGGAGGGGACGGGAGGGGATAAAAAAAACCTTTCACTTTTTCCAGCACTTATAAAGAACACTTTGAATTTTTGTGGTTTCTCTTTTTGTGGTTTCTCGGAAGAAACATTCATGGGGACTTTTTTTTTTTCAGGTTCCTGATTTTTTTTTTTTTTCCCCTTATTTATTTATTTATTTCTCTTCCCAGAGCCCGCGTTGCCAGACAAAACCGACGTGACCTTTCTGCGGCCGCTGCCGGGTACGTGCCACCCCCCGCAACCCGCGGAGCGGCCCCGCCGCACCGCCCCACGCCAGCCGCGGGTGGCCCAGTCGCGCGGGCGGGGGGCGCCACGGGACGGCACGCGCCGCTCCCCCCTCACGGGGCAGTTCCACGCAGAACTTCACCGTCACGCGCGGACTCGAAACGAAACGCGCCCCCGGGCTCAGCCGCCCCACGTTCGTGTTAATCGCCGCTAGTAACGTTACGCGGCTGCCGGTGCGGGGGGATCGCCCTTCAGGGAGAGCGCGGCGCCGCTGCCGGCTGCCCCCCGCCTCCCCTCGCCCCCCGCCGGTACCGGCAGAGAGACCCCGGGCCACGGCCCGTCGGGGCTGGAGGCCGTTTACACCCGGCGGCCGAGGGGCAGGTGGCGCTGTGGGGGTGACGGGCGGAGAGGCACCGGCGGCGGCCGCTGCAGCCCCCTCCCCGCCGGGGCGTGGGTTCAGAGGCGGCAACTGCCAAGGCCGGGGTGTGGATGGGCGGCGGGAAGCGGGGGACACGGCCACCAACGGCCCCGGCGGGGCGGGGCAGGGCAGGACCGGGCCGCCCTTCTCGGAAGGGAGGGGGAAAGCGCCGCCACCTGCGCCCGTCATGGCCGGCCCGCCCTCGGGGTATTTAGAGGAGCGTTGCGGCCGGGTACAGCTCGCAGCCAGTGTCGGGCGGCGGCCTCGTAGCGCTATGAAGGGTGGCGGTATCGAGAACCCGGTGTTTGAGCCACCCAGCCCCGACCTCGGCCGCCAGCGCCAGGCCATCCCCGCCGGGGCAGGTGCCGGCGTTCCCGCGGCGGCGGCTGAGGAGGGGCCCTGCGGGTGGGGCCGCTGCGCCCCTAAGGTTCTGCAGCTCTGCAACAACCCAGAGGGCTACCTGGCTGCCTACAGCCTCCTGGCTATCTTCCAAGGTAACCGCTCGCCGGCCGCCTTGCCCAGAGCCGCAGGCAAGCAGCCCTTCTTCCACCACCTTCCCCCTTCCTCGCCCCGGGACCTGGTCCCCGCCGGCCTTCTGCTGCCCCGGGCACGTCCTGGAGCTGCGGGGGAAGCAAAGGGGGGAGCTGGTGGTGATTTGGGTGGTGGGTAAGGGGAGGCAGGGTTCCTCCGACTGCCCAAGTCTGATGCTGTTGCTGATGAGTGGTAGTAGTGGCTTTACTAGGGGTAGAAGGTACCCTTGTGCCCTGGATGGGGAAGTTGGACATTACTCTCTATACTTCACTCTGTTCCTCCTTGCCACCTTTTCCCACCTATCTTTTTGACCACTGCTGAGTCCACAGTGCCATCTGCTCTGTGCTTCATGCTTTTGTCTGTACACTCTGTCCCCATTGCTCACAGGGGAGTAGTGCTCCACATGTGCCTTGCAGGATGAGATGTATGAGGTAAGGAATAAAACACATGATATAAACCAACAGCCAAAGCTGTAATGCCCTACCATGTACTTTACCTGCCTGCCAATTAAAAAGGTGCCTTGGCATGGTTGGGTGGGACTCTGGGTAATTAAGATGGCTTTAAAAAAATCTGGTTTTGTTCTGTGGATCCCTGTGCAGCCATCTTTCTAACAATTGGCTAATGGCTTACCTTAACCTTGGGGGGAACCTGAAGTTTAGCTTGCTTTTAATTTTTATTGTTCAGTTTCTGACATTCTTGTCCATATTTTTGGGTTTCTGTAACAAGATTTGCTAGGGCCTTGGCAAGCCTTAGGCTTAGAGAGAGTAATGATGGCCAAGGGGGAGGGTATGTATTAGTGTACCAAATGTACAAAGTTGAAGTTTGTATTTGTCTGTCAAATGGAGCTATTGGATTTATGTTTAGAAGCCTTCAACTTTATTGGACTAGCTAGAAAAGAAAACTTTTTCCTGAAAAATTATGAGGCTTTAAAGCCTATCCTTGTTGCTCATAAAGAATGAGGCTGCTGTAGTGTGGTGGGGGTAGATGTAGGAGAAGAGATTCAGTGCTAGAAGAGCTGGCAGTGTATGGTGAAGATGTGTGGGATATGGATGGCTGTGTTTCTGCCTGGAAGCACACAGAGGTAACTGGTATGGTCTGAGGAGAACTGAGCAGGAGGTTCTGCTTAAAACCTCAAAGGATCTGACTGCTAATTGTGTTGCTTGGAAAATCCTCAGAAGAACCAGTGTCTCTCAGTATGTTTCTGTAAACCGTTTGTTATTTCAGCCTGTTTAGAATCTTTTCTTAGCATACACGTGTTGTATTAGAAAAGAAGTATCTAGAGAGTTTTGGGCAGAGCCTATTGTTCCTTGCTTGTATTTGAAAGGCCATGCTACAGCTGATAAGAGCCAGGAGGTGATTAGTGTTGCAGTTGTCCTGCTGTTAGCTCAAATTTATTTTCTCTAATATGGTAAAAAGAAAGGGAGGGGTGGAAGAACTTACACAGCAGATTTCCATGGCAGCTGAGCAGTTGAAGATATTTTAAGTCATGCATGTGTGTTCTTGTAGCTTAAGAATATGGGTAGACAACCAAAATGCCCTGAATGTAACACTGTAAAGCTTCAGATCATATTACACTAGACAAAGCGTCTTGAATATTTCCAGCACTTCTAATTTTGCTATAGCAATACTTCTTCAGATCAATTTTCCTTTGGTGATCTGATCACCTGCTCAGCTGAATAATGAATTCAGTGTCATTTAAATTTTATCTCTTATTAGTAGTGTAGATAGGTTCACAGTCATAAAAAGGTCTTGTATCATAGGAATCTCTGTCCTCCTAGGATGCTGTGGGTGTTGGTTATGCCACTTATTGAGGTGTTGGTCCTGTTATCTAACTGGAGATGTATACCAGACCTCAGAGAGGTATCTATCTAATCAAGTTCAGATTTAGGGCCTTAATGTAAGTTCTGATGCTTGTTTTCAAAGTTGATGTAGGCATGGCTATTGTAGACCTTGTGGCATTCTTAATGATGTGTTATTTAGTTTAGTGAACAAGTATCTTCCCTTTGGCTGGATCATAGAAAGGAAATCAGGCACTGAAGACTCACGTTGCAGCTCTTTTTGAGAAGCAGAAAAAACCAAATCATTTTCAGACAAGAAATTCAGTGCTGCGTGTGAGACTGCGAAAATATTCACATCTTGCAGCTTCGAAGCACACAAAACAACTGGGACTTTGAAGTTATGTGAGCTACTACTGTACTCTAGGTTTGAGTCTAATTATTTAATTTACCCTTCAAATTTCAGAAACCATCACTGAGGAAGATGAAAATATATCTATAAAAGTTGCCAATGCTAATATACCTCTAGGAAAGCTTATTTCCTATAGCACTGAAGAATAATGAAGTAATCCTTAACACACTTTTGATGTATGTAAGTTGTTGTACTAGACACAATGAGTGAACATGGTAGGTAGTTATCTGCAGTGACCTGGTACGTGTGTGGAGATTTTTGTAGGTATGTATCTAACTGAAGGCATGTATTTATTAGGTCATTTTTTGGCTGCCCTAGGACAGAGGTTATTGTAATCATTAGCCCCTGATTTGCTGTATTTCAGCTTCTCAGAAGATTCCAGGTGAAACTTAACTCTTCAATTCTGGCTGTTTCTGTTTCAAGTACATGTGAAACCTGTATTTCCAGAATAAGAAACACTTCTTTGCGTAGAACATGATTACATGACTAACACCTGCTTTCTCTGTGGCACTTGCAATCATACATTTATGCAACTCCATCTTGTAATACGGTAACTGGATATACTGCTGTATATATTCATATATATATTCATAGCTGTAGTAGCAAACAAGATAGATGGTATCTCACTATTCTCAGTACAAGGAGTGTTTATTCCTCATGTCAGTAATAATTTTGTTAAACAAAACAACAGAACCACTGTTTGAGACAGGTCCAGTCTAATCTGTCTGGGAACTTTGGATAGCACTAAAATTTTATACCCTGATTAGATTTGTTACTGGAAGGACTTTTTAATTATTTTAGGCTTTTTTCTTTTTTAATAGTGTGTCTGCAAACCACTGCTTTAAAGCCACCGTACTTAGAACAACTGTAGAATGCTTTTTTTTTTTTTTTTGTTAAATGGATGAACAAAATAGTCTTGTTTTTCATTAGAGCAAATGAAGTTGGTTTATGATTAATCTGGATTTTGTGGGTCAGTACACACTGTACCTAAACTTTTAACAGATGGAGCAAGACAATAAGGTTTTTGGATGAGAATAGTTAAAATAATTTCTATACTACTATTTAATTGTTGAAATGGCCTTGTAGGTTTTGTGTATCAGATCAAGTTAGTATCAGCCAGGTTCCATCTTTCCTCAAGAGACTTTAGTGATTAATCCCTAGATGATGGCTTTGGAGGAGTTATACTGTCATTCATCACATCTACATTTTTACAGGTGAAATCTAATTATTCAATAAAATCAACTGCAAGGTTTTATGGCTTTTGGGATGTAAATTAAAGGTGGCAACTTAAACTACAGGTAAAAAACAATGTCTTCTAGTTCTGTAATCAACTTGCTACATAGCACACCTACTTCATGTGAATGTTTTAAGGCCTTAGTAAATGTTTGAAATGCTGGCAAATGGGAAACACTTATTTGTTCATTCCTTCATGCTAGTATTGTTCTTTGGTCAATGCTCCCTTAAGAAGAAAAGAAAACTGCCAAAAATATAAATAATGGCAGTGGAGGAACACCTGAATACTTCTGTTAATCCCGTATGAATTTAAGTCAGACAGGTTAAATTGTGATCCTTGATAAAGGGGCCATAGTAGGGTATTAGAAAAATAAGATTGTACCAAGAGCTGCCTCCTTCTAGAAAGCTGAAGTGTTTAGTTATGGTGGGGATTTCACTTATGAGAAAACAGCTGGTTCATCACAGATTTGGAGTGACTTTTTTTTTTCTAATATGTAGAGTACTTTAGGCAGATCTGTTGAAGTTTAGCCTGTGTAGTTGCACTTCTGGATGGTGCGATGCTTGTTGGAAGCTGATTTAAATCCATTTCTGTCCCTAGTAATCTGTCCTTCAGGTCTGTTCTTTGAATGACAATAGAAATCACATTTGAATTTTAGAAAGAGAAAGGATAACTGTAGGGCCTGTGTCATGAAAGATGCTCATCAGTCACCTGCGAGTTTACAGAACTCTTAATCTTATTTGCAGCTGTGACTCCAAGACTTCCTAACTTTTTTCCAGGGTAAATATTTTATTACGGGCACAATTTAATTGGACTATCATTAAATTATCTGACACAGTTATGAAGTACAGCTATTCATCTCACTTGTAACAGAATCCTATTCTGGGACTGTTAAAATTAAACTTCTGTAAGTTTAACTACTTGATGTCTCACAAACAAACAGAATGTGAAGCAAGGTGGGAGACTCCAGACAACACTTCTGTAAAAATGGACAGCGTGTATAAGCATGCACTGGCAATTGCAGCTTACTTGCTTCTACTGTTTTCTGGAGTTTCTATTAGTTTTCTGGAGTTCACCTGTGCCTAAGTAGGGCAGCTTGTGCAAGGCTTTTTCTCCAGGTTGTCTGATACTTTTGCATCAGGGAACTTCAAGATTTGGAGGGCAAGTTTTTTTTCTCGGCTAAAGTAAATCACTTCAGTTGCTCTGAAACAGTTTCAGAGTATTTTGAAATACCTTTGCCCTTTTTTATATTGTAGGGGAAGGATGTCTGTTCAAAAGCCTTCTTATATCTTCCCTTCATGATGGCACGGCAGAAATTATGTGTGTTTGACAATCATTATATGAAAGCTGTATTCTGAGCTTGCTTCAGTCGTAGCTTGTATTCTAATGCAAGTCATAACCTTGACTAATTTTTTGTTGTGTGTTTTTTTTTTTTTTTTATTTGTGCAGTGTTATAAGATACTCTAATGCATTCTGTTTGAAATTTGTTGGTACTTCAAACTGAATCTGGAACCTTAATACATGTATGGAGTTTGAGGCATGGTATTCTGCTAGCTTAATACTTGAGTGTTGAATCTTTATGCCCACAAGAGAGAACAAAATTGAATAGGTCCTGTGCTGTTTGGGTCACTTAAGTTGGCACTTTATCAATCCACAACATCCCTGGATTTTAAAGCTAATAAGACTTTAAGATGTAGCTTTGTAAATATATTTGTTTTAACCCTTCCATCACACAATGGTAAGTTTAACCTTGCAACACTATCAAATGAAAATATCATTGACTAATTATCTTTTTTTTTTTCTTTTGTAGGTATTGTGGTAAATGGCCTGATTAACATTAGTATTTCAACAATTGAGAAGCGTTATGAATTGAACAGCTCCCTCACTGGCTTAATCTCTGCAAGCTATGACATTGCTTTTTGTATATTGTCGCTTTTTGTATCTTTCTTTGGAGAAAGAGGGCACAAACCACGATGGCTTGCTTTCTCAGCATTTATGCTAGGATTGGGCTCACTTATATTTTCCTTACCACACTTCAGTAGTGGAAAATACCACTATGGAGATAAACTTGAAGGTAAGCTTATCCTTATGTTTTGGAAATAATTGAGACCAAAGTATCTGTAGCGACTTGATGCAACTCTTAATTTGGTACAACATAGTTAATCTCTGTCAAAGTCCTAAAAATAGGGTATTCTCTCTAACACTGAAAATAAAATGATTCTGTGAAATCTGTAAGTTCAAAAGTTGTTTCTCTGCACAGGAAACTTTTCTTCAGAAGAGATCTGAGTGTCAATATAAGCTCTTGCTCATAAGCAACATCTGAATAAAATGTTTTTTTGATTTGTGTTGATGAATGCAATTAAAATTGAGTAAAAAATGATTTGGTGTTTCTTTGTCAATAGGAATGCAAGTTGATGCAAGTGATGTAGAATAAATATTAGAGGAAAGCTGTTACACTTCCTGCCTTCTTGTTGAAAGGTGACTACATGTTGCAGTTCTGGGTTTTGAATTATTGAAGGCATGTTGAGTGATTCATTAACAAGTTTCACTAAGATCTAAAATGTTGATTAGAACTTTTGGGTTTCTTTGAAGTAAAGGGGGAATAAGCAGTACTGAACTAT
Source organism: Vanellus vanellus (assembly GCF_965231255.1). Lineage (NCBI taxonomy): Eukaryota > Metazoa > Chordata > Aves > Charadriiformes > Charadriidae > Vanellus > Vanellus vanellus. The sequence goes on from NC_138908.1 coordinate 29,140,438, forward strand.
ACCGAACAAAGCAGTACTGAAATTGAGGCAGTAGCCAGTTCTCAGACCTTGCATATATTTTTCTCATAAAACAGGACTTTAAGTGCAGTGTGCTTAATGCCAACTATTTGCACCTCAACTTAGCGGCACACCTGTAACTAATAAAGAAATAGCCAGGTATCTTTAAAGTGGTATGACTTAGTCTTTTAGGATTGTCTTAATTGTTATTGCAGTGTTTTATCAGATTTATGTCTTCAATGACTAAGGATATTAGAGTGCTCACTAAAAAAAAGTCAGTAGATATTAAGTAATCTGGCAGAAGGTTCTTAGTCTTCCAGTTGTTGATTCTCAAATTTGTTTTTTAAGCATTACTCATGTCACACACCTCCATGAGCTGTCCAGACATCAACCATTAGATAAATAACTTTGGTAAGCTATTGTTCCCCATCAAATAAATAAGGATCTGAGGCAGAGGTTAATTGAACTTCTAACTGAACTGACAAAGGAAGAACTTTTCAGTGTTTGGAGGCTATAAGCAGATGATTGTTACCACTTAGTAGAGGGGCAACAACTTACTTGCTTCTGACTCTATTACAGTCCCATTTATCTGCAGTTTCAGTATTACCCTCCCTACTTCACTAGTATGGAAGGGAAGCTGAATTTAATAAAGAAGTTCCAACCTGATTGTAGTTTTTCTTATTGCAACAAGATACTAACAGGGTGGGAATGTGAAGGGAGATAGCCAACTATTGCAACTCATCTCTCCCTCCTACCAATTTTAGTTGAAGTCTCAAAGAATCTGTAACTGTTTCATCAAACATCTGCCACTTCGTCAGCCATTAAAACTTTATTAGGGATCATGTTCTACATGGATTTCTGAAATCAAGAAGCTGTAGGGAAAATTATAAATGGAACATTTTCTTTCTTCTCTGTGGCACTGTAAGATGGCTGAATTCATGCTGTTTTGACTGCTGTAATGCAGGTACCTATGCTGTGACTGTGGTGAGCAGATTTAAGGATTTAAGCTGACTTAAACAAAACATTATCAAAGATAAATGACTACAGAGTGCAGGGAATGTCTGCACCATGACAGACTCAATGTAAATCTGCAGGTGCTGTGTGATGGCATCCTTTATGGTTAAGTGGTGGTTAAGTAAACCACAGTACAGGATTTTATAGGATACCTGGTTTAGTTAGTTCTGATATTGCTGAAGCATCGTAACTATACATTTAGTTGCAGAATTAGTAACACCATCCCCCCAGACCCTTCCTTGTTGCTTATTTGTTTGGATGAGTGGTTTTTAGATATTTTAATGGATTGGGAGTAAACTGTTTTATTTGATGCTTTGTATTAAAATGTACCACCTGATTTAGTTTTGAACAGTTCCTAGGTGATTACTTGATTATTTATATTCATCTGTTACATGTAAATACAGTGAGTTTCATCTGCAGGACAACTTCAAAGTATAGTTCAGTGCAACATCTAATATGCCTGCCAGGTTAATTAGTAGATGTGGTCTAGAATACAAAATATATGTAGCTTTCAGTATAAGGCTTATAAACTTCCTGTTTTACCTCGAGATATTAATTTACTTTTATTCTGAGTGTATACATATACTACTTTACAAAACTATTCAATTGGAAATATTTTTCATAATGAACACACTTTAGAAATAGTTTAATCCATTTCATATTGAGAGAGTAGCTAACCAATGGTCTACCTACTTACAAAAATTTTCAGTCGCAGCAACCATGTCTTATCTAATCTCCAGAACGGCTTCAAACTCAAATTTGTAACCTAGATGTAACCAGCTATTTGTTCTGATAGCTTTTTTAGGTTACATAGGGTCGTCAGTGTCTTACCTGGCTCTGATATTTGTAGTCGGGAGCTCCATCTGGTGGTTTGTCTGTAATGAAACCACTCTGTATTTGAATGCTGGTAGACAGTACAGAGGACTATAAAAACTGCAGATGCTATAAGCAATGTACTTTTAAACTTCTGTCTCAGATGTTATTGAAAGATGTTCAAATTTGTGAAAGATGTCTGTCATAGCAAATGTGAAATGTAGATCTTCACTTGACAAAAGGAATATAACTTCATTGGAAAGACAGTCGAGCATTGGAACAGATTACCCAGAAAGACTGTGCAGTCTGTATCTCTGGGGGTTTCCAAGACCCTGCTGAGTGAAGTCCTGAGCAACTTGGTCTGCATTTGGGTTTGACGCTGTTTGGCTTAGGAGTTTGGACTACATGACTCCCTGATGACTCTACCAACCTGAATTATTCTATGAGTCTCTTCAAATGCATCATTTACATCCTGTTATTGGAAATAAGAAATGTCTTTGTTGATGACAAGTCTTAGCCATTTGAGTTGAAATGTGTATGGTGTGATTTGAGAAGAGGGAGAATGACTTGAACACCTTTCTTCAGTTTTCTGTTCTGCTGGAAACTCAGGTGGTGGATAAGTTATTTAGTGTCTGAGAGTTGGTGAATCTTCTCAGAAGGGCATTAGTTGATCGTCCTTCCCAGAACATGTCAAGGAGAACTAAAGAATGAAGAAGACTATGGCATTTGGGTACTAATGGTGATAGAATGTGTGATGCCAGCCTCTAATTTGACTATTTTTGTCTTGTACCATCAGTATTTCTGTGCGTTTTCCTGTTAGTTTTGCTCTCTGAAGAGACTATCTGATTAGCCGAATAATGGGTAGTGCTGCAGTTCTCTACACTGTTTTGTCTGTTTCTCTGTACCACTTAGATATGTAATACTGTAACATCTGCCTTTAGAAACTAAGAACTTTGTCTTCATTCAGCATGTTCATTGAAGCCTTGAGTGACTTTCCTATTCAAGACTTAAAGGGGAGGCAGATTTTTAAGTTTAAAAGAGAGTAGAAACCCAGCTGTTCTTTATTTCTGACTCCTTGCAAATCTCTTTAAACTATTCCCCACCCCCCAAAAGACAAAAAAACCCCACGCCTACTGGCTGCAGTTTAAGATGTGAGTAAAGTTAGTCTTGACCTGTCTTACTTCAATTAATGTAACTGCTAAAGCATCTCACAGTTGGTTTTGCCTTCTTGGCTAGTATATTGCATTAGATATTTAGGAATATTTTGGTCTTTACATAACTTAGATTCAGTTAGATGTGTTTAGATTAAAGCATGCAAGAAGGTTTATAATGACTAATTCTGTTGGATAGCATTGCCTTGAATGCAGTTCTGCTCTTTAAAATGCAAGTCTAATCTACTGACTTTTAGAAGAGAAAATGAGTTTAATGAGAAAAGGTAGTTAAAAATGGTCAGCCACTCATTTTAAACTTCTCCCGGAGCTTGGCTTATCTCAGGTTAGGCTTTCTTGATCATGTAAAAGCAGTGCACTCTCTCTTCACCATTCTTATGACAGTAGCAAACAGGCTTGTGGATCTTATCCAGATTAGGTTTAACCTGTGTCACTTTATCAATCTGCTTAAACCTTGGACTGGTACAAGAAGGGGATGACATGAATGGTGGAGGTAGAGAGAGTAAACTGTTTGATGCAGTTTTGATTTATGCTGTCTTAAACTAATCTTATAGTTTTGTGGTAGATTCTTTGCTTTTAAAATGTTTCTTGGAAACATGAAATATGGTCCATGACTCCACTCAGCAAGTGTACTTGATGACTTAAGAGAGCTTTGATAGCTGATGCAAATAAAAGGATTATAATTGTATTAAAGTGCGTATTGATGGTTCTCTTAATTTTGTAGTTAGACCTGATTATGTGGTTCTGAAAACTAGTGTGAGCTTCTCTCCTTTCAATGTCAGGATAAATTTCCTAGGGCATAGAAATTGAAGAGCTAGAAAACTGAAGGAGAGAGGCTATAACCAATTAGTTACACAGTGACACAGGCTTTTAGATTGACATGAACTGAGACATTGAGGGTGGGGATGGGGATTCTTGACGAACCACAGTCTGCCAGAGTTTGTCATTACCATATGTAATCTGCTTATTTCATGAAGCTATTTCTAGATCCCAAATTAGGCTACACTTTTGTAACTTAACATAGTTCATGGTATTTTATTGCTCTGCATTACTTGTATTTTGTTAAAATATACACAGAAAACTATTATTTGTGTACTACAATAAAATAGCTTACTAAATGCTGTTTTGGACTTGCCCAATGGGTATTGGAGGCTAACTTATAACTGCAGATATATTCTATATATGTGGTATATGTGAATAAGTGTATGTTAACAACATATTGTAGGACATGGTGTCCTTTGATAGTCAGTTTTAGATGTTGTACATGTAAATAGTACAAGGTTAACCTGATTTAAGATGTAGTTTCCTGCAGAAAAGAGGAGTATTGCTAAATAAAGCAGATTGGCAATAGATGAAAAATATACTCTAAAAACTTTAATTTTCAGAGTAGTGATTCATAAGAAAATGTTCTTCCTGTAGCTTCAGTACAGCATTAAAATGAGGATTGTTCCTAAGTGGAATGTAAGGAAAATTTTAATGACTCCTCTGCTTGAATTGCTTAAGTAAAAGCAGAAAAAAAAAATCTTTTACATTATCAAATGTAAAAGAAACTTAGAAAAAAGATGTAGTAACTTTGTAGCAAAGTATTGAGAATTAATCGGTCTACTGGTCTAATCTGAAGGGTGTTTTCACACATTTGCTCAGTATGGCTTGTTTCTACCAAACTGATGGGTTTATCGTCTTTCTTAGGGTTGTACACTCTTCTGTGGCAAAAACGGAAAAGAACCATGCTCTCTTTTTGATCTTGTCACTTGGGACTGTCTGCCACTAAAAGTGCGATGATAGCAAGAGGAAGAAGAGAAAACACACTCCCTGTCTTCAGTTCCTTTTTTCTGTTCCCTCCTCACAGCACCAAACATTATAGGAGCAGATGCAACCTTAGGCTGTTCTACCTCTGCTGCCCTGTTTGTGTGTGTGTTTGGGCAAGTACAGAGGCTTTACATTAACTTCTGATTCTGGAGATATGGCAGTGTGTGCTTTATGAGAGATAGTGGTGTGGGGTTTTAAGGTGGTTTTTTTTTTTTTTTTTAATTTATGGAAACACTTCTCAAAACAGTGTATGAGAAGGGAGGACTGTCTTTGCTTGTGTCTCTGACTGTGCTTTCCTCTCCAGCAGTCCAACTTTTCTTAGATTGTTCGGGCTGCTCTGTCACTTAAGAGTGGAAGTTGTTGTTAGTGCTCCTCAGAATCATTACAAGGTACAAGAACAAAATTAACTGTCTGTTACCTAGGAGTATTCACTAAATGGTTGAATGACCATTTCACAGTTTGGTGTTTGTGGTTGGTTGTTTTTTTTTGCATACATCTGGTCAATAATGCTCTCAACAAGCCAAAACATTTTAATAAGGCTATTTCATCCATCTTGCCTTCCCTGTAAAGAAACAAAAAACAAGCAATGATAGTATTTGTTTTGGAGGATATGATGTTATAGACAGTTATGCCACTGTTATATAGGATATATTAGTAGGTCTGGAAATTAAAATGGGAGCCTGGCACTAACAGCAGTTCACATATAGTTTAGTGTTCTGTACAGGTTTTTCTCCAGTTGGACTGTGATGAGCTGGGTAACAGAATTTTAAAATCTTGCTGTCTCTCTTTCAGACACGTGTCAAATTCCAGGAGCAACCTCTGCTAACTTCACTTGCAATGCCAGCACAAAATCTTCACTTCCAAACTATCTGTATGTCTTTATCCTGGGGCAGCTGCTGCTGGGAGTTGGAGGAACTCCACTATATACTTTGGGGACAGCTTTTATTGATGACAGTGTCCCAAAACACAAGTCTTCCCTTTATATAGGTAACTTCTAAAACTGTTTATAACACATTGTCTGGGTAGATCATAGACTGCAATGCCTTCCGAATATTTTTATGAATTCCTCTAATTAAATCAGTCTTGTCATTGTGTACTTATGTGCATGAAGTGTTTCAATATCAATTACTGTGCAAGTTAGGTATTAGTCTGCTATAAGTATCAAGTCATTTCAACAGTTATTTTGCAGAGCATGGTAAGGCTACTTTGTGCACCTCTACTGCTGTTTTTTTTTGTGTCAGTAACTGAAAGTGATTAAGTGGTTAATGTAGCCTGCCTGTTAACAACAGAATATGGGCTATGAAGATGATTAGGGGATTAGAACATCTTTCGTATGAGGAAAGGCTGAGGAACTTGGGTCTCTTTAGTCTAGAGAAAAGAAGAATGAGGGGGGATCTTATTAATGCTTTCAAATACTTAAAGGGAGGATGCCAGAGGGATGGGAGGAATCTTTTTTCAGTGGTGCCCATTGATAGGATGAGGGTTAATGGGCACAAGCTTGAACATAAGAAGTTCCGTCTTAACATGAGGAGGAACTTCTTCACTTTGAGGGTAGTGGAGCACTGGAACAGGCTGCCCAGAGAGGTTGTGGAGTCTCCCACTCTGGAGAAGCTCAAAACCCGCCTGGACGCTGTCCTGTGCAACCTGTTGTAGGTGACCCTACTGTGACAGGGGGGTTGGACTACAGAGGTCCCTTCCAACCCTGACTATTCTGTGATTCTGTGAATAAGTTGTTGAAAACTACTGGTCAGTAGCCAGACCTTACTGTATCCTTTAACAGTTCTGTTTATTTACCTTATAACAGTAGGCTGTCCCCTCAATGCAGGGATGCTCCTGTGCATCACATGATCAGTGGATTCCTGTAGCCACATACAAATTTGGCACTTCAGGAGGAAATACTGGAAGTATTCTTCCTTAATTCAAAGTAAAGGGATTGCCTAGGAATATGGACAATGTGTTTGTCTTACTGTGGGGTTGTTTGAAAGCTAAGGAATACTATTTCTTAGCAGTGGCTTTTAATCTTTCCAGTCAGCATTCTCTGGGTTACATGCATTTTTACTACCAAGGTCATTGAAGTCTAAGTATTTCCTATGGGTGTGAAGATGTTTGTTTTCCCCATTTTTAGGTGTAAGCTGATAGAAGTATGTTAGCAATACTGGTAACTTGCAAGAGGAATTCAAAGCATCTTAGGTTCCTGGACTGTGTTCCAGACTAAATCAGTATTTTAGGGGGCAAAAATGAAATCATCATCTATTTGAATACAATTCTTGCTTAATTGTTCTAGGCAAGCCACTTCATTTGATGCCAACAAATAGAATAGTTGCATATTTTAAATAACAAACAACAAAAATAAAAGCTGTCATTATTTACATTAAGAGAGATTACTACACTTTTTTTTCTGAGGCCAGTGAAATAAATAGACCAGAATTAGGATTGTCTGCATGATTAGAGGATCAAGAAGTGGCCTGAAAACTCAGGAGAATGGTTTTGGTGTTCATACTTAAAACATAACAGACCAATATAATAAATTAATGCTTGTGCAATCTTCAGACAACTGCTGAGTTCAGAAGAACAAGTGTATTCTTCCTAATATAACAGAACTAGAGTGCAAGTGAGTGGATGGGTAGCTACATTAAGCCTTAATTATTTTTCTTCCTTTCATGCAATGTATTGAGGATGTAAAATATATTGTGTTGCTTTGCCTCATGCAAGAAGGCTTGTGTAAGGCAGCAAAAAAAACCAAAAACAAACTAAAATTTTCTGCTAGTGTCTGTTAACATCTGCTTGCATTGTAGACCATCAGCTTGCAACTCATAAGTTCCTAGTTTCTTACTTGTCTGAAACTGGATGCATTTTCATGAGGACTGTTCTCCTCTTGCTGAGCTGAGGCATCTATGTCTAAAGCCAATGAAAAGTTAAGCAATTCCAAATGGTAACTTAAATTGAATGGTCTGTAGGAGGAAATAGGCACCTTCTAAGATAGGTTTGAAGTTCTGTAGGGTGAATATGTACTTAACTCCAAAAGATCCTATGAGCATGTCATTACTTCCAAAATACAGGAAAACCTGGGATATGTTAATTCAATATTGATTTTTGGTTTCTTGATACCTGAGTGTCCCCTTCTGCATCCCTTCCCCCTCTTGTACCTCTCCCAGTCTGCCCCCCCTCACCCCCACCACCTCCATCCTTCTTTCTTGCTGTCTAAAGACAGTGAAAGAATACTAAATACTCAGGATCCAGGTGCTTTCAAAACAAATGAGAAATCCAGATTCTTCAACCTGGGGAAAAGCATAGAATATCACAGTAAGGATGCATGTCTTACTAATTATTTAGGCAGATCTAGTTACTACTAGCTACAAGCCTTTATCTGTAGAGACTCCTCCCGCCAGCATTGCAACAGAAATCTGGCTGGCCTGGGAGACTATTGTGACATTGAGAAAATCTTGTCTTAAGGCCAAAAAAAGTGGGTAGACTGAAGGGTGCTCTTTAGTAGCACATGGTTGCACCTGCAACTTTGTTTTTTGGGGTTTTGTTTTTGCAGTTTTTTTTTTTTTTTGAACTGTCAGGAGCTGTTAAGAGCCCTGGCTTTGTATTTTAAGGCTTGTATAAATAAATTGTGGTCCATATGATTGAGTTCTCAATGCACATGTGGCAGATATTATTCCAGTCAAAAGCTTTAATGGAACCCTGGCTTCTGGTCTTGGCACATCTAAAAACTAACAAGACTCAAAATAAAAAAAAAAAAAAAAAAACAATTAGGAGGTTCTTAAAGATTGTGGGTGTTTACTATTAGCAACTGGTGCTTGCAAAAACCTCACTTAAACTTTTTCTCAAGCTAGCTTGTGGTTGTAGGCACAAGATGTGCAAAAGGCAATCTAATAATGCATAAAGATGATGTCTGTGAAATGTCATTTGCTGAACCTCTGAGATGCAGCTTTTAATGAGACTTGCAATTTTCTTGTTGAGGGACAAGTAAAAATTTTTTCTTCTATGTGCTGTAGTGGAAATAATGATAGTGGAAGAACAGGTTGAATTACAGAAACCACTTGGTCTGAAGTTTATTTAGGATCTTTTCTAAAAGATTTAAAAATGTATGGTGAACTTGATGTATTTTCTCTTCTAGGAATTGGCTATGCCATGTCACTGCTGGGTCCTGCTATTGGCTATGTCTTAGGAGGGCAGCTACTTAATATTTATATTGATATCCAGATCCCAGAAAGGCAAGATACAACTTAGTCTTTTGTTTTCTATTTTCTTTTCCTAATAACTCAGATGAAAATCTTCAGCTTTTCTCCATGTGAGGAGGAGAAAGAGTTCGTTTGGAAAATACTGCACTTTCAAGAGCTTTTTTAGCTTGGTAACAAGTTGCATTCACAAGGGCTTTTAGTGAGTGAGTTATTTCTACAGTGAGTCACTCCATTGTGTGTTAAAGTTTCTCTGTAGTGCAAATATTTAGTTCTAGCTTTTTGAGATATTGCCTATTGTAAAACCATTTAACAAAAAAATGCGTTTTCTTTTGATTAGTTGTTTATTTAGGGTCAGATTGCAATTAATGATTTATTGTGCAAAAAGTTTCTGTTAGGTGAGATATGAGGGGTAGGATACTGCTACTTACCTCTTGGGGAAAAGCGTGCTAGAAAATCCACCAGTTGAGTAATAGTTCACTATTAAAAAAATAATGTTATAAAATGTACTACTGTCGAAACCAACAACTTCATTTACACTTTTATTTCCTATGTTTTAGGGACTGGATCAGTGCAGTGGCATTCTGAACTTCTGTATTGGCTTTCACATAAATAATTGATTATGAAGATTCTTTCTAAAACCAGCTTTTTCAGTATCTTAAAAATGCTACAGGATCTTGAAGTCAGGGCCAAATAGTGGCACCTAAATCTGTTGAGCTATACTTGGTAGCATGAAGTATTATTATAATAGAGTTGATGAATGTGCTTTAAATAAGCAAACAAATATCATACATATAGAAAGCAAGAAAATGACAATATTCAAAGGCTTTCTGTTAAATCAGTATTTAAAAAAGGAAAATAAAATTCCAGTTCACTAACATCTGAAATTACTGATTTAAATTCATGAATGGTAAACCTGCTTTTCCCAAATTTATTTTTCCAGTACAGAGATGGATCAAGATGACCCACGTTGGCTTGGAGCATGGTGGATAGCATTTGTTGCTTGCTTTTTTGCAATTTGGCTTCTTATAATACCTTTTTCATGCTTTCCAAAACACTTACCAGGTAATTGTTCTAGAACAATGGGCTACTTTGGAAGAGACTTCTGTTTATACTTGATAGACTACTGGACTGCGTGATTGATTCCTCTGTGATTCTGTTTCTCAGTTAACTGTCTTTGGCTGAAACCTGATGATAGATATTTTATTTTTCCAATATGCAGCCTTTAAAAAAAGGCAAATGGGCTAGAGGGACAATCTTGTGTATATAATGATGTACAGTAGGACTAGAAACTGGTAGAGCATGGAAACTGATGGTCAAAGTTTTGGAAGATGCTTGCAGTTAAGGATCCAGGACTGTATTTAAGGCTGCGACATTGCCTGCTAAGTTAATGGAATTCCGTTATGATCCTTAACTCATACATTGTTGTCTTTGAGTTATTGCCTTATTGGTTTTGGTGGAATAATAAAGCATGACTCAAAATATCCCAGAGCAGTTGTCTTAAAAAAAAAAAAATTTCTGTTTGGGCAGATACTATCTAGGATTCCCTTGAAAGGGCATCTAAAGGATCTTAACTATGGTTATCTGGAAAGAGAAATGATGGAGGAAAAAAAAAAAAATGAAGTAGAGAACTGAGGAAAATGTGAGGATGATTTAATAAAAAAATAATTGAACGGGCCTCAGGATAGTCGGAATTTTTTATGGTGTTCCTGATAATATCTTCTTACAGCCAAGGCCTTCTGATGGAAGCATGATGCTTTGAGCCAAATTCTTCTTTCTGGAAAAGTACATTAATGATCTTTTTATGGATCTCTACCAATAAAATATTTAAGAGGACTTGCAATGTCTGAGCTAGTTTTCCAAAGGAAAGGAAACACTTATTTTGCTGCTTTTTCTGAGTTTAAGCCTAAGAGCACAGGTATTAATTGTTTTCATTGTCAATAAATATGCCTATTTGTAGGAACAGCAAAAATACAGGCTGAAAAAATCTCTGAAACTCATAATGATGGAAGTGAGACACTAGTTGAGACCAAGAATATTGGAAAAAGTTTTAAAGACTTTCCCATGGCTCTCCTGGTAAGGAACTATTGAATGTACTGAAACTTACACATTCTGAGAAATGAAATTCTTTTTCGGCTAATGCGTAAGTGTTCAGAAAGGTAATAGCTTCTTTATTATGTTGTGGTAGGGAAGTCTCCAGTGCTACTGATAGTTTAATGCGTATTCATTTTGTTGATGCTTAAGATTCTTAGAGCAAGAAAAGCTTGTTAGTCAAGTTCCACATGAGTATCTGCTTTCAAATATGACTTCTAGTTTAAAATGTGACTTCTAGTTTACATGGTACTACACTTAAATAATTTCCTGAGTGTTATGCTAACTTCCCCCCATAGATACTGTTGAAGAATCCAGTGCTTATGAGCCTAATAATAGCCAGTTCTTCAGAAGCTTTAGTTGCCACTGGCTTTGCCACATTTCTACCAAAGTTTATAGAAAATCAGTTTGGAAAGACATCAAGTTTTTCAGCAACTCTTGGAGGTAATGTGGTTTTTCATCTATAAATCTTAATGAGATGATCAGTACAATATATTTAACCTTATAGGTGGAAGCTTATACAGGTGTCTTGTATTTGTGAATATACTTACATGAAACGCAGTTTTCACAGCAGAAATAGTGTTCTTATATTATTCTTGCCTGCCCTATGAAATCCCTGGTACTTAGTTCATCCAGGGTGCAAATCTACTGGTTGCCTGTAGGTTCAGAAGACTTGATACTCGCATTCAAAGTAGGATTAGAATTTTGTGTGCTGCTGAAACTGTAATTTATTCCTTTCTTATTCTTGGTGAAAAACATTTCATTTTCCTCATTTAAAATCAGCTGAAGGAGCATTAAGCCTTAGTCCCTGCTAAAGGAAGCAAGATGAAGGGGAGATGGGAAAAAAAGCAGTGCTTACTACAAGTAAGGGATTGATATGGCTGTTCCCTTCTTCAATTCCACCATGATGTTACAGTGAGATAGCTTACAATAAAATGACTAATCAGAATATATTAGAAAGCTATTGTGTAACTGCTTTTATAGTTTGCTTACTGTCACTTATTTGTATTATCTGATACGCAGAAGTAATAGGTAGGACAGGGGAAGGTTATGAAAAGCTGAGTGTTGGAGAAACAAATAGGAAAAAAATCTGATGGAAGAGCTGCACTATATAGGGTCACTTGACTAACTCTGATACAGTTACTTCTGAAGAACAGCAGCCAGATCAAGGCAGATAGGCCAACAGATGCTTGCAATATGGCACACTTACTATTTCTGGAACATGTCTTGTTAAATTACTTGGCCTTGCAATATAAACGTGCTAGTTGAAGTGCTCTTTCTCCCAAACACATTTCTGTTGGAGAGACTTTCTGAATGACTTACTCCCCTGCATAGTACTAGATAGTGCTATCACTCTTCAGACGTCATTGCTTCAAAACAAAGTATCTGCAAATTTTACATAGAAGTAAATTGGAATATATGCTCAATTGTTAAACAGTAATTAACAGTGAAGTGGGAAACAATGTTCCTTTTTTTGTCTATAGACCTCGTCTGAATTTTTCATTTGAGTTGAAAATATTGATAGTGTTAATCAAATATAGAGCTTTAAAGAAACACCTACAGTAATGTTGAAAACTAGCTGTACCTGAACTAATGTTGAGCTAGCTAGTCCAAGTGTGTCACCAATGACCTTGTCACCTATTTGAACTACCTTTGACTCTGGGTGTCTGTGGCCTGTGCAGGTCTGCTACTGTACCTGAACTTCCTTTAAAATTAGCTGTCTCAGGTCAGTGCAAGTTAGAGTTTTATTGTAGATTAACCATATAAGAATGCTCAGTTATGTATTTGGAGTCCTAATAGTGCAACGAGGATAAATTATTATGGGCTATACAGACTATGACAGCAAAACTGACCCAGTGATCTAGACTTTTAAAATTTTTCTGTAGATGCCTTATTGTATCTTGTGCTGTCTCTTGTATAATAGTGATTATGTTAAAAAGTTCATAACACAAATGTAACAAAGAACATGGGCATGTGAAAAATACTGAAGCAATGAAAGAGCATTTTGTTTTCATGAAGTAAAAAATCTCTGGTGTTAAGAGATTCCTGCCCAATATGTAGTGCTCTTAAGTAATCAAGTTCTGCTGTGTTGAACTTGAGTTTTGCACAACTATAAATTTTGCTGTCAAGTTGAACTTCTGGAAAGGCCAAAGATAATGTAAGGATAGAATAAATTACTCAAGCCAAAAGATTTTGGTAGGTTTGTTTGAAAAATGACATCATATGGACTGCATCTTAAGGTACAGGTAACTGTTGTGAGTTTTTTCTTAACATTAAATTGCACTCTAAATTGCTTCACTAATTATATCTTGCATTTTTGTGTAATTGCTGGTGTCTTGTTTTCCTCTAGGGCTTGTATTAATTCCAGCAGCAGCACTAGGCCAAATCATAAGTGGCATCTTGGTTTCCAAGTGCAAAATGGATTGCAAAAGCATAATCAAGTTCATGATAGGCACTTGTTCAGTGGCCTTACTATTAAACACAGTGTTTTTATTTGCTAAATGTGGGAATGAACCTTTCGCAGGTGTCTCTGAAACATATAATGGGTAAATATATTTTAATGCACTCTTGGGTTTGGTGTTAATGTTTAAAATAAATAAGCTACATCACAGAATACAAAACCTTTAAAAATGTCATTTTGCCTTGATGTATGAACCTGAATTGTTTTATGGAATTCTAAAACCTTGTTCTTGGAATCTTCATGTAATAGTCTATTAAGAAAATGTAATCATACATTGTCTGCAAAATGTTCTGAGCAGCCTGGTCCTGCTCGGGGGGGGGGGGGTGGGGGGTGGGGGGGGGTGTAAAATCCCAGCTTCTATAACCATTGTAGGTGTAGTAGCCATGCTATTGACTACAGCTAACTTTGTATCTCTGCAGAAGCAGCATGTATTTTGTACCTTGATTTATTAACTAGCTATTGACAATCTGGGCAGTTTGTTCCTGGAAGGAATCTGCCACATGCACCAATTTTGTGAGTGAGCACTGAGGTGCACAGCAACTTAAACTAATTGCAAATTTTTCCTTAGAAAAACGAAGACATTATTGTAGCATCGGGTTCTAGCACATCTAGCCTTCATTTATGAAGGAGGCTTTCTTTTTTCCTGGTAAAATGCCTGATAGAGGTAGAGATTTAATGCAAAGAGTGTAGCTCAGTCAACCCAAGTTGAAGAATAAAGTGGATGGAGTAACACTGTTAACTGAAACATAATTCAAAATATTTTTGGTTAACATATGTAGGAAAGACTTCTCTAAACAACATGTACTTTTCTTTACCTTAAGCAACACAATTATCATTCCTAATAAGAATGCAGTTTATCACTCATTTTTAGATATTTGTAGTAGTTGTAATAATTCTAGGATGAATGTTCCTCCTGTTGCTGTTAACAATGCTTACTCTGCAAACCAGTATGTCACTGGTCAGGAAAGTGAAAGTAAAATCAAAGCAAAATTATAAATATCTGCAAGGATAAGTGTTCTTTAGAGAATGGATTTCTAGGTCCACTTTTAAAATTTCAACGTTGAATGTACGTGATCAAATCACCAACATAGGCACTATGTTGTATAAAATACCCAATCATTCCTTATTAAGGAATTAAATGTAAGATTATAACGTTTCAATTCTCATATTTTTAAATAGTATGCATTTCTGTAGCATAAGCAGTGTTCAAAAGCAGGAGGAAGGCAGCTAGCTGTGCCAAAACTGTGCTCTCAAGTGTTCAGTTACTCTGTTGTGAATTGACAGAGCCAGAGGCAACTCCAGCTGTTTGAAGGTCTGCCAAAGAGTCAGATGCTGTTGTGCAAAATAACTCTAGTAGGCTGATAGCTAGGGACTGCTAGCTGTCATTTAAAAAAATCATAAGCACGAACAGTGTGCTGTGCAACTGAGTGAGTAATTTAACAATACTTTTTCTGTTGTTTTCTCCAAATCCCCCATTTTAGAAAAAGGTTAGGTGCTGCTATCCTGTGCAGAAGCAGAATCTGTAACTTATGTTCCAATGCATAAAAAAATCTTTTGAACCTAAATAGGATGAGGAAGAGGATCTTTGCACTTTACTGACACAATAGCGTGAAGTGCACCGTGAAAATGCAGAAGGTGGGTTGGTGGGGAAATTGGTTCTGTAGCCTCTAAAGCATATGCAAGTTGGTAATACTTCTAGGAAAAAATGATAAACATCTAATCAACAGTTAGGCTTATATGGTTTCTTCACTTGATATTTATCATGCTTTTTGACTGACTTAAAATGAACATACAACTAAAAGAACACAGAAAAATCACATCTTGCTCATGGAGGTAACGTAAGTATACAAATATCATAGCATATGAAGGCTACTAATTTTCCTAGGTCATTTAAGGGAATCGTTGGCATAAACATAAATGACAAATATTACAAAATTTTACCAAAAATGCAAAGAGTGACATGAAAGACTAACCAGATTTTTCAGGTCTCTCATTTAGGTAAATATGAAAACAGTAAAATAGATAACGTTAGAGAGCTTGGAGGCAATAGTGGTTGAAGGTGGTCAGGCTTCCAGTTCTTTAAGAGTAGAAATTTAATGCCATGATACTTTAACTATTCATTTGCACTGCCTTTTCCAGAAGGTGTACAAAGCGAATAAACCATATTTCATACACTGGTGATAAATTCTTAAATCCCATGTTACCATTCATTCTGATTCCATCTTTGCAACTTGCTTTATCAATTGACAGTATACTCAAAGGCGACTGACATTTGACAATTAAAACATGGCTCTGATTCGGTGTCTGAAAAAATGCTAGCTGTAAGGTTACTGTGGACACTTCAGAACTGTGAAAACTAGGATGCAGGCTTTGATTGTGGAGTTTGTAGTTACATATTGAGCAAATGAATCTGTATATAGCAATTCAACACTGAAGAGATTGTATAGACAATAGTATGTGAACCTATCTGTGTTTCTATACCTATGTCATACAATAATGAGCAGCTGATAAAAGGTACAGCTGATTTTTTTCTTTTTTTTTTTTTTTGTCCTAAGCTACATACAGGTAACTTGTGTTTAATAGTTCTGTGTAACTTCAGCAGTTACGTAGTTTAACTGTTGCTGAAGACCTCTTATCTACAGCAATTTGGAGTTAACCAATACTGAAATAACTGTCCATCCAATATCCGTTATAAAAATGGTTCAGTTTTATCTAATTCACTGTTACATCTTGTATTATAGTTTGTTGGACATGTGACCTGGATCAGAATGGTTAGTGGCACTAGTACCAGTTGTGAAACTGCTTTCCATGAAGGAATGAGCAACTAAAATATGTAGTGGTAGCTTTAACGAACTTACAAGCTTCTGGAAGGATATCCAAGTGTCTGACTCCTGCTTATGCTATCAAACAAACGCTTCTGAAAGAACAGATTATGAAAGTGCTCTGAGTTGACTTGGAAATTGATCCAGATCCATTTTTGTGCAATTTTTAAAGAAATCCTTCTTGAAAAGCATTCTCTTTCTATTGAAAAATAGCCTGGAGTTCAGGGGGGCATGGGGTTTAGAAAGCTTTTTGTAAGTGTAGTATCAGGATCACTTTTTAGTTCATGTGTTAATAAACAAAGTATATTGTTTGTAGTAACTCTGTTTATGACTAAATTTGGCTAGAAGCAGAAGTAGTGTGGTTTACTCCATCTAGTAAACACTTCCAAGAATTGTTAACCAAATTCTTTTACCCAATATTTCCTTGAAAACTTGCAGGAACAGAAATACAGTGACTACTTCTGTAGTTCTGTTCATTCCTACAAGGCTCTGGGACTCTTTGTTTTGCTTTGGAAGAATATGCAACCTATAGAGCTTTTAAAGACCATTTAATGCCCTCATCTGCTAGGTTTCTTTAGGGAAGTGATGTTAGAACAAGAAGGTCCATGTCATAGAGAACCTGTGTACACTGAACTGTTTCTTCTGTATTTTAATATTTTTCTCTGACTGTGCATATCTAAAGGTTCAGTCTGTCTTTGTAGGTCAGGAAAGTGAGACATTACCTGAACATGTAAACAGGACAAATGTTGCCACTGAATTGATTAAGTACTTCGAGGCTTGACATGCCTCATAGGCTGACAGTGTGTGAACAGACATGGGCTTAGTGAATTTGCTTCTGGTGCGCTGTAGTGCTTTGTGCCAGAGCAAACTAACTTTGATTCGTCTATGTGTGAAGAATGAACTAATGTAACTTAGGGTTTAGCGTACTACAACCAAATGAAGTATGTAGGTAGTTATGATGTCCCTAATATTCCACGTGCAGTTTGCATTCTATGTCAGTAGAATAATTTAGCTTAATTCCTAGATGAATTATTTCTCCTCTTAGTATTTGTGAGCAGCTTAAATTCTCTTGAAGAAACTGGCCTTTTAGGTAATGAATCTGGAACTTTCAGCTTACAGCACAATATTTAAACTACTGGCAGTGTCAGTATCCTGGTTTCAGCTGACTGAGCTCTTAACCTGTGAAGCTTCTTTACTTATTAATGCACTACTATTAGAAAATCAAAAGGTGTTTTTATTCTCTACAATTATATCTTAAGAAGGTCCCCCCAATATACCAAGATGATTTTTCATACTAATAATATAGTGGGGACTACCTCAAATACAACCATACTATGGCCTGTATTGGAAGTAAACAGCTAAATTGAGAGTAGTTATAGTAAGCAAGAGTTAAATTAAACTCTGTTCTTCATTAGTTATTCCCTAAACAGCCAGAGAAATTCTTTAAGGTCCTTTTGGGTATGATAAGACTTTGTTTATATGTCATGGCACTCTGCATTCAGTATGTGCTCTCATCTTGGTGCTGGAACAAGCTAGATGCCTGCACAGCAGTGTTAAAAATAGTAAAAATGCAGGGTTTGCAACTGGACTTGAATCCAAAACAGGGAAAAAAACTTGGCATATGTCCAGTAGAATAAACAACACTAAATACTGCTTTTAATCTTGTTGCTTTTTTCTTAAAACTGTAAATTGAACAGATTCAAAATTATAAGTGTTGTGGGAGGGAGGAGATGTTATAAGAAAAGAATTGGGTTGACACACAGAATTTAGTCATCTGTTTTGTGAATGCAAGTTGGAGGAATAATCTATACAAGGAATAATAGCACAAAAATAACCAGATATAGGGTAAATGGGAATTCCCTCTAAAGTTGTAACTACTAGGAATATGGCTTATTTTTAAACAATTAAGTACATAAATCACCTGAATTGAATATTTTGAGATTTATTATCCTATAAATACTGCATTACCTATTTACATATCTGATGTTTTATATTACTTTAATAAAAGCCTATTAACTTTTGCCTTTCAGAACAAGCATGCTGTACAATTTAACAGCGCCATGCAATGCTAACTGTGGATGCTTGCGCTCTATGTACTACCCAGTTTGTGGCAGAGATGAAGTCCAGTACTTTTCTCCCTGTTTCGCAGGATGTGCGTCATATGTTTTTAACAACATGAAAAAGGTACTTTATGCTACAAAGATAGCTGATGTGGTCTGTTCTGATTTCCTGCAGAATGCCTTCTGTATCAAAACCAGTCTTCAATTCAGTATTTCTGAATTGAAGTGGTAGTCACTACAAGAAAAATTGGTGTGGATTGGAAACATGTGCTTAAGTAGGATAAATGTTGGTATGCATCAGAGTCTGATACTCTCTGACCAGGTGCTTTTACATATTCCACTTGTGGAGGGTATAATGTTTAAAGTCAAATTTACTTACTTGATGACAGTTGATGTTACACAGGATTTATGATTTAGCAGAGTGATACAAAATATGCTGAAAACACATACAAATGTAAGCCACACTTAGCAAACCTTAGTGACTGCAATACACAGTTCAGTCGCAATACTAGTGTGATTCCCACTATCAGGCTCTATAATATGCTCACTGTCACAATGCTAGGCCTCCCCAGTCATTGAGAAGGCACACATGGTTTGAAGCATACTGAAGCTCATTGCTCTGTGAAATTCTTCTGCTAGTTGCCTGGCTTTTTATAGTCCGTGTTGGGCTGAGCCACACTCCCTCCTTGTTCATCTGCCTAATTTAGGGAGACATTCACACTCTATTAATGAATGCAGGGAGAAACATTTACGCTACCACTTGATCCACTCAAATGACATAGTTGTCTCTTTTCTGCATAGCTTTCTTTGCAACAGCTCTGGTCACTTGCAGCCTGTGTTGTTCTGGGAGCTTCATGGGTACATCACCCTTTTCCATCTCCTCTGAATCATCTTCCATTGTAGGGGTTTATTGGTCAGTTGTCATATTTAATCCTACTAATCTTTCTAATGATGAACATTAAACCTGAACATACTTTAAATAGAATTGACAATCAGAAAAGTAGAAATCAGCAACTGCCTTGACATTAAACTGTAGTTCTTATCTAGATCTTATAAGCATAATCTAATATTTATTGCATGCATGGCAACCTGCTTCTGTGAGTTTCCAAACCTTGAATGCCAGTTTCCCCTGATGTAGGAATGATAAGCCATGAAAGTGACTTTTTATTATCAAGCCTTCCCAGAACTGTAAGACTTTCAGTGCTTGTCTCTAGTAGTACAACACACTTCTGAGCAGGGATGTGGGAGGAGTGTAGAAAGATCCTAGAAGTATGCAAGGTGAACCAGGGGGTGCCTGTGGGGACTCTTTATGCCAGAAAAGGACAACAGTAAATGAGAAGGGGTATTATCTAGAAGAAGATGTAGGAGACTGACTATTTCTTGCTGTGAGAATTTCACACTTCACTGATATATATATCTTTTTTTCTTTGAGAAGAAACTTGTGTGGATTTAAATGAAGGGCATGAAACTATTCCATTTGTTCCCCTACTTACAAAAGCAGTCCAACATTGCTTCTGTTCTTTCCTGCTTAAGTCTTAAGAGTAGAGTTCACCTCTCTTCCTGTCAAGTACAGTGCAGTGTAAAAACAAGCCTGTTTATAGCCAAGGCTGTCAAGCAAGGTGATCTGGGACTTGACAACATCTCTGAAGAATGTGAAATGTGGTTGCCAGTTTGTTCTGCTGCTGTCATAGCTGGATATGTATTATCTGAGCTTGAGGAATAAGTCTTGAGGAAATAGTGGCACAAGTAAATGTGAATCTAAAGAATGAACTTGGTTCAAGTAAGAGTTTTTGTAAGTCAAGACAATTTAAGTTCTTTGGAGTAAAACTTTTGACTTGTACAGAAATAATCAGCAGTTTTGGTTAATAAACTAGGTAACAGTTAACATTAGCTTACTTCAGTATTGGAAAAATGACTTGGACTGTGTAAGATAGCTTCTGCTGTAAGGGAACTACAGCTTTTTGGCTGCCCTTTGTTCAGAATTTACACTTTGCAAATGAAACCAGTCTTATGGGGAAATAGAAGAGGGACACTTCCTCCTTCCTTCATCCCTTGACACTCTTCATGGTGTTTATAACATTGTCAGAGGTAATTTGTTTGAAAATTATTTTGAAAATATTTTCAAATTTTTTAATATCTAAATATTGTTTTAAAAATCTTGTTTTGAACATTGTAGCTTGCCCATTCTTAATTGTATACAGTAACTAGTGTTATCTTCACTGATTTGTAATAAGATTTGAGTGAAAAAGTTGGCATTTCAACAGTTGCTATCTTGGTGTTTTTGTATAATGTTATGTACTGCATATGATTGTGCCTCTAACTCTAAAATCTTCTTTAGTTTCAAGTTTTTTATGCTTGCACCACATGAAATGGAGACTACCATTGTCTTTCTAGATCACAAAACCAAAACCAACTTTTGCTCTGGTGAGATGGATCAGTCAAGTTCTGCTGGACCAGTTTTAAAAATGAGTTAGTGTCATACGATCATTAGGAAGTGGGCTGTTTCCCATAGTGTAAAGTCAGGGTTCATTCTTGTATTCAGTGTGATGCAGACCCAAAGAACATCTACCATATTAGTGCCACTCAGTGTCATTCTTAGAACTAAATTTTGTTTTATAAATTATTTGTAGATGTACCACAACTGTTCCTGTATTGCAAAACCAAAAAGAGAAAATGGTTCAGAAGACTTTTTCTATGAAGCTGTCCCTGGGAAATGTCCAACACAATGTACATTTTTACCTTTATTCTTGACTTTCTTCTTTTTTACCGTTGTTTTTACATTTATGGCTGTTACTCCAACAACTGTGGCCATTCTCAGGTAAGTTTTTTGGGTTGAGAAATAGGTAGCATTCTTGTGAAAACTTAGATCAGTGAAATACTCTAATTTGTTTTGCTTTGGAATGTGGACTTAAATCAATATGCAAGGGATTTCCTGCTGTAGTACTTTGTGTGGTAAGCAGTCAGTATTTGAAGCAGAGGACAGTCATATCACTGTTCACTATCTCTGTAATTACATTTGGTTAGTAGATACTGTTTGAATCTATTAAAAAAAAAAAAATCTTTCCTACTTGCAGCAAAATCTGTCTTTTATGGGAGCACTCCTGAATGCTTTAGTCAAAGCAAGAAGGAATAAATGTACCATGTGCCTGGATGAAGAAAATACTCAACTAGCCTGTGTATTGGTAGTGCCAGGATTTCAAATTGTGCCAAGAAAAGAACAAAATAACAATCAGTCTCATATTCTCAACCTTTGATTCCTGTCCCAGTTCAGAGTTCTGACTTGCAAAATTGTAGTGTGTCAAAAACTGTAGACTACCTTTCATATGATATTGTATGCGTGGTAGTCATTAATATAAAACGTGACAGTGTGTATGTGGCTGTTAACCAGTGGTTTGACTGTCTTTCAAATGCATGAATGCTAGGTACACTTTTTTTCTATGATACATAGTCTGTATCTGAAAGTAGAGCTATTTAACTTTGTGTTGAACTCTGACTTGTACCTCTAATACTTCTAGAGATAAAATGCTCATGTTGCACAGGCGTACATGCACTATACACATGATGGTTTGGGGAGGGTGTGGTTAGATGCTCTTTTTCCAGCCTTCTTGGCGTTGGGCTGGGGAGAGGAATGAAATGCTGAAACAGTGCTTTGTAGTAGCCTCCTGTCCATGGTTGGTGTAAATCTGGAATGAACAGCTTGTCATATTAGTGTGGGGGCAGAATAATGTGAAGTGTTGCATTATCTTCAAATCTGAGCTTACATAATATTATTCAGATAATCTGAAGCAATAACACTTGGAATTTGGAATCCTTGTACACTTCAACTGAGATGGTGAGACAGGTTTTATGGAAGAGAGGATTGTAGAGACATTTAAATGTGCAAACCCTAGTTTAAATAGCTAAATGTGAGGTAAGTTACTACAGTGTACTCTGAGATCTTTTCAGCAGGCCTATTTTGTGCAACTTCAAGTGTAAACCCATGTGTTCATGATAGTGGTCTAGTGCTAGAAATAACCACCCACACTATGCAAAACTCATTCTCCTTCCTCTACTTGCCTTTGTGGGTAGGGGAATCCTAACAGTGACTGCTGATGACTGCCTGTCTTGGATATTTTTTTTTATGGCTAATCCTCATAACTGCTTCAGAATGAGGGAATAACTCCTGAATATTTAAATACTGTCTCTTTTAGCACTGTCAGTGCTTCAATGATACAGTTTATTAAAGAAAACAGTGCAGAAACTGAGTTGTGTAAATTAAGTTAGGCTATATTTAATTTTTATGGTGGTATCTTTAAGACACTATCAGGATAAAATGTTTTTTGCTGGAGAAATATGTGAAAGAAATGGGTAGGAGATAAGGAGGCAAGTTCTGCTAGTTACTAAATCAATATACTGATTTATATAGCATAGGCCAGAACTGATTAATTGTAAGGTCAGGTGACTATATGTAAAGGTTATGGGAAATGCAACACCTTCCGGTGTGCTGAAGCCTAGTCTCAATTCATGTATTCTTCCTTTATGAACAGTAGCTCAGGGTTGTATCCTAGCACTGTCCTTTAATCCTTGGTTGTTCTGTGGAAAAAAAAGTTCAATAATATATCAGGGTGTAAACTATCAGCTGGTAAACTATCTTTTTACTTACAATGTTTTGTTAAACTAGTTAAATCTAAAATTCCTTGATGAGCTATTGGAGTTGCTTTTATCTTTTGTCAGAACGTCTCCTGAAGTTGTTTTGGTTACTTGTTCTGCACAGTGGATTTCTAAAACCCTCTGCAATTAACAGGTTAGAACAGTATATTAAGACAAAGCGTATTCACTGAGGAACAAAGCAGAAAAATGGAACAGTTAAAACATGTTTACCAAGTCCTTAAACTGCAAATCTTGTTTACAGGTGTGTGCCAGATAAGCAGCGCTCATTTGCTCTTGGAGTACAGTCAGTGTTTCTACGACTGCTGGGTATGACTCTTGTTGAAACACTTGCCTCTGAGTAATCTACTTATTTGACATTTTCCTAGACTTAACAATAATGTATTAAGAAGCTTTCAGAAGAGCTTGAAGCAGCCTGTCATGGGCTTATAGGATACACTTGTTATAAGGCAGATGCCGTCTGGATTCAAACTCCTTTTTAAATAAGGCACCCGTACTCATTTTAGCCATTCTTGTTCTTATTGGCATGAACGAAATACAGGTAACTGTCATTCTTTCAGCAAAAGGCACCTGCTGTCAATCC
Source organism: Vanellus vanellus (assembly GCF_965231255.1). Classification (NCBI taxonomy): domain Eukaryota; kingdom Metazoa; phylum Chordata; class Aves; order Charadriiformes; family Charadriidae; genus Vanellus; species Vanellus vanellus. The sequence goes on from NC_138908.1 coordinate 29,164,088, forward strand.
GCCCAGAAGGATGACTATTCTGAAAGTTAAGATAATAAAAAGTGGTATAATAATACCCAGCTTCATGTAGTTCGTATCTGAAGTTCTAGAAGTTGAAAGTGACAATATCATACAGTTGTATCCTTATTAGCCATGCCAGTATATTTTAAAGTGGATAGTTGGAGTCTTTTCTCCCTTCTTTTTCACTTCCTTTGACTAATTTTAGCCTTTATTGAAATCGTAGACACTTGTACATAAATAATTACTGAGTTTTTTATGTGGGAAATCTACTACTTAAATTCTAAATCTAAAGATCTCCAGGATCTGAGTAAGACAGGTGAGTCACCTTAAATAAAACATAAAGCTAAATATAAGTATTCTCTGAACCACTCATTTGAATTTTCTCAGGCATATTTTAAAACTCTTATTTTAGTTTTAGGCACTTTAAATGGCATATGTAATTCAACACTGGGTCAAGGCTGAGATGCCAATTAGACTTTTATGTCAATATTTAGTACTGCACCCATTCCCTGCCCTTTGAGATCAAATATCTAGCAGTGTGAGTTCTGCTTTCCTGTACCTATTGAAACTCCAATTAATCTCAGTCATTCTACCAATAAAGCATAACAAGAGTAAACATCCTCACAGGTAGAAGTTAGCTGGGAGATAGTGCTAAGTGTTGTATGAGGGCTTCTCTGTTTCAGTTTACTCAAAGTTAAGGTGTCTATGGCAGAGTCTTAACTCTTGACTTTACTGTGGAGCTGAGGATAGGAGAACTCTTCTTCAGTCACAGTACAGGCAGTGCAAAGGCAGCAACTAAAAGCATTACTACCAACAAGATATTTATGTTGTAGACTTGAGGAATCACACAGTCCTAGACAGAAGAGCTGCTTGTTAGATCAAGAACCGTTTATGCCTTGAGTAGGTTAGGTAGACATGCAGTGACATATTATAAAATGCTTATTATAAAATTGGCTATACCTGGATGCAAAACACTTGTGCTGTATAAGGCACTGTTATGACAAAAATCCCACAAATCTAATACATTCTATGCAGGAATAATTTTAAACACTACTCATTTTATGTGAAGTTTTTCCTAGGTACTTGGCTACATCTGAGGGATGGAAAAAATATGTAGTTGAATGTATTAACATATTTTAGTTCTCTGCATTTAGAACAGGTTAGTATATGTGATCTGAGAAAAGGGACTTACTTGCCTTCAGTTAATCCTGCTTCCTTCATTAGCTGCTTTCCCTCCTAATTTTAATCACATTTTTCTTTTCCAATGAAAACCAAGGAAGTTATGAGAAGCTCGTCTTTCAACAAACTTCTTGTTTGATAAAGTGAGAGCTGTATAAATACTTAACTCACACGCTCTGTGCATCCTACCTATTAATTGAAAGCAATGGAAGAGCCACAGTTGCTGTGTAATATGACTCTGATTAAAATGTTATGTTTAGTGTGTGGCTCTCCCATTTTATCTTCCCCACCAGCCTGGCATTTCACTGTATGTTAATGCATACCAGGTAAGACTATTCCAAGTAAGTTGAATGTTCTAATGTGTTACTGTGTTTTTTAGGTACTATTCCTGGACCAATTTTGTTTGGTGTTGCTATAGACAATAGTTGTACTCTGTGGGATATTAATGAATGTAAAACTAAAGGAGCCTGTTGGGTTTATGACAATGAAAGAATGGCCTATCTGCTGATGGGCATAAGTAAGTGACTTCTTCATAATAAGTACACATGCAAGGAACTAGATATACTGGCCTTGATTGCTGGATGGGAATTACTTTAAAATAAAACCTTAAACTTTTATTTTTTAGCAGCAGGTTTTTTTTTTTTAAACACTTTATTTTTTCATAAATAATGAAAAGCAAAATATCATGGAAGGAGCAAGACCACAATAAGTGGCTCTTTTAAAAATGACCTAGAAAACTTTTAATAACATTAATACAAAATAGTTTTGCTCTTCATTGCCACACTTCATGTACTGAGTTTTAAGGGATTGGTACACGTTTCAGTCTTATCTGGCTTGGTCCGTTGGCAGCTTAAGGTCTGAGGAGCTTTCTTCCTCTTGTCATATTTAAGTTCTTTTCCTTAAATTAATATCAAGATCTTGAAAATATCTCTGAACACTAGTAAAAAAAATTCCCAACTTATTTAACAATCTGTTGCCTTCAAGTGTTTGACAGTTGGATGTCTGGGAGAAGAAAGGCAGGCAAAGTTTGCATCTGTGGTAACTGCTGCTGTCTTGTCTTCTAGCAACTGTGATGCTTGCATTGCGTAAACTGAACTGCTAGCATCCAATCTGGAAACTGAAAAAGCAGGAGTCACAACTTCAGGTTTCAGTATCTCTAAGGCATATTTGTGATAAAATACAATCCCTGCTCTTTTACCCCATTCCTTGCACCCCCAAATTGCACAAACACCACTATATATCAGTGATAAACCTTTTAAGGTAGCTGAATACTTAACAGGGTTGTACGTGGGGAGGTTTATTTTGTGGCAAAGAGAATATTGATGCAATGAAGAACAGTACTGAAACAAGAAATATGGAAGACTTGCGCTTCAGGCTAGACTGGGGTGAAGAAATACGGAACTGAAGTAATAGCAATAGCTGCTACAAGCAAGAACTGGCAGGCAGGTGAGGGGTCTGAAGTCAGTTGGAACACTGCCTTTACCTGCCCTTTGCAGTTCATGTAAAATACATTGAAATTCGCAGCATCCGTCTAAAAGTCTTACAGTGTAATTCACCATGTGAAACTTTTGTAAATGACTGAAGTGCTCTTGTCTACTATTGAAGATGACTGCAACAACCACTCTTCTGTTCTTTGCATTTAGGTGCTGCTTGCAAAATCATCACGATCATCTTTGTAGTCATGGCAGTATGTTTGTATAAGCCTCCACCGGCAAGTGCAGCCCTGTCACAGAAGGATTCAGAAGTGGTATCTGCTGTACGCACATAAATGATGAGCAAATCAGCACATAAATGATGAGCAAATCAGGGGGGGATTGAAAGAAGCCAATAAGAATAAGCACTGTTGCAACACTTGTACCAAAGTTCTTGTACACTAATACCTAAATACAAAACATCATAATCAGTTCTTGAACAGCTTAAAATATTTCTGAATGTGTAGTGTTCTCTAACTTGCTAAACATACTCTTTAGGAAAAAGTGACACTTAAATTTGCAGTCTAATTTTTAACTTAAGTGAAACAAGGTAGAATACTCTGATCAAAAGAAAAAAATGGGAAAAATGAACTGAACTGAGCTGACTGTGAGACCCATGTCCCTCTGCTTACAAAGGAATACTGAAGTGAGACTGTAGTGGGAGAAAACAAGTAACCTGGTATATTAAAAGGAACTGTGGATGTTTAAAATGGACTTATTTTAATGTGCACATAGTCTGGGCTAGTGCCTTAGTTGGGGATTTTAACTGTAGATACACTTGGGGATGTGCAACTATGGATATGTATTAAAAATATTTTTACGTGTTATCTTAAAGGCATAAGTTGACTTCTTAGTATTTGTAAGAAAATGTAAATAGTTATTACAGGATCGCTGGGTTTCTAACAGCAAAATACTTGTTAAATTAAGTGCCTGAGTTTCTAGCTGGAATATGTATAGCAGTTGGACAGCAACTTTCTTTAAGCATTGTTAACATTTTTCTATAAAACTTGAAAATAAAACCTATTTTCTTACTATTTCTGTGTATGCTATGTCATTTTGATGTGACTGAGTTCTAGGCTTCTCAACTCCAAGAAAGACAATCCTGAAAACTAGCAAAGAGTAGATATACAAGCATCAAAAGTAGGAAAATACAGCTTTACTTGTTCCTTTTGACTTATACACTATGCTATTAAAACTGTATTTCTATAGCACAACAGATTTGCTATACAAATTAGCTGCTCTTACCAGAGATGGAACTATATTTGCCTGCCATGGAAATAATTCAGTATTGACTGGAGATTTTTAATGAGGCAAGATATCCTCTGCACTTGTTTTACTTTGTTAATGTAAATTCCCTTTCTGTTGCACTGGCTATGCATGGTCACGTGTGCCCTTCTCGTCTACACATTGACTCTGCCAAGATTTTTTTAAACAAGTGCTACAGCAAAAGATTATGGCATATGTGTCAAGTCTCACCTATTTCTCTAAATGCAGCAGTTCTACAGCAGAACTTCTACCTAGTTTAAGTATACAACTCAAGAAAGGGTTCCTCTATAACTGTTTAGAAAGAACTATTCAGGAAATAAAGCAAAATAGACTGCACCCCCTTGAAAGCACAAGACTTCATGGCTCTTAAGGCAGAGAAGGAAAGGGGCAGAATACAACAACTGAATTTATGCTTGTTATATTTATCTGAATGTTTCCTGATAACATAGTTTCCTGATAAATGGGCTCAGGGCAAGATGGGTAACTTCCCTTGAAAGAACTAAATGTTGATCTTCCATGAAGTTTGGCAATATGGCCTAAAACGCTGAATTCAGTTTCCAGCTCCAACACGGGTTGTGTGGGGTGTAGCAAATCACTTAATAGTAGTAAAAACATGCAAGTTTACCCATTTAGCTAACATACTGCTTCTCTTGCTCTGTCTTAGGCTGTGAGATCATAGTTTACAGTTTCTGCTGCTTAACGAGATTGCACAGATTACAAAACTTGTGGGGCAGAGCAACAGGAGCTGCTTCTTCTGAGGAAGTTATCAGCACTCTTAGTTGCACTGGTGTGGTTATTTGGGTGGAGAAGGAAGGAAGTATTGCCATTGTGTAAAATTACAGTAAATGCTGAAGGCTGTTGCAATTTATAATCTAGCCTATGACTTGTTAAAGACTACTCTTGGTAGTTTAGGAGGAGCAGCACAGTTATTATAAGAGAGAACAAATACTTAGAACTGAGTTTACTCATTTACCTTGTGTCATAGTGATGTTACATTAATAGATACAGTGATAGATAACAGAGGGCAGTAGATGTTGTGTTAAAGGTTTTACTGGGCAAAGGTAAACATCACAGACAAGCTGAACAAGTGCGTGTTAGGTATTTGGCCAGGGAGGGTGAATTAAAGTCTGCCCAAATGTCTGGGCCCAGAGGGTCAAAGCACAAAGTCCAGTTTGAGTGAAGACAAGAGATCAATAGTAGAGCTGATCCAATTCAGCCTCTTCATTGATGACCTGAATGATGGGATAGGTTGTGCTCCAGAGGAGTGGTTGGTAGAAGAGGTGGTTGTGCTGCCACCCAGAGGAGCCTTGACGAGATGGAGAAACGGGCAAATGGGAAGTCTCATAAAGTTCAAAGGGAAATGCAAAGACCTCCACCCAGGAACAAATAATCCCATGCACCAGTAACATGCAGGGGGGCACCCAGTTGGAAAGCAGCTCTTCAGAGAAGGTCTTTGGTTTCATGGTGGACAAGCTGATCACAAGGCAGTAAAAAACCCTTTCTGCAAAGAAGACCAATAGCACCCTGGGCTGCATTAAAGCAAAGCACTGCCAGCAGGTTGAGGGTGGTGGTCCTTCCCCTCTGCTCAGCACTGGTGAGAACACAGCTGGAGTGCTGGGATCTCCAGAACAGGAGCGTTACAGATCTACTGGAGGGGGTGTGGTGCAGGGCTACAAAGATGATTAAGGGACTGGAGTATCTTTCATACTGAGAGAGCTTGGGAAACTCTCTTCAGCCAGGAGAACTGAAGGCTCAGGGGAACTGAGCCTCGAAGAAGGGGAAGCCAGGCTGCTCTTATTAATGCCCAAAGGTAGATCAGGTGGAATCAAGTGTAAAAGAAATTACTGAAAAAGCATCTTTCAGGTCTGAAAGTCTTCAAAGGGGTCATGGGTTGAATTGTATTTCATGCTGGGAATTAATGAGTGTGAAATACCTCTGTAATCTTTTGTTATGGTAGCAGAACATACGGTTATGATTTAACATATGACTAGGAGACTGGGGTGGGTGGTTGTTTTTTTCTGTTGTTGTTGTTGTTGGTTTTTTTTTCCAGCAGATGGCTCTATTTCTGCTAACAAAAATCAGTTGAGGTTTTTTTGGTTGTGGGGATTTTTTTGTGGTTTTTTTTTTTTTTTTTTTTCTCCTGGAAAATTATGGGTCTTTAGCGTGCAGAGCAGAAAATATGCAGCTTTTTCAAAAATATTTTGTTAATGGAAGTGTTATCGGTGTCTTTTGTCTGCCTGATTTCTGGTTTTGCAGTGGCAGTGACTTTATTATTGTGGTAAATGCATGAATATGCCTGTTTATATTTACTTTTCTTTTTATGACATGTCTGTGCAGCACTCTATACACTAGTTTTGTGGGGGTTCTTGTGGGTTTTTTTCCTCACAGACAGAAATCCTCAGGCAACAATGTCGGTGTTAGATTAGAGAAGCCTTACGGAAATATAGAGGGAGTCAATTAATCTTATATCTCAGTAATAAATGATGCAAAAAAGCTGGAATACATTATTTGTATGCTGCTCCCATGGCAAATAAACCCAGAAGAGTGAGTCTGCTATACAGAGGAGTCTTATGAATTTAGCCTGCCTACTACTGTGTATGTGTTTCAAAATATGTATAATGTGAGTGCTGGTAACTGGTTATAAAACACCTTGTCCTCTCCAGTCTACAGAATACCTTAGTAAATGCACAAAAATGAAGTCCCTGGGGAACATATAAAGTTTTTTACGATCATTATTAAACTTTAAACATTCATATTGAATACGTGAATTTTTAGCATGAATTGGAGCTCTTGAGCAGAGGTGAAATATAAACCAGGAAAATAAAATCCAAGCTGAGTAGGGAGATTGTCATTCCCTCCAAATTATTCAGGAACTTGTAATAATGGCTGGGTTAACTTGAGACCTGTTTTGCCCCAGGTATTTTGCTCTGAGATTGTCTTTAAAGGAGCAAAGTGAGTGCTTAACTTGTTTGGAAATAAAACCAAAATCATGAAGTAGGTTCAGTTGGTTTGAAGACAGTGAAGGTTTTGCTATTTATTTAAAGGGAGTCAGGGTGCTTAGACAGATTGCAAGATAATTGTTTAATGTTTGATGCACTTACCATATATCCAGCTGGAGGAAGATGGTGTCACAAAATTGAAACCTATAAACCTTTAAGAAATGACTGAGCTATGACAGAAATGCCATCCAGAGAGAGAAAATTAGTGCTTTTCAGAAGGTTTTTTCCTAACTAGTCATCTTTTAAAAATGTCTCACTTGTCGTGTTTTAATTGACTAGATGTAGAGATTAGTTTCATGGATCAGGAAAAGCCTGCCAATTAATGCAAATCCACATCTCCACCTTTGCACTTTGCTTTTCTCGGGCATCTGTTGCCATTCCTTCAAACGGCAAACTGTCAGGCAACAGATAATGGAGGCTCCAAAACACTGAAGTAATTACCTGCAATAAGTGAACTGAAGCAGTTCCAGCAAGATATTGGCAAATAAACATACTAAAACAGCTATAGCAGGAGACATGAAATGAGACAAAAGAAATGAGGGCTGCAAATGTGACACGTGGAAGGAAATTCATACAGGAGATGAAGCGGATTACGTTGCTATTGTATTTCGTTCTAGTCAAAGTGAACGACTTTCATTTGAAATGCTTTATAAATCAGTTATTTGTGCCTATGGGAACACAAGGACACAGTGGTTGATTGCATAGGGGCATAACCTCCTGGAAACAAAACCTAGAAACAAATCAGGTTCTGTATGCACATTACGATATGTGGTAGAATAGCTAGAAGGGGAAAGAAAGATATATGCAATTTAAAGAAGTTTAACTTTGTGATGCTGTAAAAATGATTTACTCTCTTTTAAGGCTGTATCTTCCACGTGCATATGCTAATATAATTTTTGTGATTTTTGCTTACCAGGTAATATGCCAATATTTCCTCTCTAGCTATCTGGGTTTGACTTTATAACATTCTCTTGAGTGTGGCTCTGCTTTTCTTTGAGTGTCCCATCACTTGAAACAACACTGCAATGAGGAATCTCTAACTTGACCTTCTAAGAAAACAAGACAAATGTGACCTGTTCTTGTCATTCCGCTTCTTGCTTAAGATTTCCTCTATGTCCTCCTTGAGAATTTTTTGGCTGTGAGTAAATCTGTACCAAATTTAACAGACACAGAGGACACAAATATGTGAAACTTCCAGAAAAGTTCATCAAACTTCATCAGAAGGGACAGCTGGGTGCCATCCACTAAAGAGAGTTATAACTCAGCCATTTACCCCTTTTCACAGCTGGAGGTCAGCCAGGTGATTGCATGTAAATCGGGAGAAGTAACTGCTGCTCATAGGTGCCCAGTGAGACAGCACTGGGAAGGCTGGGAGCTGTGCTGAGGGTGTAGGACAAGTCCACAGGAAAACAGGCTTGGTTGATCCAATCTCATTGATCAACATCTTCCTAGTTGTGAAACCCTTTGCTTTCCTTTCATTTACAGTTCTTGTTTACTTTCTTGTGTGACCACATATCTCTCTGCTCTTGTCTTATTCTGATCGTTTCTCCAGAAAAAAGAATCTTGAGAACCCTGTAAAAAGCAACTTTATTTTTTCAAAATTGTTCCCTAAGAAGTGGATAACAAAATGAAGTTTTCTGGTTTAAACCTGCAGTAACCAATACTGGGAGTAATCCAGGCAATTATTTTTATATTTAAAAATCTTCCAGCTCACACAAATTTCAGATTCACTTAGTTTTAATTCAAACAAGGCTCTGACTTCATACAAGTACTTAGCACTTGATGTTGAAGAACTGTCTCTTGCACACCCTGTTCACTGGAATAGGGGGAAAAGGTCTTGCCTAGCGTTTTGACTATACGACTCTTTGTACAACTATTTAGCTTCTGAGGCAGTGGGTTCTAACATGAAATGGTTTGCTCATCATGTTCATGCCTTCAGAAAAACATGCTCTCATTTAAAGAACAAAGCCCATAGGAAAGGCAAAGCTATTAAAAACAATTGCAAAAGCTGTTATTAATTAATTAATTAATTCAGTTCCTCTATAAGTTAGTCTTTCCTACTTTATGGATCTCCCTGCATCTGTCAGTAGAACTTTTTACAACCCTTTTGGGACACTTCTGTTTACCTGAATCTTCAGATGTTACGGAAAGTCTACCTCAGAGTCTTTTGGAGGTAGAATTTTTTTATTGGTATATTACAAAAAGCACTTTTTGTTTTCTTACCTTCTTTGTTAATAAGCTGAAGTATATTGGCAGTTTTTTGAATACTGAAGCTACAGATCAGAGAATAGTTAAATAGATATTTTATTTAGCTTTTTCGTTATCTTTCAAAATTGTAAGGCTATGTATGCGAAGAGAACTAACAAGTGCCTCAGCTTTGCTAACGTTAAAAATTACCCAAGTTTAATGAAATAGGTAGAGTCTGGCGTTAAAGCATTGAAAAGGTCTAAATGTCTAAGCCCAGTCAGTCTAAGAAGCTACTAAAGGGTTTTTTGTATGTTGTTACTTGGTCTCCCATGCAAACTTTGAAGTGCCTTACAGAGTTGGCCAGTGAGCAGTCAAATTAACTGGAAGGGTATTGAATAATACAATGAAAGTTTTCCTGTTTTATGTATCAGTCTGTTATCTTTTTTTTCCAAGGCATGCGAACTGAAAGAAAAGTTGAGATTATGTGTGAAAAGCAAACAATACATGTTTTCTGGGGTTTCCTGCTTTACACTCAAACAACTCAGTGTTAAGTGGTCTACTGGAGAAAAACTGCTATCCAAACATGCTGCGTAAAAAAATCTTCAGAGTGCAACAGTCAATTTGCAGAAGACTAAGTAGGTAAGATGGGCAAGAATTCAGCCAATCAGTAGTAGATGCCAAGTATTTTGATTTTCTTTTTTTTTCCCTGTGAACTTGTTCAGTGTGCATGCTGTGCTGAAGATGTACTTGATTTAAAGTAATTTTAAAGCTTTTGTAAGTCAATTCAGAATCATGCTGTTCTAAACAAATTGCTATAATGGATGCATTTGGGATGATACAGATGTGTGGAATGCATAGTGTTGTTAAATAACAGTTCCACTTACTAACCTGGTTGAGCTTTGCATTTCTTTGTATTCTTTGCTATGCACAGTTGTGAGGTGTTTTTCTTTTCTGGTTTGGGTTTTTTGGTTTTGGGTAGTTTTTTTTTTTTGCGTGCTTGTGGCAGGTATGATGGCTGTCGCTGGAGGCTGCATGCATTAATTGAGAAAAAAACCTTTTTTTTTTCCCCTCCCCCTTTTAATTAAAATACCAAATATAAAACTGCTTGGAACAGCATGGGAACTTCTAACTAAAATTTCTGTAAAACTCAAAAACCATAATGAGCAGCTGCTATGATGACCGTGTGAAATATTTATGGAGATATCACTGCTGGGCCAGAAAGTGTATCCCATAATGGGATGGCTTGATGTGCATGTTGAAGCCCTTAAGCAACAGTTTGTTGACAATAAAATGTGATGAAAATCAATGTGGACTGGACAGAATTTGATCCAGTAGAACATCTGTCCTGAGCACTAGAAGAAAGAAATAATTGTCTTAGCTACATACAAAAGCTACATAAATAATGGAGACTTGGAAACCCATAGGTAAATTTTAGTACATTATTACTTAATCAAAGTACTTAGTGGCCATGAAGATAAAAGTTGTTCAAGAATAAAATATGAACCAACCAAGATGTCTATTCCCAGGATAATATAATTGAATGAACAGGGAAAAAGATCTATATGCATTTCAATTAGGTGTTTTTATATTCAAATAGCTTTGTGCTAGTGGTGTTTCCTGCTCAGCTAGAATATATTGTTATATGCTATTGGTTAATGAAGATTATTGTACCACAAAGACAATTTCAGGAGAAGCCTTAGACAGAAGAGATGGAATCCTGCAGTCATAAATCTGGAAAAAAAATGTGCAATAGGTTGAGCGGACATTCTGTGTAGTACCTTGCTTATATATAATTGCATATTAATGGGTCTTTTGGAACTTACTCTTCAATTTCGGTGTTTGGGGGAACTTTGCTTTTTGAGCATTGTCTTCTGATGGCATTTGATACTGAAATAAGTACATTTCAACATGATAACCCTTGTGTACATAATTGGCAATATTAAAGTTGGTATGGGCACAGTGATTAAGTTTGCCTCTTTCTGAGGAATTAAAAAACTAAACTAGACTGACAGCAGTGATCTAGTTAATTCTTCCATTTGTTGGTTTGTGTGGTTTGTTTATATTAGACAGTCTCTGCAAATACTGTGGGTTTTAAATCATCAGCAGAACTGGCTGACCTGGGCTCAATAGGGCTCAATGCTGTCACTATGTGCTCTGTGGAAAAAGCGTGAATTCTTTTTATACACACAGTGAATAGGCTATAGTGTCTCATTTATAAGAATATTTTTTTAATAAAGTCAGACTTACTTCGAATTGTATTTAATTCACCTGTGAACTCTGTAGCAGTTTGCATGGATTGCTTGGTGCATTCGTTATATATTTTGTTGTCCTTCGTGTTTGCATTGGAATAAATAAAGCAGAAGGTGATGGTTACTAGTTTTGTCTTGCAACTTTTTCACATTATTTATGGCAGCCAAAATATTTTTCTTTCATTTCCATTTTAAAATTTGATTTACACAGTAGCAATGTCTCACACATTCCATACAGAATTAGAAATTGGAAGCGTTCATTACTTTTTGATGTAAAGAAGCAAAACTATCAGAAAGATGTGTTGATTAGGTTTATTAGTATTTGCCTGAAAAATAATGTCCTTTTAGCATACTGCATAACGTCACTTGTAGATGGTAAGAGAACGTTATTAGGAGGCTAGCAAATTACGTATTTTAACATGGGCATTGCTAGAAGGAGCTATGTGTTTCTTTGTGGAGACTATTCAGAGTGTCCAGGGGATGCTCTGATGAAATTTTTCTGTCCTCGGCAATCAGAAAAATAAGACCATTTAATAAGATACCTGAAGGGACTATCTATATATCCAACTGCAGCAGGATTTAGAGGTACCTGAGCTCTGTTTAAAATACTGAAGGTAGAAGCTCCAGCATGGACTAATTTATCCAATATTTCAGCTCTTACGCTTGTTCAGCCAACTTTAGGTGAATAGGAGTCACAGAATAATAGAATCATATAATGGTTCAGGTAGCCAACCCCCCTGCCATGGGCAGAGACACCTTCACTACACCACGTTACTCAGAGCCCCATCACACCTGGCCTTGAACACTTCCAGGGATGGATCATCAACAGCTCATTTGGGCATCCTGTACCAGTGCCTCACCATCATCACAGTAAAGAATTTCTTCCTCATGTCTAATCTAAATCTACCCTCTTTCAATTTAAAACACTTACCCCTTGTCCTGTCACTACACTCCCAGATAAAGGGTCCCTCCCCATCAGTCCCGGAGGCCCCCTTCAGATACTGGCAGGCTGCTATAAGGTCTTCTCTTCTCCAGGCTGAACAACCCCAACTCTCTCAGCCTGTCTTCAGAGGAGAGGCGCTCCAGCCCTCTGATCGTCTTTGTGGCCCTCCTCCAGACCCGCTCCAACAGCTCCGTGTCCTTCTTATGCTGGGGGCTCCAGAGCTGGACGCAGGATCCCAGGTGGGGTCTGACGAGAGTGGGGTAGAGGGGCAGAATCACCTCCCTTGACCTGCTGGCCACGCTTCTTTTGAGGCAGCCCAGGATGCAGTTGGCTTTCTGGGCTGTGAGCGCACATTGCCGCCTCGTGCTGAGCAGGTTCTCATCAACCAGCACCCCCAAGTCCTTCTCGGCGGCGCTGCTCCCAATCCATTCTCCTCCCAGCCTGTATTTGTGCATGGGATTGCCCTGATCCACGTGCAGGGCCTTGCACTTGGCCTTGTTGTACGTCATGAGGTCGGCACAGGCCCGCCTCTCCAGCCTCTCCAGGTCCCTCTGGATGGCATCCCTTCCCTCCAGCGTGTCGACTGCAACACGCAGCTGGGTGCCATTGGCAAACTTGCTGGGGGTGCGCTCCATCCCAACACCCATGTCACCGGCAAAGATGCTAAACGGTGCCAGTCCCAATACCGACGCCTGTGGAACGCCACTCGTCACTGGTCTCCACTTGGACATTGGTCAGTTGACCACAACTCTTTGAGTGCAGCCACCCAGCCAATTCCTTGTCCACCGAGTAGTCCACCCGTGGAACCCACGTCTCTCCAATTTGGAGACGTGAACGTTGTGTGTGACAGTGTCAAATCCTTTCCGGGTAGGTGATAGCTGCTCTTCCCTTATCCACCAACGCTGTAATGCTACATTTACCGTTCTGTGCTCTCGAGCACTAGAGAAAATGTGGGCCCATTGCTGAACGAGGGACCCCAAACAAGACGCAGTGCCCAGATGAGGCCTGATGGGTGCTGAGCAGAGGTGATCAGCCTTGTGCCCTCTGGCTAGGGGAGAAAGATTGGAAAAACTCCCTGCAAGCGAGCCAAGTGCTGCCCTTGACTCCCCGTGGAAGGAACCAGGGGAGCCTAGGAGGGCCGGCCAGCGGTGCTGAAGCGTGGGGAGAGACTGTGCGACTTTGCTTGCTGGCTTGTTTTTCTTGTCTTTGTTGGTTGCTTTGTGCCCACGTGCACAGCAGGTTACAACGATACCATCAAATTAGAGGACGGCTTCTGATAGTGTAAGGCATTCGGTCTTTTTCCTATATGTTTCCCGATGCGGAAACATATATTAGACGATTATCATGTTAGAAAAGGAGGCACCATAGGTTAGAATGTCAGACTCAAATAAAGAACCTGGGGATATAGAAACAGGTAGAGGCCATGCTTTGCTTCCAGACTCCCTGTATCACACTGTATTCATTCAACTGTCCTGGAGCGTGTGGCCAGCCTGTGGGACTTTGTCCTGCAGCCTCCCAGGGAGGCATGGGACGTTATCAAATGAACCCTCTTGCGGTGTGTGCCTGGAGATGTGTACCACGGCCACCGGAACCTGACGGGACCCTGGGAAGACACAGCCAAGACCTCACTGACTGGCATGAAACACCGATGCCGAGCACGGGACCAGAGGTGGCAGACGGAATGGGCAGTGGCGTTGCGGTAACCCCCGAGGGACGTGATGGGTCCGCAGCACTGCCGGGGCAAGCGCCGTGGGCAAGGACAGCCCATTGCAATGTCCCCGAGGAACGGACTGTGACATCACTGAGCGATGGGTTCTGGCTTCACCGAGGGACGGACTGTGACCAGGCAGAGAGTCTCACCCAGCCTTCAGTCCAGCCGAGCAACTGCGCGAGGTTGGGAGCATCGAGCGAGGCTTTCGGTCGGCGCTGCTGTCGTGGCCGGAGAGGTGTTGACTGCAACTCCCGGTGCCCGTGCCAGAGCCATCATCGGTTTTCCCCGGCCCTGCCAGGTTCGGGCAGCCGGGGCAGCCAGGAGGCGTGCTTGCAGCAGCAGAGGTGAGCTGTACGGGGAAACTTCACCCTGGGCAACTGGGAGGGTTTCCCTCTCGAGGGGCCTGGGCATTTCCTCCAGCCCTGCCCAGGCCAGCCAACGAGCGTGGCCTCTCTTCCTTTTCTAGTGCGACATCTGCTGCTGCGAGAACCTGTGAGAGGGTGCAGCTCGTGATCGCTGGCTCTCCCCAGCCCACCGCCCCAGACAGACAGCATGGCCACAGAGCTGCACGACCGCTGTCCCATATGCCTGGACAGCTGGGAGGAAGCCGGCTATGTGTTGCCATGCTGCCACCGCTTCTGTCTCGCCTGCTTGCGGCGGTGGGCTGAGATAAAGCTCGAGTGTCCCCTCTGCAGGAGGGAGTTGGATGGCATCATACCCTCGGTGCAGACGGACTACTACTTCCCAAAGTATCCCGTCAGACCACCTCCAGCGGCACTAGACGACCCGTACCAGGCCCCCCACAGCCCTGCAGCTTCTCCACCACGGGCTGCCGGACAGCTGCCCATGGCTGTAGTGGACAGCCTCGAGGCTCACGAATGGGCGAGCCTTTTTTCGGAGTACCCGCTTCTCCTGCAACACCTGCTGCCCTGGCTGCGCCAGGTGCTGGAGCTGATGTTTGAGGACCACCATCAGCAGGCGTCCATCGCAGAGGACGTTATCTTGTCCTGCCTCGTCAACTTTGGGCCGGACGAAGATCTCCTGGTCCCGCTCCTGCGGCTCTTGCTACGTGAGCACACAGCGAATTTTGTGAGCGATCTCGTCAACGCTGTGACGCGCCTGTGCGGCAGGGGGGCCCACCATGTGCTGGAGCTGGAGGGCATCCATGCTCCCGGGGGGTGGGAGACCAGCCCTGCTGCCTCCCGGGCAGGGTCTCCTGCACCCAGCCCAGCCCCCTCCGGCAGCCCTGCCACACACAACGTGGACCAGCTCCCCAGCACCTCCACAGCTGCCCTTGCTGGGGATGCCGGCAGCTCCGCCTCGGCCCCCATTCCCATCCCGGAGGAGCAAGAAGAGCCGCAGGAGGAGCCAGAGGACCCTGCGCCACGTCCCTCTACTTCCAGCCAGGGCAGGGAACGCTCCCCTGGCAAGACACAGCGACCCGCAAAGAGGAGGGCTGGCAGCCCTGAGGACTCCTCCCCACCCAACAAGAGGCCAGCCCGCCAGCAACGCTAGAAGAACATCCCAGGAGCTGCTGAAACCAGGGCTGGGCCATCATCCGGGGCATGTGCCAACCCCCGAGATCAGAAGCCTCTCCTTAGTAGTTTAGATGTAGTGATCAGACAGAGGAAATAAAGGCGCGAAAGCTCCAGAAACAGTCTCCGTGTTCCTAACAATGCAGGTGGTGTTGCTATCCTCACCCGGGCTGTCTTTTCCCGCTGCTATACCCGCTGTTTCCTCTCTGTGTTCTTAGAAGAGCAGCACGGGGCTTCTCCCTCTGGTCTGGCACAACCTCGTTACCCTGCTTGGACTACCCCAGGGTAGTTACTCCCCTGTTACTCTCGGAGTGCATCTCTCCCCAGAGCACAGCCCCCTGGGTCTTGGCCCTCTGCTCTTGCAGGGCCCATTTCCCTTGAGCACGGTGCCATGGCACCCGGCCCCGTGCTCTTGCAGTGGCCCTACTTGAATTCCATGGCGTGGATTTTTCTGTTTGTTTGTTTTTTGTTTTTTTTTTTTTCAAGTGAGTCTGCCAGTCTGAGGAAAGGAAGATGCAAGTTTTCCAGTAGGGTATATTCAGACTACCTGTGCATGTTTCACGGAATCACGGACTCACGGAATTTTCAGAGTTGGAAGGCACCTCTAGAGATCATCTAGTCCAACTCCCCAGCTAAAGCAGGATTGCCCAGAGCACATTACTCAGGACTGCATCCAGGCGCGTCTTGCAAATCTCCAGAGAAGGGGACTCCACAGCCTCCCTGGGCAGCCTGTGCCAGTGCTCTGTCACCCTCACCGTAAAGAAGTGTTTCCGTGTATTTGAACGGAACTTCCTGTGTTCTAACTTGTGCCCATTGCCCCTCGTCCTGTTACTGGGAACCATTGAAAAGAGCCTGGCTCCATCCTCCTTCAACCCACCCTTTAGGTACTTGTACGCCATATTAAGGTACTTGTATACCATATTAAGGTACTTGTATGCCATATTAAGAGGAGGGCTTGCAGCCCTGAGAACTCGTCCCCACTCAACAAGAGGCCAGCCCACCAGTAATGTTAAAAGAACGTCCCAGGACCTCTGGATGGCATCCCTTCCCTCCAGCGTGTCGACTGCAACATGCAGCTGGGTGCCATTGGCAAACTTGCTGAGGGTGCGCTCCATCCCAACATCCATGTCACCAGCATAGATGCTAAACAGTGCCAGTCCCAGTACCGACGCCTGTGGAACGCCACTCGTCACTGGTCTCCACTTGGACATTGATCAACAACTCTGAGTGCAGCCACCCAGCCAATTCCTTATCCACCGAGTCATCCATCCATGGAATCCATGTCTCTCCAATTTGGAGACATGAATGCTGTTTGACATTGTGAATTGCTTTGCCGAAATCTGGGTAGGTGATGCCAGTTGCTCTTTCCTTATCCACCAACACTGTGATGCTGTCATAGTAAGCCACCAAATTTGTCAGGCATGATTTGCCTGTAGTGAAACCATGTTGGCTGTCACCAATCACCTCCTTATTTTCCATGCGCCTTAGCAGAGTTTCCAGGAGGATCTACTCCATGATCTTGCTGGGCACAGAGGTGAGACTTACTGGCCTTATTTCCCTGGTTTTTCCTTTTTTCCTTTTTTAAAATGGTGGCTATGTTCTCCTTTTCCGGTTATGGGGAACTTCCCAGACTACCACAACTTCTCAAATGTGATGGATAGTGGCTCAGCAACTTCATTCTCCAGTTCCCTCAGGACCTGCGGATGCATCTCATCAGATTCCATGGACTTGTGCACCTTCAGGTTCCTTGGATGGTCTCAGACCTGGTCTTCTCCTAACAGTGGGCGCTTCCTCATTCCCTCAGTCCCTGCCTTTGCCTTCTGTGACTTGGGTGGTGTAACTAGTGCAATTGACTGTGAAAACTGAGGCAAAAAGTCATGGACTACCACAGCCTTGTCCATGTCCTGGGTGACTAGATCTCCTGTTTCCTTCCAGAATGGGCCCACATTTTCCCTAGTAAGGGAATTCCTCAGGGGATCCTAAACTTCAACTTGCATTAAAAAGCAAAGCCTTCTGTTACTCCTGTATGTGCCCTTTTAAGTGTGTATTTGCTGTTGTCGCAAGGAGACGTGTCTAGTTGTTCTTGAATGAGTAATTTTTTTCATAAAGGATATTAGGAGAGTAAGAGTAACTGAGGTAGATAAAATGGGGCTCTGAGGTCCCCTTCTTCCCCTCCCCCTATATGCTTCTAAATTATCTTTTTAACTACACTCTAGTGACTACATGAGCTAACAATACAAGTATAAGCAGTTGCTGCTCTCTTAAAATTATGATCCTAATGGGAGTTTATTTCTTCAAGCAGCAAATTCATTTGCTGAGATCAGCATATTGGTAGCAGAAAATTAATATGAAAGCAAAATTGTAACTGTCAGCGTCTGATGCAGAGCATTACACCAGTAACCATTAAATCTTATTGTTCTCTCTGCAGAGGGAAAGTGATGATTATGATGACTTTTTTTAACGCTTCCAATTTAACCCTGCTGCAGAGCCTGTGTTTTAAAGAATTATGTGCCTGTACAAAACACTCTTTGCCTTCTACAATATTAACCTCAGATTCCTGGGTTTGTATTTTCCTGATAATTCTCATGGAGTGTTCTAGCCCTGTGAAGCTTCTTACAATCTTAGGTTTATATTTTTCACAGTCTAAACAGGAGTCAAATCTAAAACATGCCATGTGAGCTGCACCATGCTAGAAAGGTTTTCTGCCCTTTTTCCTAGACAAATTATAATGTTATTGTAATGGTGTACAGTTCAGCAGTGACCCAGTAACAAAAGTCTTGGTAGGTCCTTCATGCAGTATTTGTGTCTATGGACCCGGCATGAAGGTGAGCCTCTGTTTGGCACAGTGTGTGTGTGGGCTCCAAATGGTTCTTGAGAAGCTATGGAAGGTGGCACACACTGATACTGCATGCTTGGCAGGGATTCAAAAGGTTTGGTTTGCTGCATTAGTAGTGGAAACTGGCAGGTTGAATTTTTCAAGGGTCCAAGTCCTGTGCCGTACTGTATTTTTTTACATAATAATGAACTTAATTTTAGAGAAAATAGTAAATCTTTCAGAATGCTGGGTACCTAGTTAGCCTATTTCAGGTCTTGGGACAACAGATAGAAAACTTATCTTTTCTTAAATTGTGGCTCTTAGAAAATGTGACTTTGAGCACTGGATATATATGCTAAAAGCTAAAATAAATCTGCTGGTAACAGGCTACGAACACCTTTCATATGGTACTATACCTTATTGTATTTAGAGATGCATCCCATTAAAGTGATTGTTGAGGTTGCAATAATAGGCCTTAAGGTGACAAGAAAGTACAAATCTGTAGCTGTTCCTGCCATGCTCAAAAGAGTGAAACGAGCCATTCCATCCTTTATGAGCACTGGTTGAGGTTTTTGCCCCTTACTTTGTTCTTCAATCTTATATCTTTTATAATTTCCTGATTTTATCTTCAGGATACTGCAAATACAACCAAGTTAGAGAATGGCTAGAGCAACCTCTGGGTACTATGGAAGTATTTTTGCTTGGTGTTGGGCTTTACTGTGAAACAACATGATTGCAGATGGGTTAGAGAAATGAACTAGGACACAGTCTTGGTTGTAATGTGTTTTTTCTAACCAAGTTCATTAATGGCTATCTTAATTCATGGATGATTTAAGCCATCCCATGAGGGATAATTTTATACTTTTGAATGCAGACCAGTTCATAGTATCTCCATTTTACAGTAGGTAACACTGTGCTTATACGTCAGAAGACAAAGTTAGATAAGAGAAGTGTGTTTTGTGATTTGGGATTCTTTCCTTCTTTCTTCAGTGCAACTTGCACAGTCATATCATGCTCCACTTGTGGAAGTATTATCTGGGCTTTCAACACCACTGGGGGTAGCCATGGGTCTGTCTTTGTCTTGATCACAGTGATGGATCAGTTTTAATTTTCAAGCTTTCAAGCCAGTTGTCCATATCACATCTACAAAGAGGCTCATTGATGGTAATACTCACTTCCTCTTTAGTTTAGGAAAACCAATAAAACCACATTTTTGTATTGCCATAATGGCTTTAATTGTTGATGTAATTCAGAAAGCCCTTTGCCCATTTTGGAAAGCCATTGAGCACACAGGGGCAGCCACACTCATTCAGTCTGAGAGGAGTGCAACGTCTACACAAGGGTAACAAAACTGAGCCAGAGGTAGGACCTGCAGGAATAAAGTTGTGTTTGGGGCAGAAGTCCAATTTTTAGATTCTTGAAATCCCTGAGTGGTTGCTGTCTATCTCAGGAAATGTACAAAGTCTAGAAGCACTTCAAGTTCTGTTTGCTAGCTTCTCCAGATGCTTGAAGATGCACCTTTGGGTAAGTCTCATTAATTGTATTTGAACTAATTGTATTTCCATGCTAATTGGAGCTGGAATACACATCTCCTACCTTCCAGCTAATTGTTGTAACAGAGGTTTTGATGAATTCATTGTCATGGTGTGTCGCAAGCAGCTGGAAACTAGTTCTGCTCCTGTTCTGATTTGACCAAAAGACATATGATTTTAATTAATGGGACGTTAAACTCAAGTTAATAAGCTCTGCTGAAAGAAAAGGCATTGTAGCTCAGCCTTAGCACCATGCTAATACGATTACATGGCTCAGCACACACAGGGCACTTTACGTGTCTGCAATTCTGGTACCTCCAATCTCTCAGAGCAGAAAATACCAAATGGTTCCATACATAAGGGATTATACTGAAGAGGAAAGGACGAATATTCTCTATGTGCTGCAAAATTTGTTCTTTCTTTTTTTTTCTTCATATTCTATAAATGGGGAAACAACTTTACTTTCAGGAGAAAATACAATGGAGAAACAGACAATGAAAAGAAGAAACAGCAACATGTCTGTAAAACAATCGTGCAAAGCATGGTTGGAAGAGTATTTCTGTGAATATGACGTCTTGGCGCTCCATATTTATTTTCTGTTGAAGCTTACAGATTAGATGTGCTCAGGTAATAAGTCAGAGCAAGATTTTTCTAACAGCCCACACAGCATGCCCAGTGATTTATCTGAAATTCAAGCTGTGTTCATTCCACTTCCTACATCATCGCTAATATAAACAGTCTGGAGTCAGAATAACATTGGCAAGCCTGCTGATGCAATTTTCAAATGAAACATCTTTCTTTTCCTCAGTTAATTTGGCTCTAAGACATTGACAGTGTACGTTACCATGCACTTGATTTGGGCACTGAAGTAAACAGTTGTATCTCAGAAGGCAGAAAAGGAGAATATATGTGCAAATGACAAGGTTACTTTTTTTTTTCAAAATCATTTGATCAGAGTTGTAAACAAAACAAACTGGTTTGGAGGCAGTATATAAGAATCTCTTTTGACAGACACCTAAAATGTCAGTGCGCATCCTAAGTTTTGGTCTGTCCCTGTTCAAAATCAAACTGAAACTTTTACTTTATGGTGCAGAGAATGGCTAAAATCTCAGAAATGCAGCCAAGCATCTCCTTCCAATTAGTGATTGCAAGTAATGAGAATATTTAGAAGGATCATGGTCATTGTTATGTATAAAGTAAATCTACGTGCTGCTTTTAAAACATGACACAATTCTTTATTTATTATACTGCAATAGTACTGAGAGACCACGGATCAGGACAGACCACCTTTTGTGTGCAAAGAGGTTCAGTCCAGAATTAAAGGACGTATAGGGCAGGGCTGCAGTTTTGCAGTTACTTCAAGATGCAATCGTCACATTCCCCAAAAGTTTACCTGTCTATCAGCTAAATAGTTTTAACCTGGTCACTTCTCTGATTTGATTTCCTGACTGAAATGTTATGCTGGTAAAAAGAAGTGGCTGTTTCAGACACAAACAAAGGTGGTGGGATGTGGGGGTGAGTTAGGAGGAGGATGAAGGGATGACCTTCTGACGGTATTTGATGGAGTTAGCGTGAATTCTTTGCATGTCAGTGGAACGATAGGCACCCCGACATGGAGGGTGGGGAATCTGGTGTTGTATCTGACTGAGTCAAGATGTAAAGTTGTTCACGTATCATTTGGCATTGTTTAATCTTATTTAACTTGTGACTGTTGATTTACATTTAAGAAAAACTTCTATTGAAACAGGAATAAAAGTGGATAAAAGGGGGTTTTATGTTATTTTTTCTGTAAGGAGGCAAGTGAAATGCACATTCCAAGGAATAAAAACCACTTTATAATGAGACAGGGCAATGACGCTGAACAGGCAGTTGGGAGAGGCTGTGAACCCTTGAAGGTTTTAAAAACTTGTCTGGACAAATTGGCTCATACAAAAACTTGCCTAAAGAAATTAGTTTAGTTTTTGAACTGGGGTTTGGAATAAGAAGTTATATATAAGATAACCTCCAAAAGTTCCTTCCAAGCCTATGACCCTATGATAACACTGTAAGTGACAACTCCAAAATTATATATTAAGGATGTGGTAAAATTTGGTGTTTTTTTCCCCTAATCTTCTAGAGAAAACATGTCTTACAATTCAGTGGGAAGTAGTCTATGCAGTCTGTCCATTTTTCTTCACTAAATGATCTGAACCTAACCATTAGAAACATTTTCTTTCTTCCCTTTAATCCTCTTTGGTGATCTACAAATGTTGACAGCTTAATGATGATGATTCTTTGTGGATGGTGGTTCTCCTTTCTTTAAACTTTAATTGAAAAAACAGGAAAGCTAAATTCCTTGTGTTTTAACGTTTGTGTGTGAAGAAGGTGACTTAGTATCCAAAGAGCTAAACGAATGATTCTTAATCACAGCTGGATTCTTGTTCTTTTGCTAGTTAATGACCAGTTGGGAGGAGTTAATGGTCCTCAGCTGCATCTTGGACCATTAACCACTGAGGATATTATTTCTTAGTAAGTGCCTGCCATTAAGAATTTTACTGTTACAAGCTAAATATATTTTAATGTCTTCTGAAATGCTTGTGGATTTTTTCCCTGAGCTAGTTTTGTACATGTGCTGCCATTGCCCAGATTTGACTTTTTACTTAGAATAGAATCATAGAATCATAGAATCAGTGAGGTTGGAAGGGACCTTTAAGATCATCAAGTCCAACCATTAACCTACCCTGATAAAAACACCACCACTCCTAAACCATGTCCCTAAGCACCTCATCTACCCTTTTCTTAAACACCTCCAGGGATGGTGAATCCACCACCTCTCTGGGCAGCTTATTCCAATGTTTAATAACCCTTTCAGTGAAAAAATGCTTCCTAATATCCAATCTAAACCTGCCCTGACATAACTTGAACCCGTTTCCTCTTGTCCTATCACTTGTCGCCAGGGAGAAGAGGTCAGCTCCCATCTCTCTAAAACCTCCTTTCAGGTAGTTGTAGAGGGTGATAAGGTCTCCCCTCAGCCTCCTCTTCTCCAGGCTAAACAACCCCAGATCCCTCAGTCGTTCCTCATAAGGTTTGTCCTCCAGACCCTTCACCAGCTTTGTAGCCCTTCTCTGGACACGCTCCAACACCTCAATGTCCTTCTTGTAGTGAGGGGCCCAAAACTGAACACAGTACTCGAGGTGAGGCCTCACCAGTGCCGAGTACAGGGGGATGATTACTTCCCTAGTCCGGCTCACCACACTATTCCTGATGCAGGCCAGGATGGTGTTGGCCTTCTTGGCTGCCTGGGCACACTGCTGGCTCATACTCAGCCGGCTGTCCACCAACACCCCCAGGTCCTTTTCTGCCAGGCAGCTTTTGAGCCACTCCGCCCCCAGTCTGTAGCGCTGCATGGGGTTGTTGTGACCCAAGTGCAGGACCCGACACTTGGCCTTGTTGAACCTCATACCATTGGCCTCAGCCCATCTGTCCAGCCTGTCCAGATCCCTCTGCAGAGCCAATCTACCCTCAAGCAGATCAACACGCCCCCCTAGTTTAGTGTCGCCTGCGAACTTACTGAGGGTGCATTCGATCCCCTCATCCAGATCATTGATAAAGATATTAAAGAGAATGGGCCCCAGCACCGATCCCTGGGGGACACCACTCGTGACTGGACACCAACTGGATTTAACTCCATTTACCACCACTCTCTGGACACGGCCATCCAGCCAGTTTTTCACCCAGCGAAGAGTATACCTGTCCAGGCCATGAGCAGCCAGTTTCTCCAGGAGAATGCTATGGGAAACGGTGTCAAAAGCCTTGCAAAAATCCAGGTAGATAACATCCACAGCTTTTCCCTTGTCCACCAAGTGGGTCACCTTGTCATAGAAGGAGATCAGGTTTGACAGGCATGACCTGCCTTTCACAAACCCATGCTGACTGGGCCTGATCACCCTGTTCTCTTGCATGTGCCGTGTGATGGCACTGAGGATGATCTGCTCCATGACCTTCCCAGGCACCGATGTCAGACTGACTGGCCTGTAGTTCCCTGGATCCTCCTTCCGGCCCTTCTTATGGATGGGTGTCACATTTGCCAACCTCCAGTCAGCTGGGACCTCCCCGGTTATCCAGGACTGTTCATAAATGATGCAGAGTGGCCTGGTGAGCTCTTCCGCCAGCTCCTTCAGTACCCTTGGATGGATCCCATCCGGCCCCATAGATTTGTGCACTTCCAGGTGCTGAAGCAGGTCCCTCACCATTTCCCTTTGGATTACAGGGGCTTCATTCTGCTCCCCATCCCTGTCTTCTAGCTCAGGGGTCGGGGAACTCAAGGAACAACTGGTCCTACTGCTGAAGACTGAGGCAAAGACGGCATTAAGTACCTCAGCCTTTTCCTCATCCTTGGTTACTACGTTACCAGCCCCTTGATACCGCTTAAACTGCCAACAACGAAAGCACCAAAACGAAAGTTCTTCCCACTTTAAAAATGGAAGAAGTCAATATTCAAAAGTATTTTCTGTTACTTGAATTGAAATCCATTCTTTTTAATCCACTTGAGCAAGGAAGAAACTTTGTATAAAATCTAGTCTATTTCTGTCCTTCACATTGAGCTCGAGGGTAGCATGAGGAGAGGATGGTGATTACATGTAATCTCCATAATTTGCATAGAGTTGGGTTTGTTGCATATTGGGATTGTGCAGCATCTATGATAACTCTTTGGGATATGCATACTGCACATAATTGCACTCAATGTGGCAGAGTTTTTTTCTTTGCATTCATCTTTTTTGTTTATTGGCAATAGCTGTACAAATAAGTTTCAGATGAATGATTGTGAAGTCTTTGTACTGTCTCAAATTGATTGATGCACCTAATGTCAGAAAAGATGGGAGTGAAGGGAAAGTCTTATTAGTGAGTTTATTCTGGAAAATTTCCACATGAAGCAAGTATCTTTAATATAAATAATATTTCTATCTACTGGCCCTGGAAATTACAAAAGGTCTAGCAATTACCCATGTTTTTTCTTTTTTTTTTTCATACTACAATTTTCAAATATTAGACCCCTCTCTTTCTATTAGTATAAAAGGTACTATTTCTATCCCATAATATTACAGTATGTCTACTCATAGCAGAATTCATAAGGAAACAGCTTCCATATTTCAGATTCCCCATATCAATTTTGAAAATGATATGGCAAAATGTAGTCCCTGACACTCTTTTCATTGTCTTAAACTTCATAGAGGACCCAACTAAATGATGGGTTTTGAACAACAACAAAAAAAAAACAATAAAAGACTACTTTGTAGTAAAAGTTCTATGCTGAACTTGATGTGTAGAGATGTAAAGATGTTTTTAAACGCCTCTGTCCTGGCTGAGAGGGAGGTATGATAAAAGTAATTTCTTTTCTTTTACTATAACATCTAATAAACTCAGAACAACAGAGCTGCTTCAAATTAGAGAAGGCCTGTTCAGTCTGGTCTGATTCTGCTTTATAGCTGATCTGAAAACACATAGTTTATGAAAAAATATCTTCCTTGACAGGAAACTAAAATGATATGTAAGGCAAATGTTATCTAAGACAGCCCTGCTGGGTCCAACTGTGTTCGTTCGGCTATTGTCCGTAAAGGTCCACAGTGGACATTAAGAGAAGAGCAATAGAAATGGAAAAAGACAGTACAGGAAACAGTAATGCTTCCTATGGACTATTCCAGGCTCTGGCAATTTTCTGACTCAGGGATTTTTGGAGTGGTTTTTCTATTTAGACTCTGTGTTTACTAGCAGATGAGGCTTCGATGAACTTGTCCATTCTTCCCTTAATTTCTAGAAAGCTTTTATATTCATGACATCCTGTGTTAAAGTGGCTTATGGGAGTATATCTTGCAGGAAAAGGGATTATCTATATGTGAGTGGAATTAAAGATGATCAAAACTGAAGGCATCTGAGTTTCGTAGATACATAGAATCATAGAATGGTTAGAGTTGGAAGGGACCATAAAGTTAATCTAGTTCAAAACCGCTGCCATGGGAAGGAACACCTTCCACTACACAAGTTGTATGAAGCCCCATTCCACCTGGCCTTGAACACTTCCAGGGATGGAGCATCAACAAATTATCTGGGCAAGCTGCTCCAATCTGTCACCACCCTCACAATAAACAATTTCTTCCTGATATCTAATATAAATCTACACTCTTTCAGTTTAAACTGTAGCCACTCATCCTATTCCCTAGATTCCCTGATAATGAGTCCCTCCCCATCTGTCCCATAGGCCCCCTTCAGATACTGGCAGGCTCCTATAAGGACTCCCTGGAGCCTTATCCAGGTAGGTGATAGTTCTTCTTCGCTCATCAACCAAAACTGTAATGGTATATTTACAGGTTTGTTCTTCCGAACACTAGAGAAAATGTGAGTCCATTGCAGATCGAGGGACCTCAAACAGGACCACTGGCAGAAGTTGGAGTAGGCTATGGGTTTTTTGAGGCCTTTAATCTGCCTGAGAGAGTCCCTCCCCATCTGTCCCGGAGGCCCCCTTCAGATACTGGCAGGCTGCTATAAGGTCTCCCCGGAGCCTTCTCTTCTCCAGGCTGAACAGCCCCAACTCTCTCAGCCTGTCTTCAGAGGAGAGGCGCTCCAGCCCTCTGATCGTCTTTGTGGCCCTCCTCCGGACCCGCTCCAACAGCTCCGTGTCCTTC
Source organism: Vanellus vanellus (assembly GCF_965231255.1). Lineage (NCBI taxonomy): Eukaryota > Metazoa > Chordata > Aves > Charadriiformes > Charadriidae > Vanellus > Vanellus vanellus. The sequence goes on from NC_138908.1 coordinate 29,190,635, forward strand.
TTATGCTGGGGGCTCCAGAGCTGGACGCAGGATCCCAGGTGGGGTCTGACGAGAGTGGGGTAGAGGGGCAGAATCACCTCCCTTGACCTGCTGGCCACGCTTCTTTTGAGGCAGCCCAGGATGCAGTTGGCTTTCTGGGCTGTGAGCGCACATTGCCGCCTCGTGCTGAGCAGGTTCTCATCAACCAGCACCCCCAAGTCCTTCTCGGCGGCGCTGCTCCCAATCCATTCTCCTCCCAGCCTGTATTTGTGCATGGGATTGCCCTGATCCACGTGCAGGGCCTTGCACTTGGCCTTGTTGTACGTCATGAGGTCGGCACAGGCCCGCCTCTCCAGCCTCTCCAGGTCCCTCTGGATGGCATCCCTTCCCTCCAGCGTGTCGACTGCAACACGCAGCTGGGTGCCATTGGCAAACTTGCTGGGGGTGCGCTCCATCCCAACACCCATGTCACCGGCAAAGATGCTAAACGGTGCCAGTCCCAATACCGACGCCTGTGGAACGCCACTCGTCACTGGTCTCCACTTGGACATTGGTCAGTTGACCACAACTCTTTGAGTGCAGCCACCCAGCCAATTCCTTGTCCACCGAGTAGTCCACCCGTGGAACCCACGTCTCTCCAATTTGGAGACGTGAACGTTGTGTGTGACAGTGTCAAATCCTTTCCGGGTAGGTGATAGCTGCTCTTCCCTTATCCACCAACGCTGTAATGCTACATTTACCGTTCTGTGCTCTCGAGCACTAGAGAAAATGTGGGCCCATTGCTGAACGAGGGACCCCAAACAAGACGCAGTGCCCAGATGAGGCCTGATGGGTGCTGAGCAGAGGTGATCAGCCTTGTGCCCTCTGGCTAGGGGAGAAAGATTGGAAAAACTCCCTGCAAGCGAGCCAAGTGCTGCCCTTGACTCCCCGTGGAAGGAACCAGGGGAGCCTAGGAGGGCCGGCCAGCGGTGCTGAAGCGTGGGGAGAGACTGTGCGACTTTGCTTGCTGGCTTGTTTTTCTTGTCTTTGTTGGTTGCTTTGTGCCCACGTGCACAGCAGGTTACAACGATACCATCAAATTAGAGGACGGCTTCTGATAGTGTAAGGCATTCGGTCTTTTTCCTATATGTTTCCCGATGCGGAAACATATATTAGACGATTATCATGTTAGAAAAGGAGGCACCATAGGTTAGAATGTCAGACTCAAATAAAGAACCTGGGGATATAGAAACAGGTAGAGGCCATGCTTTGCTTCCAGACTCCCTGTATCACACTGTATTCATTCAACTGTCCTGGAGCGTGTGGCCAGCCTGTGGGACTTTGTCCTGCAGCCTCCCAGGGAGGCATGGGACGTTATCAAATGAACCCTCTTGCGGTGTGTGCCTGGAGATGTGTACCACGGCCACCGGAACCTGACGGGACCCTGGGAAGACACAGCCAAGACCTCACTGACTGGCATGAAACACCGATGCCGAGCACGGGACCAGAGGTGGCAGACGGAATGGGCAGTGGCGTTGCGGTAACCCCCGAGGGACGTGATGGGTCCGCAGCACTGCCGGGGCAAGCGCCGTGGGCAAGGACAGCCCATTGCAATGTCCCCGAGGAACGGACTGTGACATCACTGAGCGATGGGTTCTGGCTTCACCGAGGGACGGACTGTGACCAGGCAGAGAGTCTCACCCAGCCTTCAGTCCAGCCGAGCAACTGCGCGAGGTTGGGAGCATCGAGCGAGGCTTTCGGTCGGCGCTGCTGTCGTGGCCGGAGAGGTGTTGACTGCAACTCCCGGTGCCCGTGCCAGAGCCATCATCGGTTTTCCCCGGCCCTGCCAGGTTCGGGCAGCCGGGGCAGCCAGGAGGCGTGCTTGCAGCAGCAGAGGTGAGCTGTACGGGGAAACTTCACCCTGGGCAACTGGGAGGGTTTCCCTCTCGAGGGGCCTGGGCATTTCCTCCAGCCCTGCCCAGGCCAGCCAACGAGCGTGGCCTCTCTTCCTTTTCTAGTGCGACATCTGCTGCTGCGAGAACCTGTGAGAGGGTGCAGCTCGTGATCGCTGGCTCTCCCCAGCCCACCGCCCCAGACAGACAGCATGGCCACAGAGCTGCACGACCGCTGTCCCATATGCCTGGACAGCTGGGAGGAAGCCGGCTATGTGTTGCCATGCTGCCACCGCTTCTGTCTCGCCTGCTTGCGGCGGTGGGCTGAGATAAAGCTCGAGTGTCCCCTCTGCAGGAGGGAGTTGGATGGCATCATACCCTCGGTGCAGACGGACTACTACTTCCCAAAGTATCCCGTCAGACCACCTCCAGCGGCACTAGACGACCCGTACCAGGCCCCCCACAGCCCTGCAGCTTCTCCACCACGGGCTGCCGGACAGCTGCCCATGGCTGTAGTGGACAGCCTCGAGGCTCACGAATGGGCGAGCCTTTTTTCGGAGTACCCGCTTCTCCTGCAACACCTGCTGCCCTGGCTGCGCCAGGTGCTGGAGCTGATGTTTGAGGACCACCATCAGCAGGCGTCCATCGCAGAGGACGTTATCTTGTCCTGCCTCGTCAACTTTGGGCCGGACGAAGATCTCCTGGTCCCGCTCCTGCGGCTCTTGCTACGTGAGCACACAGCGAATTTTGTGAGCGATCTCGTCAACGCTGTGACGCGCCTGTGCGGCAGGGGGGCCCACCATGTGCTGGAGCTGGAGGGCATCCATGCTCCCGGGGGGTGGGAGACCAGCCCTGCTGCCTCCCGGGCAGGGTCTCCTGCACCCAGCCCAGCCCCCTCCGGCAGCCCTGCCACACACAACGTGGACCAGCTCCCCAGCACCTCCACAGCTGCCCTTGCTGGGGATGCCGGCAGCTCCGCCTCGGCCCCCATTCCCATCCCGGAGGAGCAAGAAGAGCCGCAGGAGGAGCCAGAGGACCCTGCGCCACGTCCCTCTACTTCCAGCCAGGGCAGGGAACGCTCCCCTGGCAAGACACAGCGACCCGCAAAGAGGAGGGCTGGCAGCCCTGAGGACTCCTCCCCACCCAACAAGAGGCCAGCCCGCCAGCAACGCTAGAAGAACATCCCAGGAGCTGCTGAAACCAGGGCTGGGCCATCATCCGGGGCATGTGCCAACCCCCGAGATCAGAAGCCTCTCCTTAGTAGTTTAGATGCAGTGATCAGACAGAGGAAATAAAGGCACGAAAGCTCCAGAAACAGTCTCCGTGTTCCTAACAATGCAGGTGGTGTTGCTATCCTCACCCGGGCTGTCTTTTCCCGCTGCTATACCCGCTGTTTCCTCTCTGTGTTCTTAGAAGAGCAGCACGGGGCTTCTCCCTCTGGTCTGGCACAACCTCGTTACCCTGCTTGGACTACCCCAGGGTAGTTACTCCCCTGTTACTCTCGGAGTGCATCTCTCCCCAGAGCACAGCCCCCTGGGTCTTGGCCCTCTGCTCTTGCAGGGCCCATTTCCCTTGAGCACGGTGCCATGGCACCCGGCCCCGTGCTCTTGCAGTGGCCCTACTTGAATTCCATGGCGTGGATTTTCCTGTTTGTTTGTTTGTTGTTTTTTTTTTTTTTCAAGTGAGTCTGCCAGTCTGAGGAAAGGAAGATGCAAGTTTTCCAGTAGGGTATATTCAGACTACCTGTGCATGTTTCACGGAATCACGGACTCACGGAATTTTCAGAGTTGGAAGGCACCTCTAGAGATCATCTAGTCCAACTCCCCAGCTAAAGCAGGATTGCCCAGAGCACATTACTCAGGACTGCATCCAGGCGCGTCTTGCAAATCTCCAGAGAAGGGGACTCCACAGCCTCCCTGGGCAGCCTGTGCCAGTGCTCTGTCACCCTCACCGTAAAGAAGTGTTTCCGTGTATTTGAACGGAACTTCCTGTGTTCTAACTTGTGCCCATTACCCCTCGTCCTGTTACTGGGAACCATTGAAAAGAGCCTGGCTCCATCCTCCTTCAACCCACCCTTTAGGTACTTGTACGCCATATTAAGGTCTCCCCTCAGCCTTCTCTTCTCCAGGCTAAAGAGTCCCAGCTCTCTCCGCCTTTCCTCATAAGGGAGATGCTCCAAGCCCTTAATCATCTTAGTTGCTCTTCTTGTTTGTTTAATTCTGATGAGTTACTTGCTCTTCCTGTGGAATGGTAACAATAGTATTAGTTCATTTACTTATTTCAATGTGAAAATTGCATAAAGTTTTCAAGATAAATGGGAGACCAGGGCAGTCAAGTAAAGTAGGTCTTTCTTTTTTTCTATTAGGAAATAACTCTTATGTGGTCACAAACCAGTTTGGGCTACTTTCCATCAGTGCGAAACATTCAAAACTCGATCACAGCTGATTATCACATCTCAGAATTTGGATCCAAGATCCCAGAGTGACCGAGGTTGAGACCGAGGCAGAGGCCTCCGGACATTGCGTACTCCAACCCCCTGCTCAAGCAGTGTCACCTACAACAGGTTGCCCAGGACGTTGTGACTTTAAGCTACTCTTTTGAGCTGTTCACTTTCAGTGGTAGACAACATGTACCTCCTGTGCCCTGAGGGCTGTTTCAAGTCTAATTTGTAGGTGGCCATTGGGTGTCACTGTTGCTGCTCTTCACAGAGACCTGTTCCCCTCACTATCAAAAGAGGAGGCCTGAGGATTAATTTGGGGGAAAAAAGGAACTCGCATTGATCTCGAGGTCTGCTTTTTCCTTTTTGCAGCATGGAAAAGAGTAAGACAGAAAGACAAGACAGCACTGACCGATATCAGTAAAGGAGAAGAGCCACAGTAACTGAGATGTCGTTTCCATAGAGAGTCTGCAAGGTCCGATCTGTATAGGTAAACAGAATTGCTCTGGGACGATATTGACAAAATTATGATAAAGTTTTCCATTAAGGAACAAATGTCCCTTTAAGTTAAATCGAAAGTTGGTTTGATTGTTAAGGGAATAAAGGAGGACGCTGTCCCGTTGCAGTTCTTAAAATAAAGACAGAGGTTTGGGTAAAAAAGAGACGCAGTGAAAATCCCCAAACTGTAAAGCAGCGTTAAAGTTAAACTTCTATCTCTGTACATGTTCATTAATGAACGAGTGCTTCCCGTCCCCAACAAGCACAGCAAGTGGCCTGTGGACCTTGAAAGGCCGGTCTATTTCATCCTGCTGTCAGAATTAAGTGTGGACTCATCTTGGGTTGAAAATAAGCCTCCGGTACTACAACATAAGCACGTGGGCTTCGAGTCCTTGCCCTTAGGCTCATCTGTATTGGAAGGCTCTTCACCTGCTCAGAGGCACACTGACTTTCACAGGCCTCGGTTCAAAAATCTGTTTGTGTGGAAATGCCCCAGGTTCCAAATACACAGTGTAGATCAGGAAGAATGCATTGTTGTAATATCCTTTGCATCTGAGAAATCAAATCAACTGTGTAGGCCATAAATAGCTGTGAAATAGACACGAAGTGTTTCTAAAAATGGATGTGGTTTCACTGTGTTTAACGCACCTTGTGCTTAAGCATCTTTTGTCAGAAATCAGAACTTTCTATAGGAGCTTTTTTTCTTGCTAGGAGCAAACTATTAGCAGAGAAGATCAACAGTATAATTGTGTCCTGTTTTTTAGATCAAAGGCTTGAATTTCATGTATAACTAACATTATCAATTTGCAAGGTATTAAGTTGTTTGTAGACTTCAGTGACCTGGCTTTTTCTCGATCATTTCTATTTTTAATGTTTTTCTCTTCCTTTCATTTTTCCCTAGTCTTCCTTTTATTACCGACATACCTGTAGAAGCTTTTCTTGTTGCCCTTGACCTCTCTGGCGAGATTTAATTCTTTCAGGCCTCTAGCTTTCCTAACCCGGTCCCTGGCTGCTTGGGCTATTTCTCTGTGTTCTTCCCAGGCTACCTGTCCTTGCTTCCACCCTCTGCACGCTTCCTATTTGAGCCTGAGTTTCTCCAGGAGCTCCTTGCTGGTCCCTGCAGGCCTCCTGGCATTTTTGCCCAACTTCCTCTTTGCTGGGCTGCTTCGCTCCCGAGCTTGGAGGAGGTACTCTACTAAGTCCCCTGGTAGTCTACCAAGCAGATCCCTGAAGAGGCCAGAGTCTGCTCCCCTGAAGTCCAGGGTAGCAAGTTTACTCTGCACCCCCCTCCCTGCCCTAAGGATCTCAAACTACACCATCTCGTGGACACTGCAGCCAAGGCTGCCCTTGAACTTTTTGCATTCCCCACCAGCCCCTCGTTGTCGGTGAGAACGAGGTCCAGCACGGCCCCTCTTCTTGTTGATTCCTCTGTCACTCAGACAAGGAAGTTATGGTCGACGCTTTCCAGGAACCTCCTGGATGGCTTATGCCTTGCTGCGTTGTCCTTCCAGCAGATACCGGGGTGACTGAAGTCCCCCGTGAGGACCAGGGCTTACGAACGTGAGGCTGCTCCTATCTGTCTCCAGAGGGCCTCATCTGCTCGGTCTTCCTGCTCCGACGGCCTGTAGCAGACCCCCACTGTAACATCACCTGCCCATGCCCTGCCTTTAATCTGCCTGAGAGAGTCCCTCCCCATCTGTCCCGGAGGCCCCCTTCAGATACTGGCAGGCTGCTATAAGGTCTCCCCGGAGCCTTCTCTTCTCCAGGCTGAACAGCCCCAACTCTCTCAGCCTGTCTTCAGAGGAGAGGCGCTCCAGCCCTCTGATCGTCTTTGTGGCCCTCCTCCGGACCCGCTCCAACAGCTCCGTGTCCTTCTTATGCTGGGGGCTCCAGAGCTGGACGCAGGATCCCAGGTGGGGTCTGACGAGAGTGGGGTAGAGGGGCAGAATCACCTCCCTTGACCTGCTGGCCACGCTTCTTTTGAGGCAGCCCAGGATGCAGTTGGCTTTCTGGGCTGTGAGCGCACATTGCCGCCTCGTGCTGAGCAGGTTCTCATCAACCAGCACCCCCAAGTCCTTCTCGGCGGCGCTGCTCCCAATCCATTCTCCTCCCAGCCTGTATTTGTGCATGGGATTGCCCTGATCCACGTGCAGGGCCTTGCACTTGGCCTTGTTGTACGTCATGAGGTCGGCACAGGCCCGCCTCTCCAGCCTCTCCAGGTCCCTCTGGATGGCATCCCTTCCCTCCAGCGTGTCGACTGCAACACGCAGCTGGGTGCCATTGGCAAACTTGCTGGGGGTGCGCTCCATCCCAACACCCATGTCACCGGCAAAGATGCTAAACGGTGCCAGTCCCAATACCGACGCCTGTGGAACGCCACTCGTCACTGGTCTCCACTTGGACATTGGTCAGTTGACCACAACTCTTTGAGTGCAGCCACCCAGCCAATTCCTTGTCCACCGAGTAGTCCACCCGTGGAACCCACGTCTCTCCAATTTGGAGACGTGAACGTTGTGTGTGACAGTGTCAAATCCTTTCCGGGTAGGTGATAGCTGCTCTTCCCTTATCCACCAACGCTGTAATGCTACATTTACCGTTCTGTGCTCTCGAGCACTAGAGAAAATGTGGGCCCATTGCTGAACGAGGGACCCCAAACAAGACGCAGTGCCCAGATGAGGCCTGATGGGTGCTGAGCAGAGGTGATCAGCCTTGTGCCCTCTGGCTAGGGGAGAAAGATTGGAAAAGCTCCCTGCAAGCGAGCCAAGTGCTGCCCTTGACTCCCCGTGGAAGGAACCAGGGGAGCCTAGGAGGGCTGGCCAGCGGTGCTGAAGCGTGGGGAGAGACTGTGCGACTTTGCTTGCTGGCTTGTTTTTCTTGTCTTTGTTGGTTGCTTTGTGCCCACGTGCACAGCAGGTTACAACGATACCATCAAATTAGAGGACGGCTTCTGATAGTGTAAGGCATTCGGTCTTTTTCCTATATGTTTCCCGATGCGGAAACATATATTAGACGATTATCATGTTAGAAAAGGAGGCACCATAGGTTAGAATGTCAGACTCAAATAAAGAACCTGGGGATATAGAAACAGGTAGAGGCCATGCTTTGCTTCCAGACTCCCTGTATCACACTGTATTCATTCAACTGTCCTGGAGCGTGTGGCCAGCCTGTGGGACTTTGTCCTGCAGCCTCCCAGGGAGGCATGGGACGTTATCAAATGAACCCTCTTGCGGTGTGTGCCTGGAGATGTGTACCACGGCCACCGGAACCTGACGGGACCCTGGGAAGACACAGCCAAGACCTCACTGACTGGCATGAAACACCGATGCCGAGCACGGGACCAGAGGTGGCAGACGGAATGGGCAGTGGCGTTGCGGTAACCCCCGAGGGACGTGATGGGTCCGCAGCACTGCCGGGGCAAGCGCCGTGGGCAAGGACAGCCCATTGCAATGTCCCCGAGGAACGGACTGTGACATCACTGAGCGATGGGTTCTGGCTTCACCGAGGGACGGACTGTGACCAGGCAGAGAGTCTCACCCAGCCTTCAGTCCAGCCGAGCAACTGCGCGAGGTTGGGAGCATCGAGCGAGGCTTTCGGTCGGCGCTGCTGTCGTGGCCGGAGAGGTGTTGACTGCAACTCCCGGTGCCCGTGCCAGAGCCATCATCGGTTTTCCCCGGCCCTGCCAGGTTCGGGCAGCCGGGGCAGCCAGGAGGCGTGCTTGCAGCAGCAGAGGTGAGCTGTACGGGGAAACTTCACCCTGGGCAACTGGGAGGGTTTCCCTCTCGAGGGGCCTGGGCATTTCCTCCAGCCCTGCCCAGGCCAGCCAACGAGCGTGGCCTTTCTTCCTTTTCTAGTGCGACATCTGCTGCTGCGAGAACCTGTGAGAGGGTGCAGCTCGTGATCGCTGGCTCTCCCCAGCCCACCGCCCCAGACAGACAGCATGGCCACAGAGCTGCACGACCGCTGTCCCATATGCCTGGACAGCTGGGAGGAAGCCGGCTATGTGTTGCCATGCTGCCACCGCTTCTGTCTCGCCTGCTTGCGGCGGTGGGCTGAGATAAAGCTCGAGTGTCCCCTCTGCAGGAGGGAGTTGGATGGCATCATACCCTCGGTGCAGACGGACTACTACTTCCCAAAGTATCCCGTCAGACCACCTCCAGCGGCACTAGACGACCCGTACCAGGCCCCCCACAGCCCTGCAGCTTCTCCACCACGGGCTGCCGGACAGCTGCCCATGGCTGTAGTGGACAGCCTCGAGGCTCACGAATGGGCGAGCCTTTTTTCGGAGTACCCGCTTCTCCTGCAACACCTGCTGCCCTGGCTGCGCCAGGTGCTGGAGCTGATGTTTGAGGACCACCATCAGCAGGCGTCCATCGCAGAGGACGTTATCTTGTCCTGCCTCGTCAACTTTGGGCCGGACGAAGATCTCCTGGTCCCGCTCCTGCGGCTCTTGCTACGTGAGCACACAGCGAATTTTGTGAGCGATCTCGTCAACGCTGTGACGCGCCTGTGCGGCAGGGGGGCCCACCATGTGCTGGAGCTGGAGGGCATCCATGCTCCCGGGGGGTGGGAGACCAGCCCTGCTGCCTCCCGGGCAGGGTCTCCTGCACCCAGCCCAGCCCCCTCCGGCAGCCCTGCCACACACAACGTGGACCAGCTCCCCAGCACCTCCACAGCTGCCCTTGCTGGGGATGCCGGCAGCTCCGCCTCGGCCCCCATTCCCATCCCGGAGGAGCAAGAAGAGCCGCAGGAGGAGCCAGAGGACCCTGCGCCACGTCCCTCTACTTCCAGCCAGGGCAGGGAACGCTCCCCTGGCAAGACACAGCGACCCGCAAAGAGGAGGGCTGGCAGCCCTGAGGACTCCTCCCCACCCAACAAGAGGCCAGCCCGCCAGCAACGCTAGAAGAACATCCCAGGAGCTGCTGAAACCAGGGCTGGGCCATCATCCGGGGCATGTGCCAACCCCCGAGATCAGAAGCCTCTCCTTAGTAGTTTAGATGCAGTGATCAGACAGAGGAAATAAAGGCACGAAAGCTCCAGAAACAGTCTCCGTGTTCTTAACAATGCAGGTGGTGTTGCTATCCTCACCCGGGCTGTCTTTTCCCGCTGCTATACCCGCTGTTTCCTCTCTGTGTTCTTAGAAGAGCAGCACGGGGCTTCTCCCTCTGGTCTGGCACAACCTCGTTACCCTGCTTGGACTACCCCAGGGTAGTTACTCCCCTGTTACTCTCGGAGTGCATCTCTCCCCAGAGCACAGCCCCCTGGGTCTTGGCCCTCTGCTCTTGCAGGGCCCATTTCCCTTGAGCACGGTGCCATGGCACCCGGCCCCGTGCTCTTGCAGTGGCCCTACTTGAATTCCATGGCGTGGATTTTCCTGTTTGTTTGTTGTTTTTTTTTTTTTTTTCAAGTGAGTCTGCCAGTCTGAGGAAAGGAAGATGCAAGTTTTCCAGTAGGGTATATTCAGACTACCTGTGCATGTTTCACGGAATCACGGACTCACGGAATTTTCAGAGTTGGAAGGCACCTCTAGAGATCATCTAGTCCAACTCCCCTGCCAAAGCAGGATTGCCCAGAGCACATTACTCAGGACTGCATCCAGGCGCGTCTTGCAAATCTCCAGAGAAGGGGACTCCACAGCCTCCCTGGGCAGCCTGTGCCAGTGCTCTGTCACCCTCACCGTAAAGAAGTGTTTCCGTGTATTTGAACGGAACTTCCTGTGTTCTAACTTGTGCCCATTACCCCTCGTCCTGTTACTGGGAACCATTGAAAAGAGCCTGGCTCCATCCTCCTTCAACCCACCCTTTAGGTACTTGTACGCCATATTAAGGTCTCCCCTCAGCCTTCTCTTCTCCAGGCTAAAGAGTCCCAGCTCTCTCCGCCTTTCCTCATAAGGGAGATGCTCCAAGCCCTTAATCATCTTAGTTGCTCTTCTTGTTTGTTTAATTCTGATGAGTTACTTGCTCTTCCTGTGGAATGGTAACAATAGTATTAGTTCATTTACTTATTTCAATGTGAAAATTGCATAAAGTTTTCAAGATAAATGGGAGACCAGGGCAGTCAAGTAAAGTAGGTCTTTCTTTTTTTCTATTAGGAAATAACTCTTATGTGGTCACAAACCAGTTTGGGCTACTTTCCATCAGTGCGAAACATTCAAAACTCGATCACAGCTGATTATCACATCTCAGAATTTGGATCCAAGATCCCAGAGTGACCGAGGTTGAGACCGAGGCAGAGGCCTCCGGACATTGCGTACTCCAACCCCCTGCTCAAGCAGTGTCACCTACAACAGGTTGCCCAGGACGTTGTGACTTTAAGCTACTCTTTTGAGCTGTTCACTTTCAGTGGTAGACAACATGTACCTCCTGTGCCCTGAGGGCTGTTTCAAGTCTAATTTGTAGGTGGCCATTGGGTGTCACTGTTGCTGCTCTTCACAGAGACCTGTTCCCCTCACTATCAAAAGAGGAGGCCTGAGGATTAATTTGGGGGAAAAAAGGAACTCGCATTGATCTCGAGGTCTGCTTTTTCCTTTTTGCAGCATGGAAAAGAGTAAGACAGAAAGACAAGACAGCACTGACCGATATCAGTAAAGGAGAAGAGCCACAGTAACTGAGATGTCGTTTCCATAGAGAGTCTGCAAGGTCCGATCTGTATAGGTAAACAGAATTGCTCTGGGACGATATTGACAAAATTATGATAAAGTTTTCCATTAAGGAACAAATGTCCCTTTAAGTTAAATCGAAAGTTGGTTTGATTGTTAAGGGAATAAAGGAGGACGCTGTCCCGTTGCAGTTCTTAAAATAAAGACAGAGGTTTGGGTAAAAAAGAGACGCAGTGAAAATCCCCAAACTGTAAAGCAGCGTTAAAGTTAAACTTCTATCTCTGTACATGTTCATTAATGAACGAGTGCTTCCCGTCCCCAACAAGCACAGCAAGTGGCCTGTGGACCTTGAAAGGCCGGTCTATTTCATCCTGCTGTCAGAATTAAGTGTGGACTCATCTTGGGTTGAAAATAAGCCTCCGGTACTACAACATAAGCACGTGGGCTTCGAGTCCTTGCCCTTAGGCTCATCTGTATTGGAAGGCTCTTCACCTGCTCAGAGGCACACTGACTTTCACAGGCCTCGGTTCAAAAATCTGTTTGTGTGGAAACGCCCCAGGTTCCAAATACACAGTGTAGATCAGGAAGAATGCATTGTTGTAATATCCTTTGCATCTGAGAAATCAAATCAACTGTGTAGGCCATAAATAGCTGTGAAATAGACACGAAGTGTTTCTAAAAATGGATGTGGTTCCACTGTGTTTAACGCACCTTGTGTTTAAGCATCTTTTGTCAGAAATCAGAACTTTCTATAGGAGCTTTTTTTCTTGCTAGGAGCAAACTATTAGCAGAGAAGATCAACAGTATAATTGTGTCCTGTTTTTTAGATCAAAGGCTTGAATTTCATGTATAACTAACATTATCAATTTGCAAGGTATTAAGTTGTTTGTAGACTTCAGTGACCTGGCTTTTTCTCGATCATTTCTATTTTTAATGTTTTTCTCTTCCTTTCATTTTTCCCTAGTCTTCCTTTTATTACCGACATACCTGTAGAAGCTTTTCTTGTTGCCCTTGACCTCTCTGGCGAGATTTAATTCTTTCAGGCCTCTAGCTTTCCTAACCCGGTCCCTGGCTGCTTGGGCTATTTCTCTGTGTTCTTCCCAGGCTACCTGTCCTTGCTTCCACCCTCTGCACGCTTCCTATTTGAGCCTGAGTTTCTCCAGGAGCTCCTTGCTGGTCCCTGCAGGCCTCCTGGCATTTTTGCCCAACTTCCTCTTTGCTGGGCTGCTTCGCTCCCGAGCTTGGAGGAGGTACTCTACTAAGTCCCCTGGTAGTCTACCAAGCAGATCCCTGAAGAGGCCAGAGTCTGCTCCCCTGAAGTCCAGGGTAGCAAGTTTACTCTGCACCCCCCTCCCTGCCCTAAGGATCTCAAACTACACCATCTCGTGGACACTGCAGCCAAGGCTGCCCTTGAACTTTTTGCATTCCCCACCAGCCCCTCGTTGTCGGTGAGAACGAGGTCCAGCACGGCCCCTCTTCTTGTTGATTCCTCTGTCACTCAGACAAGGAAGTTATGGTCGACGCTTTCCAGGAACCTCCTGGATGGCTTATGCCTTGCTGCGTTGTCCTTCCAGCAGATACCGGGGTGACTGAAGTCCCCCGTGAGGACCAGGGCTTACGAACGTGAGGCTGCTCCTATCTGTCTCCAGAGGGCCTCATCTGCTCGGTCTTCCTGCTCCGACGGCCTGTAGCAGACCCCCACTGTAACATCACCTGCCCATGCCCTGCCTTTAATCTGCCTGAGAGAGTCCCTCCCCATCTGTCCCGGAGGCCCCCTTCAGATACTGGCAGGCTGCTATAAGGTCTCCCCGGAGCCTTCTCTTCTCCAGGCTGAACAGCCCCAACTCTCTCAGCCTGTCTTCAGAGGAGAGGCGCTCCAGCCCTCTGATCGTCTTTGTGGCCCTCCTCCGGACCCGCTCCAACAGCTCCGTGTCCTTCTTATGCTGGGGGCTCCAGAGCTGGACGCAGGATCCCAGGTGGGGTCTGACGAGAGTGGGGTAGAGGGGCAGAATCACCTCCCTTGACCTGCTGGCCACGCTTCTTTTGAGGCAGCCCAGGATGCAGTTGGCTTTCTGGGCTGTGAGCGCACATTGCCGCCTCGTGCTGAGCAGGTTCTCATCAACCAGCACCCCCAAGTCCTTCTCGGCGGCGCTGCTCCCAATCCATTCTCCTCCCAGCCTGTATTTGTGCATGGGATTGCCCTGATCCACGTGCAGGGCCTTGCACTTGGCCTTGTTGTACGTCATGAGGTCGGCACAGGCCCGCCTCTCCAGCCTCTCCAGGTCCCTCTGGATGGCATCCCTTCCCTCCAGCGTGTCGACTGCAACACGCAGCTGGGTGCCATTGGCAAACTTGCTGGGGGTGCGCTCCATCCCAACACCCATGTCACCGGCAAAGATGCTAAACGGTGCCAGTCCCAATACCGACGCCTGTGGAACGCCACTCGTCACTGGTCTCCACTTGGACATTGGTCAGTTGACCACAACTCTTTGAGTGCAGCCACCCAGCCAATTCCTTGTCCACCGAGTAGTCCACCCGTGGAACCCACGTCTCTCCAATTTGGAGACGTGAACGTTGTGTGTGACAGTGTCAAATCCTTTCCGGGTAGGTGATAGCTGCTCTTCCCTTATCCACCAACGCTGTAATGCTACATTTACCGTTCTGTGCTCTCGAGCACTAGAGAAAATGTGGGCCCATTGCTGAACGAGGGACCCCAAACAAGACGCAGTGCCCAGATGAGGCCTGATGGGTGCTGAGCAGAGGTGATCAGCCTTGTGCCCTCTGGCTAGGGGAGAAAGATTGGAAAAACTCCCTGCAAGCGAGCCAAGTGCTGCCCTTGACTCCCCGTGGAAGGAACCAGGGGAGCCTAGGAGGGCTGGCCAGCGGTGCTGAAGCGTGGGGAGAGACTGTGCGACTTTGCTTGCTGGCTTGTTTTTCTTGTCTTTGTTGGTTGCTTTGTGCCCACGTGCACAGCAGGTTACAACGATACCATCAAATTAGAGGACGGCTTCTGATAGTGTAAGGCATTCGGTCTTTTTCCTATATGTTTCCCGATGCGGAAACATATATTAGACGATTATCATGTTAGAAAAGGAGGCACCATAGGTTAGAATGTCAGACTCAAATAAAGAACCTGGGGATATAGAAACAGGTAGAGGCCATGCTTTGCTTCCAGACTCCCTGTATCACACTGTATTCATTCAACTGTCCTGGAGCGTGTGGCCAGCCTGTGGGACTTTGTCCTGCAGCCTCCCAGGGAGGCATGGGACGTTATCAAATGAACCCTCTTGCGGTGTGTGCCTGGAGATGTGTACCACGGCCACCGGAACCTGACGGGACCCTGGGAAGACACAGCCAAGACCTCACTGACTGGCATGAAACACCGATGCCGAGCACGGGACCAGAGGTGGCAGACGGAATGGGCAGTGGCGTTGCGGTAACCCCCGAGGGACGTGATGGGTCCGCAGCACTGCCGGGGCAAGCGCCGTGGGCAAGGACAGCCCATTGCAATGTCCCCGAGGAACGGACTGTGACATCACTGAGCGATGGGTTCTGGCTTCACCGAGGGACGGACTGTGACCAGGCAGAGAGTCTCACCCAGCCTTCAGTCCAGCCGAGCAACTGCGCGAGGTTGGGAGCATCGAGCGAGGCTTTCGGTCGGCGCTGCTGTCGTGGCCGGAGAGGTGTTGACTGCAACTCCCGGTGCCCGTGCCAGAGCCATCATCGGTTTTCCCCGGCCCTGCCAGGTTCGGGCAGCCGGGGCAGCCAGGAGGCGTGCTTGCAGCAGCAGAGGTGAGCTGTACGGGGAAACTTCACCCTGGGCAACTGGGAGGGTTTCCCTCTCGAGGGGCCTGGGCATTTCCTCCAGCCCTGCCCAGGCCAGCCAACGAGCGTGGCCTTTCTTCCTTTTCTAGTGCGACATCTGCTGCTGCGAGAACCTGTGAGAGGGTGCAGCTCGTGATCGCTGGCTCTCCCCAGCCCACCGCCCCAGACAGACAGCATGGCCACAGAGCTGCACGACCGCTGTCCCATATGCCTGGACAGCTGGGAGGAAGCCGGCTATGTGTTGCCATGCTGCCACCGCTTCTGTCTCGCCTGCTTGCGGCGGTGGGCTGAGATAAAGCTCGAGTGTCCCCTCTGCAGGAGGGAGTTGGATGGCATCATACCCTCGGTGCAGACGGACTACTACTTCCCAAAGTATCCCGTCAGACCACCTCCAGCGGCACTAGACGACCCGTACCAGGCCCCCCACAGCCCTGCAGCTTCTCCACCACGGGCTGCCGGACAGCTGCCCATGGCTGTAGTGGACAGCCTCGAGGCTCACGAATGGGCGAGCCTTTTTTCGGAGTACCCGCTTCTCCTGCAACACCTGCTGCCCTGGCTGCGCCAGGTGCTGGAGCTGATGTTTGAGGACCACCATCAGCAGGCGTCCATCGCAGAGGACGTTATCTTGTCCTGCCTCGTCAACTTTGGGCCGGACGAAGATCTCCTGGTCCCGCTCCTGCGGCTCTTGCTACGTGAGCACACAGCGAATTTTGTGAGCGATCTCGTCAACGCTGTGACGCGCCTGTGCGGCAGGGGGGCCCACCATGTGCTGGAGCTGGAGGGCATCCATGCTCCCGGGGGGTGGGAGACCAGCCCTGCTGCCTCCCGGGCAGGGTCTCCTGCACCCAGCCCAGCCCCCTCCGGCAGCCCTGCCACACACAACGTGGACCAGCTCCCCAGCACCTCCACAGCTGCCCTTGCTGGGGATGCCGGCAGCTCCGCCTCGGCCCCCATTCCCATCCCGGAGGAGCAAGAAGAGCCGCAGGAGGAGCCAGAGGACCCTGCGCCACGTCCCTCTACTTCCAGCCAGGGCAGGGAACGCTCCCCTGGCAAGACACAGCGACCCGCAAAGAGGAGGGCTGGCAGCCCTGAGGACTCCTCCCCACCCAACAAGAGGCCAGCCCGCCAGCAACGCTAGAAGAACATCCCAGGAGCTGCTGAAACCAGGGCTGGGCCATCATCCGGGGCATGTGCCAACCCCCGAGATCAGAAGCCTCTCCTTAGTAGTTTAGATGCAGTGATCAGACAGAGGAAATAAAGGCACGAAAGCTCCAGAAACAGTCTCCGTGTTCTTAACAATGCAGGTGGTGTTGCTATCCTCACCCGGGCTGTCTTTTCCCGCTGCTATACCCGCTGTTTCCTCTCTGTGTTCTTAGAAGAGCAGCACGGGGCTTCTCCCTCTGGTCTGGCACAACCTCGTTACCCTGCTTGGACTACCCCAGGGTAGTTACTCCCCTGTTACTCTCGGAGTGCATCTCTCCCCAGAGCACAGCCCCCTGGGTCTTGGCCCTCTGCTCTTGCAGGGCCCATTTCCCTTGAGCACGGTGCCATGGCACCCGGCCCCGTGCTCTTGCAGTGGCCCTACTTGAATTCCATGGCGTGGATTTTCCTGTTTGTTTGTTTTTTGTTTTTTTTTTTTTTCAAGTGAGTCTGCCAGTCTGAGGAAAGGAAGATGCAAGTTTTCCAGTAGGGTATATTCAGACTACCTGTGCATGTTTCACGGAATCACGGACTCACGGAATTTTCAGAGTTGGAAGGCACCTCTAGAGATCATCTAGTCCAACTCCCCAGCTAAAGCAGGATTGCCCAGAGCACATTACTCAGGACTGCATCCAGGCGCGTCTTGCAAATCTCCAGAGAAGGGGACTCCACAGCCTCCCTGGGCAGCCTGTGCCAGTGCTCTGTCACCCTCACCGTAAAGAAGTGTTTCCGTGTATTTGAACGGAACTTCCTGTGTTCTAACTTGTGCCCATTACCCCTCGTCCTGTTACTGGGAACCATTGAAAAGAGCCTGGCTCCATCCTCCTTCAACCCACCCTTTAGGTACTTGTACGCCATATTAAGGTCTCCCCTCAGCCTTCTCTTCTCCAGGCTAAAGAGTCCCAGCTCTCTCCGCCTTTCCTCATAAGGGAGATGCTCCAAGCCCTTAATCATCTTAGTTGCTCTTCTTGTTTGTTTAATTCTGATGAGTTACTTGCTCTTCCTGTGGAATGGTAACAATAGTATTAGTTCATTTACTTATTTCAATGTGAAAATTGCATAAAGTTTTCAAGATAAATGGGAGACCAGGGCAGTCAAGTAAAGTAGGTCTTTCTTTTTTTCTATTAGGAAATAACTCTTATGTGGTCACAAACCAGTTTGGGCTACTTTCCATCAGTGCGAAACATTCAAAACTCGATCACAGCTGATTATCACATCTCAGAATTTGGATCCAAGATCCCAGAGTGACCGAGGTTGAGACCGAGGCAGAGGCCTCCGGACATTGCGTACTCCAACCCCCTGCTCAAGCAGTGTCACCTACAACAGGTTGCCCAGGACGTTGTGACTTTAAGCTACTCTTTTGAGCTGTTCACTTTCAGTGGTAGACAACATGTACCTCCTGTGCCCTGAGGGCTGTTTCAAGTCTAATTTGTAGGTGGCCATTGGGTGTCACTGTTGCTGCTCTTCACAGAGACCTGTTCCCCTCACTATCAAAAGAGGAGGCCTGAGGATTAATTTGGGGGAAAAAAGGAACTCGCATTGATCTCGAGGTCTGCTTTTTCCTTTTTGCAGCATGGAAAAGAGTAAGACAGAAAGACAAGACAGCACTGACCGATATCAGTAAAGGAGAAGAGCCACAGTAACTGAGATGTCGTTTCCATAGAGAGTCTGCAAGGTCCGATCTGTATAGGTAAACAGAATTGCTCTGGGACGATATTGACAAAATTATGATAAAGTTTTCCATTAAGGAACAAATGTCCCTTTAAGTTAAATCGAAAGTTGGTTTGATTGTTAAGGGAATAAAGGAGGACGCTGTCCCGTTGCAGTTCTTAAAATAAAGACAGAGGTTTGGGTAAAAAAGAGACGCAGTGAAAATCCCCAAACTGTAAAGCAGCGTTAAAGTTAAACTTCTATCTCTGTACATGTTCATTAATGAACGAGTGCTTCCCGTCCCCAACAAGCACAGCAAGTGGCCTGTGGACCTTGAAAGGCCGGTCTATTTCATCCTGCTGTCAGAATTAAGTGTGGACTCATCTTGGGTTGAAAATAAGCCTCCGGTACTACAACATAAGCACGTGGGCTTCGAGTCCTTGCCCTTAGGCTCATCTGTATTGGAAGGCTCTTCACCTGCTCAGAGGCACACTGACTTTCACAGGCCTCGGTTCAAAAATCTGTTTGTGTGGAAATGCCCCAGGTTCCAAATACACAGTGTAGATCAGGAAGAATGCATTGTTGTAATATCCTTTGCATCTGAGAAATCAAATCAACTGTGTAGGCCATAAATAGCTGTGAAATAGACACGAAGTGTTTCTAAAAATGGATGTGGTTCCACTGTGTTTAACGCACCTTGTGCTTAAGCATCTTTTGTCAGAAATCAGAACTTTCTATAGGAGCTTTTTTTCTTGCTAGGAGCAAACTATTAGCAGAGAAGATCAACAGTATAATTGTGTCCTGTTTTTTAGATCAAAGGCTTGAATTTCATGTATAACTAACATTATCAATTTGCAAGGTATTAAGTTGTTTGTAGACTTCAGTGACCTGGCTTTTTCTCGATCATTTCTATTTTTAATGTTTTTCTCTTCCTTTCATTTTTCCCTAGTCTTCCTTTTATTACCGACATACCTGTAGAAGCTTTTCTTGTTGCCCTTGACCTCTCTGGCGAGATTTAATTCTTTCAGGCCTCTAGCTTTCCTAACCCGGTCCCTGGCTGCTTGGGCTATTTCTCTGTGTTCTTCCCAGGCTACCTGTCCTTGCTTCCACCCTCTGCACGCTTCCTATTTGAGCCTGAGTTTCTCCAGGAGCTCCTTGCTGGTCCCTGCAGGCCTCCTGGCATTTTTGCCCAACTTCCTCTTTGCTGGGCTGCTTCGCTCCCGAGCTTGGAGGAGGTACTCTACTAAGTCCCCTGGTAGTCTACCAAGCAGATCCCTGAAGAGGCCAGAGTCTGCTCCCCTGAAGTCCAGGGTAGCAAGTTTACTCTGCACCCCCCTCCCTGCCCTAAGGATCTCAAACTACACCATCTCGTGGACACTGCAGCCAAGGCTGCCCTTGAACTTTTTGCATTCCCCACCAGCCCCTCGTTGTCGGTGAGAACGAGGTCCAGCACGGCCCCTCTTCTTGTTGATTCCTCTGTCACTCAGACAAGGAAGTTATGGTCGACGCTTTCCAGGAACCTCCTGGATGGCTTATGCCTTGCTGCGTTGTCCTTCCAGCAGATACCGGGGTGACTGAAGTCCCCCGTGAGGACCAGGGCTTACGAACGTGAGGCTGCTCCTATCTGTCTCCAGAGGGCCTCATCTGCTCGGTCTTCCTGCTCCGACGGCCTGTAGCAGACCCCCACTGTAACATCACCTGCCCATGCCCTGCCTTTAATCTGCCTGAGAGAGTCCCTCCCCATCTGTCCCGGAGGCCCCCTTCAGATACTGGCAGGCTGCTATAAGGTCTCCCCGGAGCCTTCTCTTCTCCAGGCTGAACAGCCCCAACTCTCTCAGCCTGTCTTCAGAGGAGAGGCGCTCCAGCCCTCTGATCGTCTTTGTGGCCCTCCTCCGGACCCGCTCCAACAGCTCCGTGTCCTTCTTATGCTGGGGGCTCCAGAGCTGGACGCAGGATCCCAGGTGGGGTCTGACGAGAGTGGGGTAGAGGGGCAGAATCACCTCCCTTGACCTGCTGGCCACGCTTCTTTTGAGGCAGCCCAGGATGCAGTTGGCTTTCTGGGCTGTGAGCGCACATTGCCGCCTCGTGCTGAGCAGGTTCTCATCAACCAGCACCCCCAAGTCCTTCTCGGCGGCGCTGCTCCCAATCCATTCTCCTCCCAGCCTGTATTTGTGCATGGGATTGCCCTGATCCACGTGCAGGGCCTTGCACTTGGCCTTGTTGTACGTCATGAGGTCGGCACAGGCCCGCCTCTCCAGCCTCTCCAGGTCCCTCTGGATGGCATCCCTTCCCTCCAGCGTGTCGACTGCAACACGCAGCTGGGTGCCATTGGCAAACTTGCTGGGGGTGCGCTCCATCCCAACACCCATGTCACCGGCAAAGATGCTAAACGGTGCCAGTCCCAATACCGACGCCTGTGGAACGCCACTCGTCACTGGTCTCCACTTGGACATTGGTCAGTTGACCACAACTCTTTGAGTGCAGCCACCCAGCCAATTCCTTGTCCACCGAGTAGTCCACCCGTGGAACCCACGTCTCTCCAATTTGGAGACGTGAACGTTGTGTGTGACAGTGTCAAATCCTTTCCGGGTAGGTGATAGCTGCTCTTCCCTTATCCACCAACGCTGTAATGCTACATTTACCGTTCTGTGCTCTCGAGCACTAGAGAAAATGTGGGCCCATTGCTGAACGAGGGACCCCAAACAAGACGCAGTGCCCAGATGAGGCCTGATGGGTGCTGAGCAGAGGTGATCAGCCTTGTGCCCTCTGGCTAGGGGAGAAAGATTGGAAAAACTCCCTGCAAGCGAGCCAAGTGCTGCCCTTGACTCCCCGTGGAAGGAACCAGGGGAGCCTAGGAGGGCTGGCCAGCGGTGCTGAAGCGTGGGGAGAGACTGTGCGACTTTGCTTGCTGGCTTGTTTTTCTTGTCTTTGTTGGTTGCTTTGTGCCCACGTGCACAGCAGGTTACAACGATACCATCAAATTAGAGGACGGCTTCTGATAGTGTAAGGCATTCGGTCTTTTTCCTATATGTTTCCCGATGCGGAAACATATATTAGACGATTATCATGTTAGAAAAGGAGGCACCATAGGTTAGAATGTCAGACTCAAATAAAGAACCTGGGGATATAGAAACAGGTAGAGGCCATGCTTTGCTTCCAGACTCCCTGTATCACACTGTATTCATTCAACTGTCCTGGAGCGTGTGGCCAGCCTGTGGGACTTTGTCCTGCAGCCTCCCAGGGAGGCATGGGACGTTATCAAATGAACCCTCTTGCGGTGTGTGCCTGGAGATGTGTACCACGGCCACCGGAACCTGACGGGACCCTGGGAAGACACAGCCAAGACCTCACTGACTGGCATGAAACACCGATGCCGAGCACGGGACCAGAGGTGGCAGACGGAATGGGCAGTGGCGTTGCGGTAACCCCCGAGGGACGTGATGGGTCCGCAGCACTGCCGGGGCAAGCGCCGTGGGCAAGGACAGCCCATTGCAATGTCCCCGAGGAACGGACTGTGACATCACTGAGCGATGGGTTCTGGCTTCACCGAGGGACGGACTGTGACCAGGCAGAGAGTCTCACCCAGCCTTCAGTCCAGCCGAGCAACTGCGCGAGGTTGGGAGCATCGAGCGAGGCTTTCGGTCGGCGCTGCTGTCGTGGCCGGAGAGGTGTTGACTGCAACTCCCGGTGCCCGTGCCAGAGCCATCATCGGTTTTCCCCGGCCCTGCCAGGTTCGGGCAGCCGGGGCAGCCAGGAGGCGTGCTTGCAGCAGCAGAGGTGAGCTGTACGGGGAAACTTCACCCTGGGCAACTGGGAGGGTTTCCCTCTCGAGGGGCCTGGGCATTTCCTCCAGCCCTGCCCAGGCCAGCCAACGAGCGTGGCCTCTCTTCCTTTTCTAGTGCGACATCTGCTGCTGCGAGAACCTGTGAGAGGGTGCAGCTCGTGATCGCTGGCTCTCCCCAGCCCACCGCCCCAGACAGACAGCATGGCCACAGAGCTGCACGACCGCTGTCCCATATGCCTGGACAGCTGGGAGGAAGCCGGCTATGTGTTGCCATGCTGCCACCGCTTCTGTCTCGCCTGCTTGCGGCGGTGGGCTGAGATAAAGCTCGAGTGTCCCCTCTGCAGGAGGGAGTTGGATGGCATCATACCCTCGGTGCAGACGGACTACTACTTCCCAAAGTATCCCGTCAGACCACCTCCAGCGGCACTAGACGACCCGTACCAGGCCCCCCACAGCCCTGCAGCTTCTCCACCACGGGCTGCCGGACAGCTGCCCATGGCTGTAGTGGACAGCCTCGAGGCTCACGAATGGGCGAGCCTTTTTTCGGAGTACCCGCTTCTCCTGCAACACCTGCTGCCCTGGCTGCGCCAGGTGCTGGAGCTGATGTTTGAGGACCACCATCAGCAGGCGTCCATCGCAGAGGACGTTATCTTGTCCTGCCTCGTCAACTTTGGGCCGGACGAAGATCTCCTGGTCCCGCTCCTGCGGCTCTTGCTACGTGAGCACACAGCGAATTTTGTGAGCGATCTCGTCAACGCTGTGACGCGCCTGTGCGGCAGGGGGGCCCACCATGTGCTGGAGCTGGAGGGCATCCATGCTCCCGGGGGGTGGGAGACCAGCCCTGCTGCCTCCCGGGCAGGGTCTCCTGCACCCAGCCCAGCCCCCTCCGGCAGCCCTGCCACACACAACGTGGACCAGCTCCCCAGCACCTCCACAGCTGCCCTTGCTGGGGATGCCGGCAGCTCCGCCTCGGCCCCCATTCCCATCCCGGAGGAGCAAGAAGAGCCGCAGGAGGAGCCAGAGGACCCTGCGCCACGTCCCTCTACTTCCAGCCAGGGCAGGGAACGCTCCCCTGGCAAGACACAGCGACCCGCAAAGAGGAGGGCTGGCAGCCCTGAGGACTCCTCCCCACCCAACAAGAGGCCAGCCCGCCAGCAACGCTAGAAGAACATCCCAGGAGCTGCTGAAACCAGGGCTGGGCCATCATCCGGGGCATGTGCCAACCCCCGAGATCAGAAGCCTCTCCTTAGTAGTTTAGATGCAGTGATCAGACAGAGGAAATAAAGGCACGAAAGCTCCAGAAACAGTCTCCGTGTTCTTAACAATGCAGGTGGTGTTGCTATCCTCACCCGGGCTGTCTTTTCCCGCTGCTATACCCGCTGTTTCCTCTCTGTGTTCTTAGAAGAGCAGCACGGGGCTTCTCCCTCTGGTCTGGCACAACCTCGTTACCCTGCTTGGACTACCCCAGGGTAGTTACTCCCCTGTTACTCTCGGAGTGCATCTCTCCCCAGAGCACAGCCCCCTGGGTCTTGGCCCTCTGCTCTTGCAGGGCCCATTTCCCTTGAGCACGGTGCCATGGCACCCGGCCCCGTGCTCTTGCAGTGGCCCTACTTGAATTCCATGGCGTGGATTTTCCTGTTTGTTTGTTGTTTTTTTTTTTTTTTTCAAGTGAGTCTGCCAGTCTGAGGAAAGGAAGATGCAAGTTTTCCAGTAGGGTATATTCAGACTACCTGTGCATGTTTCACGGAATCACGGACTCACGGAATTTTCAGAGTTGGAAGGCACCTCTAGAGATCATCTAGTCCAACTCCCCTGCCAAAGCAGGATTGCCCAGAGCACATTACTCAGGACTGCATCCAGGCGCGTCTTGCAAATCTCCAGAGAAGGGGACTCCACAGCCTCCCTGGGCAGCCTGTGCCAGTGCTCTGTCACCCTCACCGTAAAGAAGTGTTTCCGTGTATTTGAACGGAACTTCCTGTGTTCTAACTTGTGCCCATTACCCCTCGTCCTGTTACTGGGAACCATTGAAAAGAGCCTGGCTCCATCCTCCTTCAACCCACCCTTTAGGTACTTGTACGCCATATTAAGGTCTCCCCTCAGCCTTCTCTTCTCCAGGCTAAAGAGTCCCAGCTCTCTCCGCCTTTCCTCATAAGGGAGATGCTCCAAGCCCTTAATCATCTTAGTTGCTCTTCTTGTTTGTTTAATTCTGATGAGTTACTTGCTCTTCCTGTGGAATGGTAACAATAGTATTAGTTCATTTACTTATTTCAATGTGAAAATTGCATAAAGTTTTCAAGATAAATGGGAGACCAGGGCAGTCAAGTAAAGTAGGTCTTTCTTTTTTTCTATTAGGAAATAACTCTTATGTGGTCACAAACCAGTTTGGGCTACTTTCCATCAGTGCGAAACATTCAAAACTCGATCACAGCTGATTATCACATCTCAGAATTTGGATCCAAGATCCCAGAGTGACCGAGGTTGAGACCGAGGCAGAGGCCTCCGGACATTGCGTACTCCAACCCCCTGCTCAAGCAGTGTCACCTACAACAGGTTGCCCAGGACGTTGTGACTTTAAGCTACTCTTTTGAGCTGTTCACTTTCAGTGGTAGACAACATGTACCTCCTGTGCCCTGAGGGCTGTTTCAAGTCTAATTTGTAGGTGGCCATTGGGTGTCACTGTTGCTGCTCTTCACAGAGACCTGTTCCCCTCACTATCAAAAGAGGAGGCCTGAGGATTAATTTGGGGGAAAAAAGGAACTCGCATTGATCTCGAGGTCTGCTTTTTCCTTTTTGCAGCATGGAAAAGAGTAAGACAGAAAGACAAGACAGCACTGACCGATATCAGTAAAGGAGAAGAGCCACAGTAACTGAGATGTCGTTTCCATAGAGAGTCTGCAAGGTCCGATCTGTATAGGTAAACAGAATTGCTCTGGGACGATATTGACAAAATTATGATAAAGTTTTCCATT
This sequence comes from Vanellus vanellus, assembly GCF_965231255.1. Classification (NCBI taxonomy): domain Eukaryota; kingdom Metazoa; phylum Chordata; class Aves; order Charadriiformes; family Charadriidae; genus Vanellus; species Vanellus vanellus. Next base: position 29,215,443 of record NC_138908.1, read on the forward strand.
AAGGAACAAATGTCCCTTTAAGTTAAATCGAAAGTTGGTTTGATTGTTAAGGGAATAAAGGAGGACGCTGTCCCGTTGCAGTTCTTAAAATAAAGACAGAGGTTTGGGTAAAAAAGAGACGCAGTGAAAATCCCCAAACTGTAAAGCAGCGTTAAAGTTAAACTTCTATCTCTGTACATGTTCATTAATGAACGAGTGCTTCCCGTCCCCAACAAGCACAGCAAGTGGCCTGTGGACCTTGAAAGGCCGGTCTATTTCATCCTGCTGTCAGAATTAAGTGTGGACTCATCTTGGGTTGAAAATAAGCCTCCGGTACTACAACATAAGCACGTGGGCTTCGAGTCCTTGCCCTTAGGCTCATCTGTATTGGAAGGCTCTTCACCTGCTCAGAGGCACACTGACTTTCACAGGCCTCGGTTCAAAAATCTGTTTGTGTGGAAACGCCCCAGGTTCCAAATACACAGTGTAGATCAGGAAGAATGCATTGTTGTAATATCCTTTGCATCTGAGAAATCAAATCAACTGTGTAGGCCATAAATAGCTGTGAAATAGACACGAAGTGTTTCTAAAAATGGATGTGGTTCCACTGTGTTTAACGCACCTTGTGTTTAAGCATCTTTTGTCAGAAATCAGAACTTTCTATAGGAGCTTTTTTTCTTGCTAGGAGCAAACTATTAGCAGAGAAGATCAACAGTATAATTGTGTCCTGTTTTTTAGATCAAAGGCTTGAATTTCATGTATAACTAACATTATCAATTTGCAAGGTATTAAGTTGTTTGTAGACTTCAGTGACCTGGCTTTTTCTCGATCATTTCTATTTTTAATGTTTTTCTCTTCCTTTCATTTTTCCCTAGTCTTCCTTTTATTACCGACATACCTGTAGAAGCTTTTCTTGTTGCCCTTGACCTCTCTGGCGAGATTTAATTCTTTCAGGCCTCTAGCTTTCCTAACCCGGTCCCTGGCTGCTTGGGCTATTTCTCTGTGTTCTTCCCAGGCTACCTGTCCTTGCTTCCACCCTCTGCACGCTTCCTATTTGAGCCTGAGTTTCTCCAGGAGCTCCTTGCTGGTCCCTGCAGGCCTCCTGGCATTTTTGCCCAACTTCCTCTTTGCTGGGCTGCTTCGCTCCCGAGCTTGGAGGAGGTACTCTACTAAGTCCCCTGGTAGTCTACCAAGCAGATCCCTGAAGAGGCCAGAGTCTGCTCCCCTGAAGTCCAGGGTAGCAAGTTTACTCTGCACCCCCCTCCCTGCCCTAAGGATCTCAAACTACACCATCTCGTGGACACTGCAGCCAAGGCTGCCCTTGAACTTTTTGCATTCCCCACCAGCCCCTCGTTGTCGGTGAGAACGAGGTCCAGCACGGCCCCTCTTCTTGTTGATTCCTCTGTCACTCAGACAAGGAAGTTATGGTCGACGCTTTCCAGGAACCTCCTGGATGGCTTATGCCTTGCTGCGTTGTCCTTCCAGCAGATACCGGGGTGACTGAAGTCCCCCGTGAGGACCAGGGCTTACGAACGTGAGGCTGCTCCTATCTGTCTCCAGAGGGCCTCATCTGCTCGGTCTTCCTGCTCCGACGGCCTGTAGCAGACCCCCACTGTAACATCACCTGCCCATGCCCTGCCTTTAATCTGCCTGAGAGAGTCCCTCCCCATCTGTCCCGGAGGCCCCCTTCAGATACTGGCAGGCTGCTATAAGGTCTCCCCGGAGCCTTCTCTTCTCCAGGCTGAACAGCCCCAACTCTCTCAGCCTGTCTTCAGAGGAGAGGCGCTCCAGCCCTCTGATCGTCTTTGTGGCCCTCCTCCGGACCCGCTCCAACAGCTCCGTGTCCTTCTTATGCTGGGGGCTCCAGAGCTGGACGCAGGATCCCAGGTGGGGTCTGACGAGAGTGGGGTAGAGGGGCAGAATCACCTCCCTTGACCTGCTGGCCACGCTTCTTTTGAGGCAGCCCAGGATGCAGTTGGCTTTCTGGGCTGTGAGCGCACATTGCCGCCTCGTGCTGAGCAGGTTCTCATCAACCAGCACCCCCAAGTCCTTCTCGGCGGCGCTGCTCCCAATCCATTCTCCTCCCAGCCTGTATTTGTGCATGGGATTGCCCTGATCCACGTGCAGGGCCTTGCACTTGGCCTTGTTGTACGTCATGAGGTCGGCACAGGCCCGCCTCTCCAGCCTCTCCAGGTCCCTCTGGATGGCATCCCTTCCCTCCAGCGTGTCGACTGCAACACGCAGCTGGGTGCCATTGGCAAACTTGCTGGGGGTGCGCTCCATCCCAACACCCATGTCACCGGCAAAGATGCTAAACGGTGCCAGTCCCAATACCGACGCCTGTGGAACGCCACTCGTCACTGGTCTCCACTTGGACATTGGTCAGTTGACCACAACTCTTTGAGTGCAGCCACCCAGCCAATTCCTTGTCCACCGAGTAGTCCACCCGTGGAACCCACGTCTCTCCAATTTGGAGACGTGAACGTTGTGTGTGACAGTGTCAAATCCTTTCCGGGTAGGTGATAGCTGCTCTTCCCTTATCCACCAACGCTGTAATGCTACATTTACCGTTCTGTGCTCTCGAGCACTAGAGAAAATGTGGGCCCATTGCTGAACGAGGGACCCCAAACAAGACGCAGTGCCCAGATGAGGCCTGATGGGTGCTGAGCAGAGGTGATCAGCCTTGTGCCCTCTGGCTAGGGGAGAAAGATTGGAAAAACTCCCTGCAAGCGAGCCAAGTGCTGCCCTTGACTCCCCGTGGAAGGAACCAGGGGAGCCTAGGAGGGCCGGCCAGCGGTGCTGAAGCGTGGGGAGAGACTGTGCGACTTTGCTTGCTGGCTTGTTTTTCTTGTCTTTGTTGGTTGCTTTGTGCCCACGTGCACAGCAGGTTACAACGATACCATCAAATTAGAGGACGGCTTCTGATAGTGTAAGGCATTCGGTCTTTTTCCTATATGTTTCCCGATGCGGAAACATATATTAGACGATTATCATGTTAGAAAAGGAGGCAACATAGGTTAGAATGTCAGACTCAAATAAAGAACCTGGGGATATAGAAACAGGTAGAGGCCATGCTTTGCTTCCAGACTCCCTGTATCACACTGTATTCATTCAACTGTCCTGGAGCGTGTGGCCAGCCTGTGGGACTTTGTCCTGCAGCCTCCCAGGGAGGCATGGGACGTTATCAAATGAACCCTCTTGCGGTGTGTGCCTGGAGATGTGTACCACGGCCACCGGAACCTGACGGGACCCTGGGAAGACACAGCCAAGACCTCACTGACTGGCATGAAACACCGATGCCGAGCACGGGACCAGAGGTGGCAGACGGAATGGGCAGTGGCGTTGCGGTAACCCCCGAGGGACGTGATGGGTCCGCAGCACTGCCGGGGCAAGCGCCGTGGGCAAGGACAGCCCATTGCAATGTCCCCGAGGAACGGACTGTGACATCACTGAGCGATGGGTTCTGGCTTCACCGAGGGACGGACTGTGACCAGGCAGAGAGTCTCACCCAGCCTTCAGTCCAGCCGAGCAACTGCGCGAGGTTGGGAGCATCGAGCGAGGCTTTCGGTCGGCGCTGCTGTCGTGGCCGGAGAGGTGTTGACTGCAACTCCCGGTGCCCGTGCCAGAGCCATCATCGGTTTTCCCCGGCCCTGCCAGGTTCGGGCAGCCGGGGCAGCCAGGAGGCGTGCTTGCAGCAGCAGAGGTGAGCTGTACGGGGAAACTTCACCCTGGGCAACTGGGAGGGTTTCCCTCTCGAGGGGCCTGGGCATTTCCTCCAGCCCTGCCCAGGCCAGCCAACGAGCGTGGCCTCTCTTCCTTTTCTAGTGCGACATCTGCTGCTGCGAGAACCTGTGAGAGGGTGCAGCTCGTGATCGCTGGCTCTCCCCAGCCCACCGCCCCAGACAGACAGCATGGCCACAGAGCTGCACGACCGCTGTCCCATATGCCTGGACAGCTGGGAGGAAGCCGGCTATGTGTTGCCATGCTGCCACCGCTTCTGTCTCGCCTGCTTGCGGCGGTGGGCTGAGATAAAGCTCGAGTGTCCCCTCTGCAGGAGGGAGTTGGATGGCATCATACCCTCGGTGCAGACGGACTACTACTTCCCAAAGTATCCCGTCAGACCACCTCCAGCGGCACTAGACGACCCGTACCAGGCCCCCCACAGCCCTGCAGCTTCTCCACCACGGGCTGCCGGACAGCTGCCCATGGCTGTAGTGGACAGCCTCGAGGCTCACGAATGGGCGAGCCTTTTTTCGGAGTACCCGCTTCTCCTGCAACACCTGCTGCCCTGGCTGCGCCAGGTGCTGGAGCTGATGTTTGAGGACCACCATCAGCAGGCGTCCATCGCAGAGGACGTTATCTTGTCCTGCCTCGTCAACTTTGGGCCGGACGAAGATCTCCTGGTCCCGCTCCTGCGGCTCTTGCTACGTGAGCACACAGCGAATTTTGTGAGCGATCTCGTCAACGCTGTGACGCGCCTGTGCGGCAGGGGGGCCCACCATGTGCTGGAGCTGGAGGGCATCCATGCTCCCGGGGGGTGGGAGACCAGCCCTGCTGCCTCCCGGGCAGGGTCTCCTGCACCCAGCCCAGCCCCCTCCGGCAGCCCTGCCACACACAACGTGGACCAGCTCCCCAGCACCTCCACAGCTGCCCTTGCTGGGGATGCCGGCAGCTCCGCCTCGGCCCCCATTCCCATCCCGGAGGAGCAAGAAGAGCCGCAGGAGGAGCCAGAGGACCCTGCGCCACGTCCCTCTACTTCCAGCCAGGGCAGGGAACGCTCCCCTGGCAAGACACAGCGACCCGCAAAGAGGAGGGCTGGCAGCCCTGAGGACTCCTCCCCACCCAACAAGAGGCCAGCCCGCCAGCAACGCTAGAAGAACATCCCAGGAGCTGCTGAAACCAGGGCTGGGCCATCATCCGGGGCATGTGCCAACCCCCGAGATCAGAAGCCTCTCCTTAGTAGTTTAGATGTAGTGATCAGACAGAGGAAATAAAGGCACGAAAGCTCCAGAAACAGTCTCCGTTTTCCTAACAGTGTACCCACTCCCACATGGCCTGTGAAATGCCCCTGTTTTGCAGAGTGCCCTCCCTGTGTGCCCTTCTGTTCAATGTGCCATGCCAGGCCATGGATGACTCGCCATGCCCCGTTTCCCCATTCTGTTGGCTACGCTCCTGATTGCTTGTGCTCCCCAGGCTGCTTTCTATAGGTGTGTGTGTGGTGAGCTGTCGTGGTTGTTCTGGCAATGGTCTGGCCTCATGAGCATCTCCTGTCAGAGCTGTCCGCTCATGGCAAGTCTCTCAGCTGCCCTGGCATTTCCCTACCTCAGGACAAACCCCCGTGTGCTGGGATCTGCTGCTCTACTGCAGGTTGGGCTGACTCTGGACTGCTGCCCTCAACAACTGATGAGGGATCTTCTGGGATGACATGGAGTACAGAGAAATTTTAATAAACACATTTCATGCTTCTGAAAACTGCTATACTAATATTCGGAAGACTAACTTCTGCCCATTGAAAGTGTAGTGTTTTAATTCAAGGGATGACTCAGCTCCTGCATGGTCATTTGGGGTGTTGAGGGAGGAAGATGCACGTGCACTTTTCACCGAGAGGAAGCTTGGAATGCTTTCACATATTTTAAGTGTTCTGTGAAATAAGTACTTTTGATACAGAATTAGAAATACTCTCCTTATTCCCAGTCAGTTTAAATGAAGAGTTGTTGAGGTGTCGTTGGATATTGCTTGTGTCTGTTTCAGGTATCTGGAGTTCCTTATGTGGCTGAAACATATTAACAGTAACAATAATACCACATTTATATAGAACTTAATACAGTTCAAGCACATTAGAAACAGTAATCCCTTTGGGAGAGAAAGAAGGAGATAAATGACATCATAGTTTTCTCAGCAGACCACAACAATAATTTTTAAACAGAAAATGTTGGAAAACTTTCAGTTATATCATCTCCAGATTCAGCGAAATACTTCAAAACATATCTAACTTTGAGAACAGGAGTCTCAAGGAAATAATTGAGTGTCTGGTTCCCTAAAATGGAACCTGTGTATAAAATGTGTATGAAGGTTACAATGGGATGTACGTCATTTATTTGCATTTTTTTTATACTATAAAATGTAACATACTCTTGTATATTATGCCAAGATGTTCATAATAGTTTTGGCATTTCAGGTCTTGACACTCTCAATGAACTTTTTATGAGTTAGATTTCTTTAAATAATATTCCTCTTGAGTCTTGGACTTCTTTTGGTAACTTTCCTTTCTAGGTCTATGAGATTCCTTCCATTTTGTATTAGTGCAGTGTCTGCATTACAATATATAAATCACCTAAAGAAGATGAATGTCCAAAACTTACCAAAATTCTTAGTACAAAAATTACCAGGAACTTTATTTAGTTTCTGTGACATTCATCTTAATCTTTAACCTGCAGGAGTACTGCCCAGAAACTAGAGGTTGCAATACCCTGCTTTGTCTTGACCAAAAGGCCTTTTGTTCACATGGAGCTTACATCCTGTTCATGTTTTTTCTTATTATATAATCCACACATTTAACTGGATGCTGAAATTACTATCAAATGACATGTATTTTGCTGCCCTTCATGCAGGAGAACCTTTTGAAGTCAACTGTATAAACCAACATAATCTTTAAAATACACAGTGTATGCTGTAAGGCATTATCTGAAAGATGAATACTTAGAATATTCATTAGTGTATCATGTTGGTACTATATTCAGATACAAGGAGACAGTGTTTGAGACTTTTTCTTGCATGTAAACAGTGATTACACAGGGCAGTTTTGGCCAGACATCTGCTAGCTGTGAAATAAATGGTAAACAACACCAAAATGCTTAAGTGCACAGAGAAAGTGTGAGGGAATGAGGAAAATAAATTAAAAAAAAAAAACATACTGTTTACTCAAAAGATTTCTTAATGTAATTCTGGAAATCATTGACCAGAGATAGCAAACTGGGGATTGGAAAGCTAAATTTGTCATATTTAGAGTATAAGAACTTAAGCACTTTCAGCTGAACTTTAGAAGGTACTTTTGTATAAAAGTTGACATTTCATCAGGACAAGTTAATGCATTCATGTCTGCCCATTCATCTGAAGGCTTTGGTATTATCTATGTAAGGTCCATGAAAATGATATTGTAAAAGATCTCACAATAACATTATAAAGTAACAAAATGGCAGCTTAACTTAGATATTGATAAACAAAAAAGAATGTACATAAGGGGTTTATTTACCTGCTTTTCATTCTGAAACTTGTCCTTCAGGAAGATTGGACTATTTCTACCTTGAACTTTTGCATTAACTCCTGCTCTTCAAGCTTCAGCCATTAATAAAGACCACATTAGCTAAGCAAGGGTTCCAAAAAGGAATGCTGTATATCCGTATCTTGGCAGTTGTAGATCTCTCAAAATTGAATTGTAGATCTTTCTGAAATGAACAGGCAATACTCTTTCCAGTCTCTAGCCCTACATACATACAAATGCACATGTTAGGATATTCATTATTATCAGAGAGAAAGTTTATATTTATGAATGGAACAGGAGATCAGAAACATGAACTGGAACTTTCTCAAAAAACAGGGGGCACAAAAGAAGCTTATAGGGGTCCAAGCAGTGATGGTGAGGCAAACAGGCCAGGCCAGATATTGCAGACATTGGTTTCTCTCAAAGGCTCCAGTGGAATTCAGATGTTACCAAGGAACACTTGCATGCTACTAAAAATATAACTTTGTGGGACAGAATTATTCTCATAAATTTTTTGTCCAGCTTTTCTTCCAAGATTTCCGAGACAGTGACAAAGATGGCTTTTACAGCTCCAGTCCAATGTCCTGTTGTGAATTCTCCTGCTGATCCATGTTTTAGTGGTCGTGTCTTTTTTGACTTGCGGTTGCGTATGAGGCACATGTGGAAAGATGAATGTCCTAATTTCTGGCTGGAACGTGAGATGCGGCAACTCAACATAGAGCCCAGTGCCTGGAAATGCACAGGAGTCGGCTGTGCCTCACAGCTCCTGAGGAACCATCCATACTGTCTGATTGTTGAAGTGTCTGAATAAAATGGGAAAGTTTAATAAATTTAATGCTGTAGAGACATTTAGAAATGCAGCAAATCCCACAGGTTCTAAATGCTGGAAAATATTTAAAAAAAGAGTTTGCTGCTAAGCTCTGTCTGCTGCTTTATTGAAACTAATGTTACTTTCAGAGACCTCCTGATCCCAGAACTTGCATTGTTTTCCAGCCTCGAGGGTCATGATTGCTAAATTATTGTTACAAAAAGATAGACTCAGCTCAAAAATAGGTTAATTTGCTTTCCTTTGTTTTTAATTTGGCCTCCATTATTACATAGGGTTTCTAACTCTCAGTTTCTCACTGCACCACCTTCACATGGGATTGTGATGTAAGCTGCTATGCTCAGGGAGGTCAGAATGATAACTGAGTTTTATCATCCATTCAAAGAGAGATGGCAGGTAGCAATGATTGTGCTTGTAGTCATATGGATATGAGAAGGTAGACTGATGACAGACAAGTCTGTACATACTCAAGGACTATTTAACAGAATTCATTCACATAGAACTTGCCAGATTTAAAGAGGGTGAAAAAAAGCTAGTGATGTAAATGTTTCTAATGAGATGGGAACTTGTCCTACTTTCTGCACTTTAGAAAAGTCCATGTTCAAAGAGTTCTCTGGCCCAATCTTTTTAAAGAAATTCAATAATAGCTCACAGCCTTCTTATTGCTCAGTTGTGGGCCTCTGTGTCATCAAAATCTAGTAATAATCAAATCCCTTCACATTTTAATGCTTATTATGAAGGTCTGTACTCCAGGCTGATTTGAAGTTTCATAAAATGGTAATGAACCTGTGGTTCAAATTAAAGTGTTTGCAAGATGACAAGTGTCAAGATCAGTGTCTCTTTGTATGAAATAGGCTGTAGATGTCTCAATTTTACTAGTGCTAGCAGGGGGTCCACAGCATCTTACTGCTTCATTAAACATTTTGCTTCAGATATATCGCACTTCTCAATGTAACTTGGTAAAAGTCACTTGGCCACTCAGAAGTGGGCCTGCTGGCATATGGTGCCACATCCAGAATGTTTAAGATGACTTCTCACAGGCAAAAAAATGAGTACAGACTGATCCCTGGAAAAAGGGAAATGTCGCACCCATGGTAGAGGTCTCTACAGATTTTGGTTTCCACCTTTCTTGGGAACTCAGCTGTGTGGTGTTACTTTCTTTTTTACCTTCATGACATGCTACCCTACCCTGATCTGAAAATGTTTGGTTTTGAGGCCATTAAACATGATTTATCACTTTAGAACATCTGAATATATGGAAGGTTTCTCTATTCCTATTTGATTCAAACAAGGTCTACTATGGCATGATCTGTTAGGAGGAGGATTTGCAGGATTATTTTGCTAGAGTGATTATCTCCCTCCTTCCTCTCTCATGCACATGCTATTCTCTACTGCTTCACTCCTTACTTTAGAAGCAGGAAGTAAAGTCAGTTATTGTCTCTTCTACTTTGTGCATGGAGAGATACATAAGTACACTACATGATAAACAAGATTCCTAGCTAGGCCGCTACTACATGGTTGAGAAAAAACCCTAGTTTCCTAAATGGCCACTTGTAATAGGAGGGCTGTTTATCTCTTCATTTCAGTCTCACAAGGTCTTTTTCTTTAACAGCTCCACACACAGAGGAAAAAACATACCATCAGGAGGTAGGTTAAAGCCAACAAACGCGGATATGAAAGTCATATGAAAGATATGAAGGAAGAAGCCCTCATGAGTAGGCTGATGAGGAATGAGGGCTGAAGGAAGAAAGAAGACATCAAGGAGTGGAGAGTAATTATAGTAAATAATGCCCAGAAAGATGGTACAGATTCTGGAGCTGGATCACTGTGAACAGCTTGTTTCCAGAAATGACAAAACAATACAAAGGTTCAGTAAAATGTAACATAGGGGATTACGAAATTTAGCTTTTGGTATTGCAGGATTATGAGTGAAGACTTTTTGCAGCTATCATCAGCTAATCTTGGAATGTATATGCAAATTTTTGAGGCTTTTGTTATAAAGAGAACAACTTCATTAGCAGAAAGTTAAAATTTAAATTTTAACCCTTGTTAAAATTTAAGACTGTATTTATGCCTAGAGAATTGCAAGCCATAATGATTTTAAAATCCAATTAAATGGATTTTAAAATAAATAAAAGGTTCAGGGTTTTACAATTTATCTAAAATCCTCAGTCCAGTAAGTAGAGTTGGGTGCTTAAAGAGAGCCATCCCTGTGTTCATTGGACCCAAGCTCAGAGCTATGGTAAGAGTTATGTCAATGGTCCTGCATCATATATATTTGAACCCTTGTTCCTACTTGCTCACACATACAAGGATCTATAGCCTTCCTTCCACTGAACCTCTGTAAGGTGGAGGTGGCTGTCTTCTCTCCTTTGTTGTTGGAAGCACCTGTAAGCAGAGAAGAGATGTACCTGCTCATGCTCCTCACAATGTGTTGCTTTGGTGGGGGAATGACATTTGGTTAACACAATCTAGTGAATTGCACTATTGAAGCTGAGCGCCTGCCATTATCGCAACTGAAAATCATTCAGTATGAATTACATAACGTGTCATTGGGAATACTATCCTGCAAGACCCTTTATGGCTGTAAGCAGGGACATCTCCTGTAGCTTACTTCTGTGGTCATCTGGCTTATGTTGTTATTTTACTTCTATGTTGAAAATATGTTTGATGACTTTTGATATAGTATAAATAATACACAACCTACAAACCCCCAAATTTTCATCAAGCTCAGCAGAAAGTCAGATTAGAAGGACCTCTGAATTCTAACAGCAGATTTGTAACCACTGGTTGTGTGGTTTAGCTACAAAATTTAAGCATATTTTTGTTTATTTCCTCTGCATTGAAACCAGGAGGATTAATATTTAATGCTTTCATGGTGTAAATCTGTCTCATAGCTTCAAGTATTAGTGACTACTCTCACATGTTTAATGAGTAACAGTTTTTCTATGTTTGGGTTTTGTAAATATGAGCTAAGCAATGGTAACTATACAGTCCTTCAATTAAAATACATATTAACTATAAATGGGTCACTACCAAACACATTAGTGGGAAGTAAAAAACTGATGACACTAAAAGTTATGAGCAAATGAAATGGGAACTGAAAAACTTACTTCAATGATAAACCAACTGTAAAAAATAGCTGTTGAGCTTTGATGCTTTGAAGTATTTGTTCATTTATTTTAAAATGTTCAGATCAAATGCAGTATTTCAAATGTTATGTGCAGCAACATGGAAGATAATCAAACAGCGAATGTTTCCATTTGGCAGTTGAATCACAAATGTATGTATGTGCAATTATGTCTAATTATACAGAGTGGGAAGAAAATGGAGACATATGATGATTGCAACATCATTATAACAGACAGTTATTTAACATGTACAGTTTTCAGCTTCTGTTTGTGTCTTTCTGATGAAGAATGAAAGATATGTTGGACTTTTTTTCTCCCTTTGAAGCAGGCAACACACAAAGCTAGATTCAGAATCCTTTTCTGCCTAACAAAATGTATTCAGTGACTTGTTTTCGAGGTGACCAAGGGAAGATGACAAAATGAAACCGCATCAACTGTGCAGCTATATTTTTTAAATTTTTTAATAGTACAGTAATATGTATGATTTTTCACTGGCTACTCTAACCCTTTACAAATACATTTATGGCTCTTAGATGGCTGTTGATTACCTCAAGGTTACCTAGCATGATGTACAGCTAAAACTGTCACGGAGGCTTGAACCACCAAAATACTAGTGGTACCTTTTAACCGGTAGTAGGTAGCATTCTTAGAGTATTAAGATCTGATATAGCTTTACAGCCTTCCAATACAAATAATTCAAATGGGGAGCAAGAAAGAATATTCCAGAATCAGCTTAAACTGACTTGTTAATTAGGACTGTTAGTCCTGCACTGTCATTTGGAGCGAAGAACCTGTATACAATTTTCCTGTCAAAAAAAAAAAAAGAAAAAAAGACCCACCAAACCCTACAGTGCTTTGGGCACTTCTCTGGGGCATGGAATGACACTCAGGTCAGACTGTTTCTACAGCCTGTCCAAGTCCCCCCTAAACATAGGTCTACTCACTGCTCACTACAATCTGCTGTGATCCACAAGCCTGCTGAGAGTTCACCCCATCCCATCTGCTAACCTGGTCATCAAATCATATACATTAAGTATACATTAGAATCCTGTTTTAGTGATATTTGACAGGCTGAGAGAGCTGGGCTTGTTCAGCCTGGAGAAGAGAATGCTCCAGGGAGACCATATAGCGGCATTACAGTACTTAAAGGGGACCTACAGGAAAGATGGGGAAGGACTCTTTATCAGGAAGTGTAGAGGGGTAACAGTTTTAAACTGAAAGAGGGTAGATTTAGATTAAATATTAGGAAGAAATTCTTTACTGTGAGGGTGGTGAGACTCTGGTTGCCCAGAGAAGTTGTGGAGGCCCCATCCCTGGAAGTGTTCAAGGCCAGGCTGGATGGGGCTTTGAGCAACCTGGTCCAGTGGGAGGTGTCCCTGTCCATGGCAGGGGGGTTGGATCTTTAAGGTCCCTTCCAACTCTAACCATTCTATGTTTCTATGAAACGAAGATATTAAATCAGGGTCACCAGCAAGCAACAGGTCTCCTGAGATTTCAGGTGAGGTCAGCAGATTGGTGTCTCTGGCCCCTGCAGGGGGAAGTTTCTTACGGCTGTCCGACAACTTTCCTCTTTCCTGCAGACACTAAATTCAGACTCAGCTGGTCCTGATGAAGTCGCTGGTGGGTGCTGCCCATCTTAACTGGTGATCAGGGCACTATGCCTATGCAGAAGCTGCACGTCAGCAGGTGGAACAGAAACAGGCCTCCAGCTTTCCTCACCCCAATGGCTACCTGCTGTTACCAGTGTGGACACAGCCTCTGGCTGTCCTTGCTGCCTCGCCACCATCAGCTCTGCATCTGGATGCTGCGGATTCTCTGCTATGACCCAGCCAACCTCCTCCTCATTCTCTGGGGAAGCACACCCCAGAGACTACCCTCCCTCACACCTCACTACCCGCCCTGCCCTGAGGTGGCTGTGCCAACGGTTGCACCAACTGCCGTGCCGCGCTCCCCGCTGCGGCTACACGACTCCTCCTCCCTGGGCCACCCCTTGGGGGAACTGCCCAGCACCACCACAGTGCTGGGGCCTGGTGCTCTGCAGCATCCTTCCTTCTGCACCTGCACTTCGCAAGAACACGGGGGTGACTCGATTTGCTGCTTATGGGAGGCATAAACACCACGGCTATACCAGTAATCTCTCTAAAGTGAGTGTTTATTGGAGCTGCTGCCTCTTGCCGGTGCGCTGTGTGTTATTTCCTCATGCTGCCCAGGCAAAAGATAGTTATTTCCAAGGAGCACAAGGCAATGAGTGGCTCACGTTGAATTCACAGCCGGCAGCCATTAACAAGTTCCTGCTGCTGCTGCTCTGGCAAGGGGCAATGTGACAGCTGACAGTGCCTTCCTGACAACCAAATTTTCTGTGTTTTTACTGCCAGGGGCAATGGCAACCCCCAGATAAAGATTTTCAGAAGTCTTTTAAATGTAAATAGTTGTTTTTTCTTTTCCTTCTGTCTGCCGAATGCATCCTGTGTTCTCTCGGTGGTCCTCGCTGGTGATCTCCCCAGCCAGCTGCCCACGCTGCCCTGTCGGTGGGGGTCTCCAGCAAGGCTTTCCTGGCCAGACATTGTGCTGCGGGACCAGACTGGAGTGCTGGTGGCAGGATTTAAATTCATAAAAAAGCCCTGAGACCTGGACCAAAAGTTTTACAAATTCTCCGTCATAGATAATGAAGTTGTTATTTTGTGTCTGTGTGTGTTTTGTCCCAAATATTTTGAATCTTGTAACTCTTGCAAGAAAGTGTTTATTTCTGAAACAGGCATTCTGGAAAACAGAAGGAAATAACAAAGGGATTCCCAGGAAAGTGGAATGTGATTCTAGAGATCATAAACTGTGGTAAACATTAGACAAAATCAGCAAGCTGGCAGTTAATAAAAAAGAAAGGGAGCTCCTGGAGAAGATTAAATATGAATGAGGTGGTTTGGCAACTCTTTGTTTATTGGTATTTATAGTTATCACAGATCATGGTTAGGTGCCTATTTGTAGTCTTTTACTCTTGGGAGGAAGAGGAGGTACGCAAAATAAAAATTTAAAAAGTTGTGAAGGAACATCTGAAGATGAAGATGAAGGATCAAGAAAGACCTGTTACTGATTGCAGTAGATGCCTGGTGGAGTTAATGAAAGGGTTGTATGTAATCTTATGAGTCTTGTCATGAAAGAAATAGAAGAAATACATGGCAGGATAGTAGTCTTGAGAAGACCAGAGCTTTACTACTGAAGCGGGGTATAGTGTTTTATGGTGCAATAGATTGCAAAGAAGATGTAAGAACAGCACAGAAATTTACTGCCAAAATTACTTCAAGAAGTGTATGCGAAGTGTCATGGTTTGGGCTGGGCTGACCACTAAATGACAGATGGTCTCTAACTTCTCTCTCCCTTCCCAGAAGAGAATGGTGAAAGAATAAGAGAGATAGAAACCTATGGGTTGAAAAGAAATTAAGCTACTTTAATGAAATATTAATAATAACAAGAAAAGGTAATATCAATAAGAAAATTATGAAATATATACAATACATACAAAACCAGTATTGAGCTCCCAGGATGACAATTGTGTCACTGGCAGGGACTGGGAAAGTCCCAGACTGGGCTCAGTGACAGATGGGAACTGGATTCTGTGTATGGATTCAAGATCGGGATAAAAGGCAGAAGAACGGACAGAGTCCTCCTCAGATGTCGGCCACTGAAGAAAGAGGGCTGACCCTTCGATCCCTCAGCTTTTATACTGAGCATAAGGCAGATGGGATGGAATCCCCTGTGGGTCATCTTTGGGTCACCTGTCCTGTCTGCTCCTCCCTGCAGGTGAGACCCTTCCATGCTTTTCCACTTTTGACCCTTCAAGGGGCAAATAATAAAATTAGCTGACCTTGCTTGTTATAGCAATAAATATGAGCAAGAGCCTCTCTGCATACCATTCTGTGGTGTTGATTGTAAATATCAGACATTATCACTATGGAAGGAGACACTGAAGAATATGCTGTTAATTTCAGAGAGTGACATTAGTTAGAATAGGCTTAGCTGCAAAGTAAAATTACTGAAGTGACAAATGATTCTGTTTTACCTCAAACCAGGACGGGAAGAAAGATTCCACTAAAAAAAATGTTGAGAGTTGTGCCAGATTTGGATATTGGTCAGACCTCTGTCATTATGCTATTAGTTGAGTGGTTTTGATAGATTATAATAGAATGATGGGAGAATTGAATTTATCAAATGAAGATTACAAAATAAATGTACTGCCAGGTATGTCTGGATATTTGCAGATGTGATAGCTAATATTTCTTCAAATTCACTTAAAAGACAAAAGGTGTTGATGGTTTCAGATTTGACTTTGATAAATAATAGGAGTGATATAGAAGAACTGATTCTAGAAAATATTTTAGTTACAATAATCAAAGACTGATTCACTGTAAATAATAAACAGAAGGAGGCCAGTATGTCAGCTGCAAAATAACGTCTCAGACATTAGAGGTCAAATTTATAAAGTAAAATGGATGAATTCAAATATGTTGGAAAGTAATTAGACCAAATATACAAAATAGCTAAAATTTGTACATTAGACAAAGAATAAAGCCTGAAGCAAAGCCAGGGACTAGCAGAATTATTCTGAAATTGAAAGAGATTTTCTCAACTTTCTGAGCTTAGTTCTTAGATACGCAGAAGGTCAGGAATAAAGTAAGAATTGCTGAAAGTTGAGTCTGACTTTGCAAAACAAGTAAACCAAAACCCTCAATGTTCTTCAACTTCATGAATAAAAAGAATAAGGGGAAGAAACAAGGTTACTATCCTGTGAACCTAGAGATTTGGAGAAGTCTAGGCAATGCCCTAAAACTGGGTTGAACTTCTGTGTCAATTTTCACCTAGGACAATAGTACTGAAAACAGGAGCTAAGCTACAACAGTAGCTAGGGTGGAATTAAACTCAACTGAGTTTAAATATGATCTCCCTGGAGCATTCTCTTCTCCAGGCTAAACAAGCCCAGCTCTCTCAGCCTGTCAATTCATCTAGGGTGGAATTAAACTCAACTGAGTATTTTCAAACCTGGATATCTAACCTTTTCCCTTGACTACAAGAAGTACACCGTGTTCCTTCAACACCTGTGTAGCAAGCTTCATTGTAAGAGATAGTGTGTATTTCAGAAGAGCACATAAAAGGGTTTGGAGCCCTTCCCTGCATTTTCCTTTTTCTTAGGAAAGTGAAATTGTCCAGGTAGTTTTGTACCTTTCATTAAATAAAGGACTCTACTAAATTACAGCACCTTGTAAGGAAAGGAGCAGTAAGAGCATTAGTCTGTTTTTAGCTATTTGTGGGTTTAATGGAATCTTTTAAGAAAAGAGAAACTACAAACATAGAAGTAATGGACTATGAATTTAAAAAAAAAAAAAAAAACAAACACCAAACACCTCATGGACACTCAAAATAATTCAAAACATTTATTTGTAAATATATTTTGTAAAGACTTTAAGGTGGTTAAAGTGGAAATTGCATTGGCTTGTTCTGAAAAGGAAATTGTCAGGTTGGAGGACAGTTACAGGTAGAGTTGTTCAGAGATCAGCCTTGGGATCAATGTAATTTAATATTGTCATTACAGTTCTTGGCAGAAGAGTGTTAATGAGGCTTGCTGATAAAACAAAGCTAGTCAGCATCATCAAAAAGAGGGATGAAAAACTTGGTCACCTTGTGGAATAGTCTGCAAGGTATGAGATGAAATTTAGTAGTACACCTGCTTGGTCATATCCTTAGGGAGTGGTAATAAGGAAGTTCATTATTAACTGAAAGCTGTTTACTTGGAAATGACAAAAGAGTAGAAGAATGTACTGTAGAAGTTTATAACAGAAAAAGTATGAGCCAACAGTCATGAAAAAGGATGTTTTTGAGAAAAGGGGCAATGACGTCCCAGGATTCCTTGCTGGCATACTATATTTTTTCTAGCATAAGAGTGTAAATTAGGCAGTGTCTAAGAAAAAGGAGTTATGTCTTATACAGGCATAGGTGAATGCACAACCTCTTACAAGCAACTATGAACAAACTGTGGGTTGTTTGGCCTAGCAAAGTGAAGGCATGACCTCTAGAAAGGGAAAAGTATTAGTTAAGCTCTTTAACGCTACTAGTAAATGACCGAATAAGTCTCACTCGGTCTCAGAGACTGTGGTGGTTTGGCCTCAGCCAGCATCAAAGAACCACGCAGCCACTTGCTCAACTCCCACAACCATGGGAAAAATCGGCAGAAAAAGGCAAAACTGGTGGGTTGAAATAGTGTAATTTAACAGAACAGCCAAAGGGAAGAAGAAAGAAAAACATTAACACCGATAAAGGAGTATAAAGACGCAGTTACAGTACCGTCGCGCAGTGCACTGACCGGACCGGCAACTCCGCAGCCTTCGCCACCCACCCCCAGCCCGCCCCCAAGTGGCGACTGCCCCCCCCTCCCCGGCCAGCTCCTTATATCCCGGGCATGGCTCACGTGGTATGGAATACCTGCCTCCCCTGCCGGGTCCTTGGGGAAATTAACCCCATCCCTGCTGGAACCAGGACACAGACTCAGGGTGAATGAGTCTCTCTCAGAAATAGTGAGAGGTTCTGAAAAAAAAAAAAAAAAAAAATCCAGTAAGGCTAGTGGTGGTTGCCAGCCTAAGTACTTTTAGTGCGTTCTGATGAGCTTGTCACCAAGCAAAAGGTGTAATAGACTTTCTAAACATGATTAGGTACTACAAGCAATTTTTTTCAGGCTTTACACCTATAAACTAATTTGAGTTTCGTTGACCTAAATGTTCTCCTAAGAGTTTTGCTGTAGTTATTCCTGTATTTATAACCATTTTAACATATTTTCTTTATTGGTCATTTACTTTTTAGCTACTTTTGTGCTTGTGAATGGATTCAGCCCTGAGAGGCTGAAGACAAAAAGGCAGCAAGTAAACCAAATCAATGGAGGTTTTGTTGTCTTTTTGACATAATGATAATTACTCTTGAATTCCTCTTTATCTTCTCATTTTTTTCTATTTCTCTCATCCTTACTTTTCAGTGAGATTCTTCTCCCCTTTTCTTTCACTCATCCTGTTGCCATGCTGATACATTAACGCTTCCTTTTTCCTCACCTCTTCTTAAGAAATCAGTAGTGAAATTGTTAAAGCCTCAGGTTTTATGCTGGAGGGAAGACAGGGACCTTACATCTTAGAAAAGTATTTTTCAGCCTGTTTGTAATCACAATGAGTCTATGCCAGTTCACGCTTAATCAAAAATTCATTTTTGAAACATGAAGATTAGAAATTTTACTTTGTGAGCAATATGTCAGTTTTCAAAAACTTTGTGGTATGTACACTGTCTGTATGAACTTGAGGCAATTTTTCTGACCACAGTAATGTTTTTTTCCAGTTGAGATTCATGAACCTATGCCTTACGCTACCCCTAGATCATACATGAACAAATCAAAGGCGGTAAAGTTTTCAAGTGTCACTGAAGCTTGGTATAAATCCATGAGAGATGGGATCCTGACCCATCGGGAAGTGGCATTCAGAACTTAAAGAGTCTTGGACTGGTTACCATTTTACTGTGTGAATAGTTGGAACAGAGATCCCTATCTTCCCTTAAGGCATTCTTACAATTTATCTCTTTTAGACTGACCATAAATCTTTGCTTGCTTTTTTTTTTTTTTTTGGATTGCTGTCCCAATCCAAGTATAAAATAAGGTCTTTTAAATATTCAGCAGCATAGTCTTTTGGTTGAGAGAGATAGGATTGCAGTGATTGACAAGAATTATGTTTGGGCAGTACTGTCTGTCCAGCTTGACATGCTGAGCTAATAAAAAAAATACAGAAGAGAGATTAAAGGGAGCTAAATGGCACATGCCAATTCAGAAAGCACTGAAGAATTGCACTGGCCATCAACAATCATTTCTTTTGGAGGGTGGCATTTAATTTTCATTCATATGGACAAGAATATATCTCTCAAAAAATTGTAGTTCTCCAATTTTTCTCAGCATGATCGTGGAAGCAATAAACATGCTGACAGAGCTGCTGAGGCTTGATGCTGAAGGTAGAAAGGTAGTGATTTAGGGAAATAATCAGCATTTAGAAAGAGGAAATTAGAAAATAAAATAGCTCTTGTTGTCCCATAGTTTTTTTTTTTTTTTTTTATGATATACTACTGGAGCTCTGATATGTGTGGACACGATATAATTTAAATTTGGGTTGTTTGAATATTGTTTATGCCTTAGTAAAACACAGAGGGGGGGGTTCCTAGAAAAAGTACTTAAATGTTTTTTGCACTTCCCACAGAGATTTTGGTTATAAAACACTGACTTAAAGGTTATAAGAGTGACTTTAAATCTGTGATAACATACCGTACTAAGTTCTGTAAATCCATGGCCTCTAGGCAATGAATTTGTTAGTGAAAGCAATGCTGAATGATTGCACATTCTAGTGTTATTCAGAATTTTGAATCAGGGTATTATGTTGACACATACTTGATACTGTTGAATAAGTCAGCATTCTGGTTGTGTATGCCATTCATTCTGGTGATCTAAAATTATAGTTCCTAGGAATCGCACTTTCTGAACTGATATGCCTCTGAAGATACCAAGGAAGCATCTCCTTCCTACTGAAGACTTCCTCTTGTCCCAGGTCAGTCCATATTGACTGCAGCGCAGATCACCATCTGAAGTCAATGGGAACTTTGCTATTGGTTTCTGTCAATGAAATACAGAGCACGGAGATGAAAACTCTAGAAATGTCTTACTCTGATGTTTTCTGTCCTCCTAGTGGTCTTTGATCAACAAGAGGTAGCTTTGTCAGAGCACAGAAGGTCTTTTGGGAATTGCAGGAGTGAAACCTAATTTTGTATTGAGTTTGTAGTACTCACCAAATGAATACAGTATTGGAATAAAAATTTTCTGTGAGTTAATAGAAATGTTTCCATTTTTAATACAGCAGATGGTTGAATAGCATTGTATTTGCATATTGTATAGAATTTTATGACAATTTAGTGATCGCTAACAAGCTATTTAGAAAAAAAATCTATTATTGTTGTCTAGAAAATATATTCAAAACTACATTCCGTATTTGCATTGGTGTTCTTTCAACACAAATAGAAAGAACTCGGTGTTTTTTATAAACAGAAATACAAATAATTTCTTTTATTTGTTCTGAATTTGCTCTTCTGAATTTGCTTTCCTGAATCAAGATTCATAAAATATTTGAAAACATTGTTTAAGTTGGTCAGAATGCAAAAACAATCACTCTCAAAATAAGTATTTTTTGCCCTCTTTCTTTCTTGTTTGTCTTTAGACTAAGACTTGATGTTCTGGTTTGTCTAGAGAACAGACAAGACCCGTTTTTCAGTTTCAGGTGATTTTTTTCCCTGAAATCTGTTGTCAGTTTTGTTCAGTTATTGCAGGCCTTCATTATGTTGTTTGAAAAGGGAAGTTGTATTTCTTTAAACTGATTGATAGCTCGAAATCCTGTCTGCTAAGAGTTCATGAAGCACTTCAAAAGTAAGAACCAGGTAGTGTTATTTGCAGTGGTTCAAATGAAGACCAGTTACACAGGATTACTACTTAGTACTTAGAAAATGTGCTCACAAAAGTGCACCTGAAGCAATTAGTGAAGAAAGAAACAGACAACAAGTATTTCAACTTCAGGAGTGGTGCATTAAGTTTAACATCTACATTTGGACAAGGAAGACACACAGCGTTGTAGTGGGCATGCTGATTCTGTTCTGATTTTATCTGATCTGGTGACTAGTAGGTGAGCCTATGAAAGCTTCTTGACTTCTTTGTCCTCTAGTATTCGTGAAAATTAATTTTAAAATTCACTAAGGGGGCAGTAAAAAAAAATCACCTGTTTGTCCTTACTTAAGGACAAGTAGAATAATGATAGCTGGTAATGAGGTTCCAGGGACTGCATGTCTCTTTTCAGTGGTTTCTTATATTTCAGTAGAGGCTGAAGATACATTTAGAAATAAGTACAACTTTCAACTTACCAGTTTTGTTCCCAATGCTCTTCCAGTCTTCATCCAAAAGGAAAAGTATGGTTAGACACTGACTGAAATTTTATGATACATATACATACACATTTATTACTTTTACATTGCCTTGTTTGGTGATGATACTAGAGAATAACCTTAGCCACTCAATTTTAGTTTTCCTTCAAGACTTCAGCTTCTGTGAGTGTCTGAAAGAAAGAAATAAGGTGGAGTTTACTACTTGATCTTTTAGGCTTGTATTCTGTGAGGCATTCTGTATTTTCACTTCCTACTGCAGGGTTTTGGTGTCCTTTACTATTCTTAGTTTTCTTAAATAAACGACATGTGCCTCTGCTCCTCGATCAGGCCATGCAGCCACTGATTTAATTTTTTTGTTCCCATACTTTGTTCTGTTCCTGTTTAGGAGGGGACATTAAACAGCAGATCAAGCATAGGGACTGGCAAATGTTTTAAAACATTCCCAACAGAAAAGAATAATACTTCTTTTAGTAGAGCTTTTAGGGTTTTGAGCAAATCTGTTTATTAACATATCATATGAGAAGGAATCTATAAAAAAAACCCATGAAGAGTTCAGCTTTGTTGAATAGAAGGAGGGCATTGCTATTTTAAACTAAATGGCATCCTGATTATAAATTTGGTAGCCAAATAACACATTTTCAGGGAATTTTGGAGTGTCTATATGTCACAGAAAATATGCAGTTGAATTGTGTCTCTGCATGTTTTAAAATCCAATCCTTAGAGAGGTTTGTCAACATTCAGTTTGATAGCATTATGCACAAGAATAAATTTTGTGCACATGTATAAATCTCTAAAAGGCATTTAAAAATAAATCTGGAAAAACAATGTGGTTCTTCCTCACTAGGTCACGTAAGAAAAAAATATATTTATGTCCTTAGGCATTCTGCAAAAAGTTGATGTGATGGAAAGTATTGGGTTATCTTACCTAATACCTCTATTTCCATGACAACTCTATTTCTACTGCAGGAAAAGGAATAATACTCAGCATTACCTAACTACATGTACTCAGCAATAATAATAATCTGTGGAATCAAATTCTACATTTTGGGTGAAATCCAGCATCAGTCCATGGAAGAAGGAAATCACTAAAGTGATGGCTGAGTAGAAAATAGAAAATGAAAAGCATAAAGGGAAAAACAAAGTCCTTATAGCTTGTCTACAAATTCCTAGGTATTCTATACTCAGACTCTAATTAAAACTTCCTGAATAACAGAGGAGCTTTTATAGACATTCAAGTTTGAGTTCCTCAGTTAACCTTAGAAAACGCAGTGAAGATATCATTAATGAAGATGTTATTGAACGAATTCTGTAGATGGAAATAGAACCGTGACGAGGTTTTAAGGCTTGGTGGAGAGTAAAGCATTGCACAAACATTCTAGCTACATCTCTAAGCAAATACAAAATAAATTCCCTGCTGATTGAGTAGAACTGTCGTTTTAGGACTTATTTCTTCCCTGAGGTGTTATTTGTATAGGTGAACTGCTTTAGTTTCCAAATTGTGGTATATTGGTAGTTATTTATGAAAGCTTGTTCACTAGATCATATGGTTTGGATACACGATTATACCCTTGCTTTATTTTCCTTTTAGTAAAACTTCAAGTTGGTTAATTGGGGAAAATTAGAGGTCTACTGGAGGAGCAAAGTATTCTCCACATCTATTATCTTGATAATCACAGGTATAAGAATGACTCATTCATTTGCAAATGACAGGTGATAATCTTGTTCCTGATCTTGGAGAACAAAAATCTTATTAAGTTCAGGGAAAAGACATCTTGTTCAGCAGCCCTTGTGCCCTAATGAATGGAGGGGAACAGTATTTACAGTGAAATCAATTGCAGTAGAAGAACATAATACACAATACAGGAACATCAGGTTACCAAATGTTGAGATATCAGGAGAAACATTCTTTCATAGTTAGGGTGGATCATGCTTTGGTCAATTCAGATATTGAACTGGCACTGTGTGCAATGCACAGACTACATTTACATTCTGTGTTACTTTTATGTATGATGTAATACTTTCATAAAAGATGTTTCACCAAGGGCAAGTCTTGCCTGACCAACTTTGTGGCCTTCTATGATGGAGTGATTACATCAGTGGACAATGGAAGAGCTATAGATGTCGTCTATCTGGACTTCTGTAAGGCCTTTGACATGATCTCTCACAACATCTTTCTCTCTAAATTGGAGAGATATGGATTTGATGGATGGTCTATTCGGTGGATAAAGAATTGGCTGGATGGTTGCAACTAGAGAGTAGTGGCCAATGGCTCAGTGGCTGAATGGAGATCAGTGATGAGTGGTGTTCTTCAGGAGTCTGTATTGGGACCAGTACTGTTTAATATCTTCATCAGCGATATAGGCAATGGGATCAAGTGCCCCTTCAGCAAATTTGCAGGTGACACAAAGCTGAGTGGTGCGGTTGACACGCCTGAGGAATGGGATTCCATCCAGAGGGACCAGGACAGGGTGGAGAAGTGTGCCCACATGAACCTCATGAGGTTCAAGACAGCCAAGTGCAGGGTCCTGCACCGGGGTCGGGGCAACCTCTGGTATCAATACAGGCTGGGGGATGTAGGGAATGAAAGTAGCCCTGGGGAGAAGGACTTGGGGGTACTGGTGGATGAAAAGCTGGATGTGAGGCAGCAACACAACCTCGAAGCCCAGAAAGCCAACCGTATCCTGGGCAGAAAAAGCATGGCCAGCAGGCCAAGGGAGGTGATTTTGCCTCTCTACTCCACTCTTGTGAGACCCCAGCCGGAGTACTGTGTCCAGCTCTGGAGCCCTCAACATAAAACCAACATGGACATTTTGGAACAGGTCCATGGAGGGCCACAAAAATGATCAGAGGGCTGGAACATCTGTCTTATGAAGACAGGCTGAGACAGTCGGGGATGTTCAGAAGGCTCCAGGGACACCTAATTGGGGCCTTATAATACTCAAAGGAGACTTATAAGAAAGACGGGGACAAACTTTTCAATAGGGCCAGTTGTGATAGGACAAGCCATAATGGTTTTAAACTAAAAGAGGATAGATTCAAACTAGATATAAGGAAGAAATTTTTTGCAATGAGGATGGTGAAACACTGGAACAGGTTGCCTAGAGAGGTGGTAGATGCCCCATCCCTCAAAACATTCAAGGTGAGGTTGGATGGGGCTCTGTGCAACCTGATGTACTTGAAGATGTCCCTGCTTATTTCAGGGTGTTGGACTAGATGACCTTTAAAGGTCTTGTCCAACCCAAAACATTTTATGATTCTATGATTCTAAAATGTGCAATTCACCCCAAACTCAGGCGTTATCATACTCAACACTGTAACAAAGACATTTGTTTTTAATTTATCAGTGAACAAAATTCATCAGTCTCTGATTACATTATAAAGCAGCTGGGACAGAGAGTAACCCTGACTGGCTATTCAACATTTGCCAGCAATCGTTAAGTTTTAGCATGGAGCATTTTAACAGTAATTGACAGTTTATGTTGTCAAAGCATTTATTTAAGTGATTTCCATGTGATTGGAAGGGAAAAAACAGGCCAGGGAGTGACACATCCTTTTGGATTGGCTTGTCAGGCCAAATTGCTTACTGCTGCTTAGTATTCCTTATTCCTCTAATTGGAAAATCTGAATCTACTGGGAAACCAGCCACGTGATTCCTGACGGTTTAATAACCAATCTGGTTAGTCTATTAGTAATTATTCTTTGAGATTTCCTTTCTTGGTTGGCAGGCAAACACTCCTTTTATTGCCCAGTTCTGTATCACTGCAAAGATTTTGCTGTGCTTTAGTACCAGAGATGTAGTGGAATTACAGACAGAAATATGATTTGATAGCCAGAAACTTCAGAGAAAAGAGCTAGTCACTCCTGTTCCATGTCTGCTCAATTAAAGTGCTGTGGTGATTCTGCGGGAAGACGTTAAGAATTAGGGAACATTTTTGGTATTTTTCCTGCACTGATTTTCTTGCTGTTTGTCATCAATCATAGGTACCCGAAGTTGAAACTCTTCCCTTATTCCAGGAGCCACTAATACAGCAACTGAAACTTGTTCTCACTGGCGCACAGTCTTTGTATGAAAGAGTATTGCACTTTTTCTCCTATGCATGACGGGAGTATACACATTACATATCATTAGATCATGCTTTTTTTTCCCTGATAGGAGGAATTCACATCACTGTGCAAGTATAAGACCAGGTATCACTTACATCTCATTTATGCTGCATTTTGCATGGTTTATAAACATATTTGCTGCATGGACACATTACATTATATTTGAGAAAGGAACTATGTGCTAGAGAATTAATTGTGTGGTAGAGCAGCAAAGTACTTCTTTGTCTGGTCTTAATCTGAAAGCTTTGATAACTGGCAGTTTACTACGTGCCCTGTACGTCCTTTCACCATTTATTTTCAAAACCTCAGTTCTAAGGGCTTACACTTCTCTGTACTTGAGGAACGTGGCTTCCCTTAGAGGTCCCCCTTTAAACAAGAAGCTGTATTTCCAGCCCTCAGGGCTATAGGCAGAAACTGGAAAAGGCTGCCAATGGTAAACAAAGCTGTATCTTCTATTACAGTCTCTAAGGCAAGTGTTATACTAATCCTGAGAGAGGTGGCTCGGTCATTCCCCTACCTTCCAGGAAACTTTAATGCCTTCCTAATAAATCTACATGCCTTAAGGAGAAACAAGTGAAGTGGAGAGGGAATGAAGAAACTTTCACTGTTGTTGTCATAAAAGAAGACTCTCTTGTTGCGGTACAGGGCAGAAATGTAGGTCCACAGGGCTGTACCATGGAGACCCAGTGATATGATATTTCCACTTTTGAAAGTTTTCTCAATCGGTCCTGTGCAGTCTTGGACCCAGAACTCTTATTTTCGAACTCTCTGCAATCCAGGTATAGATGTTTGGATGTTTGCTGTTGACACTAGTCACGACTGGAAAATTTTCTCATGCAGTGATAGCAGTGGAACTATTTCATGACTCCTTCAGTCTTCATGTAAAGTATTGTTAAGAAGAAAAATGAGTGTGAATTTAAGTTTTGTCTTCTTTGGAAGGATGTGACTGGTCATCTAGCATTTAGAGGAAGAGAAGTTGACACATTTAGCTGGGCTGCTATCAGTCTCGTGTAACATGGACTCTGGTGAGTAAATATCAAGAGTCCATATCTTGCCTCCAAAACAGAGATAATAAACATTTCATACTCATAGGGTTGTTGTGATGAATTAGACAATGATTTTTGAGGCCATAGATTCTTGTATTCTCATTTAGAAGCACATTATTTGTCATTGAATACCTTCTAGCCTATATGTCTAAGATGGCATTGTTATCTACTGGTAAAATGTCTAAAAATTTTGATACTGCATTGCTATAACTAGAAATTACCATAGTTACCACTTGCAAAGATAGTGTTTTAAAACATCGTGTTATTTTCTATGCTAAATTGTTTTCAGAATGCTTCCTTCCTTTCTTTAGATCAATGTTTGTAAAAGTAGTACACATCTCTGGAGATGCTCATTGTATTGACATGACTGAAAATGTAATTGTCTTGCCTACATGTGATGTGTAACTCAGTGCCATAACAAACGGCACGCTCATTTATTTATTTATTTATTTTAATTAGCATTATTGATACTGCTGTTATCAATCTTCCTTTTGAAGGAAAATACAGTAAACATGATTAATAGTTTGGGAGGAGGAACATCTTGTTTTGAACTTAAGAAAAGTGTCAGAAATATAATCTCAGCACTGTGAAAATACCACACACTTTGTCTAGATGTATTGAGTCACTTGCACATGGTAAAGCAAAAAACTCCAGCAATTCTCAGATTAGTTTCCATTTGCTTGTACCAAGGAAATGAGGAGTAATTCCTCTTAGGGTCATTTTAAAAAATATTCTCTAGGAGCAGTAAAATGCTGAAGTTGAGGCTGGGCAAAATGCGAGCTGTGAAGAGGTTTTTGATGGCATTTTAATCATGTTATATTTATGGTATATTTATGTTCTTCAGTGAATCTGTTTTAAATATTATGAATAAGCTTGAAATCTACAACTATCCAGGATTTTCCAATGCAATATGAATTCCTCAAATTCAAAGCTTCCTGGAAGAAATAGAACAGTTTTGGCATTTTTCAAATATGGAAGAAATTGAAACGGTTTTAAAATAACCGTTTATTTCTTCGTTTGAAAATTACTCTCATTTTAATCTTTATTATTTTACATTCAAATTAATAACAATTTTAAAATAAATCGTTTCAAATTAATTTTTTAAAATTAAATTCCCATTTATTTTGGTTCTTATTAAGCTTTCAAATTAAGCCACGTATCTCTAGATCTAATGGGTTATCATCTATTCCTTTCTAATGAAAAAATATAGGCAGTAATAGATAATTGTCAGAACTTTGTGCCATCTCAGTTTCTATACCTCATATGCATTTCCTCTTCTCATCACAACAGGAATGTGGAATGAGAGGCCTGTGAACTCAATCACAAAAATTTAGCTTTTAAAAATTATGATGAAAGACTGTTACAGTTCACATCTTTTATATTAACATAAAACCATCATGGGGCCAGTTACTTTTAACCTATAGTTTTAACCTATACTTTTGATTAAATGTGTTTATTTAATATACTCAATTTTCCTTCCTTCTGTAGATGTATATGTCACTGTTTTGTCACTCAGGCACTACTGCATCAGTCTAGTTCAGCCTATATAGCCAGACTAGATAGAATGGATACACAATTACAGGACTTTTTTACAAGGAGGCAAGGAACCACTGTGCATGATGTGTTTGTTATTAGTTATAACACACAAGTAGAATTTTCTGCGTGTAGGCTGTATTCATTCTGTGTTGGTTCTGCTCTGACTATGCCATGGCTGCAGGTGCTGCCAGCAGTCACCAGTTTCCAGCCCTTTACAAGTTCCTCCTCCAATTAACAGTTAAGTTTCTTTGCTCTGACAGAGTACCTTCCCTGGCAGTCCTCAGTTTAGATTTGCTTCAATACCCACCAACTGTGGGTGAATCACTAGGAAAGCTGTAATTTTTAAATTTCTATTGGTCAGAACTTTTTATAGATATATGCTCCTCTACTGCCCCCAGTAATTCCAACAAGACTCTCTATTCATGTTGTTTATCGCTTGTGTCAGCGTGTCCAGCATACTTGTACTCCATAACACGTCTGTTTACAGCTACTGAATGCATCCACAGTCAATTGGCAGCAACATCCCAAAGTACAGTTGGGAAGGGCTGTTGTCATACCTTCTGGGGAGAGCTGTGCGATGCTGCACCATCACTGCCTCACCTGGGTATTATCATTTTTGTATCAGGAATGGATTGCAGAAAGGGTGTTGATGGTAAATGGAACTTGCTTTTCTCTTTTGGTCAGTATGGATTTTGCCAAATTCTTGTGAAGCTCAAGAAGGAGATCTGTTCATATGCTTATGATGGTGTTGACCGGGGGTAGGTGCCTCAGGATTCATCTCAGCTCTGCTCTTCTGTGTAGCACTATCAAGGAACTTCTTCTGTACTGTGCATTTATCAGAGGAGCTGCCCTGCCAAATCGAACACTAAAGTGCTCTTGGTTAAGACTCACAGCAGACGAGAACCAGTAATCTTTCAGGTTATTCACTGTCCCAAAGAAGAGTTTTGGTCCAGACCAAATAGAGGTGCTTTTGTCACTTCAGTTCTGCAGGCCAAGCAATCCTCAGTTTGGGAGTAGTAGTGATGGTTTCCAGCAATTTCATGGAGCAGTTCTACATAGAAAGCAAATGCTAATGAAATGCTGTAAAAATATATATATAATGAGAGGACCACGATGAACTTCTATGGAAACCACTTGCACAGTCTTGTAACTGTAACTGACCATCAGCATGATATGGAGAGCTCACTACTGTCACAGACCAAAGGAATTTATAAATGAACATTTGTGGTTTCATATCACTCATTTTCACTGATGTAAGTAGTTAGAGGATGTATTTCTTGCTCTGAATACAATACCTTACCAAGACTTACGTATTTAGGACCTTGGAGCTTTATGGGCAATCATTTGTGGCATGTTATTATATCAATCGGTTGCTTATTCACTAATTTATTGTTTTATATAATATGTGAAATCAAATTAAGGAAAGGTTTGTTTTCAAGCTTTAATGATTTGATATGCTATTATTAATATAGGTACATGTTAATATGGATGTTATTGATATAGTCATAGTTAGTTGAACATCTCAACATTGGGAGAGTAGGAAATGTTCCAGGGAAAATGTTCATCACAAAGGAAAATTATTTCATACTTTCTTTATCTAAATCAGGTATAGATACCTGAGAATTACATCATTTTCTGAACTTTTAATATGGTTTAATATTAGTTTAATATGGTTTGCTAAATGTTCTGAAAAGCTAATTTAGGTTCATTTTGTAAATTGAGTAAATATCTTTGTGAAACTCTTTTCTGAAATTATAACAGCCACTACTCTGATTTAGCAGTTGTCCGTAATGGATATGGTATTAAACACTGTGAGTGAGACCAAGTTAGACGTGAATGTGGCTGTACCTCTTTCGGCATTAATTAAGGACGACAGTTTTACATCAAGCAGACTGTTTGCTTTCTAAAGCATATATAAAGAACTGCAAAGTGAGCATGAAGAGTTTTGGAATTGTATTCTGAAAGTATCTACCATTGACTTATATCACTTGATAGTAACATGCCAAGGTCGTAAAAACAGCTTCATGTTTTCTTGTGCATTAAACAAGAATGAATTCTGGATTCTCGACTTTTAATTATGAAATTAAATTTCTGAAATATTTAACTTCAGAAATATTGGAAATTCAAAGTATATTGTTTGGACAAATACAGAGTTCTTTTCACACTTTTGCAATACAGTATGTAATATATATGCATAATTTAATATACAGAATACATCATATCAAAAAGAAAAATAATTTTGCCAAACTAATGCATTTTAATCTTTGGTGGGGCAAAAACCCTGCTACATTTCTGCAAAATCTTTTCAGTAATTTTCAGATCATTTTTTCTCAGGAAAAATTCTGGAAAATGAGGTTTCTGTCTCTTCAGTAGTAACTTCAGGGCAGGTGTGACCAGGGGATATAATTTCAAGTGTCACAACTAAAGTGTTGGTATAGAGAGAGTAAGGGAACTTGAAGATGCCAGAAAAACAAGAGAAAATAAAACAAATACTGCAGTAAGCCTATTATTCTGCTAATGAGTAAAAAGAAGACTGTAGTCTATTTGCTTCGGTTTATATTAATCTTTTTTCTGATGCATTTCTCTAAGCTTCACAGAGCTGTCAGTTATGTCCTAATGGTATTATAAAATTAACCTGAAGACATTTTAAAATGGAGAGAGAAAGTGCAAGAGAGAATTTGTGAGACTATCCCTGATCTCTCACAAATGGAGATGCACGAGTCTCTCACTTTCTTTTTTTTTTTTTCTTTTGAAAAGGAATTCAGTACTGATGGACCACAGAGTCTCCAAGAATGTTATCTATCTCTTTGACTTAATATTGGATAGTCTTTGCTTTTGCACCTGTTGCTTTTGTATATAGGTAGAGCTTTGTAAGCATAGCACATCAGCTCTTGAACATACAACATGTGAAATGAAACAGTAGCTATAACAGTTTGTTTTGCTCATTTAGCATGATTATATCTAAAACAGGTGTGTCAACTTTGGGAGAGGTGTGCACTATAGTCAGGGCACAGTGAGGGCTGGTGGCTTGCTAGAAGTCAGGGGGGGTTCCTCCCCCATGGAGCGCAGGGCAGGTCCTTGCCAGACAGAGATAATCCCATTGTCAGATGCCATCAACCTATTTGTTGGTTTTAAGTTAGGTTTCATCTCCAGGCCTACTGTGTTAAATCTAAAGAAGAAACACTTCTGTTTCTTGGAAAACTGGATTGCTTTCCAATAAAAAAAATTTAGCTTAATGAAATATTTTCATTTTTCATTTGTAGGGTCTTCATACTGCAGCAGATGCTTTGCAAAAGTTTAGAATCTATATGAAAAGTTCACATTTTTATTGAAAAGGCACAATTAATATTCTTTAGGTGTAATAATGCAATAATTTTGAAAAGTGTATGCACAATTTTCATCAAAGTTTGGAAAAACTTGTAAACCTGCTAAGGTAACTTGAAAATTAGGTTTATATATTAAACATGTGTTTCTGTACTTTGTAAGGTATTTCTGTCCAGACAGGCTGAAATGTTATCGTAATCAACAGTGATTTGAGACTCAACCTTCATGTAGCAGAGTATAGTAGGAATCAGTAGATTTGACTTCAAAAACCAAAGCATACTTATAGCACAGCATGAAGAAAAAACAGTGGACATGTTATTGTTATTCTTGGTTTATTGAATGGTGCTGCTCATGGTTTCTATTTAACAATTTCTGCAGGGAAGTCACACATTCTGAGATCAGTGAAAATGAAGCAATTAGAGGTTTTTTTTTTACTACACAGAGAGGCAAAGCAGTAATCAGTATCTGCTGGACACAAGCCTGGACTTCATTTTCATTGAAGTGGCTGATGCGTAAAGCTTTGTGATGTTAGAAAAAGTTTCTTTTTTGGCATTTCAATTTTGGTTTTATTTTTCTGTCCCCCCTTTTCACGTAAGTTAGGGATTGAATTTTCAAATGGAAGTACTGGGAAATTCAACTTAGTAGCTTTGAGAATTTGCAAGGTAGAATTCTTTTAGATGTAGAAGGTCCTGCATGTGATCATGATATCCAGGCAGCTGTGCTCACCACGGGAGCTAAACTGTATCTAAGATACCTTCATATTTCCCTGCTGTCTGAAGTGGCCAAAGGAAAGCCAGAAATTCAGTGCCTGAAATTATCTTCAATATAGGAATAACTGAGCAGATGTCTGCAAGAGTTCCCTGTCAGTGAAGTAAGAAAGAATTGCAGGGCTTTCTAGATTTACTGTGTCTCCTTTGCCTCTTGCTACCCTCTCCATCCTTCCCATCTGCAATTTGTTGATAGTAGGGAAGGTAATGGATTTTAGATCAGCTTTTAGGAGCTCTGATCTGTAACTGTTCTCCTTTACTATCAGCATGCCTTGAACATGCTGCATCTCTCAGCTGGCACCAGCTCAGTTATCTGCAGATCCAGAAGTAGCTCAGTCATGTTTGTGGCTTTCTGCACTAATTCTCACTAGAGGAGCTGAGTTAACTCCGAGGTGTTACCTCCAACAGACTGTTTTCACAATGCATTGCATTGTGTCAAGACATCAGTCTTAGTGGTGGTAAAAAAAAAGAAAGAAAGAAAGGAACAAACAAAAGAATTCCTTTAGCATCCATGACTGGGACATATTTTTTGTACTGTCTCTCACCATAGTGTTTAAGATAAAATCACCGTCATGCATCACATGAATCATATTGACTCTCTTGTTGGATGCTGGGGTACCAGGAAGTCTGGATAGCTTACCAACCTCTGATCTGTTGCCTCGTCCTACTTCTGCAATTGATTCTCAGCTGTAATATTTCTTTAAAGTGCAGAACTGTTGGTTGCTGTTGCAATTGCCCCATGTTTCCTCCTCTCACCTACCAATTTTCTTACTTGTAAAGACAGGGGAAGGAGTTAGGTAGCTGATCCATGTGCGGACTCTGAGATAAATTCCTTTCCTGATGCTACTTTGTCAAACCTGCAGAAGGGAAAAACTTAAATCGGTATCAACATGGTTTATTGTTTTATTAAGAACACATAATTAACTGACAGTCAGTGAACTGTAATTCAGGATCAGTATCAGAAATACAACAAATAAGCTGCAATATGTAGCTATTAAAAATTTTCATGCTTCGTTTACACTTTTCAAAGTCTCTCTGAAATTCCTTAGTTACTGTATAATCCAGATGATGGTCAAACTCCTCTTTAACAGAATCAGGTTTTGACAAATGACATTTCAGGCAGTTTTATGTATTTGATCCATATGTATTATTCATACTCACATTCCTAACTTCACAGCTGTTGCTGTCCAGGGCCATTTTGCTAAGGGTGGACAAAGTAAACACAATTGTAGAGCCAATTAATAAAAAATCCCATGAGATGTGAACTGGCATTAAGCAAGCATTTCTGATGGGGTTTGCACTAGGGCTGGCAGGAAGAGCAAATAGCAGTAGTCATTGCATTATGAAAAGATGAACGTTTAGCTGAGAAGTATCGGCATGCAAAAGGAGCAACAGAAGGGCTCAACCACATGGGCCCACATTAACATCAAAAAAGCTGTGTAAAGGCCGTGTATTGCGCGCTGCCATAGAGTTGTGCACGAGCAATCAGGTGATGGTCAGGTCTGTCTTTGCGTATGGGTCTTCAGGGCAAACAGAAAAAAACCAGCAGCACCCACAGTATTTGCATGCGGCACTGCTGCAGTTTGCATTTGAGATGACGAAGGACTTGCCCTGGCAATCTGACAGAGCTGTTTCTTTCTATTGCAAGCGTGCACTTGACTTGTCTCCTCTGCTACTCTCCATCAGCAACTCTTTGCTCCTCCTCCCTCTCCTGGCTCTGTAACAGGTAATTCCTGACCTGACGCATCAGAAAAACTCTCCCATTTGGACAGTGCGAGCAGCAGCAGCATTCTCTGTGTAGGCCACTTCTAAGACCTCCCTCTTAGTTTTGTAAATTAGACACACATCTTTTGGCAGCTGCTCTCTGAGATCTGCAGGCTAAGTTGTTTTCCAGGAGGTTATTACTGCTGAAGAAGCTGTTATAATGCATGGGGCCAGACCCAGCATTCAGCTTGACCTTTGTTAGAGGTTCCTTTTCTGGAAAAATGCAGCCTTCTTTTGAGCATGGAAAATCGCTCCTGCTGCTCCTGCTGACTAGTTTCATCTCTGAAGGCTGTGTCTGACGCCAGCCCACAGCAGACATCTTTCGTAGGGAATATGTTTCCTTTCTAAAACTGCATATTGATTGATGATCATCTTGCACTTAATGTCTGCAATTCTAGGTATGAGGAAAGGAAGCTATTTCCAATTATACTAAAATACAGAGAAAGAACTCTGTTCACGGATTTAACGGCTGTTTTTATCTAAGATTTTAAGCACAGCAAAACCAGCGTGCCCCCGGCTTCATTCTCATTAATACCAGCATATGTGAGAGAAACTATAGAAGAAATACTGAGGAAACAGCAATGTCAGACCCCATAACTTTATTTGACAGATAAGCTCAGCACATGATAAAAGGAAGACATAGGAAAAAATGTAAATCAGCTGCTCCCATAAATGTGATTTTTGCTAACTGGGTGGCACGGGGGTTGTGGTAAGTGCAGAAATCAAAGATATAGCAAACATATCAGATCATTTGACTTCACATTTAAATTTGACAAGTTCGAATTTAATTTTTCATTGCCTTGCAAAACACTTTTTTCCTTGAGCATCTAAATTTTGAACTCAGAAGTTCTTTGTATGAGAGAAACTATACTTAACAGTGTAAAAATTCATTCAGACACATTTAAAATGGTGTTACAGAGTTGAAAATTCACATGTCTAATAGCAAATGTAAAGTAGACACACAGTCTAACAGCTCTAATAGAGTTAAAAATATTGTGATAACAGCCGTCTGTGGAAACAATGTGTAGTACACATGTACTGTTGTGTGAGGTAAGTGTCTAGATGGAGAGGTGTTTAAGAATGCTGAGAAAAAGCTAGGCAAAATTTTTATAAACTAAGTAGCAGTTATTTGCTTTTAGGAATCTGCCACCTGTAATTCATGTTAAATATATGGTGGTTGTAGTACAAGAAGACTGGGGAAATACATTGTTTAGACTTAAAATTATGCAGTAGTATTAACTGTTTTGGGAGGATTATGTATGTATGTATGTATGTATGTATGTACGCATTTATTTATTTAGCTTTGAATACAAGAATACTCCAAATTCAGAAGAAAGTGAGGGTACAAACCCATACAAACTAAAACTGAAGGAAAAGCTTCCCACAAACATTTTCAACTGGCAACCAGTCAGTTCTCACAGAGCAATTTCAGTGTGACAGGCTAGAGCAATCCCTTTCATCTTTGCTTGCTGATATGCTGGCATAAATCTATGTCCCCATATTGATTGGTGTAAAACTATGCTCTGATCTCTTTTTTTGTGTTCTTCCAATAATGGAGATTCTAAACTAGAAAGATAAAGCCTGTAAAGTGAAGACAAAATCGTGTCATGAAGGTTGAACGGGAAATAGTATATAAGCTTCACAAACCAAATTACTTTAGCAATAATATAAATCATTTTATAAAAGATACACTGTGTTCTGTATAGGTACATGGAGCACTATTTCACTACAGTGATCTCTGTGATGTGCTGGACTTCAGTGATGGCTGATGTGATCTCTGCATTTTATAGCTTATAGAAGTCTCTAGATTTGTTTTGATGAAAAGTACCATGTAACATCAATGTGGTGTTGGTGTTTACCATTCCAGCTAAATCTTTTCTGGCAGCTTTAACAGTCTGATTTTACACATTCCAAGACTTGCTGGGTAACTATTAGTTTTCTATCTTGCTTTTGGTCAATATCTAAGACAAGCTAGAAAATAAGTGCTTGTCACCAAATACAGTACAGTAAAAGCTAATAAAGCTTTCATATTAGCAAATATAGGTACTGTGCAGAGTCTTTCACTTCTTTCTCATCAATTGAGCTATAGCTGCAATAACCACATCAAAATGTTATAAAGTATGCTGGTAGTACTAACAATTAGTAAAGATTATATCATACATTAGATTGCAGCTGTAATTCTGACATAACAGCCCTTCCTGCTCTCTACCATACACAAACCCATTAGTTACCTGCTTCTATAAAAATCCCTCTTTTATATTGATACCTTTCTAGTGAACTTCAAATGAGGAATTGTACAACAGTATTTTATGTGATTTATACTTATAAATTGTTAGAATGAGGAGAAGAAATACTGCTTTTTATTTCTCTTGAACACAGGGAATATTTCTAAGGAGTGTGATTCTCCAAATACTCACCCTATGTAAGTGAAAAATCAAACAGTGAGTGAAAAGGAAACTGCAACCGTATGCTGCAGTACATGCAGAGATGATAATGAAAGTACTAGCAGAATTCTATATTTTAAGAAGGCCAGAGATATGACTAATCACAGCCTTTTTTTTAATTATTTTTATGGAAAAGATTTCTAACTCAAACACAAGCATCATGGCATAGTGATGGAATAAAATGAAAGGTGAAAAATCAATAGAAAGAAGAGGTTCTTGAGAAATCTATATTTACAGTGTATTTCCATGAGCAAAGCAGACCTTTGCTGCTGGAGAACAATGCCATGAAAGTTAGCATCACTGAACAGCTAGGCTAGCCCAGAGCAATCTTGAGGTGCATCTTGAGCTCCGTGTTCCTTAACTTCCTTTGTATAGAGTTCAGGGAGCAGTTCGCCTGATTAGGATTCCCAGCTTTGATCAGCCTCCTGGAGTCCTCTGCCACGTCACACAAATCTCTATCAGAGATCCTGGGATCTCAGAGTGATTCTGGTGTGATGAGAGGTAGACTTGCAGGTGAGTAGGAGAAGATGACTGGTGAAAGACAGGTAATTGACAGGTAGAGCCAGGATCTCAATTTTGGATTGAACTATTTATTATATGATGGCAACTAGGTACCAAGTCCTGGTGTGAATCCGGGTCTAAACCATTTGAGTAGCTCAAGAGTTGTACAATTTAGTAGATTGTTATGTGATATGTAACAGGTTATTTGTATGAAGTGTGGCAAAAACCACCTTGTAAGAGGCACACATGCCCTCAGCTAATTCCTGAAAATCTAAGCTCAAATATGGGGAGCAATGCTTACCCTGAAAGGGCAGTAGGCAGCAGGCAATACACACAGAGATCTAGCATACTTAAGTGAATGAATCACAGTAAATTACAAATGATTAGTCTTTGCATTATTACTCCATGCTGTGAGAGACTTTTTTTAAAAATGTTGGAAGGAACCGCTTGAAATAGTTTCAGCTATGACAGAAATCAGTTGTGGTGATGGAGGCCTTCTGCCTTGAAGGAGGCATTCAAAACTCTTGGGATTGATGTCTGCATCATCTTTCATCAGAAGCATGAGTGGCCCAAGTGCTTCTGTGCCCCAAGGAAAAATTAATCTTCCCCTGCTTCAAAAAGCATTTTACAGGTCTGACTGTTTAGCACACCTCTGCTGCTTTAAGTCCCCTCCTCCACCAATTCTGACCTGCCAAACCAGGGGCTAAAAAAACCCAAAAGCTGGTGCAGACACACTTTTCAAAAAGTACTCTGTGGCAGCTTCAGAAGGTATAAGTCAGCATCCCATCACAAAGATTTGTACACTAATGAGGTGATATTGATGCCTGATCACACTTGCTACTGCAGTTGATGCCCTTTCAGCTAATCAAAATTGAAGACAGAGAAAAGAAAACAATTTATAATTATATTTATGGTTGCAGTTATCATTTAATACATTTATATTGGGCATGCATGGAGGATGTAAGAATGTTTTACTGCCACGGGTTTAGAAACCTATGTTACAGCCAAATGGCAAAGCCATGACTGGGCTAGTTTTCTCAAATGCATGCTGCTAAGCGCCTATTCACATAACACCCTATATTAAACCCTTAGCATACTGCTTCTCATATACAGACAAAACTGGCACCTTTTCTGTTATGGAAGAGTTTTGTCCTACTTTTCTTGCATTTCCTGTTATACAATCTGTATTTTTTTCTCATAAATTTGCAAGGTATAGGGTTGGGATTTTTTTTTGTTTTACACGATATTCCCTGAGCAAGTGTTGGAAAACACAGTTTAGTTTTCCAAAGAGAAAAATTAAGGTTGCAAATTGCTGAAGTTATTTGAGATCATAAATTCAGGCATATGTGCTAAGTCTTTTCTATTTAGATACCCAGATTTGTTGCTGACCTCCTCCGTACTCCATACAATGGGAGGCTCCATGACATCAGAAAACCAGAGTTTATGTGGAGCCTTACTTTGAGGGTTGCTAAAGATTGTCAACACAACCAATAAATAATCTCAGAAGAAAAGGCCTGAATAGGTTTCATGCATGCTGCTTCAGTCTTCTTGGACTGGGACAACAGGCTGTCAGGGCTAGAAACTTGAGTTACAGCTATATATGCATTTCCTAACTTACAGGTACCTGATTTATAACCCGAATGTTCTCCTAATGCAATTAAGAATCTCCTCCAGACACCCAAGTCATCATAGGCTTATTATTTTTTACAACTAAAAGTTGAGTAGAAATTTTCAATGTACTGTCTGTCTGTCTTGCTCTTGGAAGGCTGGGCAGGTGTAACAGAGGTGGAAGGAGGCTTTTAACCAAAACACAGTCTGCATTGGACATTGAAATTAGAAGCTTTCCTGAAGCTAGCAAAGATGACTCCATCAGAAGACTGGATTAAACACTATTTTTGAGGATGTGGAGCGCCATTTATACTCTTTGTCTGAGTATAGATTAGAGGTTTGAATATATTCAAGGACTCGTGGAGTCAAAGATACTTGAGGAAAGGGAGGAGACTGTCTTCTGCAGAAATATTTAGGAACAGAGAACTTTACAGAGACCCAGTTGAACCCATTTTTGCTACTGGATCTTAGCAGAATGTTCTTGCCCCTGTCCCCTTATTTCTCTCTTTTCTCCACAATTGCAAGTTACATGATCTATAACTCCCTCTCATCCCTGCCTCAGAAATTCCTGTGTGATGAGAGCTGTCCCATTATGGTTGTACCTTAGCTCTGAGCATTCTTACTGCATGATAAGTGAATTTTCCTTCATCTTTTACTCTTCCCATCAGTTTTCTTTCCCCAACTTTGTGTTCTTCCAGAGAAGGATTGAAATTCAGCTTTCAAGCTGCAGTTATTTTATTTTTCAAGACAGACAGATGAGCAGCTAGAAGTCTGGGCAGGCAGCCAAGCTCCCTTATCATTGAAAAGGAACAAGAGCACCTGGTTCAAAGGAGGGGAGAAGACTGGGGGAAACGAAAGACAACTAAGCGTGCCATCAGTCAAATGCCCTGTGGATAGGCAAACTAAGGGCTACAAGATCTAAAAAAAAACCAGGAAAAATTAAAAATGTTCAGATTTAGAACCTATTGCCAGTCACTTAGGAGCTATACAGATGGCCTGATGTCATTAACGTGTTAGCTTATGTTGCTGAATCTACAGACTTTTGAAATTTCATCTTGCTAGATATGCTTTTAGCATCTCAATACAAGAGCAGTATCTGACTTTGGTAGCTGTTGACAATTGATGGAAAAGGCTAGAAATCATGTCTAAGTAAGATAGCTTCATGAAACAAAAGGACAGTGTCTAAAAGAAGCAGACTATGTATTTCCCAATTCTGATTAGCTCTGAGAAGATGATGGGAAGAACTAAGCAATGGAGCAAATAAGTGTCAGATCTCACCAGAAAGAAGTAAAGAACAGAAAAAAAAGGTGTAATAGCAATGTCTTTCATGACACGTTTTCTGCAGATTGACAACATGCAGTGAAACCATACTGGAAAATGATCTTCATGTGGTGTTATAGCCAGTACCTCCTGCAAGGAGGTGAGGCTGGTAGTCATCTGGACTATGTGACTCATCTGAAATACATGTTCATCTACTGCTTCAGAAACCCAGAAATCTTCCTTGTAGAGATCTGGTTACACCACCATGTGTGTGATGGGCTAGGGACAGCAATGCAGCAAAGAAAAAAATAGTCACTTACCTATCTCCTCTTGAGCTGAAACCTTCCCCATGCTTGCAAGTGAGAAAAGATTTCAGTTAGAAAAGCTGTGGAGGGAGCTTTTAGGAACACACCTTATTTGTACATAATGTCTTCCAGTCAACACTGATTCACTTATCTATCCTTTTTCTGTCAGCCACAGAGTTACTTGACATCAACTTTATGTCTGGCCATCACCATTACTATTAGTAAAGCTATACGCATTTCTGCATGGCAATTATGTCATATTTCACATCTGTTTGAGGAGCAGTAAATGGGAAGAACTGATTAGATGCAATGACAAAATATCTCCGCAATAAGGAAGTTGATGTTCCTGAAATTGCATCTCAGTACATTGTGCAGAAATTGGAACAGTTTGCAAGAAAAAGGTAGTCTGGCTTACTGTCTAGTCTGTGGTCATGTAAAAGGATTCATGATCAAGACACGTAGATAGACGGTTGTAGATTTCAAAGAGTAATGTACTTAGGTTCATTATTTATATTCCTATTAGGTTCACAGAGATTTTAGGCATAGTCCTAGGTCAGTCTGTTACTTTGAATTTTTTCAGGCAACTGTGGGAGCTAAGACACCTGTTGGCAGCATAACCTGCAGAATCACTTTCACGGAATCACGGAATCATGGACTCATGGAATTTTCAGAGTTGGAAGGCACCTCTAGAGATCATCTAGTCCAACTCCCCAGCTAAAGCAGGATTGCCCAGAGCACATTACTCAGGACTGCATCCAGGTGGGTCTTGCAAATCTCCAGAGAAGGGGACTCCACAGCCTCCCTGGGCAGCCTGTGCCAGTGCTCTGTCACCCTCACCGTAAAGAAGTGTTTCCGTGTATTTGAACGGAACTTCCTGTGTTCTAACTTGTGCCCATTGCCCCACGTCCTGTTACTGGGAACCATTGAAAAGAGCCTGGCTCCATCCTCCTTCAACCCACCCTTTAGATACTTGTACGCCATAATAAGGTCTCCCCTCCCTTTCTTCTCATTTGTTTTTATATCTTGCCCAGCTCTAGCAATTATTGTTCTGTGTAACTGTTTGACACAGTGTTCTACTGTTCATCTGCTTGACCCTAGCAGTCAGCATCAGCAAAACCTTCCAGTTTAATTATTTCAACTCCCTGCACTATGCCTAAACTGTCCACACTGACTGTAAGATCTGTATGAGTAATGTATTTGTGCTTTTTCTGTTTTTCAATATTGGAATTAATTTAAAATCCTAAAATAATGTCTGATTTTTTGTTTCATTTGGTATGGCATTATGGGGTGACTCTTGAAACCTCAACTAGTTTTAAATTAATATGAATGTATTTTAAAATATATATTTGTTGATGTCACTTCAGAAAACTCTCATTGTAATATGCGATAACTTCAAATGTGGTTTATCTCAGCCTTCGTAAAATAGAAATGCTGTTCTGCCCACCTTGTTTAGCATTTCCACTAAAATTGCTATATATAACACACAATTTTAATATATCTGAAATTAAATAATAGAGATGCTATTAATTTGTGTCTAAAATCGCACAAATATGTCACTGCAAATTCATAAATCTGAAATAAGATGTTTATAAAAGACACAAGGGGTTCAGTTCTATTTACAATAAAATGTGACTAACATATATATCCCTGATTCTAATGTACAGCAGCTATGTTTGAAGTATGTTTGAAGCTGAACAGATCCCTTTACCAATGACGGCAATCACCAAGGGAAAATTAAATACTCTGCTTCTGGAAAGACCCTTCAAAATATGTCCATCTGATTTTTCTTCAAGTATTTATCCTTAGAACACCAATCATGCTTTGTCCCTGTGGACACTTTTACAGCAAGA
Source organism: Vanellus vanellus (assembly GCF_965231255.1). Lineage (NCBI taxonomy): Eukaryota > Metazoa > Chordata > Aves > Charadriiformes > Charadriidae > Vanellus > Vanellus vanellus. Next base: position 29,257,136 of record NC_138908.1, read on the forward strand.
CTTGAACAGGCTTTTCATGACACCCAAATTCTTTCACAGATTGTTTTTCCCTTATCTTTTTAACCTGGTTTATACCTATTTAAAATTACCTGGGTCTTCGCTTCTTGTTGCATAATATAAAGTATTAATAGTAATACGGATCATTTAGTGTCTATTTGTTTTAATGAAATTGCCAAAAAGGTAATAAAGGTAATGAAAGAATTCTACTATTACTGTGAAAATGACAAATTCTGTAGCTACTTTTTGTGAAGACTGGTATGGTGTAATGCTCTTTCTGCTTCCTGATCTCTTTTGTTTTGCTAGTCAGTCATTTTGATGTACTGCAGCTAAAATACAGACTTATTATTCATTCATCAACAACGTGGGTTTTTTCACCTATGTTATTGTTTTAGTATCAATGTTTAATAACAGAATTTGTGGCTAACTTGATCACTATTAGTACGTGTATTATCAGCTTCTGTGTTAATTTTATTATTTGAACATTCAAACCAGAAGAGGGCAATGTTAATCTTCTTATCAAGACCTAAAGTTATGTTTAACTTCATGTGAACAGCTGTTTTCTTTCCCTTAAACATTATGGGAATTATGTGCCTTTGGGCCCAGTCCTGCATTTACGTAAGACTGTGACTGCTCCACTGAAGTGCAGAGATTTATACATCCAAGCATGAGCTTCTTTACTCATGCAATGGTAGGAATGCCTTTAACTGTGAAGCACAGATTTGGATTGTAACAGAATATTACAGCATGTTTAATATTAAAGACTGCAATTTGCAATTCATGTGGCCTTAGTATAAATGAAACACTTGTCCTCAGAAACCACGCAGAGTCAGGTGTACATATGTACCCAGATTAGGATGCTAGATCAGGTTTGAACCTGACAGTGAAACAGTAGTCTTATAAAATGAAAAGAGGGTGTTAACCACTAATTTTGGCGGGATCGGGTTTTATATTAAAAGTGAGATCTCTAGTGGCATTAAATGTCTCTGTAGTTGTCTAGTTTATATACATGCAAATATAGGAGAACAGTAATCCATGGCTTTCTGAACAATTGGGAAACCATTCACAGATTCCACATAACACAAAAAGGTGAACTCCAGTTCAGTACATGCATTAATTCTTTGTTGCCTTGTCAGTTAAGAAATTTGAAATAAATAAAAAAAAAAAAAACAACAACCCACATAGAACATTACTTTTATGAAAATTGTGTCATTGTGGAACACATGAGCTATTAAGGCTCCTCTGGCAGGTTCATGGTGTGCTGGGTGATGAACTGGCAGAATGGCAGGGCTCAAAGTGTTGTAGTGAATGGGGCTATACCTGGCTGATGGCTGTCATCAGTGGTGTTCCTCAGGGCTCAGTTCTATGGCCAGTCCCATTCAATATTTTTATCAATGATTTGGAAGGAGGAGTTGTGGTGATACAAAACTAGGAAGCGATACAAAACAAGGACTCTCTTGGGGGCCTTGCAGAGGGATCTAGATAGATTGGAGCATTGGACAATCATCAATGGCATGAAATTTAAGAACAGATGGTGGATTCTGGGAGGGAGGAATGCTGGACACAAGTATAAACTGGGAGAGGAGTGGCTGAAGAGCAGCCCTGCAGAAAGGGATCTGGTTGGTACTGGTTGACAGCAGGCCCAATAAGAGTCAGCAGTGTGCCCTGGCAGCCAAAAGGGCAAAACCCACCCTCGGTGCATCAAACACAGCACAATCAACCGGTCAAAAGAGGTGATTATTCCACTGTATTCAGTGTTGGTGTGGCCTCGCCTTGAATATTATGTGCAGTTCCGGGCCCCACAATTTAAAATAAATGTACTTTGCATCCAGAGGAGGGCAACCTAGCTGTTGGAAGGGCTGGAAGGCATTTCCTGTGAGGAGCAGTTAAGTACTTTGGGTTTGTCTGGTTTGAAGAAAAGGAGGCTGAGAGGTGACCTCATTGCTCTCTACAGCTTCCTGAGGAGAGGAAGTGGAGAGGGAGGTGCTCATCTCTTCTCCCTGGTTGGTATCCACTGACAGGAGGCCTTGGAGCAGCTCAAAGCAATGTCAGGGGAAGTTCAGACCTGACATTAGGAAACATTTCCTTACCAAGAGGGTAGTCAAACACTGGAACAGGCTCCCTAGACAGGTGGTCAATGCCCCATGCCTGTCAGTGTTTCAGAGGCATTTGGACAATGCCCTTAATAACATGCATTAGCTTTTGTTCAGCCTTGAATTGGACAGGCAGTTGGACTAGATGATCATTGTAGGTCCCTTTCAACTAAAATATTCTAGTCTAATCTCCCCAGATGATTGCCCGAGACTTGTCTACACAATTTTACTTCTCTCTCTTTTTTCATTCTGATACAAAAGATGTCGGATACACTCTGAAAATGGAAGTTATGACAACAGGACCTCACTCATTTCACCCTGCCAGGCTGTCAGTGCCTACTCAGACTGAGTAGAAAGTACAGGTTTGAGTGCCTGCAAATGTCTGTATGTTTGTGGAATTCAGATAGCCCAGCCCTACGTGGGATGACCAAGTCAATATCTGTCTTCTCTTCTAGCTTTTTTTTTGGCCTCATGGTAAAGTAAGAGAAGAGCTCTGACCAGTCTGAGAGACTTTCTGTTCACGTGCAGGGATGAAAGCCATAGGGGATGCCAAAGGGAGGAAAAGGAAGACTCGTCTGTAAGATAAAGCAACTAATGCTATCAGGCAGTATTGAACTACAGTCTTCGAGATCACAGCTGTGGATTTAGGTACTTAACTGCAAACTCAGAGCAGCTCTTCATATTAAGTACTTTCAGACTCACCCCCAAAGACACATTATAGAGAGGATGCTGAAACAAAGCTGAGAGCTGTGCATCTACAGCAATTACATGCTTAAAGCTTTTCCAGCTTTGGTAGGCATTACTCCAGCCTTTATTTTAACAAAAAGAAGTTGCATATTTGGGGCTGACTAATTGAGCTGATGTATCTGAGCTCGAATCAAGATAATATTTGCCATTTATGGCACAGTCTAAACTGTGCTGAAAGAAAGGTTTCTATACAAAACTACAGATGGATTACTGAAAATGCAACTGGTTCAGCCGTCTGTTTGTAACAGTTGTTTCATCTTGCTTACTTTAATTTTAATCTTCCTTTACTGTAAACACTCTGCTTGTGCTAATAGTTCTGTTTGTAAGCAATAAGCATTTTTCTGTCCCAGTGCCCACTTTTAGAATGTTAGTCTTAATACATTTATATGAGACACACCATGCAGTATGTGTAGTTACAACAAAATTAACATGTTACAGGAACATACGGCATGCAGGCAGGGCTCTCTGAGTCATTTCAGATACCAAACTGAGCAAGTCCCCCCCCAAATGATAAAATAATCCCTTTCAAAGAACATAAATAAAACCTGATCTTTTGTTGAAGAAAACGGGGAATTTTGCTAGTGAAGTCAGTGTACTCAAAAATTCTTCCTGTCTTAAACAGTCTTTTTTCCTATCAGATTTAGGTTGACATTAAATACAATGTGAAAGCCACCACATGTTCCTGCCCTCACACTTGATTATTTCTTCTCATGTATCTTTGTCATTCCAGGTCCTTTCTACTTCACATTACTCTGTAATCCTTGTGTGCATATTATCACTTCACTGAAACAGGTTGCCGCCAAAAACTTTAATCCTTAAGAATACATGATGTTAGAGACCCCAACCTGATCATGCAATGATGTGTAAGGTATTAAAATCTTATAATTGAAATCAGAATTCAGCTAAGTGAGCACGGAAAGCTTTGACAAAGTGGGTTAAGCAAGCAGAAACTTTTTTAGTTACCTATAATGGAGTGGAAACAATCTTTGATAAAGGCATTGAATATAATACTTATAAATTATAAATTCTTATATAATTATCTCTTTTTGAAGTAGAATATGATGCATAATTTCTACAATTTGTCTCCTGCAAGATGTGTTTGCATAATTATATGGACATGGAAGAGTGTAGATGATAGATATAAAGACATGTGTTTACCCTCACTGAAATTAGACACTATTTGGTGACTTAAGGAATCTGTGAAAATACCTCTTTTGGTTAGAAGGACTTAATCTTTCATCTTGCACTCAGTTTTAACTGTTCAATGCCTCCATAATTAACTTACAACTTAACAGGCATGGAACTGGGAATCACAGTTCAGCAAAATAGTTGGATTGTTTATTTATAACTTTGAGTAGCTGTAATAGGGGTATTAGCAAGTTCTTCATCTTTTTGTGAGTATCATGAAATAGGACGTCAAAGTGCATGAGGGAGAACTACTCCTCATTCAAGGGAATTTGTCAGCATAGCAGAAGAGCTCTGTCAGTTCCAGCACTGGCTCCAATGTACATACTTTAGTCACAGCTTCTGTGTTTGATGCTCCTCCGAGCAGTGGTTAACTTTGCTTGGAAATCACAATTAAGCCTTGTAACTTATGCCAGTTCTTCTTACTCTCCTTAAGCTACTACACTTTTTTTTTTTTTTTTAATTTTCTTTTTGAGTTCTTGTGACTGCTGAACATTTTCCTTCTTTTTTTCCTTTTTTCTTGGTTATGGACAGTACAGCTCACATTTTTCTATGAAGAGATTTCTAAACATATATAGACAGAAATCCTTTTTAATAAAATAAACATAATAAACATGGGAAAGACTCAGAGAAAAAGTGAAACTTTTAAGTGTGTCAGCATGACTTGGAGTAACGTTTGATTAGGATATCTTTTCAAGGTGGCAAGCATGTTCTGTTGTCTTCTATTTATCTAAAGATAGATAGGGTGTGCAAAGACTAGCTTGAAACTCATTACCTGGAAATTCTTTTCAGGTGGTGTAATACAGATATGTGGACACTTCAGTTTGCTGCTTTTATCTGTAGCTTTGTGTAATATAAACACTCAAGCTGTGCTCTTCTGAGATCGTTCCTCTGTTGGAGGTGTACAGCAGAGCAAATGCTTTGCGGCTTATTCATAGCACCTTCATGATTTGCTGTTGGGCAAATGAGGGGTAATCATAGATTTCTGCAGCTGTTTAGGAGAAAAGCTAGCTGCAGTACAGAAGCCGACTTCTGTTGCCAGTAGTGATGGAGTACAATTAGTCAGGTAGTTCTATGATCAATCAAGGGATTGATACGTTGGAAAATTCTGATCCATTGAAAAACAAATTTCTTTGCAGGTATTTACAGTTTTGAAATACTTTCAGTGGAAATTCTTGAAAATTTTGGTCAAACTAAAAAGCAATGGATGCTACAAAAGAGACAGTAGTTTAGTGACCAGAACACTCAGCAGGAACAGGAGACCTACATTTAAGTCTTTGTTCTGTCTAATTCAGAGCAGGGAGCTGTAACTTCTTATACCATGATTGCAAGTGAGAACTTTGGCCACAGGACTGTTACCTGCATTGTGGTGAATCTTACTTTGTGTTTCTGCAGTTTCCTAAAAGCACTTCTGTTTTTGTAAAGAACACAAATGTTTTTGACATGATAAATGTATTCTCTTGATATGGCAATTTTTTTTTCACTTTGCTCTAACATATGCAAGCATATCAAAGCAAATTCCTCCACATGGAGAGAGGAGAATCAAAAAGTTGGTTAGATGCATGCATCTCTTTGATGAGGAGGGGAAGTGAGGCCCTGAAAGAAGCTGCAGCCCATGAAAAGCCAATGCTGAAGCAGGATCCTGGCAGGGCCTGTGGTCTGTGGACAGAAGCCCACAAAAAGGCAGATTTTCTTGTAGTAACTGTGGCCTGTTGGGGACCCACACTGTGTTCCTGATGGACTCTACCCCATGTTCTTACAGAACTGCAGCCCATGGGAACCACCCACACTGGAGCAGCTAGTGAAGGACTGTGTCCCATGGGAGGCACCCCACAGTGGAGCTGTGTGGGTCTTCTCTGGAAAGGATTAGGGAGGGCTGACAAATGCAAGGATGTTCTGGTCCTTATGAGAAAACAGTGAGTTCACTGCAATGGCTGTGTCAGGCCTGGAGAACATTTGGATCTTCCCCTGGAATTAATGTGGCCACAGCAAAGTTCTCTTTCCCATCTGCAAATTGGTTGACTACTTAATTTAGTAGTGTACCTTATTTAATCTGTTGGGGTTCTTCTGTCTTTCATACTCCTCCATGAACTTGGATGGGTTCCTGACCTCTTGAATTTATCTGGCTATGTTATGGTCCTGCACTAAGATTTATTCAGCTAATGAATGCCTGCCATATTTCCTGTGCAGCTTGAATGAGGTACCAGACAGCATGCACAGGAAGAGGTGCATTATAATCTAAATCACATAATAAAGTAGTTTTGTTGCCTGTAGACTTATTTGCGATGCCCTGGAAGTGCCATAATGTATAGTGCAATCCCTTATGAAAGGACTCAGTCTCTTTCTGTAGCAGAAGCAATGAACGTACCTCTTCACAAACACCCAAGACTTATCAAAGTTAGGGCGTGCATTTATGTTTGGCAAGGGTTCTTTCTAGGAGATGGCCTGGATGTAGTTAGCCCTGGGATTTTCAATGTTGGAATAAATGTGACATCTGAATTCAAAAGGCAATAATGTGTATTTGTTTTGTGCAGCCATATGTTTGAAAAAATATTATGATTATTGCTTAGCAACTAATGTACTAGCAATATGTTCCTTGTGTATATAGTCTTCATATCAGTGTCAGCTCCTGAACATTCCCTTTCCCATATTTCAGTCAGATAGCTCATGCAAAAACGTATGACTAATACAGTATTGTTCTGGGGCTGCTAGCTGACTGCTGCATTCCCTAATTATTAGGCACTTTATGATGTATATTATGGCTTAATCAACATGAAAATGTTCAGCCTCGTACCAGTAGTCTAATACCTGCAGTCTAAAGTCTGATGATGTTATCAGAAGTTTGAAATTTCTCTTGTGCTGAATACTGGGCAATGCAATTTTGAATATGACACAACACAAAAGATCTAAATCATGTCAGGTGTCTAATTGTTGTTAAATCGAAGCAGCCAGTGAGGCACAGAGAGAGGCAAGCCTAACATCATGTGCATGCATTGTTCCCAAATAATGATCATAGTTGCAGTTTCTACATTTTGCAGTTGCAATACACACAAGAGAATTCCTGTTTTCAAGCACCGTGACAGCGGTGGGGTAGTTGGGCTTCCATTCTGGAAGCCACTGTCTCCAGCTTTTACCACCCTGAGCTAGTGGCCCATATACATTTGAAATCTCTTTTTCTGGTATTCTGAGGAGACACATGAACTAACAGGCTTAAACATGTTTTGTCACCACAGATGCAAGTGCCAAGTGAGAAAGACTATAGCTTTGCCACACCAGAAAATATGGTGCTGCAGAGAAGCAGTTCTCCTAAAAGACTTTGGGAAAGCCAGCTTTGCATAGACCAGTTATAAGTCTGGGCTTGGTGCCACATTTTTTCCGAAGAGAGAAGAGTATGAGTGTCTCTCAGATGAGCCGCAGAGGTGTGTAAGGTAAGGCCAAGGCTGTAAAGTCTTCCTTCTGCGTAGAGAACACTCAGTTTCTAACTCTGCATTACATTTTAGAACTTTAGTACCTGTTACATGAAATCATTTTCAGAAAGTTCTGCAAATGGGGTAATGACAGACACTCGTTACCATATGGTGCCATTTTCATAGAGAAATCGGAAAGCTTTTTCTTTCTTTCAGCTTGTTTGTAAGCTTTGCCAGGACAATTCTTGTTCTTACAGAAATAAATAAATTCTTTCCCTATTGTATGCAGTAGTCAAACCAACCAAGACATTTGTGTGCTTTTTCTGCTATTTACTACCTTGTTCTTACGTTAAACACTTTTTTAGATACATTTGAAGCATAGAATGTTTTTAGTTAATCTTAAAATGGCTTTGTGTGTTGAGCTAAGGCAAATAAAAACATCATGTTTCTACACTGCCTCTCCTTTGTGTAATCTCCCTCTGACTGGATCTTCCAGGTACTAAAATAGAGTGATAATGATATGAATAATGAAAATGCCATGTTAACAGTGTACAAATTTCAGCCATTTTAGAGAAGATGAAAATGGGAGAAAGTCAGTTCATGTGTCCTTCCTAAAGTAACTCTTTCTGAGAGATATATTTTGTTTTGTTTCCCAGACCCTGCTGTCGATTCTAAGGCATTTTGTGTTTAAATAAGCTCAGATCTAAGGGATAATTTTCTGAATTTTAGCCTAATGCTTTTGGACAGTTTTATGAGTTTATAAACATTCTTTTTTTGTGTGTGTGTTCTTGTCCCTTTTGAAACTATAGATCTATACCACATTGTCCTGTGTTTTAAAATGAATCTTAATAAACGTTTCCAGAAGGAGCTGTGGGAGAAAAAGCAAAAGATAAAGATTCAAAGTTTAACTGTACAGGATAATGTTAACTTATACAACTATTTCCCTGTTCTCATAACAAATAATAATACCTAACATGAGAGGGATGAAAGATCACTCAAAAATCCTGATTTGTTTGCCTGGTGATTGAAAGAAAATTGGTCATTAATACTCAGTTGTCAATTGGAAATGTTCCTAACTGCTGAATCTGTAGGCAAAATCATAGGGTGGAAAGAATAATTGTTTTAAGTACTCACAGCACACAGTCTGAAAGAATGTTAGGCCATTTGGCATTATTAAATCCCTTTGAGGGGTAGCAGCCCTACTGTGTATAAGTGTTTATTTTTAAAAATAGGCACTTGTATGGCACAGCTGGACATGAAGAGGAAAAAAAGACTTTCAAGTTCTAAACAACCTAAAATTTCTTCCCTGTGATTTTGTGAATATTTATTTTTTTGTGTGATGGATTTTGTGTGATTTTTGATGTAGCTCTGTGACTTGAAAAACTGCAGCATGAATGGGCTTTATAGTAACTTGATAGTATTTTATTCCATTACTGGGGTTAGAAGTATTTTATAAAAGGAAACTATTATAAGTCATTAAAGTGTGTTAGGGATCATACTGAGGATAGAAAGGGCTTATTTTCTTTCAATTTTTCCCCAATTTTATTCTGTGAAGGGTACATTATGACTAGCCTCTGGATGATGAAGTTACTGCTTTATATCAAGTTTGTCACTATGCCACAGCATTTGATGGGCTTTGTACATCTCGATTGTCTCTTTGAGAATAACATTAGGTATTGGGGAGCTACTTTTTAGTTCACCAAGTAGAACTAATATGCTGAGAAAGAGGCATTGATTTCAGTATCTTCTGGTTTTCACCGTGAGTCTTTTAGTATGAGGGTGCAAGTCTCTAACAGCATCTAGAGTGAGCAGAAAAGCAACTGGTTTTCATTCCTAGACTACAGTATGTCAGATCTTTAGATCTGCATGAAGAAGGTGTGCTTACACATGTATGTATGTTGGCAGCACTGCTGCCATAGCCTGACCACTCTAGAATGTCATCACCATCCTTGCAGCCAACAGTGCTGCTTTTCTAATTTTTTTTTTCCCCCTTTTAAACCTCTGCTGGCAGTCCTACCATCTCATTTCTTTAAGTGACAACTTCACTATTTACACATTCTCAAAGTGCTGTGGCTGTTAAAAGTGACTTCTTCCTGGCATTGACCAGCCTTAATAATTCAGTCAAGCAACTCACCTTTGCTTCTTGTCTCTGACATCACTGCCCAGCAGATGTCAACTCAATCGGTTCCATTAAGGCACAAATAACTCTGTAAGCATGTGAACTGCATTATGCATGGTTATTTTAGAGAATATACAGAATATACTCCCATCTTCCTGTGTAACCCCTCTACAATTTGAGAGATATGCTATCCTTTCTACTGTAAAAATACAGAGTACTGCTCAGTTTTCACCTACTCTGAATATTTCTGGTGCCAGAGGTGGAGGCATAGTAGAATATTTTGATAAGTAGAACTGGTTTATATTTCTAATTATGTATTTATTGGGCCATTTTCATCAGTAATGAAGAAATCTGAAATAATTACATGCTCACTACTACTTTTGCTGACAGTACTAATTGTATTTTATCCTTTGAGCCCTGTACCCCCAAAGGCCTGCCTTTGTTTTGTCCCTCCCCATTATTAGGTCTACCTGTTGGGTCTCCCTACAATTTCTTTCTGGACAAATCCTGTTCTGCCACTTGCTGATACTCCTGTCCCTGACCAGTCCCGTTCAGCCTGCCTACCTCAGAAGACATAATCTTCAGCAGTTGTCAGTGCAGGCATCTCTATATTTTTGTCAAGTTTCTCCTCTGCCTTGATTTTGTCCCCTACTGTTAAACAGCCTTTCCCCCTCCGCTGGATGTTAAGGATGACTTTGTGGCCCAAATTTGTGGGCTCACATCCATCACCTGTGTCTGAAGATCAGTTCTCAGAAATAGGCTTTCTGGCAAGCTCTGGTGCAAGAATGACCACTTTTGAGAATTATTGATGCTGTTTCTTTACCAGATATTGAGGAAGTATAAGGAGAGGATTACCCACTGCAACTCTAATAAATAACAAATTAATGCAGTCATATAAGCATAATTTGGGGCAGTGAGCAAGGGAAGAGAAATAGAGCACTAACTATTCATCATACAGCAACAGTAATAGTTTTTGGTGTTGAAGAAAAAAACAAATTGGGCTATTCTTTTGGGAAAAATTGAGACCATGCTAGAAGAGCAGGTATATGAATAGGAAAGATATTTCTAGAATCTATAAATTTGAAATTTCTTAGAAATTGCCTAAAATGTTGGCATGAAGTAACTGGAAATTAAACCTAGTTTTACATAGGGAGCTTAGATAATAAAATATTAGTTCAGCCCATAGGGACTGCTGATCAGAGGCTCTGGAATCTTTCTAGCCTGTTAGGAAAGCTTCCAGTTTCATAAAACTACAGAAATCAGAAGTGGAAAAGGACTCTTAAGTCATTGAGTTGCCTCCTGCCAATACTCCCTAATGTATTTCTGATCTTGACTGCTTTCTCACATCTAATTGGAAAAGATTCAAGCGACAGAACTCTCATTGCTTCCCTTGGGGTGAGGGGGTTTAATTGATCTCATGGTGAGAAAATTACTCTTAGGGTGCAGGAAGTAGCTCTTCAGAACGTGTCCTGGTAACTGATATAGATTTGCATAAAGTCTCATTGAGAAGGCAAAGCTGCTTAATGTACTTTTGCAAATTCAGTGGCCATGTTACCTCTGCTTTGTATTCACCAGGAGCTGAAAGCTAGCACGTGAAATGAGCTGTGGCTGTTATCTTGCGTGTTCTCTAATACATGCCATCTTACTCTGCAATCATAACATTCACTTTTGCAGGAGGGCAGGGACACCATGATGGCAAGATGCAGAGGTATATATCCTTCCATTTAGATTTCTGGCAGGGACTAGGCAGCTGCATACTGCTAGATTTAGAACTTAACTAGACTCATGTAAGAGTCTATAAATAAAAAACTGTATCACACTGCAAATCAGATTCAATCCTTTATATAAAACTCTTATGGAATTTAATGGTGATGAGGCTGTGGGAAGCAAAACAGTCTCAACTCAGAGAATTTTTACTGAATGCAATGTATTGCCATTTATGAACATAAACTTCTAATCACCTATTCAGGTATTAAGAAAAAGAAAACAAACAAACAAAAATATTAAAGAAACATTTAGGGACGCAGTTTTCCTCTCTTTTTCCCAGGCTCAACTTCAGTCAAACACCTCCCCTCTCCCCTTCCTAGTCTCACTTTCCTTTGTTTTCATGGCATGTTACACTCACCCACGTCAATGCCTTTGGTGCGGCAATGAGCAGCCTAGGGGTCCGGGGGCGCATACGTAGTGGTGCGTGTATGACATTGCTTCCTACTCATTTTTCTCTGCTCCATAAGGGGCAGAACTGCATGGGCTGCAGTTCCTCTGTGGCTGTCCATGCCCTGGCATGGGCTGCCCTGCAGGAATGACCCTGAGTGATACTTTTGTCCTGGAGCGTCTCCTTTCACTCATGCATCTCCAGCTCTGTCCCCAGCAATGTCTCCTTCCACATGCCTCCTCCACTACTTTTCTGCCTCTCAGCTGCAACTTTTTCTTAAATATGTGTGAGACAGGGTGTGAGCAGGGGCTCCCCTGCCTGGCTGCAGGCTGTTTTTTTGCGGGCAATGAGGTTTTGACAATGGTCTTGGAGACAGCTGAAAATATCTGTGATTGGCACGGGTCAGTTCCTGGCTACAACCTGGGCAAAACACCCTGCAATTCTTTGCCAGGGTACCCCATGGAGTAACCAGTAGGATTCTGTAGAAATGGCAGTGAGGCTGGCATGATATCTCTTTTACTGAGTTTCCAGTGCCATAGACCAGTTTGAAAATTATGCTGAAAATTGTATTTGATATTAAAGATCCTGGTTAGCTATTCCCTACACACACATGCTTTTAGGTACATGGGAAGACACATGCCCACACATGAAGAGGCTGGAGAACTTGAGGAACTTTGCTTCTATTTTTCCTCCTCTCCCTTTGCATGTCAGTGCCCTGGTCTGAAAAGAAACACCTTCATACAGGCATATAACATAGCATTGGTATTCCTATGGCAGTTCTTTCCACTTTAGAGCAGAGCTGTCTCTAGGATACTCATTGCTATTTGAGGAAATGTGTGAGGTTGCAGATACTGAGAAGTTATTTCCATTTCAAAAGGTAATATTCAGAACTTTGGTAGGCGCTAATGGAGTACTGCTGCATGGGAAACACAGGATTTGTATACGGAAATAGTATGTTAAATACACACGCTTCTGCACCTTTATCAAGAATACCACAAGGGCTTAATGAGGAAGTTCCTGTTCCATCACAGGTACATTACTGCATATTATGAACTTTCAGCATTATGAGATATGGAATTCCAGTTCATATGTGTAGTTCAGCTGCTCTCAGGTGGTCCATGTTTTTTTGGTGCTGATTGATAGGTTAATTTACTCTAATTACATGAGTCACTTCTGAAACCTGATCACTCCTTATATTTCAGACTTTCTCACTTTTTTTTTAACTGACTAATTCAGAGACTTACTTGGTGCTTCAAAGATTAGGCAGTTGAAGAGGGTTTATTTTGTTTTCTAATAAAAGTAATGGCTATGATTTTACAGCTGAAATATAAAACACTGAGTAGCGCGGATCTTCCAAGCATCACTGGTCCTTTTGTTAAGCAGCATGCTGAACATAATAGGCCTGTTAAAAGGGTTAGTAAGACTCAGTTTATATGCACTTTAGACACCTCCTGTAGTGTAGATACTGGGGATAGATATCACAATTCTGATGACATGATATGAAGAGCTGCATTACTCTCCCAGCCAATTGATAACTGGTTAATTTGTATTGTCAAGATGCTTGGAGGACATGGTACCATGTTTATCTTTGGGAAATGTGTTTCATGCAGTGTGATGCCAGATACATATAAGTGACTGTGCCTGCCTCAAAATAATGCTGAAGACCAAGAGCTGCGGCATATTCATAACATGATAACATGTGAATCCAGTGAATCTTTGGGGATTTCAGTCAAGGACTGGTCATGCTTTAAGATTTTCAAAAGCCGACAAAGGAATCTCCCTGTTAAATGCATTTCTATGCATTTTTGTGGAATAGCATATTGTCATACAGTTGATGTGGTTTTGCAATATCATGCTCTGAATATGAATGTCTGCTGCTGAGGTAGCATGTACCCATTAGGTGGGATCTGCCTATGCTTCTCGGTTCTTCATTATGATAAGACAGTGCAAAAGTGGAATTGTGATCAGCAGGATGCTGTTCTGACTTATCAAGCACTACGCTGTGCCTTCTTTAACTGATATCAGCTGCAAATACCACTGAGACTTACTGGGGACCATGCTTCAGTGAAAAGATGTAACTCTGGCCAGTGTTATTCACTGGGGAAGAGCCCAGCCCTACAGAATGCTAATAGACTTTGATTCCCTCTTCTAAGCCCTGACAGTCCTGTGCCTCTGTATAGTAGAGCTTGACATATGCCTTGATCCAAATTTGGGTAGCCTTTTGAGAAATTTATTCATAAGATAAGCTAGTCACTAGATTTTTGTCATGGTGCCAGCTGCTGGGACTTCACAGTGCATCTCAGCACTATAAAGTGCCAGAGCAAACCATCTAGCACATGAGATGAAAATACAAGCTTGTATATATATATTTGATCATATGAATGATATTTATTCTTAGGAGCCTGTAGGGTAGCTTATAGGTTGAAACCTTTCTGTAAACTGTTCTTGTTTTACTTTGAATCCTATTTAAGCAGTTTCAAATGTCCAATATATAGGACAGCTGAAGAATATCAGTAAAAGACATCTTTTTGACTCTCTGGAAAACCCTTTCCTAAGCATTGTTCAATGTCTAAAATATTGTGGTAATAGACTGAGATTTTTACCACTCATCAGGGCACCCTGAGATAAAAAATGTGCTTGTAAAAGTATTATTCAAGTAGCTATGTGCTGGATTTAGCTTTCCTATTTTCCTATAAAACTTCCTCAGTTTTTGTGAACCCCAGCTGGACTCATTTGATGGAGGGAGCCCCATCTCTTTTGCTGGGTGTTCTTTTTGGGGCTGGACTGGCCACTGAAATGAATGATAGATGCTCTCCCCAACCTCTCTCTCCAAGGAGAGGTGGGGGAGAGAGAGAGAGACTTATGAGTTTAGAAGAAACTAAACTACTTTAATGAAATATTAATATTAATATTAAAATAAAAAGAAAATAATGAAAACATATACAATATACACAAAATTATATCAAGCTCCCCGGATGATGATCACATGACCCGCAAGCACTGGGAAAGTCCCAGACTGGACTCAGCAATGGTTGGGAACTGGATTCTGGATCTGGATTCCGGAATATGCAGATTGGTATCAAAGGAAAGTGAGCAGACAGAGTCCTCCTTAGGTGCTGGCCATTGAAGAAAGAGATAGCTGACCCTTTGATCCCTCAGCTTTTATGCTGAGCATGATGCAGATGGGATGGAATATGCTGTTGGTCAGTTTTGGGTCACTTGTCCTGCCCACTCCTCCCTGCAGGTGCAACCCCTTTACACTCTTCTGCTTTTGACCCTCCAATGGGGCAAATAACAAAATTAGCTGACCTTGGGTGTTATAGCAATAAGTATAAGCAAGAGCCTCTCTGCATACCATTCCTTGGCATAAATTACAATTAATCAGGTCTTATCACTCTGAGAATGAACAATGTCTCCACAAGATGCTGTTAATTTCAGAGAGTCTGTTTTTAGAAGGGGCTAAGCTGCGAAGTAAAATTACTGAACAGAACATTGGTTTACCTCAAACCAGGACACTGGGTCACTGTCTTTCAGACTTTTTTTGTTTCATCAAGTGGCATTACTGGTGTTGTTTGGGTTCACACACTCTTTTACAATAGTAATTGTTAACTGCCACCAGTGACTTCACATAAAAGGAAGTAATTTCTGGATGATGTGTTGAATGAACTCACTTCAGTGAGGCCTGAATGACAGCTTGCAGCTTGAGAGGAACCTAAAAACCATTTCCACTTTATAATGATTCTATTAGAGCTGCATAGTGATAGAATCACAGATCATAGAATGGTTTAGGTTAGAAAGGACATTAAAGATCACATAGTTCCAACCCCCTGCCATGTGCAGAGACACCTTCCACTAGATCAGGTTGCTCAAAGTTCTATCTAACCCGACCTTGAACACTTCTAGGGGTGGAGCTTCCACAACTTCACTGGGCAACCTGTTCCAGTGCCTCACCACCCTCAGAGTGAAAAATTTCTATCTAATATCTAATCTAAACCTATCCTCCTCCAGTTTGAAGATGAAGGTAAAAAGCCCCTCACCAGCTTTCCTGCAGTCCCAATTCAGATACTGGAAAGCTGCTATAAGGTCTCCCTGTAGCTTTCCCTTTCCCAGGCTGAACATCCCCAACTCTCTCAGCCTGTCTGAGAATTGTTCCAGCCCTCTGATCATTGTCATGGTCCTCCTCTGACTGCCTCCAATGGGTCTGTGTCCTTATGTTCAGTGCTCCAGAGCTGGATGCAATAGTCTGGCTAGGATCTCATGAGAGCAGAGTAGAGGGGGAGAATCACCTCCCTTGACCTCCTGGCCATTCTTTTTTTTGATGCAGCCCAGGATGCAGTTGGCTTTCTGGGCTGTGAGCGCACATTGCTGGCTCATGTTGAGTTTCTCATCAGCCAACACCCCTAAGTCCTTCTCGACAGGGCTGCTCTCAATTCATTTTCCACCCAGCCTGTAACTATGCTTGGGATTACCCCAACCCACATGCAGGACCTTGCACTTGGTCTTGTTGAACTTCATAAGGTTGGCACAGGCCCATCTCTCCAGCCTGTCCAGGTCCCTCTGGATGGCATCCCTTCCCTCCAGCATGTTGACCACTTCACACAGCTTAGTGCCTTCATCAGACTCACTGAGGGTGCACTCAATACCACTGTCCATGTCGCTGACACAGACGTTAAACAGTGCTGGTAGAAGTACCAACCCCTGAGGAACTCCACTTGTCACTGATCTCCACTTGGACATCAAGCTGTTGACCACAATACTTTGTGTGTGACTGTCCAGTCAGTTCCTTATCCACTGAACAGTCCATCTGTTAAATACATGTCTCTCCAATTTAGAGACAAGGATGTCACGCGGAACAGTGTCAAGTGCTTTGCACAAATCTAGGTGGGTTATGTCAGTTGCGCTTCCCTTATCCACCAATGCTGTAACACCATTGTAGAAGGCCACCATATTTTTCAGACCTGATCAGAAAGGCTGAGAGAGTTGGGTCTGTTCAGCCTGGAGAAGAGAAGGCTCCAGGGAGAGCTTATTGCGGCCTTCCAGTACTTAAAGGAGGCCTACAGGAGAGCTGGGGAAGGACTTTTTGCTAGGTCATGTAGCGATAGGACAAGGGGAACTGGTTTTAAACTGTAAGAGGGCAGGTTCAGATTGAACATTAGGAAGAAATTTTTCACTTTGAGGGTGGTAAGGCACTGGAACAGGTTGCCCAGAGAAGTTGTTTAGACCCCATCCTTGGAGGTGTTTAAGGCCAGGTTGGATGTGGCCTTGGGCAACCTGTTCTAGTGGGAGGTGTCCCTGCCTATGGCAGGGGGGTTGGAACTCGATGATCTTCAAGGTCCCTTCCAACCTAAACCATGATGAATCTATGATTTACCCCTAGTGAAGCCATGTCGGCTGTCACCGATCACCTCCTTGTTTTCCATGTGCCTTAGCAGAGTTTCCTGGAGGAACTATTGCATGATCTCGCTGGGCACAGAGGTGACTGGCCTATTGTTCCCTGGGCCATCCTTTTCCCGCTTTTTAAAAATGGGGGTTATGTTTCCCCTCTTCCAGTCAGTGGGAACTTCACCAGACCGACACAACTTCTCAAATATAATGGATTGTGGCCATCCTCAGATGGCCTTGAACCTGTTTTTCTCCTACAGTGGGCGGTACTTCATCCTCCCAATGCCTGTCTTTGCCTTCTGTAACTTGGGTGGTGTGGTTAGAGCCCTTCTCAGTGAAGACAGAGGAAAAAATGTTGGTGAGTACATTAGCCTTGTCCGTGTCCTGGGTGGTCAGGTCTCCCATTTCCTTCCTGAGTGGGCCCACATCTTCCCTAGTCTTCTTTTTATCAACAACTTACCTATAGAAGGCTTTCCTTTGACGCCCCTGGCTGGATTTACATCTATCTGGGCTTTAGCTTTCCTAACCTGATCCCTGGATGTTTGGACAATTTCTCTGTATTCCTCCCAGACTACCTGTCCTTCTTTCTACCTTCTGTAGGCTTCCTTTTTCTGTCTGAGATTGTCCAGGAGCTCCTTGTTCATCCACACAGGCCTTCTGGTCATTTTGCCTGACTTCCTCTTTGTTGGGATGCATTGCTCCCAGGCCTGGAGGAGGTGGTTCTTGAATATTAGCCAGCTTTCTTGGGTCCCTCTTCCTTCCAGGGCTTTATCTCATGGTACTCCAGCAAGCAGATCCCTGAAGAGGCCAAAGTCTGCTCTCCTGAAGTCCAGGATAGCAAGCTTACCGTGCACCCTCCTTGCCATCCTAAGGATCTTGAACTCCACTATTTCATGGTCACTGCAGCCAAGGCTGCCCTTGAGCTTTACATTTCCCACCAGTCCCACCTTTCTGGTGAGGATAAGGTCCAGCATGGCACCTCTCCTCATTGGTTCCTCTGTCACTCAAAGAAGGAAGTTATTGTTGACGCATTCCATGAACCTCCTGGATTGCTTATGCTTGCTATGTTGTCCCTCCAGCAGACACCAGGTTGGTTGAATTCCCCCAAGAGGATTTATGAATGTGAGGATGCTTCTATCTGTCTATAGAGAGCCTCATCCGCTCAGTCTTCCTGTTCGGGTAGCCTGTAGCAGCCCCACAGTGTAACATTACCTGTCCATGCCCTCCCTTTAATCTTGACCCATAAGCTCTCAGTTGGCTCCTGATTCATCCCGAGGCAGAGCTCTATGCAATCCAGCTGCTTACTGACACAGAGGGCGACACTCCCTCCTGGTCTCCCCTGCCTGTCCTTCCTCAAGAGCCTGTATCATTCAATTCCAACACTTCAGTCATAGGAACCATTCCACCATGTCTCCTTGATACCAATTAGATCGTAGCTTTGTTGATGTGTGCACAGCTCTAACTCCCCTTGTTTGTTCCACATGGTACATGCATTTTCATAGAGGTATTTAAGTTGGGCCCCCAATAAAGTTAACTTTCTGGCTGGAGTGGCTCTTTTTCCTTTACGCTGCACTGCCGGTGCTTTCCTGCTGACCTGCAACCCTTCTCCTGGTTTTGGGCCTCTATTACTGGTATTGGCATCAAACTGGTAGGAGTGGCATGGATTGTGGTTCCCCTCCCCCAGCAACTCTGGTTTAAAGCCCTTGTCACCAGCTTGGCAAGCCTATGACCAAAGATGCTCTTCCCCTTTTCTGACAGGTGGACCCCATTAACCCCCAGTAGACCAGGCTTCTCAAAGTGAGCCCCATGATCTAAGAAGCCAAACCCCTGTGTATGGCACCAATCTGAATTTGTTCAGACCTCCAAGAATTACATAAGGATTAGAACTTTCAGCATTTTCTGAAACTTCTGTCTTTTGAGACCTCTGATAAGATAATGTTCATTGTTTTTTGTCTTAAGCTTTTAGTACAAGTTTTGCTGTTCTAGGCTAATGAAAAGAAAACAAGAATACCCTTCAACAGCTTTTGTTTACCCACATTACTCCAGCTTGTTTCCCTTTCACTATATTCCAGTTGAAAGAATTATTTGGAGAGGAAACCTGGGGTGTAAGACCTGTGAGAAGAGATTGTGGAAATAGATTTCTCCAGAATGCCAGGAAGAAAGAAAGAGCCAAGTGGAGAAGTGGAAGACCAAAAATCTGCAAGACCTGAAAAATGAATATGTACTAGAGGCAGAGAATTGATCTCAAGCCAGACCATTTGATGTCCTGTTTCCTTTTGACAGTTTAGTCGCTCTCAGCGGTTGGGAGCCTTTGACTGCGCTGGCATCAAGCAAGACCAGACTACAGTTTTCCTGCCAAGGTGTTGAATTTATTTCACAGAATAAGCATGGGATGTGGGCAAAAAGACTGCAGTCTCCCAAATGATTAATTTATAGTTCTGTCTGACCTGCCTATCTGTCCGTGGGTAATTTGGAACTAGGAGTTTCTTTTCTTGCATTCCCTTTCTTGCAACAGTTTAAGAAAGGCTATTAGCTTGTACTTGTTAACTTGGAACCCATATTGTTTAGCTGAACACATGCTTTGTTATTTATCCCTTTAACTGCTTTTTTTGATGATCTGTGAGACTTTGCTGAATTTATGAAACTCATCATATCTCAAAAGCTGTAACAACCTAACCAAGGAGCCAAAACTGACTAACTCAATCTTCATTTTCTTATTTCACACTTCAGTGTGAAAAGTGACAAAAAAATACTTGGTCACAATGTTCATAGTCATATTTCATTGAAAATACAGTGTAGGCAAAAGAAGTAATTTCCATTGGTCTCAAGACAGTCCCTAGTAAGCAGCTAGAATCATGTGATGAGCTAACTTATAGGTGATCTTTCAGTTCCATGGAGTCATACTCATCTGGCAGCAGTTAGAACAACCCTAAAAAGATATTGAGAAAATCTGCATTGTGAGGGATCATGAGGATGAAAGGCAAAAAGAGAACCTGTCTTTTTGAGTACCGTATTGGAAGTGTCTTCATTGCCCGATCTACACTTCATGTTTCTTATTTCCACTTTTAGTGATAACCATATAGGCTAGAAGATTCATGACAGCAAATGATTAAAATTCAGGGTTTAAAAAATTATTGCTTGTGATATGTTTGGTCCTTTTGAGTTTTACTGATGCACAATTTATTTTTTTTTTAGAAATGTTTTAAATGGGAGAAAGAAACCTCGTTGGCAATGGCTATCTGTAAGAAGGAGAAGCTCTACTGGAAGGTCTTTTCTTTAGTTGCTGTTAAATGAAACTGACTTAAAGTGTAAGAATTTCCTCTCCCCTGTAACCACATCAGCAACTGTGCAGGTGCAACCGTTTGTAAGGCTTCACTGGCATGATTCACATTAAAAGTAATCTCTTTTCTTTGTTTGTGTTTTATGGTACATTTTTTACCCAGATAATTTCAATGACACAGTTGAATATATCATTTTACAGCCCTCACTCAGGGACTGGTGAAGTGAAGCCCTGGTAAATTGGGAGGAAATTTCTTGAACTGGCTTTGCTGTTAAAGCTAGCATCCCATGAAATTATAGTCTCCCTGACTCTTCATTTATACTCACAGAGTACACTGACACGGCCGACCACTCACATGGCCACAGAGGACAGACAAGACCAGGAGGACAGACAGCCCAGCCCCCTTCTCCTTCTGGGGTGGCAGCGGTAGAAGGTCAGTGGCGCAGCACACAGGGGACACTCTCCAGGTTCACAAGCACACCCACATTTGCCAATTGCTGATTCCCCAAGCACCGATGCAGCCCCTCTGCCCGCCCGGCACCCCTGCCCCGATCCTGGTCCCCCTTGCCTGCCCCAAAGGTCCCCAACTTGCCAGCTGGTCCAGCATGAGTTCACTGGTGATGACACACACCCCCATGCACACCAGGTGTGGACACAGACACTGGCTCTCCTCCAGCTGCTGGCACAGAGCCCTTCACTCGTGCCAATGCCCCCTGGTAGCTGTTTTTGGGGACACACACTGTTTCCACCCCCTGGCTAACTTCAGTCACTAACACTGAGACCCCCCACTTGCTTCAGCACAGGCCAAGAGCGCCCACACCCCCAGTCTGACTCCAGCCCACTCATGCTGGTCCTCACAGTAGCTGGCACTCATTAGCAATTCAAGGGACAGTTACTAGCTCATTTTAGACCAGGGCCTTAGACAGCTCAATAAAAAAACCAAAGCAGCTTACATTCATTTTATGTTCTTTTCAACCAGTTTGCAGACAAATATATGCCTGGTATAAGTGCATGGATCTCTAAAGTGTTGTATATAGAAGATTGTCTTGGACCACAGTCATTCTTTCCTCTGACAGGAAGCAAGCAACAGAACTTATCCCTCCTCTTATTGTATCAGAAAGCACTTTAATGTTTTAAATAATCTTTCCTTACCTATAATTTATTACACTTGCTAAGAACTAGTCTAAATTTCTTTTCTTGAACTATTACATTGTCAATGTAATACGAGCTTGGCTGTAGAGATAATTTTCACAGGAGAAAAATTTTGAATAGAAATTAAAAGGAACAATGAAAACTGTGGGCAAGTTAGATTTTGGATTTGTAAAAGGATGTCATTCATTATATGCTTACCAGTGACTGAATGTTGAAATTACAGGTTGTTCTGACAGGTTTTATATCCTTATAGTACTTGGTGACTGGTTTCTTCCTTGTATTGTACATTTTACTGGCATCAAACCATGTTTGATTTAGTGTTTTTTTTCCCCAAATTCTCCAGAGGGGTTCTTTAGACTTACTATAAGAGTAAATATTGCAAATTTATGTTTAAAGGTACAAGTATATCTCTTTTTTATCATTACACACGATTATCAAATACTAATTTAGGGAGTGACACTTGCAAATATTTCCTGCATTGTCTATAAATTTGAGAATATAAATCAGCTGTTCTTCAGTATAAGGGAATGAGCCCTGCAGTATTTTCTTCCTGGGCTTATGTGATCGGCCAGCTCCAAAGCCTTTCTTCAGTCTTTGGGACAAATTCATTTTCTCTATCTGTGAATTATAGAGTCATAGTAAATTTTGGGTTGGAAGGGATCTTTAAAAGTCATCTAGTCCAACCTCCCTTGGTCAGGGACATCTTAAACTAGATCAGGTTGCTCAGAGCCCTGTCCAACCTCACCTTGAACGTTTCCAGGGATGAGGCATCTACCACCTCTCTGGGCAACCTCTTCCAGCGTTTCACCACCCTCATCATAAAAAATTTCTCTCCTATATCAAGTCTGAATCTATCCTCTTCTAGTTTAAAACCTTTACACCCTGTCCTATCAAAACAGACCCTCTTAAAAAGTTTGTCCACATCTTTCTTATAGGCCTCCTTTAAGTACTGAAAGGATGCAATAAGGTCTCCCCGGAGCCTTCTCTTCTCCAAGCTGAACACCTCCAATTCTCTCAGCCTGTCTTCATAAGAAAGATGTTCTAGCCCTCTGATCATTTGTGTGGCTCTCTTACGGACCCCCTCAAAGGTCCATGTTTTTCTTATCTTGGGAACTCCAGAGCTGGACAGAATACTCCATCTGAGGTCTCATGAGAAGGCAGAGAAGAGGAGCAGAACCACCTCCCTTGACCTGCTGGTGATGCTTCTAGGAGGATGTGTTCCATGATCTTCCCAGGCACAGATGTGAGGCTGACAGGGCAATAGTTCCCAGGGCCCTCTTTTCTACCGATTTTAAAAACTAAGTGCAATATTTCACTTTTTCCAGTCAGCGGTGTTTTCACCTGACTGCCATGGCTTTTCAAATATCATGGAGAGTGGCTTGGCAACTGTATCAGCCAGTTCCCTCAGGAGCCTGGGTTGCATCTCATTAGGTCCCATAGGCTTGTGTATGTTCAGGTTCCCCAGGTGGTGATGAACTTACAGTGGGAGGGACTTTGCTTCCTCAGTCCCTGTCTTGCTGTCCACCCACTTGAGAGGTGTGAGGAGAGAAGTTGCCATTGAAGACTGAGGTAAAAAAGTTGTTGATTACCTCAGCCTTCTCCTTGACTGTTGTTACCAGTTTGCCAGTCTTGCTCATTACAGGGGTTATGCTTTCTTTGACCTTCCTTTTCTAGCTGACTTCCCTGTAGAAGCCCTGCTTATTGTTTTTTGTGTCCCTTGCCAAGCTCAGCTCCACTTGCTCCTTGGCCTTCCTGACACCAGGTGTACCGTGTCATCTAACAGCTTGTCACAGGCAAGCCTGATATGATCCCCCTGTCCCTTCAAGCCTTGTTTAAAGGTCTGCCAATGAGCCCTGCTAGCTTGTGAGCAAAGACCCTCTTCTGCCTTCGGGAAACGTCAATCCCATCTGATGCCAGCAAGCCCGGTGCTGTGTAGGCCATCCCATTATTGAAAAACCCCAAATTGTGTCAGTGACACCAGGCATGGAGCCATCTATTAATAGATTGTGTCTGTCTGTTTCTTCCAATGTCACTGCCTGCAATGGAAACGAAAGAAGGAAAAGTAACCTGTGCTCCAGATTCCCTTACCAGCCATCCCAAGCCCCTGAAGTAAAAACATTGGAAATACAGGTCAAAGCATGACAATCTTGCTTTAAAACTTGTTTAAGTTAAAAAAATTTCTAAGTGAGCACCAGTGTGAAAGCTCTGTTCTCCTGGGACAGTTTCGAATGGGAAGCTGTGATATTACAGTGGACTTTGGTTTGGATATGTAACAACAAAGTAGTTCCCAGTTTCCAGAGCTTATCCAAACTTATCCCCCCAAAAAGGGGTTTAAGATATCCTTAAATCTTTCCCCATATCTTCCCAGAGTTCCTGCCGTAGCCTATGTTCTGCCCATAGCAGAATGTGAAATTATTTGCCTGGGATGTATTATCATATCATAACTCTTCACCTTTGCACCAAAATTTGCACAGTCACAAGGAAAATACTGCCTTGCATTTGCAAGTATTTGTCATTTGCCTCTGCAGTACAGCTATTAACAGTTTTCACTAAACAGTAAGTGCACCAGAAATGTCTGGCATAACCAAGGCAACATGGTGTTTTTCCTTCAGTTTACTAAACAAGCTTACTCGTCTTTTCAGTGTTACTAAATGGGAACTGAGAACCCTGGACAAGCTAGAGCAAGCGCGTGACAAGGCATCATAAGTGACAGCTGGTGCCTTTTGAAAGAAATGGTTTGGATATAAGGAAATATTTCGGTCTCTACTTGAAAAGGTATCATTCAATCACAATATTTTTAATCCACCACTGGAAAGAACAGGATCCAATTCTCAAAAAAAAGATATATTCTCTAGTAATCAGGCATTTAATTTGAAGTTTTGGCCCTGATTTCAGTGAAGCTAACTCACTGCAGACATGTCATCAGTGAGTATTTCTTCATGACTGGCACACCGGCACTGATGTCAGGAGGGAGATGAACTGTTGTATTGTCGTCTGCTTTGAAGCTGTATCACTATTTTCAGTGCAGTGGTAAAAACAAAGCACCTTTTTCCAAGTGCAAAACATAAGTGAAGGGTCATGAGAATGTCATCAAAAGGAAGAAAAGATCAATGTCAGTGGAATCTGTCCCTCCCCAGCCATATGCCTAAAAGTAGCTTTTCAGAGAGGAGAAAAGAAAAAAAAAGAAATAAAAAGGACATATTCCTTTTAATTTTGTTGATACAGTAAAGGAAGAAATACTTCTTAAGTTTTCACTGTATCTGTAGGTAGAAGAGATTTACTAACATGCATGACTTTTTCTAGTATGAAGAAAATAGAGGAATTATAGGCTATTTTCCACTTTACACCTCAAGGTCATTACTTGTAATGTAATAATTCTAAAGCCTTGCAATTAAATCTGCAATATAATGGCTACCAATGTAAACCAATATAAACTGTTAGCAAGATATATAACCCTATCTTGTTTCATTGTATATTATCTATCAGTCATTTGCTTTTTCAAAGTCAGAATGCACTTAACAATCAAAAAATTCTTGGAACACTTCATTAAAGTAATAATTTTAAAGTCTCTAATTAAATGGACAGGGGAAGCCTGAACACAAATATCTCTAAAGGCATTATCTAGAAGTGGATAGGGAACTCCTAACTAGAGTAAATGCAGTGAGCAGATGGACACCTATTCCAAGGAATTAGACCCAACAATGAAGGACATTCAGCAACACGGAATTTCCCTCCCATAGTATCATGATACAGACTTTGAAGACACTATGCAGCTTGTGATTGATAGCACTTGCTTGTTCAATATACAGCACAGATGATTTTTTTTCATTTGTTTTAATTTTAAAGACATTTGTGAGGCTTTTTCTGCTTATATAATTTTTCTTCTTTGAAAAAGCTAACTGCTGTGCCTTTATTTTGGATAACTTCTAGTATTATTCTTTTCTTCCAGTTGCTAGATGCTAATATATTCTCCAGGTGGCATTTACAATGGTTTCATGCCAACTTAAATACTGAACAAAGAATGCTGTTCTGTCCCTAAATTGCCTTAAAACATACTGATCTGAAACTTTCAAAACCTTGATTCAATCTGCATATCTATTTGTTCTATTCATTTACACCATTCCCATAAGTCTAACTTTTCCTCATTGCCAGGTCATAACACTTTGGTGAGTGTGAAACTTCACCATAACATGCTTCTCACACTTCTACTTCTTTCAGGGATGGCTATTGGTTTATGTTTATTGGATAGGAATTGTGCCCTGTTCAGCAATCAACAATACAATAATGATCCTTAATAACTTGACAAGGAACATTTTCAAGACCTTTCTTCTTTTACTCTATGTCTTAGAGTACTGCTGTAAACTCATTCTTCTTCCCAAAGGTGTTTATATTGTGATTCAGATGCAAATGTAACAGTCACAGGGATATTGCTTTTGTTCAAGAACATTTTGATTAACAACTCCAAGGTATTTAGAATATTCCACAAATCACATACATGGGAAATGCTTACCGTTCTGGATTTTGCAAAGCTGATAACCTTCTAGAGTGTTCTTTAGCCATCCATACAAATTTCAGGCTAAAAAAATGGAGACATCATTACTAAAGATGAAGAATACGGTGACAGTGTGCTTTGCTTGTAGGATTACCACGAAAGGAAGTACCCACTAGCTGTCCTGCCATGCACATAAACCAGAACTTAGCTTTTGGGAGACTGTCTCTACAGAGAGCTGCCTCTCCAGTGGAAAAGGCAGGTAGAAGAAATAGGGCATTTTGAGAGAAGCTTAGCCTTTAACTTTTTGCCAAAATCAAATATTTAAGGGAGGAGGCAGCAAAACAGATATTACCAGGGTACTGGCCCTTCTCCTCTGCTTTTCTGCTACAATAATTTCTCCTCGCTTCGCTTTCTTCTTTTCAGAGCAGAACAGTTAAGAAAATTAAGGAGTGATTCAGCCAGTGCAAGTTAAGTTGCAATTATTTCTCTGGAGTGAAATGCTTTTTGCATACAGTCCTATAAGCAAGCACTCTGAGGAACTGAATCAAAGACTTCTCTGTGTCGTCCTGCTTAGGCATGCAATGGGTAGATGTGGTGCCTCATCTTCTCTCTTCGTATGATATTTGCTTTAATGTGCTTATCACTGCATTTACCAAACAACTTCTCAATGTAAATTTTTTCTCTAAACTGCTCTCTAGGGACATAAATGCCTGTATTTTCTTTTTGGTGTAGAAGAGTATTCATTGGTTTCATTGCTTTTTTCTTGACGTTGGATGTGTTATGTATTCAACACATATATTGTCAAATAGTAGTGATATCAAAAAGCAAAATACAAGCATTGATCGTTCCCTTGAAATGGGAGATGACAATGATAGTACTGAGGTTAGCATTTAGTATTTTTGTACGCAGCACAGCAAGCAAGCAAACACAAACAAATAAATAAACAGACCTTCTGATCCTCCCTGCCTTATTTTTGCTTTCTGTCTCACCTGTCGTACAGACGCCCAATACTTGTTTCTCAGCACATATATTACATCTTGAAAAAAAAGCTTGTAAAGAAGATCATAAACCTCTCACTCATCCCAAAACACTCAACTCAACAAATGGTAACAGAAAACAAACTTCCTATTTTCGTAGATTCAGGCTGAGAAGTACTTATCCTTAGAAGTTTCAGGCACTCATTTTGTGGCAAATATTCTAATGTAAGAGGGAATACAACTGGAAAAGTTGAACAACTGTTCAGCAAAAACCCGCTATGGTTTATGAAAAAAAAAAAGACTATCAAAATGGTTACATAAATCCGTATTCCCAAGCATAAGATCTTATATTTAACCATGAAAGAATACAGTCGATTGTAAGCAGACACTTTCCAGCACTTCCTGTGCAACTGCGGTACCTCAAGAGTAGAAGTTACTTCAGTAACACTGGAAATTATCTTAAAGCACAATTTAATTAATTAATATTATTTTCTCTTAATTTCTCCTGCTTTTTTTTTTTTTTTTTTTGGCACGAGTCTTCCGGAAGACAGGGATAAAGAAGGAAAATACCAGCTTTTTACACATAATAAATCTCCTAAAGACTGAAAAAAAAATATGTAGGAGAACTAAAAGGAAAGTATAAGAAAATGAAAACAGCTGCATATTGTTCTTACTACTTTGCCTCCAAAAAAATCGCCAGGTAATACTCACTCCTACAGAATCATGGGACTCTGTGGGCAGAAGGAGCCCTTAACCCATCACAAACTGGATGTGTGTTCTCAGCCAGAATTACAGAAGCACAGGGGCTGTTCTGCATATCAATGAGCTTTTGTTTATCCTGAAGTGGGAGGAGCATAAGAGGCACAGAGATTCCACAAATTACTTATATTTAAAATAAATGCTCCTTAAAAGAGAGAACTGAACCATAGCAATTGGAGGTGGAGCTTGTATTTTCAAAAGGAAAATTTTCATTTTCGTACCCCAAAAGCAAGGCTATATGTAGCTATCTAAGCACACTGGGCCACAGAAATCAAAAGTGTATATCCTCCTTTCTGCCTTTTTCTCAGAGGAATCAGGACTGGCACGCTCACTGAAACCTAGTTTTTGTGCTCAGAGATGGTATTTTAACTGTCTTTAAATATACCCTTTCCTTTACTTCATTTACAGTACATCTGAACACTGAGGTATTTATTTTGGTTATAAGTTTCATCATTTCATTCAAAAATGTGGTTCTTGTGCTGTATTTAACAGCATGCAAACATTTTCATTTTATTTTTGAAGGTGTAAGAATCATGGAATTTTCAGAGTTGGAAGGGACCTCTAGTGATCATCTAGTCCAACTCCCCTGCTAGAGCAGGATTGCCTAGAGCACATTACTCAGGACTGCATCCAGGCGCGTCTTGCAAATCTCCAGAGAAGGGGACTCCACAGCCTCCCTGGGCAGCCTGTGCCAGTGCTCTGTCACCCTCACCGTAAAGAAGTGTTTCCGTGTATTTGAACGGAACTTCCTGTGTTCTAACTTGTGCCCATTACCCCTCGTCCTGTTACTGGGAACCATTGAAAAGAGCCTGGCTCCATCCTCCTTCAACCCACCCTTTAGGTACTTGTACGCCATATTAAGGTCTCCCCTCAGCCTTCTCTTCTCCAGGCTAAAGAGTCCCAGCTCTCTCCGCCTTTCCTCATAAGGGAGATGCTCCAAGCCCTTAATCATCTTAGTTGCTCTTCGATGGACTCGCTCCAGCAGTTCCCTGTCCCTCTTGAACTGGGGAGCCCAAAACTGGACACAGTATTCCAGTTGTGGCCTCACCAGTGCAGAGTAGAGGGGGAGAATGACCTCCCTCGACCTACTGGCCACACTCTTCCCTATGCAGCCCAGGATTCCATTGGCCTTTTTGGCAACAAGGGCACATTGCTGGGTCATGGATAATTTACTGTCTGCTAGGACCCCCAGATCCTTCTCCTCAGAACTGCTTCCCAGCAGGTCCGCCCCTAACCTATACTGGTGCTTTGCATTCTTCCTCCCCAGGTGCAGGACCTTGCACTTGCTTTTGTTGAACCTCATTAGGTTCTTCTCTGCCCAGCTCTCCAGCCTGTCCAGGTCACGCTAGATGGCAGCACGGCCCTCTGGGGTGTCAGCCACCCCACCCAGTTTGGTATCATCAGTGAACTTGCTGAGGATACACTCTGTCGCCTCATCCAGGTCATTAATGAATATCGTGAACAAAATTGGACCGAGTATTGACACCACTGGTTACAGGCCTCCAACTAGACTCTATGCCGCTGATCACAACCTTCTGAGTTCTGTCACACAGCCAACTCTCAATCCACCTCGCTATCGCCTCATCTAGCCCATACTTCCTCAGCTTCCTAATGAGGATGTCATGGGAGACAGTGTCAAAAGCCTTGCTAAAGTCAAGGTTGATGACATCTACGACTCTCCCCTCATCCAGCCAACCAGTTATAACATCATAGAAAGCTATCAGACTGGTCAAGCATGATTTACCCTTGGTAAATCCATGCTGACCACTTCCAATAACTGCCTGTTCCTCAACATGTTTGGAGATGACATCCAGAATGAGTCACTCCATTACCTTCCCAGGGACAGAGGTGGGACTAACCGGTCTGTAGTTTCCTGGGTCCTCCTTCTTGCCTTTTTTGAAGATTGGAGTGATGTCAGCCTTCCTCCAGTCCTCAGGCACCCCTCCTGTTCTCCATGACCTTTCAAAGATGATGGAGAGTGGTCTAGCAATAACATCTGACAGCTCTCTCAGCACTTGCGTGTGCATCCCGTCAGGGCCCTTGGACATATGAATGTCCAGCTTGGCTAAGTGGTCTCTGACCCGGTCCTCCTCAACTGAGGGAAAATTTTCCTCTCTCCAGAGGAATGATGTTGGAATATCATCTTTTTTGCCTTATTATTTGATCATGTGTCACTTAGGAGTTTTATTTAAAGCTATTTTAGGAAAGACATTTGCAGAGAAGTTTCTCTTTTATTACTTTGCACATAATCTGTTCTAAAAATTTAGCAATTTATAACAAATACAGTAATTAACAAATTTACTTAAGTAGTCAATCTTCCCATACATTAGCTCAACCAATCCCATAATGAAGTTTAATCTACTTCATGGGGAATTAACATTCCCCTTTTAATTAGTTTTTATTGCTCATGAAACAGTCTGAAGCGTCTAACCCTGGCTTTCTACAACTTCATGCGACATAGGCAATATTGCAGTACATAGGCTGGATCAAATTTCACTGAGTTCAACAGAATATTTACTATTTCCTTAAGCTTTGAATCATGCCTGAAATGTGAGAGAAGCAGACAGTACAAGCAATTTGCCTCTTTTCCTCCTACTGTTTCCTTTCTTTTTTGCTACACAGTTTAAACCTGTATAGCTGTGTTTCATCTTTCTGCTGAAGAGGCAACTTAACAGTCTTAATAACCAGCAAACTCACTCTGAGTCTCCCCAGCTGAAGACTCAGAGATCTATCATTTTCATTGCCAACAGCATATGGTCAGCACTGCAGATTACAGGAGTGTTTTATAGAGGTATTAATATACATTCATCTTGGTTTTGCCAATAAAGAGGTAAACAAGAATTATTTGAATTGTTTATCCCAATCTTGAATTTTTTTAATTCATATGCTGCATTACTTCAGTCATCTACTTACTGCAACTAACAAAGCCCATTTTACTTGCATTCATTTAATAGTTCGAATACTTCAAAGGTGGAATACAATGTGAATATCAGGTACAGAATACGTTCAGCAGGGTGTGAATTCCTCTCCCTCTTACTGCTGCTTTGTACACAGGACAAAATTACTTACGGAAGAGTAACTTCTCCTTTTCAAAGCTGTTTATCGTTACTTGTAGGAAATTATTCCACTAGGAACTTTTTTGGCTGGATGTCTAGGTTGAAATTTGTCTCCAACACCCAAAGGGTTAATTTTATCCTATGCTTCACTTTTTTAGGCAGAAGGTAGTTCTACTCCTGCTTTTCTATCTAAGATGTCCTGAAGAAAGTGGCTACTGCTGCCATAACAGAATATGAGATAAAAAGATGCTGCTGTTGTGTAGACACTAAAACTTCTACAATTTGCTTTCACTGTGACAGGGGCAGATATGTCTCTTTAAAACTATAACTTGCTTTTCTTTCTGACATTGTGGTGCAGACTGCCAAAGGATACTATATATTACTTTCCACAAATGATCCTCAGTAGCTACGAAAAACAGTTCTCTTTTAATAAGCTAAACCCAGTTGTTGTGACTGTTTATTATATTTAACAATACCAACTAAAAAGCAAAATCAAGTTCCTCAGAGATTTTGAAGTCATTAGTATTGAGATCATACTGTATTTGAAACAAATTCTACATTTCTTTTTATTTCGGTTTGTTAAGCACTAGGTATTGGCCCTGTCTGTATGTTACTATAACTCAGTAAATACTAAGTGAACCTAAACAAATCTCAGTATACTAGCTGTTGACTTAAAAGCAGGAAGTTCAAAAGTTTGTTTGTTTGTTTTTTTTGAATAAGATATTTGGCTCCCAGCTACTTAGGTCAACCTCACTGGTGTGGTGTATGCAAAGTGCAGGTAAGACACAAGGGTATGAGACATTTGCCATTACCATGGGGTCATCACTTTGCTGGTACTGAGCAACATGACAACTGCAATCAAATGCCAGGGAAGCTTGGAATGAAACTCTAGCTGGATACTGTGGAAAATATCTCATGAGACAGCCAGATGCTCAGGGATCCTAAATGGACACCATAAAGAACAGGTCAATCACAAGTTCCCCACTCCACCTTGCTTCAAGCCCTGGATAAGGATTCTTTAGCCCTGTAGCAAAACACTAACCATGATATTTTTAAAAATAATACTGTTGTGAACACAACCAAAAAATGAGCAGAAACCATACTTAGATGTCTTCAAAGTATCTGATCCTACTCTTCAATGATAGAATTTGTTTTTTTTAAAAAATGAGATGGCCTACACAGCACCAGGCTTGCTGGCGTCAGATGGGATGCACCTTTCTGAAAGGGGTGAGAAGGTCTTTGCTCACAAGCTAGAGGGGTTCATTGACAGACCTTCAAACTAGGCTTGAATGGGGAGGGGGATAATATCAGACTTGCCTATGACAAGCTGTGGGACTATAGGCAAAGGTTAGAGGGACAGGGTGCTAATGAGGGCCTGCAGCCTGTTGCTTTGAGACGTGTGGCTACACTGCAGCACACTGAAGTCTTACAGAGATGAGGCAGGGGTTCCTGAGGTGATAGGAGCCAACAGGGAAACATCAGTGAAATATCTCAAATGAATTAAGGGATGTTCCTCTAAGAAGGTGACAGCGCCGACAGCCCAGTTGAAGTGCCTCTGCACCAATGCACACAGCATGGGCACCCCACAGGAGGAGCTGGAAGACATCGTGCATAAGATATGACTTAGTTGCCATTATTGAAAACTGGTGGGATGAATCCCATGACTGGAGTGCGGCTATTGATGACTACAGGCTGTTCAGAAGGGACAGGTGAAGAAGGAGGTGTGGAAGCATCACCCTCTACATCAAGAAATGGATTGAATGTGAAGAGCTGTCTCTGAAGAATAGCCCTGGGCAGGTTAAAAGCTTATGGGTAAGAATAAGAGACCAGGACAACAAAGGGGACCTTGTGATTTGTGTCCACTACAGGCTGCCTGATCAAGAGGAGCCTATTGAAAAAGCCGTCTTACTCCAGCTACTGGATGCGTGGTGCTCACAGGCTCTTATCCTGCCCCCCAGCAGGTCTTACACCACCCAGACATCTGCTGGAAAAGTAGCACAGGAAGCTGTAGGCAATCCAGGAGACTCCTGGAATGCATTAAGGATGACTTCTTAAGGCAGGTAATAGACAACCCTACCAGAGGGGATGCAGCCTGTTGGTCACCAAAGCCAGTGAGCCGATGGGTGATGTCAAGATTGGAGGCATCCCAGGCTCCTGAGGGAACTGGCTGATACAGTTGCCAAGCCACTCTCCATGATATTTGAAAAGCCATGGCAGTCAGGTGAAGACACCGCTGACTGGAAAAAGTGAAATATTGCACTTAGTTTTTAAAATTGGTAGAAAAGAGGGCCCTGGGAACTACCGCCCTGTCAGCGTCACATCTGTGCCTGGGAAGATCATGGAACACATCCTCCTAGAAGCTATGCTAAGGCACGTGGAGGACAGGGGAGTGATTTGAGACAGCCGTCATGGCGTCACCAAGGGCAAGTCCTGCCTGACCCACCTCGTGGCCTTCTATGATGGAATGTCTATCTGAGTGGACAAGGGCAGAGCTACAGATGTAGTCTATCTGGACTTCTGTAGGGCCTTTGACATGGTCCTGCACAATATCCTTCTCTGTAAATTGGAAAGCTATGGATTGGATGGTTGGACTGTTTGGTGGATGAGGAATTGTTTGGATGGTGATAGCCAGAGGGCAGTGGTCAAGGGCTCAGTGTCCAGATGGAGATTGGTAAATAGAGGTGTCCCGCAGGGTCTGTACTGGGACCAGTACTGTTTATTGTCTTTGTCAATGACATAGACAGTGGGATTGAGTGCACCCTCAGCAAGTTTGCAGGTGACACCAAGCTGAGTGGTGCAGTTGACACGCCTGAGGGATGGGATGCTGTCCAGAGGGACCCGGACAGGCTCAAGAAGTGAGCCCACATGAACCTCATGAGGTTCAAGAAGGTCAAGTGCAGAGTCTTGCACCTGGGTCGACACAACCCCCAGTATCAATACAAGCTGGTGGATGAAGGGATTGAGAGCACCCCTGAGATGGACTTGGGGGTACTGGTGGATGAAAAGCTGGGTATGAGTTGGCAATGTGCACTCACAGGCCAGAAGGCCAACCGTATAACCGGCTGCATCAAAAGAAACATCACCAGCAGGTCAAGGGAGGTGGTTCTGCTCCTCTTCTCTGCCTTCTCATGAGACCTCAGATGGAGTATTCTGTCCAGCTCTGGAGTTCCCAAGATAAGAAAAACATGGACCTGTTGAGGGGGTCCGTAAGAGAGCCACACAAATGATCAGAGGGCTGGAACATCTTTCTTATGAAGACAGGCTGAGAGAGTTGGAGGTGTTCAGCCTGGAGAAGAGAAGGCTCCGGAGAGACCTTATTGCATCCTTTCAGTACTTAAAGGAGGCCTATAAGAAAGATGTGGACAAACTTTTTAAGAGGGTCTGTTTTGATAGGACAGGGTGTAAAGGTTTTAAACTAGAAGAGGATAGATTCAGACTTGATATAGGAGAGAAACTTTTTATGATGAGGGTGGTGAAACGCTGGAAGAGGTTGCCCAGAGAGGTGGTAGATGCCTCATCCCTGGAAATGTTCAAGGTGAGGTTGGACAGGGCTCTGAGCAACCTGATCTAGTTTAAGATGTCCCTGCCCATTGCAGGGGAGGTTGGACTAGATGACCTTTAAATGTCCCTTTTAATCCAAACTGTTCTACTATTTTATGCTTTTACGGAATCATGGGTACTACTATCATGTTAAGTAGCAACAATGATGCCCTTAATTGTTGTGAACGTGTTTGGTTGAAAGGAAAAGAAACTAGCAAATGCAAACAATGAAACTATGTTTCATAATGTCAATCCATTCCATACAAGTTTATTCAGATGCCACATGATTAGCAAAAAAGTACAGAGATATGTTTATTTGCAGATAAGTGGTATCTAAGTATTCAGTGGTGGTTATTCAATGAACTTGGCATCAATATTTTCATTACTGAATGAAGGTCTGACTGTAGTCACCTCTCATAGTAAATGTTATACAAAATATAGCCAAGGTAAAAAACATGTTTACTCAGTGATATCTGCACCTTCTTTATATTTCCTAATTAGATGATTAATGAGATCGATTTATGTTCCATTTTAGTGTGCCTTCTGGTAGCACTTTGTATCAGCTGAATTATAAAAATATTCCCATCTACGGGATCATTTGATTCTCTGTAATATATCTTTCCTAATCTGTGTTCCATTGTGAGTCAACAAAGTTTTTCTTACAAACAAGAGACGAAGGGGTTAATAAATGTCTTTGAAAATAAGAAAGCTAACTGAATATATTTTGGGAAGGATCAGGACCTGGCAGGAAGAGACAGATGGTTGTGTCTCCTTAGGAAACTAGTCTTCCCAAATAAGAGATTCAGTTTTAGGAGCACTTGGTGCTGAAAAAGAATTTTGTCTGTGTGGTGCTTGGGCCTGTGGTGCAAACTTGTAAGGTGAGAGAGGCCCTGGGTTGAGCTTGGAATGGTGAGGTGTCACCTTGAGCGTCAGCGATGTTTTTGTGGTTGCTCATTCTAAGGCCTACTAATAACAGAGGTCAGGACTACAGCAGTGGAAAGCTTTTAGGAACTGAATCCTCTTGAGTTGCATACACCTTGCTGTTTGGGCTAGGATTGTTGAAGCAAAACTACAGAAGCAGCTCTAGCAGTCTTAGTGATGGCTTTATGCCCCACAGAGTGTGACGGCTCCATACTAAGAAAAATGATTTTGCTACAAGTAGCTTAAGAAAAACTGACCTTGGTCTAAGGACATTTCTGTACAAGTTTTATAAATACATCATAAATGTGGCTGAAAAATGATTTTTTAAAATCTAAATCATTTCCAATCTGTGTTATGGACCATCTTGGAAATCTGTTTTATGAAATCAGGTTCTTCATGGAGGGAAAGAGATTGCTTTGAAACAGAAGCAATAAGAAATAGGAAAAGACCCTGGGGACAATGAAAACAGTCTGCCTACCATGCACAGGTAACTGTGCCTTTGGTACTTAGTTCAGGAAGACTCAAAGAGTTTGTAAAATGTTGTGTGATATAAATCTTTACAAAATCCTGTACTGAATTCAAGACATAGTAACGAGGTCAAGGGCTAATTTTCAGTCCAGCTTTTATATTCCATAAATTGTTTTATTCTGTGTCTTCTGTATGGTCCAGTAGCAGTCTAAAATAAGCATTTTCACTTTGAAATCTGATCTTTACTCTGAATATAACAGAAAATGTTCACGTAGTGATTTTTTTAACTGATCTTTAGCTGATTAAAGGACTTTTCAATGAACGGTTTCAAAATGAACAGCAGATGGAAACCACTTCCTCCCCCAAATTCTTCAGTGCTTAAAAATTTAGAAAGTCTTCAGTTAAATCTTACAGGGCTAAGCATTATAAAAGAATGTACTCAATGATGCATACTTCTAATTAAAAGAGTAATGAAATGTAGCACCTAACTCCTATGCTATCCTCATAATCTCCACTGCAGTTTAATGCTTTTTGTCCTGCAGATCCTAATGAACTCTTAACAATTTTGATCAGCTGCCCTGGGTGCTGGTCTGGAGAAGGAATGGCAAAGAACCCTGTCTTTTTTGACTTCTTCCTACGAACCCAAATGGTTTTGTTGGTATGGTGAGGTGAATTGTAGCCAGCCGTCAGCTAAGCACAAATCAGCCACAACTTTAGTAACAGTTCTCTGGAGTCTTCCTGAACACGCATAAGTGTATTTCTTTGTAGCTTAGTAGGTGTGACGCGGCAGTGGAATAGGTGCTGCCATAACCCTTCAGCATTTGGATGGGGTCTTTTCATGATTAGAAGAGTAGGTGATGACGGATAATTTCCAAATTATTAAAGATAATAATTTACTGGCTAGGCGACCTCCTGCTTCAACTGAACCACGTCTGGGAATGTTTTTACATGGGATTTCTCAGGCTCCGCTAAAAATTTGGGGAAATCAAACATGCAGTTCCTTCCCAGTAAAAATTTATTATTAGGTTGTGCTTCCCAGAGGAAGGATTAAAGTGGGAAGTGGGACTACTATGACAAATGTTTCCCTGAAGCAAATTTTCTTCCCCTTTGCAGTTAATCACTAATTATTTTCTGTTATCTCACTTGTAGATCCGTGTCAGGTATTCAGTAAAGTCATATCTTCTTCCAAATGAAGTGCTTCCTCTAGGGTGGTTTACTATCCAGTTAAATAATCCTCCTCCAAGTGTTTTACTGTGAGATACATAGAGTTTCAGTTGAAATTGCGCTCAACTACTTTTGTTGTAATTTATTTTGGCTAGTCCTCATATATATTTAAAACTTACCATTACTACTATGCTTTCCAGATCTCATTTTTTGTTTTAATGCATGTCTTTGGTGATTCTTCTAATTACCAAATAAAACCTTAAAAAAATCACTTTCATATCTCTTTTGTAATTTTTAGACATTACCTTTAAGTATTCTTTCCCAGGTTCTCAGTTCTCTCTACTTTTCAGTTATTATATTTTAAAATTATAATCTGAAAAATCTTTACAAACCTGTGGCAATATCACTTTGCATCCCAGAGAAAATGATAAAAGCTAACTTCAATTTATAATGCAAAATTTCTGCTTTAAAAAACATGTCTGAGGAAGTAAGAGGGCAGAACGACATAAGTTTAAATATATTTGAATATAAACATTTAAACAAATTTGAATGTAATAGGAGCTAAATAATTATTTTCATGCTTGTTCTTAGAAGTAGAGTCTATTTTAGGAATATATGCCCTCCTGTAAGGATGATACACTGTTGATAGAATTCTTTTATGAATGTTAAGTATACTGGAACTATTGAACCAAGTCATTTTTTTTCCCCACAGACTCCATTTGTTGGAATGACGCTGAACTGACCTTTGAGATAAACAGGGGAGATGAAAAATAATTAGTAGTAATCATAATAATAAAATTCATTTCAAATATCTTTTAGTTTCTCCCCTGTGAAATGCCTGAGACATCATACTAGAGGACAAATTTTTTTAACCAGCTCGTCTGCTTATAAACTTGCAGCGACTTTCAATTTCAGCAAACAAAATAAATCCTTTCAACCTCATTGTTCCCAAATGCTCTTTATTATGGCTTAATTACTTCTAGTGCTTCCTTTTCCACACTTTTCTTCGGAACTTATCTTATCATAAAGTTTCAGATTTTACTGTAAAATAAGTTACCTATTTGTTGAATACAATAGAAAATCTATGTTGTCTCATAATAAGAATGGCACATTAAGGGCTCCTGGCACCTCTTACAATAAAAATCTGCTTTATTTTTATTGTAACCTATTGTATCAACAGCCAAACTGTCAAAGCTGGTGTTTAAATATGTTTGGGCTCACTGATTGTTTCAGTCTGATTCTCTCAGTTTCCTTCCTTCTCCTGTGTTTGCTCTTCCAGGGTCTCAGTGCACAAATATATCTTTTCCTGGGTTGGTTTACACCCAACCTTTAAAAGAAGGGCCTTGGTAGACCATGGTATCTCGGATTTGGCCTGTGTGTGAGGTGTGTGCCATTTTATGTGTTCCCTTAACACATGGAATGCTTTTATAATCAACTCAGAACTTAGATCTTTAAGGAAGCATGTGATTGGGGGGGGGAATCACATTTTATACATTCTTGATAGAAACTCTCAGGTCTAAATCTCTTCAAAAACTATAGATACTATTTTCACAGGTTGTGAAACATGGGCTTATACAAGTCTTCCCCTGAAGCTGTTTTTTCTGCTACTGTGATTTGGGTATATGTTTCCTAAGCATCTAAAATCTCATGCTGATTAACACAATACAGAAAAAAAAGTCTGTATTGTTGTGTGCCTGTGTCAGCCCTCTGGAAGAGGATGCAGGAGTTGGGAATCCAATCACACCTCAGAGAGCAGCCGATATCTGTAGCATCTTTGGGGCTCCTTCATATGTTGGAGGGTGGCCACTTTCTAATTGCAGTATTCATAATTCTAGTACAGAGATAAAATCTTATGATTCAGAATTCTATAACCCTGCTCAAGACCTGTACTAATCCAACCAGGATGCTCTAGGCTGCAATTTGCACCTTATTTTCTTGGATTAAAACCTTACTCTATAAAAGCAGTCCCTCAATAGGAAATACAAGGGTTAAGTATGCCTTTTTAGTCTTAATGTATTTCCATTTGTATGCCACAGTCTTTAACTACAAAATGTTTTCTTTTAGATGGCAACTTTATTTGGAGCACAGAAAAGACAAAATGTGAAAGTTAATGAACAGCTAAATACTGGTTTAGTCTCTCTGTCTAAATGAGTGATGACATGTTATCTGTGCTAACTTTTCATTGGGCTCATCTGCCAGCAGGATGCACAGACATTTGTTTTCTCTTAGACATACAAAAAGGTGCATTGTCCTCATTCCCAATTTTAAGATTAGAAATTGAGACCAAGAGACTAAGATCGGCAGTATCTGCTAAATTTGGATGTTGTGGTTTGAGCCAGGCAGGTCCTGACAACGTCACAAAATCTTTCCCGCATTTGAATCACAGCTTATATTGTTTTCATCATCTCAGCACTTCAGAAATTCGGGTCACAATGTCCCAGGTCAAGCATTAAGAAAAAGTAATCCACAGCTATTGACAACTTGAGCAGAATGTCATGGATGTGATTATGTGATTTGCTTAAACTCTCCATTTTTTTTTCTTTAATACGTATGTTGGATCATTTCCAAAGCAGGTTTGTCTTGTGGACTGAATGAATTGGGATTCTATTCTTCTGTACCTTATGCATTATAATATAACCTATAATGCAATTAGCTTTCTGTTCAGCTATATGCAACAGCAAACTGACAGCTGACCATTTTGCATGCAGAAATTTAATGATCCTTTGCAGACTATTTTTATTGCTGATCTTGTGAGACTCAAACGAGCAAACGTCTGTTGAACCAGTAGCATCTTATGGAGGCATGGAGATCTAACTGCAGATTTCTTCTTTGATGTTTGGTCTGGCAAAGATAGCTACCTTTATGATTCCAGTGTGGACAGATTCTGAATATGGACTTTCTGTCATTTTCATTGAGTTGAAGAAGTAGACTTTAAGATGGCTTGAATATCTCTCATTGTCCTATAGTCTTATTTGGAGCTGAACTGCAGATGTAATGAGAGAAGATGGCTGATACAAATCTTTCTGTATAGCAAATAAATGTTTAATGTTAGCATCAACTCAAAACAGAAGACCAATATGACACATTCTATTCCTCCAGATCCTCTGAATGATCCCTCAGAGGACATAAGAATGTCTTCCAGTTTACCCCACACCTCCTAGGTGTTCTGTTAATATTTGCTCCGTTAATATTAGCAAAAGGTATTCTCAGTTTTCTGTTGTGGCTTTGATTCTTTGGTAAGTTTTCTTTCAAGACAAATAGGAGTTTTTTTTTATGGTTTCTGAATCACCTTTGTAGCACACAAAAGAGACAGGACTTTGTATAGCTTTGCTGATTTACCAGAGAGTAAGAAGTCATATTCAAAATACCGGCTGGGGTTATAGGATATTTGCTGCCCTGAGAAGAAGGACCTGGGGAAAGGGACAAACTGAGCAAGGAACCTTAGAGTGTCTTGCTTTCAGCCGATGCCTGAAAAGGTGAGGCAAATGCTGGTGACAGAAAAAGTCAGAGGAAGTGTTCAATATACCCTGACTCCTCTGTTAGCAGCAATAACAGAACAGCAACAGGGTTAAAGGCAAAGTGTGAGGCCGTGGTCATTTATTGCCTACCTGCAGTCTGATTCCCTATTTAAGGTCTAGATCCAAGTCTGGCGAGATGCTGATTCCAACACAGAAACCGATCTTCAGTTACTCTAATCTGAATTTATATAATTCAGTGATTACTGAGCTGGGTCTTTAACTTTGCTCAATTGCCTGCCTGCCTGCTGTCAAGAAGCTGAAAGCTCTTTGTTGGCGTGGACTTATATATGCCATGTGGGTTCTATATGCACATCCAGGTTATCAGGATCAAAAGGCCAACATTTTGTTTTGTTCTGGGAGATTCTTTGTAATGTCAAACTATTGCATCTTCCTTCTAGTTCATAGATATAAGTTTTATTCATCTAGGAATATTAAATAAAATTTTCTAGATTTGAAAGAAAATTTCAGGCTTCATATTTGAGTCCTGGTTTGATCCCCATCACTCTCAGATTAGTGAATACTTCCCTTGTAAGAATCCACTTGAATATACAGATAATGATAATGGCATTTCAAAATCATGTATCCTTTATGTAAGACACTGCCTGTTGCTGATGATCCATTTGTAGTACATGCCACATACTGATTCACTTACAATGAGTTGGAAGGAAAGCTACAGGACCAGCCATTAAAGAAGATCGTAGACTAGCTAAGTAACACTCTCTTTTTCCCCACACACCTCCTAAAACTTTTCCCCTACCTCTTTTTTATTCTTAAAGTACTGGCTTTGCTGACTACTGTTGACTGAATGTGTATTGCAGCTGCAAATTTGATGACTAAATTGGAAGCTGACCATTGGTTTTGAATGTAAGCTGTGAGCTGATGAGTCAGGCAAAATCGAGTCTTCTGCATAAAATTGTTAGTAGCTGTGGGGGATTGAGACTAAACCTTGTCGTGGTTTTACCGCAAAGAAAAATTACTGAAAAGAAAATTGTTTCTGTTTTCACTCAAACCGGGACATTTCTGTGGTGTTTTACTGAGATCATTGCGGGGCTTGAGAGGGGGAGCTTCTATGACAAAAAACACACAAAATAAAGCATTTCTCTGAAACAGCCAAGGCAGATTGTAGTCAAAATCTGAAAGGCATATTTGTTAAAAAAACAATAACAAATATTCTGCAATCTTTCTCAAATGCCATTATCAGG
Source organism: Vanellus vanellus (assembly GCF_965231255.1). NCBI lineage: Eukaryota > Metazoa > Chordata > Aves > Charadriiformes > Charadriidae > Vanellus > Vanellus vanellus. The sequence goes on from NC_138908.1 coordinate 29,298,750, forward strand.
TAAGGTAGCTATTTGGCAATACCAAGTTATGACAAGGAATGCATTTTCCAGACAGCATTAATTTTCTGAATTTAAATGTTCATTTTTCTAAGCTTAAGCATGTTATATCAATACTTTATACTTTATTTCTGAGAAGTGAAGACTTAAAAATTTGCATAAGTTCAATCGTTTCACTTCTATTCCCCATTTACCCTCTATAGTCCCTCCAGTTAGGCCCCCCCTTTCTAGTGTCTTGGCAGCATTATGTGGAATAATTAGCTTTACATCTGAAAGGTAATTGGTCTCCTTGGTGACTTAAATTATGAAACTGTTGGGTGACTAAGAGGAAAGTGACATACCTGAAACTATTAGAAAGCCCGTTCTTTACAGGAGGATGGGTGTTTAAATATTCAGCTCACACGTGGCACTACTTACCTATTTATACTCCTGATATTGAACTCATTTAGACTCACAATTGGAAAATTGGCACTGCAAAAACAACTGTACCAAACTGAGCAAATAAGTGACAGGACTTCTGATATAACTGATGGATGAGTAATGGCTCAATAAGATTAAAGCTGTCCTACATCACAGATCCAAGGTAATCTTACCCAATCTTCCTCATGGTCTTAATATTTATCAGGTAAGAGTTGATTGTAAAAGGAATATATTTTCTGAAAGAAAACCTGAGGTTTCAAAACTTTATAATGAAGAAATGGATGAGGTGTTTTTTTTTTTTTTTTATTTTTTTTTTTTATTGTATGCTTTATTCTACCACATAAGATAAAACAGGAAAAATAGTAGGCTGAAGCTCTCTCTTTTTCACTGTATTATGTGAGCTGACCTATAGAGATTCTGGTTTCCTAAGCAGCAACCAATTACTCAATGTCAGCGACAAGTCCATTTCTTGGGATGTAACAAAACTTGCACTCTTTTACACTAACTCCTGCTGCTGAAGAATTAAAGAATTAGTACTGTCAAGGAACTAAGCTTAGTAGTGACAAACAGTGCAACTGTCTCTCTGAGACTGATTGTGTGACTTGTGTCTAATATTTTGCCTAATATTATTCTTTCATAGATGATTAAACAGACAATAATTTTGTGACACCAAGATGTTTAAATTTACTTCTCCATCCCTAAAACTGTACGGCTCAAGCCTGGGAATCATCAGAGCTTCATATGGGCTCATGTTCAGATACTTACATTTGATTCCCTTACTCTGATTATCACTGAGGGGATAAATATGCCCCGCATGCATCACAGTATTCTTCCCTTTGCTAATCAGGTTCAGCTGAAGTGACACACTGTCTTGGCCATTCAACACATTCACACATTAATTCTTATAAAATGTGGTGGGCAAAAGTCACTGCCTAGTGCTAAGCACTTGGCTTTTAACAGTTTGATAATAAGTTGATTTTTCTCACTTGCATCAGAAAATGTTAAAATTTATTCTCCAGTCTGCTTTCCCTCCTGAGAAGGATCTGCTGTTCTTACATAAACGTTCAAATGGAGAGCAGACACCTGCAGTTCCATTAATGAAAATTGCCTCAGTGATTTTACTGAAATGCTGGGAAATACTGAAAATTAGGATATTACAGGGAAGAAAGCAGTACTGGTTGAGCCATGAGAATTATGGAATATATGGATGAGAAGGGTTTAGGAAGTTAGAGATCGTCGGGGCAGGCCCATAACAAGAGACAAAGATGTAAGATTTTAAGGATCTAGTGGGCAATTGTTCAAAGAGGCTGAGGTCTGCCAGCTAGTAAGTTTTATTATCTCTGCTGATAACACACCAAGGGCAGCTGCACACATAATATTTACAAAACACTGTCTCCCGTGAGCAAATAACTGCATAACCCTGACACCGTCTTCTGCCCTCCCCTTTCCTCCCCTCGCCCCCACTGTAACCATCTTACCACGTTTGATGGGCTTGGAAAGCCCAAACCTTAGCTGTGGCATGCACCTCTGACACTGGTTCCCAGGAACAGTCCTCCAGGTTGTACCCTGCCCTATCAATCAAATACGGCAGAGTACCCCGGGGTATGTGGCGATCCAAGACAGCTGGATTCAATATGCCTCCAGCCCTGGACTGCAACCAGAGTCAGATGTGGAGGTTGATGCTGGAAGGGATCCGGGTGAAAACTTTTTAATAGCGAGACATGAACAACAGTATGAATCTTGGGACCATACAGAAGCTGCAGATGAAACGTGACCTTACTCAGCCAAGCCATGATTTTCTACGGGCCTAGGTAATTAATGATTTAGAAGATGGGCACACTGAATGAACATGTTTACTGGACAATCGGGATCTTCTTTTCCAAGCTGCTCTTGAAGAAACAAATGTATGTGCTGTAACCACTCAAGGGAGTCCACAGGGGAAAAGGCCCGGGACAAATGCCAGAGTATCTAGGTAGTCATGCAGGTGAAAACCACACTGTGCATCAAAAGGGTCTGCTGCATGGAACAGTGGATACTACTGGTGCAGTCAAATTTTGCCAGCAGGAACAGATTCCCTGTCATCCTGATGGTAACTAATACAACAATGGAGATACTGCTTCAGGGTCTGGTTTACTCGCTCCCTCTGATCATCAGACAGTGGCTGTTACAGGGTGGAAATGAAGAGTTGCGCCTCCAGAAGGTGGCAGAAAACCGGAGCCCTCAATTCATAACCATGCTGTCCTGCAGGCCATGGCAATGAGACACATGCTGCAGCAAGAAACATGCCGTTTGAGGAGCTGTGGCCAGCTTCTTCAGTGGAACAAAACCAGCCACCTTTGTAAACACCAGCACCACCAGCAATGCTGTGAGGGGAGCAACATCCCCACATCTGCCAGGGTAAGGCATCCTGGATTGACCTGGGCTAACCAGGGTGTTCCCAACAGGACTAGATAAAGGGCAGAAAAAGAAATCAACTCCCCATACCCAGGGCAATGAAAAGCTGTGGAAGCAGTATCTGTTCCTCCAGGGGACCCTGACCAGTGTCCCCTCAATGGCAAAAATAGGACAAGGTACAGATCAACTCTGCATTGTCACAGGAGCCACCTTTACAAACTTTGTGCAGAGAGACTTTTATAGTCTCTGGTGTAGACTAAGCAGGGGGGCAAAAAAGGAGTGGCTGAAGCATGACATCCCCTAAAAACACCTCCGTCCTCACAAGCAAGGAGGTGTGGTCATCCCAAACCCAGACTCCTCCTGTACTTGGGGACTACAAGTACTTGACCCCTAATGGGACAAAAGATATCTGACTTTCATGTGATGACTGGGAAAGAACTACCCAAGCCCTCCAAGAAAACTTCCATAAAAGACAAAAAAAAATAAATGAGAGGGGTCGCTATCCCCATTAGATCAGGGAGGGACTAAGGAGACAAAAGGGAAAACTCCCACCATGCAAAAGAAAAGTAGTAGTGGGAGAACACAGGACCAGCACGGGCCCTTGCTGGGCCTTCTGCACAACACCAGAGATGCTCTACCATGGCTTGAGTCTTCCCTTGTGTCTCACACGGCTCCTGCAGCTCGAGCTGCTCTGTGCAGAACTCTCAGAACATCCTCTGTGGACACATCCGTAGGTGTGTTGGTACCAGACACCTTCACCCAGAGTTCCCAGCCGGGGGGCTGTCTGGGCTAGTTGTCAGGGCAGGCCCAAAATGAGAGACGAGGATATTGAGACACAAAGGCAGTAGCAGGCAATAACTTGAAGAGGCTGAGTGAGGTCTGCTTGCTGGTCAGTTTTGTTAGCTCTCCTGATAACATGCCAAAGGCAGCCTTTGGTATAATATTTACAAAACACTGTCTTCTTTGAGCACATAACTGTGTAACCTTGACAGAGATCATGGACAAAGTGGAAAGAGGTTAAGGAAGTGAAGAAACAAGAAGAAATGCTTCTGAGTCTGGTAAGTACTATTCACCATGTTATTACAAATATAGACCAAACAGTGTTTTTGATTTATTAAAAAAAAAACAGAAATGCAAGGTAATAAGCATTCAGACAGCTAGCCTGAAACCTCAGCAAGATGGATTTGATTTCTTGTTGGTACAGATTTCCTTTTGTGACCTTCAGCAAGAAATTTAAGGATAGATTCACAATGGGACTAACTCCTAAAATGAATTTCTCAAAATTTTAAATCAGCGACTGCTTGCTTCTGTCAGGACCAAATCTTTATACACTAACATTTTCACTTCAAAATACTTTGGGGCTTTAAAAAAAAAAAGTTGAGAGAATATTTTTTTGTCCTTATTTGTTCTCTTGATTGATACTAATGTTCACTTGCAATCAGATGTACATTTAAGTATTTTCTTTGCTTAGGTTTTTTCTTGGGGAAGGGGGTTGGGGAGGGTGAAGGGAGTTTGCCCTTTACTCTGAAGATGCCCCTAACCACTCGACTACTATCTGTTGTAGAAGTCGTACTCTGTTTTGTTGGAACTTGTCTGCTTTCAAAAAGATTCTTTAGAGTAGAGAGTTAAACCTGATTCTCCCATGTTTAAGCCTGAAATATCCCTAGGTACCATGGAATCAATATGTTTCTGTCTTACGGTCTGTTTTGAGAAAAGACTTCACTGACTTTAGATGTCAAAGAGGATGGATGGGGAGAGAAGGTGCCTCTCTGCTCAGTTGTCACCAGTGCTGCATACTTCCCTCCATGTGCTGATAATAACATTCGTTAAGCACGTGACAGGTATTGCATGGTCAAATGTCTGTGACAGTGTCGTGGGTTCCAGTATGCAGAAGAATTACTGGTGTTAATGCTGAATAACAAAGAAAATTAATGTCTAGCAACTAGACCCCTTTATTGCCTTTTAATAAGGGGATTTAAACAGAGGTACATGTGAATGCAGCATAGAAGATCAGTGTGACTTCTATGTGTGTACATGTAGTAATATAAATTGTGATATGCTGGAAAATCTGTGGTGATATGATGATTTCAGAGTAGGCAACTAAAATAGCAGCGATGTAAAGCAGATTTAGTAATATTGGGATATTGGATAATCCTTAAAGAAATTATTGTTAGACTTATTACAATAGGACCTAGCAGCTCTAATCACCTGAGGGAGACAGTGGGAAGAAGCCTGCTGAGAGAAACGTTGGCAGTGGGAAAAAATCTAGTGTAATCACCTGCACTCGCAGCAGTTAGGGAGAGAGCTGACTGTCACACAAAATACCATTGTTAAGGAATCTAACCCCATGAGATCATTGACTATCAAAGGAATTATGAATGAATAATTTATATATTTTGCAGTATAAAACTGGGGATGCCAGGTAACTCAACAATAATAGAATGAGGCATTCTGACTTTTTGTACACTGTAATAATATAGACCCATTGAAAACCTTTTTTGAAGGTATTTTTACAGTTTCTAAGTCTTTGTGGGAAAGAGTATTCAAACTAATTTTGGAACTGATATTGCTAGAGATTCAAGAGGAAAAGTGGAAATTTGTTAATCCTAACATCTATATTTAGTTCTTTTGTAGAATATATAACCCATCCAGCTGAAGAATGTCCTGCAAAATTATTTCATGTAATACAGAACAGTATTAACAAACAGATAGATACAACCAGCTCATTTCATTAGCATTTGATAGGAGTTTGCATTTCTCAGTCCACATATTGCAGTCAGGATTTACGAGCTCATTTGCTTTCCACTATTGAGATTGAATATAGTTCACCGTAAAACATATATTGAATTGAAGATGTACACTGTATCTTCTAAATCTGAGTCTTAGAGCAGAGCACTGTATGTGAAAAGGGAATATGCTTACTGGGCATATATCTTACGAATTAATATCAGTCCTTACTGTACTGCAGTCTGAATTCTAAGGATAATGATTGGCCATCTAAACTGTTGCTTGAATCATTATACTGCCAATATCATTTTGTGTTCCCCAAACCCCCAGACATCTACCCTGGAAACCAAACAAAGATCAAGCCAAGAAATCAGATAAAGATTGTAAGTGATGAAAGAGTGACAGTGTTTTTGTTTGACAAGAGCATTAATGTTAACAGCTTCAGGAAGGCATAATTAGACTTCTAAAAAGTAATTCAATAAAGATGAAATCTTTATTTTTTTACATTATTAAAATGAACCACTAAAACAAGTTATTAACTGTGTAAATGTAACTCTTATTAACAGTCTGAAATGTTTTTCCTCCAGCTTGGCTCTCTTGCTTCATGAAAATCAAATTATTATTGCATGCTTAGAACCCAGAAATATTAATTAAAATAATTCATCAATACAATCTATGAAATCAGACGTGATCCGAGATTATCTAGCAAATCTGCTGATGTACTCTTGGGTTGTACTACAGTAGGGTATAATTTGATGTTAAAAAGCATAATTGACAGTAGAAGGCTTTATTACTCTCTGGTGTAATAGGGAAGTATTAAAAGTTATAAAGTAACTTTAGCAATCATGTTATACATGTTATAAGGACAAGGAGTTAAAAGTGTTTTCTTCATTTTATAGGAGGATATAGCCACAAGCAGAACCTCCTGGTACCAAGTTTAATTTTGTCGTTCTTGTATTAAAAAAAAAAAAAAAAAAAGATGAGAAGGCAGGAAAAAAGTAGAATATTTCCATGTCTTCTGAATATTTCAGTATTATTCTCAGGGGTGTTTTGTTGTTGGTTTTGATGGCAGAAGAACAAGGCTCAATGTGATTCAGCTCAGTGTGAATTACTGAATGTAGGAAGCCTAACTGTGAAATAATCATTCCAGAACTGAACTGTTAATTTTTCTGTAGGATGGCTAGACTGTTAAGAACATTGAAATGGTAAAAGCACAAATTTTCAACTCACAACATGAAAAGAGCCTTAAGAGTATTCCCAGATTTGTCAGAAAGGGTAGGTTTTTAGGCTTTTTTTGACCATTGCTTAAAGGTCCTTGTGGTGACTGTGAATATAGTGATGATAACCTATTTAAACATGAAATATGGGTTAGAGCTTTGCAAAGATTACATGCTAATTTAAACAGAACGACCACAGTGTTATATAATTTAAGATGTGTCTTCCCTGCAGAAAGAGAATATTCAGTGCTTTTGGCATTATTTTCAAAGGAATGACAAATATAAGGGCTCTTATTATATTATATTTTAAATAAAAGGAAAGGTAGATTAGAACTCCATATGGAGCCATTGAAAACTGAAAAGTCCAGTCACAGCTGTAAAATACTTTTTAGTTTTCTTAGACTCTTACGAGGCAGTGGAATATCTGTTCAAATAAAGATTTCAGGACTGTGACCACACTGTGCATCAAAGGAGGATAGTAGATTAATGCATTAAAAAGCATATTAGATTAATGGATGCCAGTAGGAATGTTTTCTAAAGTAGAATGTTTGCCAGTATGACATTGTGCCCATATTTCGCAGCTATACAGCATCTGGCATATCCCTTATAGCCCTGCTCAAATCATGGCACAAAATGTTTCAAATGCAAAAAAGTGTGTGCCTGCTGTACTTTTTTGTGGGTTGCATTAACGTTATGGAAATCAGAGTTGTTTCATCCGAAGATACATATCTATGTATTTTAAACCACTTTGTGATCTTGGAATATTGCTCACTAGCAATCCAAATGTAAACAAAACAGTCACTTTGGTACATGTGCTCACTACCTTTCTTCAAAAAATTATAGCAAGCAGCTTATAATACAAGAAATAGAAGTCACTCTATGAAGAATAAAATGTAGTTACAAAAGACACCTTATTAAGAAGCCACTGAGGCTACTGTCATTGATCTAAGAGTACATTTATGTTTAATAGCCCCAAGATACTTCACTCAGGTGCTGGAGCAAGTGTTGCTACCCTTTGGAGCCACTTGGCTAAACTCAAGGTTGATCCATAATTTTCAGTCTATTCAATTTTTCCAAGTTTACTTGTATATTATATGCTGCTTCACCAGGGCACAATATCATGATATCACCACTTACAAGGTGATGAACTTTAGCACTTCCAGGAGTCAATGGAAATTGAAGTGGTCACTTCAACTTTTAGACAGAAATTGTCCTGAGTATGGCCTTGCTCTTTGAAGTTACAGAAATACAGATGCATGTTAGAGAATTGCTTTGTTTCAGTTTACAGAATCTCGTATTTGAATTGTGGGTGATTAAAGTGTCATGTGTATTTGATACAAGTCTGTAAATGGACTAGTAACCCTTGAGATTAAAGACAACATATCAGAAATTATTTAGTTGGTTCTCCAAATTTAAGATGTAGTTACCCTTTGACTTTATTAGTTAGCAAATTGTGCATGACTTACTTGGCCTTACTTGCCCTTACTTGTATTAAAAATCCTGAGCATATTAACTGTTCAGGGACAGCACCTGAAAGAAAAATTGACATTAAGACATTCTTTTCTACTGAAAACATTGCTAATTTGCAAGCAGTTGGGCTGTGTAATTGAGCTTAAGCCTGAATTTTGGTTTTCAATTTCTGCAGACCTCAGAAAAGAGAAAAAATGCACCTGAATGAAAAAAAAAAAAGTTTTTCTGATTTTTGTCTCTTTCTTAATGGGTTCATGTGGGTAAGTGTGGTAGAATCCACGCAGCAATATATGCTGGGGGGCCAACCAACTGGAAAGAAACCTGGTAGAAAAAGACCTGGGGCTCCTAGTGGACACCAGGTTAAACGTGAACCAGCAATGTGTCCTTGCAGCAAAAGTGGTGAATGCTATTCTTGGCTGTGTTAAACAAAGCATTGCCAGAAGGTGAAGGGAGGTGATCCTTCCCCTCTGCTCAGGACTGGTGAGGTCACACCTGGAGTGCTGGTCACATCAGAAGCTGGCAGCTCTGGCAGGAGGTGCTGAGGAGGCCTGGGCATTGCCACAGCAATGGTGACCAACCCCAGCTATAAAAAAGCACCCTGGGGAACATGAGGGACCAGGAGCATGGCGATCAGGACATGGCACGTCAGTCAGGGTGCGGCATGGCAGCTGGGGTGGAAAGGTGCCCCTTTGAAGGAGAGGAGTGTTCCACTGGTTGAGCACTGTCCTGTGACTACCTGCATGAGTCAAGGGCCCTCAAGGCAGAATGGTGGGCGCTCGTTTGAGAGCAAAGGCTGCAGCTCAGATGCGGGGCTCTGCAACATCCACCCCAGCGGTGGCCAATGCCTCTACCCAGACATAGCGGCTGAAGGGAGAAGCTGCTGTGCAGACCTCAGACTGCAGGAGGTGCCTCGACCTTTCTCCTGGGGCAGGCATAGGTGGCACAACTACCTGCAAAAGGTGTGCCCAGGTGGAGAAACTCCTGCAGCAGGTGGCTGAGCTGCAGCAGGCGGTGAGGAGGCTGCATAGCATCAGGGAGCCTGAGAAGGAGATGGACAGCTGGTTACAAGTGCAGCCTGCAGTGGACACACAACAAACAGCCAAACAGTCAAGAACTCCAACACTGGCCCAAACAGAAGGTAGGGAAGCCAGTAACACAGAATGCAAGCTTGTAACTGCAAGGATCAGGAGGAGGACAGATTTTCCCCAAAAGCTAAGGTTTCATTGTAGAACTGCTTCACTGCTCTGCAGACCGAAGAGGCAAAACCTACTTTGTCAGGAGAGGAGTAGGAGCTGAATAAAATTATCCAATCTGCTCCCCATATAACAACCAGTGCAACTAAGAAAAGGCGGTGAGTGATAGTTGTAGGTCACTCTCTTCTGAGAGGTATGGAGGCACCCATTTGTTGGCCTGATGCACTCTCCAGGGAGGTGTGCTGCTTGCCCGGGCTCATATCAGGGATGTCACTGAGAGACTACCCAACCTCGTGCAATCCTTAGACTGTTACCCACTGCTGCTGTTCCACGTGGGCACCGGTGATGCAGCTGGGAGCCGCCTGAAGACTATCAAGAAAGATTATAGAGCCCTGGGAACAGCGGTCAGGGATTCTGGGGCACACGTAGTTTTTTTGTCAGTCCTCCTGGTCAAAGTGAGGGGGATTGTTAGGGCCAAACGAATCTGACAAGTCAATAACTGGCTTTAGTACTGGTGCCACAGCCAGGAGTTTGGTTTCTTAGATCATGGGGCTCACTTTAAGAAGCCTGGTGTGCTGGTGCCGGATGGCATCCACCTGTCAGAAAAAGGGAAGAATCTCTTTTGTCAGAAGCTTGCCAAGCTGGTGAAGAGGTCTTTAGACTAGACTTGCCAGGGGAGGGGAACCAGAATCCATCCCACTCCTACCAGTACAATGCCGGTACCAGTAGTAGAGGCCCACAACCTGGAGATGGGTTGCAGGTCAGCAGGAGAGCACTGGGAATGCAGCGAAAAGGAAAAAGAGCCACTACAGCCAGGGAGCTAGATTCATCAGGGGCCCAACTTAAATGTCTCTATGCAAACGCCCATAGCATGGGTAACAAACAAGACGAGTTAGAGACGTGAATCACAGAGACATGGTGGGATGACTCCTATGTCTGGAGTGTTGAAATGGACAGATACAGGCTCTTCAGGATGGACAGAAAAAGAAGATTGGGAGGGGGTGTTACCCTCTATGTCAAGGACCAGCTGGAGTGCATGGAGCTCTGCCTCTGGATGGATGAAGAGCCAACTGAGAGTTTATGGGTCAAGATTAAAGGGAGGACACGGACAGGTAATGTTACACTGAGGGTCTGCTACAGGCCACCTGAGCAGGAAGACCGAGTGGACGAGGCCCTCTGGAGACAGATAGGAGCAGCCTCACATTCATAAACCCTGGTCCTCATGAAGGACTTCAGTCACCCCAGTATCTGTTGGAAGGACAACACAGCAAGGCATAAGCAATCCAGGAGGTTTCTGGAATGTGTCAATGGTAATTTCCTTCTCTGAGTGATAGAGGAATCAGTGAGAAGAGGTGCCATGCTGGACCTTGTTCTCACCAAAAAGGAAGGACTGGTGGGAACTGTGAAGCTCAAGGGCAGCCTTGGCTGCAGGGACCATGAGATGGTGTAGTTTGAGATCTTTAGGGCAGGGAGGGGGGTGCACAGGAAGCTTGCTCCCCTGGACTTCGGGGGAGCAGACTTTGGCCTCTTCAAGGATCTGCTTGCTAGAGTACCATGGGATGAAGCCTTGGAAGGAAGAGGGGCCCAAGAAAGCTGGCTAATATTCAAGAACCACCTCCTCCAAGCTTGGGAGCAATGCATCCCAACAAAGAGGAAGTCAGGCAAAATCGTGGGGAGGCCTGCGTGGATGAGTGAGGAGCTCCTGGACAATCTCAGAAAAAGGAAGCCTACAGAGGGTGGAAAGAAGGACAGGTAGCCTGGGAGGAATATGGAGAAATTGTCCAAGCAGCCAGCGATCAGGTTAGAAAAGCTAGAACCCTCATAGAGGTAAATCTGGCCAGGGACATCAAGGGCAACAAGAAAGCCTCCTATAAGTATATCAGAGACAAGAGGAAGACTAGGGAAAATGTGGGCCTGCTCAGGAAGGAAATGGGAGGCCTGGCCACCAGGGACAAGGCTGACGTACTCAATGTCTTCTTTGCCTCAGTCTTCACTGGGAAGGGCTCTAGCCACATCGCCCATGTTACTGAAGACAAGGGCAGGTATTGGGAGGATGAGGTACTGCCCACTGTAGGAGAAGACCAGGTCTGAGGCCAGCTGAGGAAACTGAAGGTGCACAAGTCCATGGAACCTGAGGAGATACATCCATAGGTCCTGAAGGAACTGGCGGACAAAGTTGCTAAGCCATCATATCTGAGAAGTCATGTCAGTCTGGTGAGGCTCCTGCCAACTTGAAAAGGGGAAATGTAACACCTACTTTCAAAAAAGGAAATAAGGAAGACACAGGAAACTACAGACGAGTCAGTCTCACCTCTGTGCCTGGCAAGATCATGGAGTAGGTCCTTGTGGAAGCTCTGCTGAGGCACATGGAAAATAAGGAGGTTATCAGTGACAGTCTGCATGTCTTCACCAAGGGCAAGTCATGCCTGACAAATTTGGGGGCATTCTGCAAAGGGGTTACAGTGTTGGTGGATAAGGGGAGAGCAACAGATGTCATCTACCTGGAGTTGTGCAAAGCATTTGACACTGTTCTGCATAACATCCTTGTCTCTAAATTGGAGAGACATGGATTTGACCAATGGACCACTCGGTAGATAAGGAGTTGGCTGGACGGTCGCACTCAAAGAGCTGTGGTCAACGGCTCATATCGAAGTGAGAAGCATTGACAAGTGGCATTCCTCAGGGGTCAGTATTGGGACTGGCACTATTTAACATCTTTGTTGGTGACATGGGTGTTGGGATGGAGTGCACCCTCAGCAAGTTTGCCAATGACACCAAGCTGTGTGTTGCAGTCGACACACTGGAGGGAAAAGGTGCCATCCAGAGGGACCTGGACAGGCTGGAGAGGTGGGCCCATGCAAACCTCATGAGGTTCAACATGTCCATATGCAAGGTCCTGCATGTGGGTTGGGGCAATTGCATACACAAATATAGGCTGGACAGAGAATGGATCGAGAGCAGCTCTGCTGAGAACGACTTGTGGGTATTGATTGATGAGAAGCTCAACATGAGCTGGCATTCGCGATCACATCCGGAAAGCCAAGTGCATCCTGGGCTGCATCAGAAGAAGTGTGGCCAATAGGTCAAGGGAGGTGATTCTGTCCCTCTACTCCGCTCTCATGAGATCCCACCTGGGATCCTGCGTCCAGTTCTGGAGCCCTCAACATAAGAAGGACATGGACCTATTGGAGCAGGTCCAAAGAATGGCCGCAAAGATGATCAGAGGGGTGGAGCACCTCTCCTCTGAAGACAGGCTGAGAGAGTTGGGGTTGTTCAGCCTGGAGAAGAGAGACTCCCGGGAGACCTTATAGCAGCCTTTCAGTACCTAAAGGGGGGCTACAGGAAAGCTGGAGAGGGACTTTTACAAGGGCGTGTAGTGATAGGATGAGGGGGAATGTCTTCAAACTGGGAGAGGGTAGATTTATATTAGATATGAGGAATTTTTCACTCTGAGGATGGTGAGGCACTGGAACAGGTTGCCCAGAGAAGTTGTGAAAGCTCCATCCCTGGAGGTGTTTAAGGCCTGTCTGGATGGGTCTTTGAGCAACCTGGTTTAGTGGGAGGTGTCCCCGCCTATGGCAAGGGGATTGGCACTAGATGATCTTCAAGGTCCCTTCCAACCTAAACCTTTCTATGACGCTATGATATTAGAGAGAGTTCACCAGAGCGCCACAAGGGCTGAAGCACATCCCATGAGGAAAGGCTGAGAGAGCTGAGACTGTTCAGCCTGGAGAAGAGAAGGCTTAGGAGCGTCTTATCAGTATATGTAAATACTTGCAGGAAAGGTACAAAGAGCCAGGCTTTTTTCAGTGGTGCCAACTGACAGGACCAGAGTCCATAAGCACAAATTGAAACACAAGAACTTCTGTCTGAACAGAAGGAAACACTTTGTCACTATGAGAGTAACTGAGCACTGGGGCAGGTTGCCCAGGGAGTCTGTGGGGTCTCAGTCCTTGGAGATATTAAAAAACTGTCTAGACACAGTCCTAGGAAACTAGCTTTACATGGACCTGCTTGAGCAGGGGGTTTGGACAAGTTGACCTCCAAGAGGTCCCTTCCCACCTCAACCATTCTGTGAGTCTGTGATTAAATAAAGTGTAGGTCAGTGTCTGTGTCATCAACTACACCATATCAACCCTCACCCCAACTCATCATTGTCAAAGAGACTTTTCTTTCCCGAATATGACATCATTTCAAGAGGAGAAAATCTGTTCATAAAAACTGTTGAGATGCTTACATTAGCTATGGCTGTGAGATGCAGTCAGTCAGGGATGTGGACTGAATGCTTTGGAGTCGATGACATATATGCTTACTTGATGTTGAATCACAATTCTTTTAAATAAATACTTTATCTCATCGAATTCTGACAAGATTCCACAGAGAGTAAAAATTCAAGCTCATATAGAACTACTCGGCCCATTCGATTGTTCTGCGCTGTTAAATCATCATATCTTTATTTGGAAGTTTAAGAAGAAAAGTGTTAGGAAGGGAATATAATTTTTGTTAGTGTGTAACTTCAGTGTCTGAGACATCTCACAGATATCTTTTGCTAGGTTTCTTTCCTTTTTCGCTGTAAAAGGGTCTGCTTATCCTTGCTTCTAAACCTTGCTTCTAAAACCTGGCACACTGAAGTATAGTGAGGTAGCAAATGCATTTAACTACTGAATTCTTTTGGAGCATATCCTGGGAAATTATACTAGCTGTGATATTTTTAGCTGAAAAATTGGTTGAAATTATAACTGTAATTTGGTCTTTGCAGAAATCCTCATTTTAGCTGTATCTTATTATATGGGGATCTTAATGGAGTTTTATTTTTATCTGTTTTAGTACCTGCCCTGTACCTGTCACCCCCTTTGCCTCAGCATAACAGGTGAAGAACGCAGAAAATATTTATAAGAACACATAATTCTTTTTGCTAAATTAGCTAATGATATACGTATATAAATATATATAGGTATACCCGTATGTATAACTTCAATGAATTTAGGACAATAATTTAGTCACTAATTGCTAATTTTTTTTTGCTATTAAACATTGAAAAAATAGGTTTCCCTTTTTGAAGTAGTTTTGCAAAATTTTATTTCAATATGCATGGGTGGTGCTGTCTGCTTAATGATTGGAGAAGTTTTGAATGGTACTAATTGACATTAGCCGTAGGTCAACCACTCAGGTCAGCTAGTTTGGCAGAAAACAGCAGATCTGCAAAACTGGGATATCAAAGGCTTGGAAAGTTGTTCATTACTACACAGTGCATTTGCATTAAATTATTTTGTTTAGTAACTTGCATAATATCTGTTGCTTTGTAGTCTAGTGATATTTTATCCTGCCACTGAAAAAGCATTAGCTGCTTTGCTGGTTGATATTGCCTGAGACAGCATACAGGGCTTTTACTGTTTATTCATGGTATACTGACTTTTGTGGACAATGCAGTAATTCCTAAAGTATTTTGTTGTCACATGGTCGTTCCTTTCTCAGATGTTCTGCATCTTTCATTATCCCATTTTGTCCAGAGCTTTGGATGAGTAAATTAAAAAAAAATAAAATGATTGTACAGATTTTTTTTATTATTTTTTATTTTTTTATTAAAGCTGAAAATACTTTTGAAGTTCTATGAAAAGTCTTGAAAAACTGATTTTTGTTTTTGCAATTTCTGCTGAACTTATTACAGGATAATCTCCATTCTCCGTATTTTATTTAAGCACAAAATATTTCTTAAGTGAGGAGGCACTCTCACCCTTCACGTCATATCAAAGCATAATCTGGTTGACACAGAAGGTCACCTCAGATTCTGCCCTAATAACTCTCATACCTCACTGGCAGACTTTTGTTTGACCCACAGTCCAGGCATTTTCAGTGCCTAAGAATACTGAAGTTTACTTTCTGTTAGAAGTAATAGCTTCTTTGTGACAAGCCTGTGAAATCCAGAGTAGTGCCATCAGGAAAGTGTGCCACTTAATTTTCCCCGTGGAATGCACTGACAGGGTGCCATCTAAACATAATAAAACACTTGGAACTGAAAAGAACAGCCCGTAAGTTAGTTACTTTTATCAGATCACCACACATATTTTGGTTCACATTGTGAATGAATTGTGGTTAGGTGACTTACTTTATTCAGCCTATCCCACCCTATCAAAATGCTATTTACTGCTTTATAGTATTTTATAATTTACATAGGAACTTTTGTTTTATCAGGAAACCTCCTCTTTCAATTTCTTATTTTGGGTGGATAGGCTTTCTTAGACACTGTGTTTCTGGAATGTTTTCCCCAAGGTGATGCTAGTAAATATATATAACATTAAGAGATGGAAGGAATCTTGATTGAAAGTGAAACACGCTTTTAATGGTGCTCACATTTTGATGCCCCTAGCTATATTATTATTTGTGTATTATTGACAGATTTAGTTTTTTTCCCAGTTACAACATCTTGTTTTCCACAGTAAATGAACACAGCTCTGAAGAAATCTACATATGAATAACACAGATATTACATTTGAAGGTAGAATGCTTTAAATGTTGACATAGTTACCATACGTTTGATATTTCTGCATCCAAAATTTCTTCTCTGCAATAGAAAAAAAATCAACCTTTAGACTGTGATATTTAGCTTTTCTCCCAGTGGAGCTGCTATATAAGTTTTGAACTTTACCTTTAAAGGTTTGTCCTTTACCATCTTCATATGAAATTTTGACTGCAATAAGTTTAATAAGTGATTGTGCCTTCCACTGTATTAAAAATGTTCTCCAAGTATTTAAGGAGAGTTTGCAATGTTTGGCTGAAAGAAAAAATAAAGAAACTTCACATAACATTATGGAAATAATTTTAATGTTAGCTTAACTAAGAGAAATTTATGATGAATTTGCCAATATGTACTTTATGTTATTTGTGGAATTAAAACCATTACTATAACCTAAAGAAATGACCAGGAAGCAGTGAGGGATTATTTACAATTAGTGAAAGTACACATGCATAACCTTAATTTTAAGCATATGGATAGCATGACGTATCCAGGAAGCATTTGTCTGCCCTACCTAAAGTCTCTTTTTATGTCTGCAACCAGCGTGTTTGGAGAAATATTTGTGTATAGGGAGAAGGTCAAACGTGAGCAAACTGCAGACAAAGCACCTAATGCAAAACCAAGCAGCTGTTTTGATGTTTTATCTGACAAGTAGGAGGTTCAAACATAACTCCTATATTATTACTTTCCATTTAGTTGACTTTGAGGAAAAAAAGTATTGAATCACTAGCCGTAGGACAAAATTGCTTTTTTATTGTTTTATTTAGATTTTTGCCAAGATATATTTGTTCTCAGGGTTTGTTAAACAAACACATGTGTTTGCCCTGAACAGTTTATAGAGCTTGAGAAAATCCCATAATCTTTGTAATGGGCTCCTTGGGCATGTGTTTGACAGGTATAAGAAACTAAGAAACGACTGAACATTCTCTACACTTGACATCATCTGTTAATGGCAATCCTCTGAAGCTTAGCTGCTGAAATGCCATCCGCTGCAGGAAACATGAAATGCAGCAATTCCTGATGGAATCTTAAATGAAGCCTTTAATAATGGAGCTTGACTTAGTTCAGTTATTATTGAATATTGCATCAGCTGCGATAAAAGTTCATTTTGTAATTTAATCTTATTGCTACGGGAAAACAGTTTCCAAAAAGTGATTTAGTGCTTATGGAGGATTCTAACTGGACAACTTGGAGTCCGAAAGGGCAAATTCTCTCTGCTATGCTGTAGAGAGCCAATACCAGATGCGATTTTGTCTCGACATTGCCGCCATGCCACCATCTTCTGGAATGATCACCTTCACGGTCTTGGAAGTGGATGACTCTGTGCCTGCACAAGTACTAAAGGCGCGAAAAGAGCAGGAAGAGGCTTGTATGGGACCAGCGCTTCCAGTCGATAGCAAGCCATATATAAGGCTTTTGGCAGGCTTTTCAGCACTCTTTGTTCTCCTTGCCTCCCTGCTGCGAGCATCTCTGGACCCCAGACTCAGCCGAAAACCGTTGGACTCAGGGTGGCAGTAGTGAACTTTGTCCCTCTTTCTTTGTTTCCTTCCTTACCCCCCTTTTCTTTCCCCTTTGCCTTCCATTTCCTTTTTAACATTCTTTCTCGGTCTTTGTTAAGAAAACTGACTAAAAGGTTGTACAACATTTGACCGACTTCAGTGTCTTAATCTCGTCCTTGGGATGATAACGAAACCTCCCCGACACTGGATCGGGACATATGCCAGTGCAAGTCAAGGGTGACTCCGTTGGCACTGCCATGACTGAACTGCTTTTAGCCAATGCATTTCATATAGCCACACTCTTTGCTTTGCATATTCCCTTGTGTGTGGTTGGCACCTAAGCATGTGAACATGTTATTAATTATCAATGAGCTATTGCAAAGGTCTTCACATAAGGCTCTTTCCTACAAATACTTATTACTCCTCACTTTTCCAGCACTCCCATTGTGATAGCCCAGGATATTGCACTCCCCGATGTATTAATTTGACTTTGGGATGCAGTGAGTGGGGATGAAGGTATAATGTTTCTGCAAAACAAATGAGTGAAAAGCCATGACAGAGAAGAATGGAGACAAGTAGTAACCTGCTCATCTTCTATAAGTGATGCCTGGTTCCGTCAAGGCAATGGGAAATCCCAGTTGCCACCCTGCCTTTTTGGGGACAGGACTGCAGTTTTATGATGGATTGGATTGGTTTTTCCTGTTATCTTCCGAAGCCAAAGAAGAGGGAAAGTATGAGCTCAATTTTCGCATATTTGTGTAAAGTGAGGGAACTTATTAGGACCTAAATCTCCTATCAGCAATAGTTTTAAGATTATTTTGGCAGGAAGGTAGGGACTTGATGTGAGCTGATATGTACTGCACGTAGGTACAGGAACCAAAGCCACTGATTAACAACATTATGTGATCCAGTGCTCGAAGAAGACTACATCTGTGGGCTGGGGTGGCGGGCACACTAGATCAGATTTACAAAGACACCTTTTCTTTCTTTTGTTTGGTGAGGCAGAGAAATCCTAATGTAAGAATAATTTGTGTCAACTTAATAAATGTTATTAAAAACAGACAGTGAAGGTAGATAAACTTCATGCTTTTTATAGGTAGACACTTTTTGATTGTTGCTTTGTTCATTTGTTTAATAAATTTACTGTTCTTTAGTACTCCTCAAATTTCATCAAATGTTAGTGTTAATAATCTCACATTAGTAAAGTGGTTTGTACTCTTATGCAGAATGATATCACAGAGTTTTGGCTTTTTAGCTGGGATGCACTGAATATTTGATTCTGCTTTTTTAGCTGAGTGGGTATAGAAAAATTTCCAAGTATATGAGTAACTCATAAACTACTTGATGAAAATGAATGATAGTGATATTTCCTGGATCTTTATTTTGAATTCTTGGTGGTTTGTTTGTCATTTTAAATTTTTGTTGTGGCATTGATCACCACTAGTGTAGGGAGCAATCCTACACTGGCAAAGTGATGACCTACAATACTTAATGCATTAGGGTTTTGTTTTGGTTTGGTTCGTTTTGGTTGTTTTTATTTTTCCAACTTGTAAGAATTAAAGACCTAGTATTTCTGGGTAGTGGTATCAGATGAAAATGGCCAAAAATTGTGTCTTGGAAATTAGGAAAAAAAATTATTGAGCTATACTTTAATTTTAAATTTTTAAATTTTAAATTTTAAATTCACGTGCATTTTGCTTCATCTCTGCTAAAATGTATATGCTTGATCTTTTTTTTAGTAAGCCTTAACCCTAAATATCTGAAAACTAATACTTTTAATATACACAGAGAACATTGCTTGGCTGAAATCTGGGGTTAAAGTATTTACATATATTGTGTTAGATAGGTATTTTTCAAAGTCTAAAGTAATTTCAATAACTCATAGATTTGTAAGTTATTCTCCTCATCATCCATTCCTCCTCTTCTCCCAAAATTTACATCTTCCAACTAGGAAAATAGACAACTGTTGACTTCATTCCGTATACAATGCATATAGGTGCTTTGGCTTCATTCCAAGGATTCTTGTTTCTTCTTTAGATACAGTGTTTAGGTCTAACATCACTAATTAGTTCATTCTATCACTAAAGATATGTCTGCCCTTTTTAATTATGAATAATATAATAAATATGTGTGTCCCAAGTTTGATAATATAGATTTCAGTAGCTACTCTGTCAAAACAGTTGAACATCCTGCTAAGCCATTTTTTTTTTGCAAGTAACACTGCGGGTATAATTAGATCCTTTAAACATTTTTGTGTTGATGGGAGTATGTTGCCAATGTAATCAAATATGAGATGTGGTTCCATTGTTCAAATCCAGTTAAATTTCAGAAGAAGTTTCAGAAGAAATAGCTGTTGACAATATATCTTTTACTGTTTAATGTTTTTCTGTGTCGAATGAGCCAAAGTTAAACAAATATGTCATCCAGTATTATGGCAAGCAGTGCAGTTATCCCAGAAAATCTTATATTTAGTACCATCTGTTTATTTTTCCATCCTATACTTAAAGGAAAATGAATTTTATTTTGAGGAAATATGAGCTGTGCATTTGTTGGAAGAATGAATGACCTGACTAACCATTGTGTTTAAGGAACATAGCAAATGTGAAAGTGTAGTAGGAAGGCTCAGAATCCCTATCAAGATTTGTATTGACAGCAACTCACTTGATGGCTTCATGGTATAAATTTACAAAAATTTACAAGGTTAATTGCTTCATACAGAATGATGTTCTGGGTGGACAACTGTTTACATTATGCTTGCATTAATTTTCCTGTAAAAGCAATATGTAGGTTTGATTTCTCTCATAAAATCTATGGTATTGCTTCTAAGGATGTTTTAATTCCAGAAAGACCACTTTCAAAAAGCAAAAGGTAAGTGCAAAATCAACTTATCTGCAATAAATAGTCTGAGGTAATTATATAGAAGTTAAGAAGAGGTGGTTTCTGTACAGAAGAACATAGAAAAGTCTCCTTTTTTAAGTAGTTTTAGTAGGAGTATGTAAACACAAATCAGGAGAGTTTCTGCATTCAAGTACAGAAGACAAAAAATAGAATCTGGAAATGCTGGAATGATTTATCTGACTACCGGTCATGTAAGCTTACTAAATATGCATAAGCACATCAAACTATTGTGATGTCAGTGTTGTTATCTGTCATATTCATGCCTGTGTTGGATGAAGAGGTGCACAGCCTCTGTATTCTGGTACATAAAGAATAAAACTGTAATGGGCTCTACTGGGTTCTGTTAATTCCTAATGCCTCTGAACACTTGGTTTCACAAGGTTTGATGCATTACAACATCCATGGATGTACATATTTGAATAGTTTCTTGTCAGACTAGCCAGACACAACACATTTAAGCAGAAATACATACTTTATTGGATTAAAAAAATGCTAGAAATCTTGTATAGGTAACAATCTCCAGTGTGCATCCTGAGCTACTGTTTCTTGATCCGTTTGAAAGAGAATATTCTACAGAATTGTTTTTAAGTAGCAAGTGTGTTGCAATGATATCTTTTTTTGACAATGTGAAGGTTTTTCTGACATTTCTAAATACTAAAATTAATCATTTTGTGTTAGGCCATAAACCTTCGTGATTGATGAACTCAAGTGATAGATGGTGCTTAAAGAAAATATTGAAGGAAAGAAGAACGTGGATAACTTTGTGTGCAGCCTCACTGTATTAGTTTCAAATTTTCACATTAAATCTTGTAATAGTTCCTTAAAAGAAACACCATATGGCTGTCAAAATGCCTCTGAAGGAGCAATAAATCATTAGGTAAGAAAGCAGTTGAGTGTTTTTAATCTTGATTGATACATGCATCTTGTAGTATTTTTAACTACAGACTCCATTAACATAGGCCACCAATAAAATTATGACAGCAAGAGAAACTCTAAAAGCCACATTCATTTAATAACAATTTATAAACATATGTCACTTGATATTTAGAAAACAGGCATATTTATGGGTGGCATTTAATAGCTCTGGTGTTTGTTGATTCCAGACTGGAAAGGAAAAAGCATCATAGAAATTGAAAACAATTTAAATGCTTGTGACTGGTATTTTCTGCAGTGACTTCTTTGACACAAAAGGTTTCACAAGGTTTTGATAACTGCTGAGTTAAAGAAAAAAAAGACAAGCACCAAAAATCCACAAAAAGTCCTCCAGGAAATATAGGAATAATTAACAACAACAACCAGATTCCCATGGAAAGCACTGAATTAAAATTAACATCCAAAACTTTACTTAAAATAAGTAAAAAACTCCAGATGGAGGATGGGAGAGAACTTCCTATTTCAGCTTTTGTAGGGATAGTCATACGATTTGCTCCTTAAAGAAATACCACAGGATTTATTTTAATACAGCTGAAAGAAATTGTAACTGTACATAACAATTTTTCATTTTTTCATCTATTAAACAGACCCATGCCTATTTGAAAATTTTTGAACCAGTTTTCAAAAAGTCTTCAAAACCTAATTGGTTCTCAGAGCAACACTACATAGGACAAAGAAGGCAGGACAAGACAAACAAAACATCAAGACAAATAAAAAATCCTTCTATAAGTATGTTAGCAAAAAGACTAGGGAAGATGCGGACCATCTCTGGAAGGAAATGGAAGACCTGATACCCAAGATAAAGACAAAGCTGAGGTACTAAATGGCTTTTTTTCCTCAGTCTTCACTGACAAAGACTGCAGCCACAGTACCCATGATGCAGAAGGCAAAGTCAACAACTGGGAGAAGAACCACCCACTGTAGGTGAAGATCAAGTATGAGACCACCTGAGGAACCTGAATGTGCACAAGTCCATGGGACCTGTGGAGATACACCTGCGGGTTCCGAGGAAACTGGCAGATGAAGTTGCTAAGCCACTATCCATCATATCTGAGAAGTCATGTCAGTCTGGTGAGGCTCCTGCTAACCGGAAAAGGGGAAATGTAACCCCTATTTTCAAAAACGGAAATAAGGAAGACACAGGGAACTACAGAACAGTCAGTCTCACCTCTGTGCCTGGCAAGATCATAGAGCAGATCTTTGTGGAAACTCTGCTAAGGCACATGGAAAATAAGGAGGTGATTGGTAGCAGCCAGCATGGCTTCACCAAGGGCAAGTCATGCCTGAAAAATTTGGGGGCCTTCTACAGAGGGGTTACAGTGTTGATGGATAAGGGGAGAGCAACAGATGTCATCTACCTGGAGTTGTGCAAAGTATTTGACACTGTTCTGCATAACATCCTTGTCTCTAAATTGGAGAGACATGGATTTGACCAATGGACCACTCGGTAGATAAGGAGTTGGCTGGACGGTCGCACTCAAAGAGCTGTGGTCAACGGCTCATATCGAAGTGAGAAGCATTGACAAGTGGCATTCCTCAGGGGTCAGTATTGGGACTGGCACTATTTAACATCTTTGTTGGTGACATGGGTGTTGGGATGGAGTGCACCCTCAGCAAGTTTGCCAATGACACCAAGCTGTGTGTTGCAGTCGACACACTGGAGGGAAAAGGTGCCATCCAGAGGGACCTGGACAGGCTGGAGAGGTGGGCCCATGCAAACCTCATGAGGTTCAACATGTCCATATGCAAGGTCCTGCATGTGGGTTGGGGCAATTGCATACACAAATATAGGCTGGACAGAGAATGGATCGAGAGCAGCTCTGCTGAGAACGACTTGTGGGTATTGATTGATGAGAAGCTCAACATGAGCTGGCATTCGCGATCACATCCGGAAAGCCAAGTGCATCCTGGGCTGCATCAGAAGAAGTGTGGCCAATAGGTCAAGGGAGGTGATTCTGTCCCTCTACTCCGCTCTCATGAGATCCCACCTGGGATCCTGCGTCCAGTTCTGGAGCCCTCAACATAAGAAGGACATGGACCTATTGGAGCAGGTCCAAAGAATGGCCTCAAAGATGATCAGAGGGGTGGAGCACCTCTCCTCTGAAGACAGGCTGAGAGAGTTGGGGTTGTTCAGCCTGGAGAAGGGATACCTTATAGCAGCCTTTCAGTACCTAAAGGGGGGCTACAGGAAAGCTGGGGAAGGACTTTTTACAAGGGCATGTAGTGATAGGATGAGGGGGAATGTCTTCAAACTGGAAGAGGGCAGGTTTATATTAGATATGAGGAAGAAATTTTTCACTCTGAGGGTGGTGAGGCACTGGAACAGGTTGCCCAGAGAAGTTATGGAAGCACCATCCCTGGAGGTGTTTAAGGCCTGTCTGGATGGGGCTTTGGAACCTGGTTTAGTGGGAGGTGTCCCCGCCTATGGCAAGGGGATTGGCACTAGATGATCTTCAAGGTCCCTTCCAACCTAAACCGTTCTATGATACCATGATTCTATGAAACACACACACTACAAGTCAGCAGAGGAAGAGTTGCACAAAGGGAGACCTTTGTTTCTATGGAATTGAAGTATGATGTTGACAGATTTTGTACAAAACATTGTACTAGTTGAGAAGTAAAAAAAAATCAAAAGAGAAGCAGAATAGATGGGAATGGAAATCTTAAGTAAGCAGTCAGACAGCAAATAACAGGGTCACTTGCATGTCCACTTCTGGAGTCTGTAAACAGTATTATTTTACCATTACTGTGACTCCTTTCTCAGGAATTTTTGCCCTCTTGACAGGCTTTTTAGAGCAGATCATTCACGCAGTCTACTGCAGCGAGGACTAACATTCACTGTGAAGTCTTTGAATGAACGATGTGTGTCGGTTATTTAACGTTGGCTAGGTCTGACAAATTTAGGTGAACATTTCAACCTCTGATTACCAGAATGTTAAAGGTTGAAAAATTCAGAAGATTTGTCACTGTAAGCTTTCCTTTAAGGAAGGGAGGCTTACTACTATGAAAGTTGATTATTTTTTTTTAGAGGCTTTTCTCTATTTCAGTGGCTGGAGATGTTGTTAATTTAATGAAGGGGTTGAGATAGCTAAACAAAAACCGATAATTATCTAATATTTAACCTATGACTAGTCAATATATTTGTTGCTATCTTTATTTTGTATTTTATTTATACCCATTGACAAAAATTGGATGATATTCTGATATACTTTTATTTGCATTTATGTTTTGATTAAGTTACTTTTATTGCTGTTAGAGGAAAGTATTACTTGCTTTCACAGATCAGAGACAGAGGCAAAGAGCTCAAGACTAGAAGCATCTAATAATTTAAGGTGTCATTGCAAAATAGCTAACACCTGATTTTTCAGATTATGTAGTATTGCATTACGCTTTGCATATTCAAAGCACAAGGGGAACTATGAATTAATTACTGAAAACGGAAAATTAAATATGTTTTTAAATGAAAATCTGTTCTACCCAGACAGAATTTGAAACCTATAATTTTCTTTCAGATTGAAAACACAAAATTGGCAAGGTCCTAAAAATGAACATTTCTAAATTGTCTTTTTTGGTCAGAAGATGATATCGTTTTGCCATAAACTTTCTAAATTGGTGTTAATCTGATAATGGTTGAATGATGAGTGTTGATGCGGATCTTTCCACTTGGCTGTTTTGTATAAATTTTGTCTTAACTTTCAGTGAGAAGTATTGTCATCTGTTGCCCCACAGGCCATGTCTGCTTTTAAAAGCAATTACCTATGGTAGTTTTTAAATGTGTTTTTAAAAAGGAATAGAGAAGGAATGAACTACTTTAGATGTCAAGGTAACAGTATTGTCCTAGGTTGTGATTATGGATGAGAGATGAGAAGTTCTTGCTTCAAACCCATTTTATGTTTATGCTTAGATACCTGTGTACTTCAGAACCATGGGAATTCAATCTTATATAGTGCTTTAACATCTTTTCTTCCATATCTGTTACTTGCAGGAAAGATCTAGCAGTCTTGAAACTATCTAGCTCTAAGCTATAGATCTGATGTGAGTTGAGCACAATGATTTAGTTGACTCTTGCAGTTAGAGCTAGGTAAGAATAAATAGATAACTTATACTTTAAAATTGAAGTATGGGTCACATATTTTCCTTAGACCTTCTCTTGCTGTTAAGTTATTTAAAAAAGCTTTTCAAAAGACTCTTTCAAATTGGGGGGTGGAGGAGGTGTTTTGCTTTCAAAAGAGGTTTCTGCAGCCGAAAGCTACATGTTTTTTGGACTGCTTCGATCTGACAGAGGAAAAGTGGTAAATGCCACAAAAAGCCATTCAGGTTGAATTCTGCCATCTTTCGATAGTTAGATGGTGTTAACATGGTCTTTTCCACAAAACTGAGAAGCAAACTGGGAAAAAAAAAAACCAAACAACAAAAGAACAAAACTCAAATAAACAGAACCCCCCCGAGGGGTTGGATGGGAATTCAGGTGCAGCATGTGTTGGTAGATATAAACAGATGGCAGAGTCCAATACCCTCTGACAACGTTCTTTTAGACAGTTCCAACTGTGGAGGGTGTAATGTTTAATGTCCTTATTTAAAGATAGTTGATGTTCTGTGAGATTTCTGATTTAGCAGAGTGATACAAAAAATATATTGCATGACACAATACAGATGTAAGCAACTGACATAGCTTTATACCTAAAACCAAAGGTCCCTCTGTTCCCCTCTGTGTTGAGATACAGTCAGCTACTTTGCAACAGCTGGAGTCAGTCACACTGTGCTTTATTCCCTGAGCTTCAGGGGCACATCACACTTGCCCACCTCCTCTGAGCCTTCTTCCATGGTGGGGGTTTATTGGTGGGTCAGAGCAGAAATGAATTTTTTTTTCTTCTTTAATGATTTCTCTACTCAGCTAGACATGGTGTTGCAATTTGAGTTTTAATCAGCAAGAGTAGTAAAGATACTGTTAAAAATACCAGAACTCAGGAAAAGATGGGAAATCATGACTATTGTTCAGGAAAGTGTTGCATTATTCAAAAGAAAACAAAAACATGGAAACAAATGCATAATATGGGGTGAGGTTCCTGAAGTAGATGTAGGATAAAAATACAGTGCAATGTCCTTTACCTGACAACTCTTTGTGGTGACAAAGGGATGTGAGTAGCTTTCAGAAAGCTGGGATACTTAGTATTTGTAGTATCTGCATTTACCTTCTTGCTTCCTCTCGCTAAATAATAGTGCCTTTCTATGTCCATCCAATCTGGGGAATAATAACCAGTTATTTGGTGAACATTATGATGTAAAAACACTTAAGATAAACACAGCTGAGAATGAAGTGTAGCAGATAACAGTTAGGAAGTTTATGAAAAAAAAAAAAAAAGGTTATTGGATCTAATCAATTATTTTTAAAAGCACATCCAAAAACTTGATCTTTTGTAATAAGAGTAGATTTAAAAGCTACCATAGTAAATAGAATAGAAACAGAACAGAACAGAATAGAACAGACTAGATTCGAATTGCCTCGAATCGCATCACATAGGATCACATCAAATAGAATAGTATAGAATAGAATAGAATAGAATAGAATAGAATAGAATAGAATAGAATAGAATAGAATAGAATAGAATAGAATAGAATAGAATAGAATGTTGGAAGGGACCTACAGTGACCATCTAATCCAACTGCCTGACCTCTTCAGGGATGACCAAAAGTTAAAGGACATTATTAAGGGCATTGTCCAAATGCCTCTTAAAAAGTACAGGCTTGGGACATTGACCACCTCTCTAGGAAGCCTGTTCCAGTGTTTCACCACCCTCTTCATAAAGAATTGTTTCCTAAGTCAAGTCTGAGCCTCCTCTGCCACAGCTTTGAACCATTCCCGCATGTCCTGTCACTGGATCCCAGGGAGAAGCACCTCCCTCTCTACTTCCCTCTCTACTTCCCCTCCTCAGGAAGCTGTAGAGAGCAATGAGGTTGCCCCTCAGCCTCCTTTTCTCCAAACTAGACAAACCCAAAGTACTTAACTGCTCCTCACAGGACATCACTTTCAGCTCTTCCACCAGTTAGGTTGCCCTCCTCTGAAAGAGGAGAAAAATGTGATAGTGAAATTTTCAGCCTAGACAACTTGGTAACGTAAGCTGCAGTAAATACAACCTTATAATGACAGGATAAAGATTGTAAGTAAAACAATATTTAGGAAGGTGTTCCGTGCTGAAGTCTCCATTTCCACAGTAAGATATTCTCATCCTTAGTGATATTTAAGCATTATTAATTTTAGGTATGTACATATCACTATTTCTTGTATGAGTTTCTTTTCTCTGATGTCAGTTTGCTTTTATTTCTATCTGAATTGGTGGGTCATAATCACTGCATTGGTGTTGGTGGATGGTCAAAAATAAAGATTTCTGACCTTTTAATTCAGGAGGAGGACAGAAACAGGAGAGGAGTTACTGTCTAGGCACTTAGTCAAGTGCCGGGTCCCTTACTTTTCCAGGTATAAAGAAACTGCCATCTTCAGGCTGTTCTGCTTCTCTAGGGATTCACTGTCTCATAAATCCTGTCCAACAATCTTACTAATCTTGATCTTAGAAACCAAAGTTTTCTGAACAGGAAAAGAGCATTTGCTCAAATTTCCCATCGGACACTACTTATGGGGACTCAGATTTTGTTCTGAGAGGTGAAATGTGTTTAAACAGTATTACTTCCTAACAAGACTGTCCTAACAAGACTGTTTCCAAATAGCTCCATATTTATCATCTCATGTTGCAACACTATAGTTTCTTTTTAAAAAGAATATCGGATCAATAAATGAAGATCAATAAGACAGATGAAACCCTTTACAAAACAGAGAACTGAGTCGTGTTATTCCATTTTCTGAAGTGAAGGAAATCTTCCCAGAGTGAATGTCTTAAAAGAGATGAATTGGGAGTATTAGAAAATGGGATATGTGAAGATATTTAGCCAGTCAAAGCTCTGAAATTCAAAGTAATTCAACTCTAATAATGGTCTAATGCATTGAAAAAAAAAAAGGTGTAAAAGCTGGTTTTATAGTATGGAAAATCTTTTTCCTATCTTAGAAGTAAAAGAAATACACAGGTTGTAGTATTTTTTTGAATAGTCATGCTAAAACAATCACAATATGGCCATAGACATCTTTTACCATTGGATTATTGGTTCAGAAAGAAAATATATGAAAGTAACTTTGATCTGTTCTAATCGGACAAATAGCAATCAATGGTCACGTCTTTTTTTTTACCTGGTCATGTGTTCCTACCAGACTTCTGCTTACCCTTAAATTGGTAATGGGTGTTTCTTTTTTGATGTATTCTTTAATTTCAGTGGAGGTGCTTTGAAATTGTCCTGAGCCAATAATAATCCTGACATTGGGATAAGAAGGTTGGAAAACACAATAAAAAACCTGCATGTACTCTGCAACATTCTGACATGACTCAAGTATGATCAGTGAAGAGCAGTAGCAATGAGTAGATGACTTACTGGTTAGTTGATAAGTCTAAGACTTTCAGAGATATGGAAAAAGTCTGACTTCCACTGACTGGTGGGATATATAGATTCCCTCTTCTTAATATTCAAAATAATCTTAATAATGACAGAAGCTCTCTACAGCTGTCTATTTCTATTAATAAAGATAAATATATATGTTTTGGTTTAGTCCTCAGTGGTAATTTTGTATTTAATAAAAAAGTGTTCAAGCCCTATTCCTCCTTTCTAGGTCCAATTGCATATCTAATCCTCTTTTATGTTTCACTTTGCCAAATTTTATTCCACATGAAAGTGTTTCTAAATCAATCTGAATAGATTTTGAGTGTGTTTTGTAAGATGTGATCTCCAATGTTTCTCTGCCTATATAAAAAAATGCAATCAGACTCTGCAAGATTAATCCTTTTCAACATTCGGTCTACCCTGATTGGAAATTTTTAACCTTTCTTTCTTTTGGGGAAAATTTGTGTAAAAGCATGGAGAGTCCCTTTTCATTTGTATTCCAAAAAGAAAGATAGGCAGTTGGTTTCTTTCTTGGCTTGCACTGAACTACGACTGTCACAGAAACTCGGTATGCAACAAAAGTGGCATTTGCTTGATTCTGACTTAGGCTCCTGCACCTCCGCACAGCTTTGGCAGCTTGGAATAATTGGACATAATATGTCAGTGGGCTATGTCAAGGTATGGCTGCATTTTTCTGTTGACTCAGACTGTGAAGCAAAAGAATGACTGTACTATGACTTGGAATAATGAGGCACTGTAATACTGGTATTAACTACAGAACCGAAAAAAGAGGCCAAAAAGTTACTTGTGCTCATCAAAGATAAACAAAGACAGAAGCAAAGGTATTTGTTTGACAATAATAATGGAAAACCGTTTCCTCTGCATGGAAGACAGAATCTCCATGGAAAACAAAACCAAATGCATATTTGTGTTTCAGCTTGGAGGCAAGTCAGCATTTTGATAGAGAAAATATTGAAATCTTAATGTCTAAGGAGTTTGGTTTCTATCTGGAGATACTACATCGTGTTATTTAGAATCACAGTACTTTTTTAAGTTGCCAAGTACTGCAATGCTGAGTACTGCATTTCTTGATCAGGTTTATTTGGCTGCTGAACCGCATCGGTGATTTTTAAGAGTCACACCAGAACCATCTTCCAGGTAAGCATCTTCATTGTGTCTAGAGTTTCAACTACTGCTAAGCAGGGATTAAGGAAATGTCTAGAAAAAAAAAAATGTTTTTAGTGTGAATAGATTATTTCTTTACTGCACTTAAACTGAGCATTTTTTCTTCTTTCAGGGAAAAGGCAGAGTAATATCTGAGCAGAGGTGTCAAGACCTTATCTTGTAAGTGAAGTGTGATCTTTAGACCAGGTGCTGTGACTTGATGACATCACTGCTAATTTATGTGTGCAAAAGCAGCTCACAGGAATTAAGCGCCATTGTTTATACATCTCTAGAGAATATTCAGCCTCTACTTGTTAACTTCGGAAACTGTATGCAGATATTTTGTATTATTTACTGTACCTTTTTTTTCTTATTTAGTGCAAATCTACAGAGACTGTAGCCTTTGTTCAGAAGAATTGGGCTCAAAAAGTCTATTTGCCTATTACCTAGGCTAATCAGACATAAAATGCTAAAATATTCCAGTTACATGTACTTTACAACATTCTGGAATGGCAACCAGCTACTTTAGCTTTTAAGCAAGTATTATGCTAACTGCTGTATATTATTGAAAAAGTTCCTTCTTAAAATTTTTTAACTATCACAGTAAATATTTTAAAATGTTTTGCTGAATATGTAGCCCAAAATGTGGTTTTTCTTCTGAAGAATTCTGCTTTACTATTAAAGATTTCCCAATATAAAGTGAACATCTCGATGTTTTACTTCATTATTTACTCTGCTTACTGAATTTTACTCAAGAAAACTTCTTTTGAGGCAAAGAAAACAAAGTGATAATAGTGGGTTTTGATTAACAGAGGGAGTGGTTCATCAACTGGAAAATAACTCACACTGTAACTTCAGCTTCAACTGTTAGAGATTTGTATGCAGTAAGAATGGAAGAAAGTCCCTGGCCTTTCATACGCAAAAGAAAAGAAATACCGCTACCAATATAATTTGGTCCACTTTACTGGATAAAATTTTTTGTACAGCATTATGTGAAAGTCAGCTATAGTGCTCTTTTCAGACAATGAATTCACAAAAAAGAAAAGCAGAAAAACCTCTACGCATTTTACTAATTAACTGCAGTACTTAGTTCAATAAGATTAACACCGTGACTTGTGTCTTTTGCCTTTATACACATAGATAAACAACTAACAATAATCAGACATTTAGACAAACAGTTTTCTGGTGTACTTGAGTTTTTTACATTGTAGGCTGTAGAAATCCATATGTTTAAACTACCTACTTTTCCCATTTTCTTGGATGTTAGAAAATTCCTCTTTTGTGCTCCCTGGGGAGCCTATTGGTTATCTACTTACTAATATTAGACTCCAAGAGCATGTTGTACCATACATCGATTCTAGCTACTGGCTCAAATTACTTTTTCCGAGAGCACAGGGGATGAAGGGCTTCTGTCATCTATATGCAGGTTATATTTATGGGAACAAAACACTGTGTGTGTGAAAGGGCAAATGTAAATGATGAGTTAGGTCTGCATTATAGCAGACATGCTTCAGTTTTGTTGCCCTGCCTTGACAGTTCACTTGCTAGAGGGGATAATGTAACCAAATTAGAGCCCTCTGTCAAGTCTCCGTAGGGGTCCTTCTTGTCTTTCAAAATGTGGAACATCAAGCCGAAAGGGAATTTTGGCACAAATCAGTTTTTATGACCGCAGGTATTTTCTATGGTGTGAGTTGCAGAGAAATAAGCTAGGGGAATTCAAACACACTGAATTTTCTAAGCTATCTGTTAGCTGAGATGGAAACAGACAGATAAAGAAGGAGGTTTTGAAGGTGGACTTTTATCTTTAATTTGCATTTCTTCAGGGACACATTCTTCCTTGGGTTGCAGGCTTATTTTACACTCATAGTCACATGATGGACTATAAAATGTCCACAATGAATCACTAGTTACTCTTTTTTCTAAAACAACTGCATTGTCCGGGCAAGTCTAGTGAGATATTCTTTACATGACATGATAATGGAGATATCTGGCTTGCAGCATCCACTCCAGAAAAAACATGAAATGTCATTTCAGGGTCATCAAGAGTTCAAACGGAGAAGCAGACCCAAGACTAAACTATTTAAAGTTATTATTTAGAATCATATTAAGTCCTTTTAGTGACATAAGTGAAAATAAACAAGAAATGAGTTTACAATATATTTTTTTCTTTTTCCTGTTCCTCTAATAGGAGTAATTTTTGTTCTTTGTGCATATATTCCTAACCTAATTTAGTTATGTTACTAAATCTTTGGAAGCATAAACATTTTTCAAGTTAAAAAGAATGAAGAACTACTGAGTTTTATAGAATTAAACTGAAGGAAAAAGGATACAGCAGTTCAGAAAATAAACATTTTACCAGATAATCTCAAATAGATCAAACCTGACCTTTAAAAAAAAAAAAAAGCAACTCAGCAAAAACATCCCCCAAGCAGCCCTGATGTTTTTGTTGGTATTTTTGCACAAAAGCCTTGGTGATGATTCAGGCAAGTATTCAAATATGACCTTGATATTCCTTTCCTGTTAATTAAAAAAAAACCCAACACCCTCTAACCTTAACCCTCCTCCCTGCAGTTAATCTCCTCCTCAAAGGGATATAGAACATTTCTCCTTCCTTTCATGCCTTTGAATAGCCTGCTTTTAAGTATAGGTTTGGGAGAAGTAAGGAGTCATTTTTGGCAGTGCCCCTGGCCCAAATGATGTATTCAATAATTCATTAGTAATGTCAGGTAAGCAAAATACCTAATATGTTTTTTTGAACTGGCATCTCTTTGGGTGTAGAGTAGAGGTAACATAGGGAATTTACATTCAGAATGCAAAATTATTTAATGTTTCTCAGTTGTCAAAACATAGAGTGAATATCCCCTTTAGCTAGCTTGATACTGTTCTGTGTCAGTGTTGTAATTACAGGCAATTGGATTCTCCAGTGTGACTTTACTGTATATTTTGGATGAGACAATATTGGGCAGGCGCCTATTTATGAAAGACATTATTAATGTCAAAGTTTTTTGATTTAAGCAAATTACCTGTAGCACTAATAGTTAAAGATGTGGGGATTATAAAGCACTGAGAATGTGCCTTCAGATTAATATAAAACATACTGCTAACTGCAGGTTGAAATGTACACTGATGACTTTGGATCTGGGTGTGAATCCACTGATTCTCAGAATTTCAGGCATGACTTATGTCATGGAGTATTATGAAAGTTGCTTTGGAAAAATATGGATTCTAGTAGTAGGTCAAATTCCAAATCACCTTTGGTGACTGCTACCAGGGGTGATTGCTGTAGTGCTACCCATGTAATTCTAGCTGATATGCCTGCAAGGTGAAGGAGCACTATTATCTCCATTTCTCACAAAGGGAAGTTTAGGTACTGACAGGTTAGTTCTTCTCCAAGTCATATGGCACAACAGATAGCAGGACAAAGGATAACATCTGCTCACTTGATTTGCTGATTCTACCTCTTAAACTTTTTTTTTTTTTTTTTTTCTGGTTAGCCACGCGTTTGTCCATTGTACTAAAAAGCAGAGCCTCTCTTACACAGTCCTGTGAAAAAATGGAGCATCCAGCAATAAGCGGTCTAATCCTTCTGTAAGGTGCTTGGCACTCTCAGCAGCTCAGAGCTGTCTGGCTGCCTGCCCAATTGAACTCCAAATGGCCTCAGCTCAGCAAAAACTGTCTTTGTGTGATTAATGCCCTTCATATGAGCAAGTCTCTCTTGTTTCAATGCTTTTGCTATAACATTGTTCCTGGATTTCAGACTACAAAACTCTTTTCACCAGTGGGAACAGATTGAAGTAGTTTTCCGTTCCGAAAGTAAAGTTACAGTGCTTGAGGAACAGTATTTTTTTTCCTTTTTCTAGAGGTGTTTTTAATTAAAATTGCATTAGATATTTTGTTCTGGGGATGTGTACTGTGAAATCTCTGAAGATTTTTGGTTTTGTGCATAGGAAGGAACTGGGGGCTAAGTTTAAATGAAGGAAAACACTGCTAGGTTAGGCATTATGGTAGCCAAGTTGTATCCTGTATGAAGAGTAGTTCCCTAATCCATTTTAATTTATATCTCTTAGGTATTGCAGTCTGAAATGGCTGATATTGTTGTTGCTTTTTTCCCCCCTCAAAAGTGGTCTAGTTCAAATAAAAACTCATGTAGAGTAAGTGACAGATTCTGGGAAATGAAGGACAGGCTGGAAAATCAACACGATGCCTCCTATCTTTTATTTGTTCTCAGTTTTGTCACTGTCTTGCTGCGTGATTTGGGACAAAAATAGTTTCCCCTCTGAGTGTCTTGGCTTTTCCATCTCTAATACAGCATTAATAGCTTAATCACTGGCCAACTGCTGGGTTGTAGATGGCTGTTCATTCCTCTGCTTCAGAGCATATTTGAAGATTCAGCAAGTGTGTTATAATGGACAGCTTGCTGTGACTGTATGTGCCCTTCTGATGTATTTAAAACCCAGTCAGTTACAGGCAAATATTCTGTTCTACAGATGTGAAGCTCTTTAATATTGTACCTTTGTGAACGGAACTTCATTGGTCACTCTATAGTACGCACTGAAAATAACACTGACTGTATGTGAACTTTGTTAGCTCACCCAAGGCAAGAACTGATATTATGACTGTAGTAATTATAATTTTACCAACTGCATGTAATTTTGGGGGTGTAGAAGTATACATTTATAAAAACATTACTCAGAGTTACATGAGAGTTTGGAAGACTTAAGGGAACAGCTTGATTTTGTAGCTGGTTACGATAATGTTTCTTTCTGGACTTATTTATTTGAGTGAAATTTCAGCAATAGTCTTAGCAATTTTTATAATAAATCTCTACTTTAGTTATTTAAGATGTTTAATGATATCATTCACCAAGTGAAGTTCTTTGTATGTGTGGTTGCTTTTTTATTTCTAGGAAAGATCAATAACATTTTGACATTCACTTGACATTGAATTTTCAAAGAAAAGCTCAAAGATTTTTAAGGCAATTATGTGCTCTAATATCTTAGAAAAAAAATTCTTTTTGGAAGTTGAAGCAGAGTTTTCATAGAAGGGACTGCGAGAGTGATGATAGTCTTCAAGATACAGCAGCATTCTTTTTTTCCCCTTTCCTCCTTGCAGTAAGTTTATTTTAATAATTTCCAATAGAAAATCTTAGGATACCATTCAGTATTACTTTAGAACATTATGTCCTCAAATTTTTATTTGTGATCTTTATTCTTATTGCCATGAGATAAGATTTTTGGTTATTTATTCCTTACCATAATGATCTTTTTTTTAATTTTTTTTTCTTTGTTTGTTTCTGAATGATTGATAATTTGAAAATGTGTCTGTGCACCACAGGATTAGTTTACCTCCAACTGGCACTCCCATTTTTGTTGTTTGTTTTTACTTTCATGGTGCTGCTTAAGACAGTGATAAAGTAATTGCCTTTATAAACTTTAATGCTCACAGTGCAATGTAGTACCCTACACAGATATTTTTAATGATGCTTTAAATTTGGAGTGAATATTTTCATACAACCAGCTTGAAGCAGTTGGAAAATGGAAACTAACATGAGGTAATATTTCTGAACTTAAGTGAATAAAGGCACAAAAACTCCTTTGACCTCATTTGAATATAAATAGTATAGCTATGTTGTTCTGTAGATATATACATTTTTTAGTGACGCATAGCAGTCTATAAATTCAGTCTGATCCATGCACCTTGGGAAAAGACATAGAAAAGAAAAAAGTATGCCAATAGGAATGTATCAGCAATTTCAAATGCTGAGGTTACCTTCCAGCCTTACTAATCCCTTCTCTGTTAGCAGAGTATTTTTTTGTGTTATTCTAACATAATTTTTAAGACAAGTTGTTCAACTTGTAACAGTGCTATTTAAAAAAATATATGACAGAAGAGATAGAACCTTTTCTATCGCAAAAATTCCCCAGACAGGTTTTAAACACTCTTCTGTCTTCTAAATTTTAATCAACACACTCTTATATTATTACAATTGTCCTATGTTGTCTATGTGCTCAAACCACGTTACAGACAACAACTTTGTCTGTTGAGGACATGCTAAAATCAAAGTTTCTTAGAAAAGTTGTCAAAAATATATATAGAATCATAGAATCATTTGGGTTGGAAAAGGCCCTTAAAAATCATTGAGTCCAAACATTAACGTAACATTGCCAAGTTCATTACTAAACCATGTCACTAAACACCACATTTGCATGTCTTTTAAATACCTCCATGGATGATGACTCAACCACTTCCCTGGGCAGTCTGTTCCAATGCTTGACAACCCTTTTGGTGAAGAAATTTTTCTTAATATCCAACCAAAACTCCACGGCATAACTTGAGGCCATTTCCTCTTGAACTTGTTACTGGGGAGAAGGGACGGACACTGACCTCACTGCAACTTCATTTCAGGTAGTTGTAGAGAGAGATGAGGTCTTTCTTCAGCCTCCTTTTCTCCAGACTCAGCCTGTCCTCATAAGTCTTGTTCTCCAGACCCTTCATCAGCTTCTTTGTTCTTCTCTGGACATGGTCCAGCACCTCAATGTCTTTCTTGTAGTGAGGGTCCCAAAACTGAGCAGTATTTGAGATGCGGTCCCACCAGTGCCAAGTACAGCAGGACAATCACTTCCCTAGTCCTGCTGGCCACACTATTTATGATACAAGCCAGGATGCTGTTGGCCTTCTTGGTCACTGGGCAGACTGCTGGCTCATATTCATCTGGCTGTCAACCAACACCTCCAGGTCTTTCTCTGCCTGGCAGCTTTCCAGCCACTCTTCCCCAGGCCTGTAGTGCTGCATGGGGTTGTTGTGACCAGACCATGATCAAAAAACCCAGAATTCTGGTGGTGACACCAGGCTTGGAGCCAGGTGTTGATCTGCTTGGTCTTCACATTTCTTCCTTCACCATTCCCTGCAAATGGAGGGATAGAGGATAACACTACTTGTGCTCCTGATCCCTTAAGCAGTTGTCCCAAGGCCCTGAAGTCTCTCTTGATTGCCCTCAGACTTCTTGTTGCAATTTCTGTGATATAGTATACCATTGCCTCAGTTAGTATAAATGTTCATTACATGAGGGATAAAATCATTAAATAACTTGCATACTGAGCTATATCAGCACATCATTTAATAACCAGAACAATTAAAATTCAGATCAATTTTGTGACATCAGAGGAAGTTGTTCCCCCCTTTCCTAACAGCAATGACACTGCAAGAAAGAAAATAGCTCTAACAGGCAAGACTAACAGTCCACTTAGTCAGGTGTCCAGAGAGTCCTGAAATGGTTGTCTCGGAGAGCAAAAGCAGGCCAAACACTTCTTTTAATTCTCATGACCATTGCTTTGTCCCAGCCTACTAAGCTTTGCAGCTCAGAGGTTTTCTCAGATAGAAGATTTTGTGAGGTTTTTTAGAAAGTTTTTAATATAATCTATGTCTAAAGGATGTCTATATTCTTGTACTCCTAATCACCTTCATTTAAATCCAAGTGTATTCCTGATATGCTTGGTAAAAGACAGCAAAGAGCTCCTCAGCTTAAACACACACTCAATAAAGGGACAACTCCTTTTATTTAATTTAGAGCTTGCTATGTTTATTTGATGCCCTTTAGTTCTTGTGATGGGTGTCCTCTTTATGCTGCTAATGATTTTGTAGACCTGTATTGTCTTCTCTCTCAGTTGTCTTGCTTCCAGGCTGAAAAGACCAAGCCTAACTAGTTTTTCTGGATATGCGAACCCATCAAAGAAATTTCTGTGAATTTTTTTGATATTTTGGACCTCTACGTTCACACTACATGAAAGGAAGGAACGGCAGACTATTCAACTGTTTCCAGCATTTCCCAGGAAACTTACATTTTTACATATACTGAGTAGAGGCAGGATAACTTTCCTATTGACTAAGGGATGTTAGAGTTTGTTTTCTTTGATTGCATTCTTGAGCTTTATCTCTTTCTTGGAGCAGAAAGTGAAAGAGAAGTTTTGCTTTTAGGCTTTTTTTGGAGGCATATATATACAAAATCTTTTACATGAGGGCGAAGTGCATCCACAGCTTCCAAATTGTCTAAAATCAAGAGGAAGTGTTTCAACATTTATTTTTAATGCATACACTACCTTTGTAATAACATATCTGGGTTTACTGCTCAGAAGAAAATAATTTGTATAGCATGTATGAAATTAGCAGTGCCATAGCAGTGCCATAGCAGAAGTAAGGCCTGCTCAGGTGAGAATTTTTTTCGGGATTAGATCTTTAGCACATGAATCATCTTTATAGTCCACTTTCTCCCCTTCTGATTTTCAATAATTGCCAACATTATTTTTGAAGCTACTTCAAATATAAATATATAAATATATGTTTTAAAACTTCTAGTAATGCTGCTTCTATTTCCAGTATTCTTTTCAGACTTTTCTATGGTCTTTAATGTTTGTCTGTGGTTGGTGCTGCTGCCTGGTGTTCTGTGATCCATGTATTTCAAGCGGAGGTCAGATGTGGACTCTGTGTATGGCAAAAGAAATTACTTGTTCACCAGTCTATGTCAGTAGCTTGTTTCTGTCCTCTAATAGCTTAAATGACTAATTACAGAAATTTCTTTCATATTAGGGAGTGGGATTTCTGAAGGACAGCATCATAGGTGGGTTATCAAGACACGTATTCAAAGATGTACTAGTGGTAGTGATTTTCTACCAGTATGGTGCAATGTAGAGAGGTCCAGAGACACAGAAACAACCAAGAACAAGAAAGAGTCCTCAACTATACAGATTTCTGACATAAGAACACTATGCTAAAGTAGTGAAACTAGGGCATATGTTAGGCTGTCTCAGAGACAAATTCCTTTCTAAAATTCACTTTTGGAAATGTAGCTGCTTACCACAGGACTTTCAGTGGTAAAAAGGGCACAAAAAGCACTGGATTATTCTTTCAGTATTGACTAATGCAGTTCTGTTATTTACAGAGCAACACAGAGCAGAATCAGAATAAAAATACCAAGTTCCAAAATGCAAAATACTATATGTGAATACATACAAACATATATAATATACATACTTGTATATTATATGTATTTGCTCTTCTTGTGTGGTTGACCTTTGCAACGTTAAAATTTATGAGTTTTCATTTCAGCTGAAACTGAAGAACTCCAGAATCAGTTTATATGGAGCTGTATGATGAGAATATGTAATTTGATCTCATGGCCCTGGGAATTAACAGAGTAAATTTTTTTTCCTTTTGTAAAGGTGAAAACTGCAGATCATTTTTAGTTACCTTGTCCAGCAAGTAAGCAATAGTAAAATTTAAGTGAAAGACTACTGTTGTGGTTTAGGCCAAATCCACCACTGGGGACCCGAGGGACCCCAGACGGGACCAACAGATGCTCCCCTCTACCCCTCTTCAAAGAGAGAGGCAGAGGAGGAAAAAGACACTTATGAGTTTAGAAGGAAATAAACTACTTTAATGAAATATTAATAATAAAATCAAAAGAAATAATGAAATATATACAAAACTGTATCAAGCTCCCGAGATGACAATCACGTCACTGTCTGGCGCTGGGGCAGTCCCAGGCTGGACTCAGTGACGGACAGGAACTGGATTCCGGATCTGGATTCAGGATTGGGATCACAGGCAGACGAACAGAGTCCTCCTCAGATGTCGGCCATTGAAGGAAGAGCCTGTGACCCTTTGATCCCTCAGCTTTTATATTGAGCATGAGGCAGATGGGATGGAATACCCTGTTGGTCAGTTTTAGGTCACCTGTCCTGTCCGCTCCTCCCTGCAGGTGGGACCCCACTATGCTTTTCCGCTTCCGACCCTCCAATGCAGCAAATAACAAAGTTGGTTGGCCTTGGGGGTTACAGCAATAAGTGTAAGCAGGAGCCTCTCTGCATACCATGTCTGGGCATCAGCTATAAACATTTGGTCTTATCACTCTGAGAGAGTGAACGCTGTCTGCACAATATGCAGTTAATTTCAGTAGTTAGAAGAGGCCCAGCTAAGAAGCGAAGTTACTGAACAAAATTGGTTCTGTTTTACCTCAAACCAGGACAACTACAAACTGTCTCACCTTCTTTTTTAAAATGAATCAACAATTGCAACTTTTAAAAGAGCACATAATTGGTGACATATCTACCCTAGGGATGGTCGAAATATATTTCTAACTACTCATTCTATTTTGGGGAAATAAATAGTCATGAAAGAACATGATTTGCTGATATTAAACTCATTTCTCGTCTGGTATGTTATAAGAAATGGAAGAATCATTGTCAATATCTCTCCTTATCCTGACCAAATTAGTATGTTATGACTTAAAATGTTTAACTTTCAGCAGAGACCTGCGTGCTCTCTTGGAACCAGACTGCTTTCTTGGAAAATACACAATACTGAAGACATTTCACTAGAACAGTAGTCATAAAATTTTAAGTCATGAAATTGTTATGAAATATTTAAATGGCTCCTCTGCATTCAGCCATTCCATGGTGCTAGCAAATATCCATGATCACCATATGGAATCAAAAAACCTGTTCAGTGATTTTCAGTTTAATTTCTTCAGTTGCATCCTAATTTTCCTACTTTATTACCCCGATTATTTAGGTTTAGCCTTCTGATTCCTCCAAGTCAGAAGATATTAATGGCTTATTAAATTAAAACCAACCCCCTTGTGTTTGACAATAGAAGTTTTAGTAAAGCAATTCTGTACCTTTCAAAAGTGTTCAGAACAGAAGGAGCAACTTCTATGAGAGCCAGAATAATTAAAATGTTAGTCTTTTGTTGTAGTGTAGGTTATTTTATAATAGGTTAACTGTAGCATACACTGGAGTAAAACATTTATGTCTAATGGAACACAATTGTGTGATCTCTCATGATCTTTTCAAATATCTTCTAAAGGCACCAAAGCTCTGGCATGCCTCAGTTCATCTTGCTTACAGATTATATATTTCATTCTATTATTTGCATTTCACACAGTATAGTTATATTGTTTAATGAATGCATGAAATTGAAATGAGGCATTCCCACGAAAGAGGATGGATATTCAGTTCAATACATTCAGTTTATAAGTTAATTTCTT
Organism: Vanellus vanellus; assembly: GCF_965231255.1. Lineage (NCBI taxonomy): Eukaryota > Metazoa > Chordata > Aves > Charadriiformes > Charadriidae > Vanellus > Vanellus vanellus. The sequence goes on from NC_138908.1 coordinate 29,339,699, forward strand.
ATTCCACATGAAGCTGTGAAGGCATCATTCAATTTCCAGATCAGATAAGCTAACAGTAGATTATGAACAAAAAAGTCTGACTGTTAAATGCTATGTTCTTAGATGATGATGAGACAAACAACTGTGAACAAATTGATTTTATGCCTAATATCTGGAAAAGCATCATTTCTTTCTACATAGTTGATGGAAACCTTCTCTTCAGTACCTATATGAAAATTCAAGAGGAAGAAAAAAAAATTCTTGCCTAGCAAAATTGTAAATATTTGCCCAGATGAAATGTTGCATTTTTTCTGAGATTTTAGTTAATGCAGATGTTGATATCCTCTTACCCTAATATGTTCAGTCTCTTGCTCAAGTGCTCTATCTTTATCTCTGGTTTAGTTAAATGTAACTCCCATTGCATGCATTGAATTCTGCTGATTTTATCTGTGCATGGATCACACCTGGACTTCAGGCATTTTCTGATTATGAACTTTCAAAGGCTAATAGGAGTCGGTGTTTTTCTTCACTTGTTAAATGACTGTACTTTAAACCCTAGAGTTCCATTGTGCTTGCTATGTGTAAAAAGGAAAGTACCTATTACTGAAAACTCAAGTAAACTGCAGGTATACAGTCTGGCTGGTGTGTAGGTTTTTTTTCAGGTCATTCAATTATATTAAACCCTGTGGAATATCCAAATATATTTTTGTGTGAGAAATTTAAATTCATGTTTGGTGTGATCTTGTCTTTTGACAAGCAGCAGAAGACTAACTGCTCTGAAATAGATGGGGCTTTTTTGTGGCGCTCAAGATAAGTCATGTCTGGAAAGGATGATTTTCATAAAACTTCAGAGAGAGGACAAGTAGTCCACTGGAAAAAGAACAATCCCAGCTCCTTCTTTGGCAGTAGACTTTTAATAGGAGTTCCTGTGAGCACTTCCAGCTCATATCCTCCACAAAGGCTGCAAGTTGAAGGAGCTAACAGTATAAATATATTCATCAAGTTTTGAACTATTCAGGATTTTAGTGCAAAACACACTCTGCAACCTCCAACTGAAAATGTAGATGACTGACAACCAGCTGAATATGATTGAAACTGCTGTAAAAAGTGTTTCTTCTCTTTTCCTGCTAAAGGCATCCACATCAGTTACTGTGTGAAATGAAAAACCTGTAATGCAGTCCTGGGTTTCATTTGCTCACTTGCCTATATTAAAGATAAATTCACTATAAAATGTCAGGGATGATAGCCTTGTCTTATGGTGACCTAGCTTTTCTTTCTCTCATAGACTAAACCTGTTACTGATAATGTTAACCATGAAAGTGAAACATTAGAAGAAATTCTGAGATTTTAAAAACCCCAATAAATTCTAAATCGTAGGAGGAATCTTGGAATTGATTGTTTCTGCATGTGTGCCTGCTGATGTCATTTGCAGTAAATTTTGACTGCATTTTCATATTTAGTTGAGTCAAGGGGAAAATGATAATTTCAAAGATGACAAAGTTAGGTCAGTCTGAAAGGGTAGCCATAGATTAGAACTGGGAATAGAGCAAAGAACAATAGTGATGTCAAAAAAGGAGTAATTCTCCTTGAGAAATAATAAAAGTGATTTCACAGAGGCAGCAGGCAGTTGAAAGCATAAGGTCAGTTCACCAATATAATATATTGCTTGGAATTGCTATTTTTGCTTTAAATAAAAAAAACCCTCTTCTTTGGCAAACACACAAACAAGGCAAACTTAAATGGCGAGTTGACATGTCAGTTTTTCACAGTAAGAATCAACTTCTTTGCTAGTATTACTCAAAGTAATCCTTCGTTGGTGGAAGCAGCTATTAATGACTGTTATGAGACAGGTGTATAATACTCTTATGAAATGAGATGGACAATAGCTTCTTATTCAGAAAATAACCTCCATAAATGGAGCTCTGCTTGGATGGTCTTAATGTGAAAGAAAAGTCCATTTGTGGTCTTTAAGACGGAACAGCTACTGTGTTTCGTTGTGAGAAGTCATTCCCTTTTATTGGCTCTCAAGCTAAATATCATGACCTTATGGCCTGATATCTCTTACAATGTTCCTGGTACTCAGGTGACATTTTAATGCCATTGAAATAAAAAAAAAAAAGTTACTGTATTATGTTTTCTGCTTTAAATCTCTTATGTCTAAGACATGAAACAAGATTTTATATTAAATTACCAAAATTTCTAAAACAAAAAAAGTAATCTGAAAATTTGAAAGAGAAGTTATTATGCACATTGTGTTTACTTCCCCCCCCCTACATATGTATAGATATTTCTGGGCTATAGCCATAAGTGTTTTTATTTTCTGGCAAGTCCCTGAAATTGCCTTATCAAAAGAAACAACTCAAGAAATTGTACAGAGTTCTTCTTTTTATATTTGCCTTCTTGGTATATCATCTTTTCTTTCCTACGTATCCTGCAAATGATCATCTTATTTTCTATTTTTGCTGCACAGAAAAATGGCAACTAAATATTGTGTTGAAGGTTATTGAATAAGGAGTGCAGTGTTACCATAGTGAATGTCAGATGTGTAGCACACTGATTAAACTCATTAATAAACTCCTAGCACCCAAATAGTACATCTGGGGATCTGTGAAAATCAACATTTAATATTTTCCCACAGTTACTGTGATGTGTTACAAAAGCTTTTACAGTATTCTTCTTTTTGCTAAAAAATGAAGGTGCCTGTCCCTGTTTGTATAAGCAGGGAATTATACTGGGCTCAGGAAAATCAATAATAAGGTAAAATGACTGGAGTCCCGGAAGAATTTTGTGGTTATCTTCATTTGCTATCAAAGTCCGATAGTATCCTCAGCTTTGGAGGAGTCAATACAAATGCATTTCCCCCAAAGAAGTTACACAGTTACAGTCAAAAACTGCATTACCATTGGCTTTAATGATATTATCTCAAATTCTACTGTATGTTAACTGTAGGTAAAGATTGACTTTTTCCTGGCTAGTGTTATAATCTCCATTCATCTCTTGACATGCTTATGAAAATGTTATTGACCTTTTTAGAGTTTATATGAGCTGACTCAGGGTGGCTGTATCTATTTTTTGCAGCATTCCAGCAGCAAACTGTTAAAAGGAGGAAAGATATCAGCCATAAAACTGGCCTGATAAAAGGATTTTCTTGCACTGCAATGCCTGGTCTCACATTTCTGTGCAGCAGGAACAGTAGGACGAAATTCTGTTGTACTCCCTGCCATAGCTTCAGAGTATCTCATCACCAATTAGGAAATCATTGGCCTCAGTATCACCTAGAATGGCTGTCATCTTTCCTCCATGGGAGTGCATTGACAGGAATAATGATGCACATTAAGTGGGAAATTCTTTAATGAAATATTTTTTGGTTGAGGGTTATAGCTAGAAAACTCTGCTTCAATGAAGCAATCATATCTGTCCTTGGATGTCCTCAACATACAGTACATAGTTTCAGTAGAGAGAGCAGAAGAATTGCATTTAGAAAATTTCCATTTTTATCTCCTCCCTGGCAAGCAATGAGCAGAAATATAATTAACCCTTTCATTGCTTTAGCTGTACAACACAACACATTCAGAGGAAGAGCCCTTCTGTGAGCCCTCTGGTATTTGACAAAATTTACAAAATTTACAGAGAGAGTAAAAACAATCTCAGATCCTCTCAAGTTATTTCTATGACCACATTCCTATATCACCTGTTATTTGGAAGCCGGAATACCATTAAAAATCTAACATTTATGCTTCATTTTCAATATAATAGTTTCACATTTCATCTTTACTGCCACCATCTGCAAAAAATAATTCGTAGATATATTTATGACTGAAGAATCTTTTTTCTCTGTTGAATATGGGTTTGGTTCAACTTTTTCAAAACAGCCCTGTCTTCATTCACTGTTCTTGTCCCATGTTTTACTTTCTCTCATAAGCTGTTTGGGATTTTTCTTTTGATTTGGAGCTCTGTTATACAAGCCACTGTGCACCTTATTTATTGATCTATTGAACACATCAATGCTGTTGTTCTTATAGTCTGTAGACCAGACTTACTAACGGAATGAGTATTTGAATGAAGTCCTGTGAATTCAGCAATGAATATTTAAAAGTATTTCTACATTTATGAATTCATTCCATATAAGACAACTTTCCTATTATTTGCTCTGTTATAATCAATACTACTCTTAATACTTAGAATTAATATTCCTATTTCTAATGTAATTTTCATATCACTGTAATAAAAATTCTGTATCTTTTCTGAATTATGTTTTTGTAAGAACTGGTTCCCCCAAATCTGGAGGCAATCTGAATTTTAATATTAAGGGGAAAAAATATTTTGCTTTGGGCACTGGAAAATACAAGCTTTCCAGCACAGCTAAGTGCTATTCAGTAAGAGCTATTCATTGACTGGCTTCATAATAGGTGATAAAGAATTTCCTAGATAAAAATTACTAGACATTATCAGTGATAATTTGAAAAACTTGTGTTCTCCTAATAGTGTTCCAAGTACTAATGGCAATGAAGTAAAAAAGTGATGAAGAGAATACTCTGTATTTTTTGAATAATATTCATAAATACTTCTTTGTTCATTAGAACAGTAAAAAAACCCACCACCACTCATACTATCCTTTCAAATGTGCTTGGACAAAATTCAGCTTCTTTCTGTGTATAATAACTGCACCTCAGCTTGTTCTTTTATTAAGTCAGTCATTCCAGGCAGTAGGTTCATTCTTTTAAATATTGGGTTCAGAAATTGCAGTGAAATTTCTCTATCAAATGTCTTTTGACTGTGAAGTGAAATGAAGTGACTATACATATAAGTTACCTTTTTCATAAAGAGTCACTATCTCAAACTGACAACGTGTCTGGAACACAGTCAGAATAAAAATATGAGACGTGTCTTTTAAGCGAGGGTTATAGAAACATTTGAGGTTTTTTTTCAAAGGCTAATGGTTTTATGAACATCATCCCAGAATTTCATGTTCATTGCTAAACTGTACGCATTGGGATGTCAAACCTCTTAATATCTGGCAGAAGGAACAATTAATATTTATTTTTGGTTTGCTTCATTACTACAGCATTAGTTGAGACTTTATTCATTTTGGTTTGTCCTACTTGCTATTTGTTAATATTCCAGCATAATAAGGTAAAATAACATTAGAGAGAGAATTTTCTCTGCTTAGGCTTATCTGAAGAAAACAGATTCTTTTTTACTAAAAATGACATGATGGTAGGAATGAGGGGGTTAAATTACAGTTCTTTCAAGACTGTATAGTGTGTCAAACATTGCTCAGCTTTCCTTGCTTGTATAGTGGTGCATATTCCCACCTCTCATACAGGAGACTGGGGTTCATTTCCCCAGCTGGGAATGGTTCAACAAGGGGAAGTGAAAAGTCCTGCAGCTAGGGAAGAACAATCGCAGGCATCAGTATCTGCTATAGAACCATTAACTGCAAAGCAGCTTTCCAGAAAAGTCCTTAGGGGTTCTGGTGGACACCAGGTTGAACATGACAAATGGACCACTCGGTGCACCCTCAGCAAGTTTGCCGATGATACCAAGCTATTTGGCGAGGTAGACATGCTGGAGGGGAAGGATGCCATCCAGAGGGACCTGGACAGGCTGGAGAGGTGGGGCAAAACCAACCTCATGCAGTTCAACAAGGCCAAGTGCAAGGTCTTATATCTGGGTCAGGGCAATCCTAAGCACAAATACAGGCTGGGCGGGGAATGGCTGGAGAGCAGCCCAGACGAGGAGGACCTGGGGGTGCTGACTGATGAGAAGCTCAACATGAGTCAGCAGTGTGCGATTGCAGCCCAGAAGGCCAACCATACCCTGGGTTGCATCAAAAGAAGTGTGGCCAGCAGGTCAAAGGAGGTGATTCTGCCCCTCTACTCCACTCTTGTGAGACCCCACCTGGAGTGCTGCATCCAGCTCTGGTGTCCCCAACATAAGAAGGACATGGACCAGCTGGAGTGTGTCCAGAGGAGAGCCACGAGGATGATCCGAGGGCTGGAGCACCTCTCCTATGAGGAGAGGCTGAAAGAGTTGGGGCTGTTTAGCCTGGAGAAGAGAAGGCTCTGGGGAGATCTTATTGCGGCCTTCCAGTACTTAAAGGGGGCCTACAGGAGAGCTGGGGAAGGACTTTTTACTAGGGCATGTAGCGATAGGATGAGGAGGAACGACTTTAAACTGGAAGAGGGCAGGTTCAGATTGAACATTAGGAAGAAGTTTTTCACTCTGAGGGTGGTAAGGAACTGGAACAGGTTGCCCAGAGAAGTTGTTGAGGCCCCATCCCTGGAAGTGTTCAAGGCCAGGCTGGACATGGCCTTGGGCAACCTGGTCTAGTGAGAGGTGTCCCTGTCTATGGCAGGGGGGTTGGAACTCGATGATCTTCAAGGTCCTTTCCAACCTAAACCATTCTATAATTCTATGATTCTATGAACCAGCACTGTGCGCTTGTGACAAAGAGAGTTACAGTACCCTGGGCTGTATTAGCAGGAGTGTTGCCAGCAAGTCAAAGGAGACTATCCTTCCTCTCTACTCAGCACTGGTGAAGCCACACCTGGAGTGTTGGGTCCAGTTCTGGGCTCCTCAGTACAAGAGAGACATGGACATGTTGGAGAGAGTTCAATGAAGGCCACCAGGACAGTTAAGAGACTGGAGCACCTCACATATGAGGAAAGTCTGAGAGTCCTGCCTGTTCAGCCAGGAAAAGAAAAAGCTCAGGGGCATCTTATTAATGTGTATGAATACCTGAAGGCAAGATGCATAGAAGAGGGAGCCAGATTCTTTCCAGTGGTGCCGACTGACAGAACAAGAGGCAATGAGCACAAATTAAAACACAGGAGCTTGAAGGTGAACATCTGGAAACACCATGAGGAAATACTGAACATTGGAAATCACTGTGAGGGTGATCAAGCACTGGGAAAATTGCCCAGAGTGATTGTGAAGTCTCGCCTATAGGAGATACCCAACAGCTGTCTGGACATGGTACTGGGCAACCCAGTCGAGGTGGCCCTTCTTGAGCAAGGGGGTTTAGACCACATGACCTGCAGACGTCCCTTCCCACCCCAACCATTCTGTAATTCTGTGAGATGCTCACAGGATCATTTCTCTAATTAAGTGCACTTTTTAGAATTTATGTAAATTTTAGTGGAATTTTGACATGGTGTGTCATGTATTGGCTGTGGACCAAAGGAGAAAGAGACCATTCAATCTTTTAATTTCCTGACTAATTGGTGTGACCAACTTTTCACTCTGAAAATTTTCTTTTGGCTTAGATTCTTGTTAGTGAGTAGCTCATTTGTTTCTCTATGATCAGGGTAGGGAAAAAAATGGCAGGGTTTGGGTTTCTTCGGTTATGTTCTCTCCCCCCCCACCCCCCCTCCCAACCCCCCCAGTTTTTAGGACAATGTCATGGTTTAGACCAGATTGACCACTCAGGCAGAACGACAGATGCTCTCCCCTACCTCCCTTCAGAGAAGGAAAGAGAGAGAAAGAGACTTATGAGTTCAGAAGGACCTAAACTACTTTAATGAAATATTAATAATAAAATAGAAAGGAAATAAGGAAATATATACAAAACTGTATCAAGCTCCCAGGATGACAGTCACGTCACCGGCTGCCACTGGGGAAGTCACAAACTGGACTCAGTGTTGGACAGGAACTGGATTTCGGATCTGGATTCAGGATCAGGATCAAAGGCAGAAGAACAGACAGAGTCCTCCTCAGATACCAGTCACTGAAGAAAGAAAACTGACCCTCTGATCCCTCAGTTTTTATACTGAGCATGAGGCAAGTGGGGTGGAATACCCTGTTGGTTGGTTTTGGGTCACCTGTCCTGTCTGCTCCTCCCTCTACGCTTTTCCGCTTCCGACCCTCCAATGGGGCAAGTTACAAAGTTATCTGGTGTTGGGTGTTATAGTAATAAGCATAAGTAAGAACCTCTCTGCATACCATTCCTTGGCATCAACTATTAACATAGGTCTTATCACTCTAGGACCAAACAGTTTCTGCACAATATGCCATTAATTTAAGTAGTTAGCAGAGGCCCAGCTAAAAAATAAAGTTACTGAACACAATTGGTCCTGTTTTACCTCAGACCAGGACAGACAAGGAATCTTTACTGCCTACGTGCATTAACTGCACACACATGCATAGAAACAGATGAACAAGAATAATGGAAATCTTAACTGTAAAAAAAGTTAATAAATGACATTAAAGTCTGATAATTCCTTATTAAAACTTAAAAAAAAATGCTAAAGAAATTAAAATTTCCTTTCTCCATCAAGTATTAAGAATTTAGCTATCTTTTGTTCTGAAGAGTGCTTTAACTTCACAGTATAAATTGATGTATGTATATGTATTTTTAGGACAGAACTGAAAATAGGTTTACTTTTGTTGCACAAGACTTGAGTCATAACCTGAGCTTCACCATGGTATCTATCAAACTTGGGAGTATCATAGAATCATAGAGTTAATGAGGTTGGAAGGGACCTTTAAGATCATCAAGTCCAACCGTTAACCTACCCTGATTAAAACCCCACCACTTCTAAACCATGTCCCTAAGCACCTCATCTACCCTTTTCTTAAACACCTCCAGGGATGGTGAATCCACCACCTCTCTGGGCAGTCTATTCCAATGTTTAATAACCCTTTCAGTGAAAAAATGCTTCCTAATATCCAATCTAAACCTGCCCTGACATAACTTGAACCCATTTCCTCTTGTCCTATCACTTGTCACCAGGGAGAAGGGGTCAGCTCCCATCTCTCTAAAACCTCCTTTCAGGTAGTTGTAGAGGGTGATAAGGTCTCCCCTCAGCCTCCTCTTCTGCAGGCTAAACAACCCCAGATCCCTCAGTCATTCCTCATAAGGTTTGTCCTCCAGACCCTTCACCAGCTTTGTAGCCCTTCTCTGGACACGCTCCAACACCTCAATGTCCTTCTTGTAGTGAGGGGCCCAAAACGGAACACAGTACTCGAGGTGAGGCCTCACCAGTGCCGAGTACAGGGGGATGATTACTTCCGTAGTCCGGCTCACCACACTATTCCTGATGCAGGCCAGGATGGTGTTGGCCTTCTTGGCTGCCTGGGCACACTGCTGGCTCATGCTCAGCCGGCTGTCCACCAACACCCCCAGGTCCTTTTCTGCCAGGCAGCTTTCGAGCCACTCCGCCCCCAGTCTGTAGCGCTGCATGGGGTTGTTGTGACCCAAGTGCAGGACCCGGCACTTGGCCTTGTTGAACCTCATACCATTGGCCTCAGCCCATCTGTCCAGCCTGTCCAGATCCCTCTGCAGAGCCAATCTACCCTCAAGCAGATCAACACGCCCCCCTAGTTTAGTGTCGTCTGCGAACTTACTGAGGGTGCATTCAATCCCCTCATCCAGATCATTGATAAAGATATTAAAGAGAATGGGCCCCACCACCGATCCCTGGGGGACACCACTTGTGACTGGACACCAACTGGATTTAACTCCATTTACCACCACTCTCTGGGTACGGCCATCCAGCCAGTTTTTTACCCAGTGAAGAGTACACCTGTCCAGGCCATGAGCAGCCAGTTTCTCCAGGAGAATGCTATGGGAAACGGTGTCAAAAGCCTTGCAAAAATCCAGGTAGATAACATCCACAGCTTTTCCCTCGTCCACTAAGTGGGTCACCTTGTCATAGAAGGAGATCAGGTTTGACAGGCATGACCTGCCTTTCACAAACCCATGCTGACTGGGCCTGATCACCCTGTTCTCCTGTATGTGCCGTGTAATGGCACTGAGGATGATCTGCTCCGTGACCTTCCCAGGTACTGAGGTCAGACTGACTGGCCTGTAGTTCCCTGGATCCTCCTTCCGGCCCTTCTTGTGGATGGGTGTCACATTTGCCAACCTCCAGTCAGCTGGGACCTCCCTGGTTATCCAGGACTGCTCATAGATGGTGCAAACTTTGGTATGTATAAACTTTCCAGTTACTCTATCACAAAAATATTGAATGTCACAGAATATTGGCATGCAGTACAGTACTATTCTGTATTACACAGGTATATTGGTGTCAATATCTGAAAAATGAAAGCCTACAAATGTTAGAATGTACTTCTCACATGACAAACCTCACTATGGAAATGGCAGTTTCAGCTAATGAAATGGAAAATACACTGGAAGCTGAAGCTTCTCGCTTTATATGGTCAGTGCTACTATTGTAGGACAATGAAGACCTGTCAAATGGACCTGCATACCAGCCTACATGGTAGGTTATGGTAGATATCTATCTGTGGAGATATTCAAAATGCAACTGGACAGGGTCCTGGGCAACCTACTGTAGCTGACCCTGCTTGAGCAGAGGGTTTGGACTAAATCTCGACAGTTCCCTTCCTACCGAAATGATTCTGTGCTCTTCCCAGGCACTGATGTCAGACTGACTGGCCTGTAGTTCCCTGGATCCTCCTTCTGGCCCTTCTTATGGATGGGTGTCACATTTGCCAACCTCCAGTCAGCTGGGACCTCCCCGGTTATCCAGGACTGTTCATAAATGATGCAGAGTGGCCTGGTGAGCACTTCCGCCAGCTCCTTCAGTACCCTTGGATGGATCCCATCCGGCCCCATAGATTTGTGCACCTCCAGGTGCTGAAGCAGGTCCCTCATCATTTCCCTTTGGATTACAGGGGCTTCATTCTGCTCCCCATCCCTGTCTTCTAGCTCAGGGGTCTGGGTACTCAGGGAACAACTGGTCCTACTGCTGAAGACTGAGGCAAAGACGGCATTAAGTACCTCAGCCTCTTCCTCATCCTTGGTTACTACGTTACCGGCCCCATCTACTAGAGGACAGATGTTATCCTTGGTCCTCTTTTTATTGCTAATATATTTATAGAAACTTTTTTTGTTGTCCTTGACAACAGAAGCCAGGTTTAGTTCTAGCTGAGCTTTGGCCCTTCTGATTTTTTCCCTACATTGCTTCACTACCTCTTTGTAGTCCTCCTGAGCGGCCTGCCCTTCCTTCCAAAGGCCGTATATCCTCTTTTTTTCCCTAAGCTGCAACACTAGCTCCCTGCTTAGCCAGGCTGGTCTTTTTCCCCGACAGCTTGTCTTCCGGCACACGGGGCAGCCTGCTCCTGCGCCTTTAGGACTTCCGTCTTGAAAGACATCCAGGCTTCCTGGGCTCCTTTGCCCTGGAGTAGCCAAAGGTGTGTTTGTTGCTTTATGTTTGTTTGCCTTCAGTGCCATTTGCAAACTGAGAACTGAAACAGAAAAATTGTGTGTCAGAACTGTGGGAAAGTTTTGGTGTTGACCTCTACAAAAAGGGTGTGGTTTGGAAAGGATCTAATCTAAAGCTCATTTCCTATATCTTATTTAATATAGTACTTGAATTATTGTACTGGTAAGTGAACGATTTTAATCATTAATGTATTTCTTGTGTGCAAAAGCTGGAGCATGTTGTTTGAAGGTAAATTAAAGCAATTGGGGAAACAGAAAAATACGGTTGGAAGTCCACCTTCGTCTCCCATGACCGTAGTTCTTCAGGGTCTATGTTCGTTCATGTACTGTTTCTTAGGCATAACATTTCTTTCCTGTTTCACTGTCTTGGGGTGCCGTTTCAATTAAACGCTTTCATCATCTCTTTGTTTTCCTTTCCAAACAGGTGCAGCATCAAGCTGCTTTATCTATTATCATTCAGCTGGAGAGAATCAGATGACATTTTACACAAGGCCACAGCAATGGCTTGACTAGGAAAGGGAATTAGTTAATTTTTGAGAGAAAACAGTGTTGTCTGGGCACAGTTGTGTTGTAGGAAGGGGAACAAGAGGGAAATAAAGAACATGCTCCTTTTAAACCGAAGAAATATGAGTAAGATTGTACTTTCCTCTGTTCTGTGATGTTTTTCATGAGTTCAAATTTTAATGTTCCTTATGAGTTCCGTGTATAGCTTAAGAAAAGCCTTAATCAAATAGAAAAGAATAAATATCTGAAATACTAATATAGGAGTGTGACATGCTGTGGGAATATGCAATCTCTTGCTTGAGTAATGTACTGTTTCATTATAGAATCATGCCTGAGAACAACCTGTAACCTTACTGAGCTGAGTAAATACTTTGCTCTTTGTCTGCCTCATGAACTTCTTGAGTCAAATGCTTCACTTGTACCTAGTAGAAACACTGATATGCTGATGATACAAACAGTGAGTGCAGAATTAAACCAGTTTTGAAACAGTAAATAATAAGTCTGGGTACTGGTCCGTGTGCACCTGTCCAGTCTGATTTATGTGACATACCAAATGCTAAAGCATTTACAAGATAGAAGGGCCGGTGAATGAGAATTTTGCCTGAGTAATGAGAACTACAGTTTTGGTCCGCATCTGTGCATACTTGAGAACATAGTGTGGATTGCGTGGGACACATCTGTGGTTTAAATTTCTACTGTTGTGAATTAGCAAACAATTACTGAAATAGAAAATCAGAAAAGTAGAAAACCAAAAAGATAGAGTAGCTGATGTTCTATACTAGATGTTGGCTTGCAAGTAGAAAGCATTGTACTTGCTAGGGAGAAAAGGAGAGAAGAAAGAAATTAATTCAGTAAATCTTTCTCCCAATTAAGTACTCACACTCCCCATTCATAAAAGAAAAATGCCTTTTTTTAATTATTCTTCTATTAGTTTTTCCTCTTCCTCTTTCTCCTACACTCTCTGTTGCAGGCATTTCTCACTAAGTGCAAGGCATGGGAAAAGAGAGGGAGAGATAATAACCATGCTGCGATGTACATAAGTGAATTTGATGTTGTGTCATCTGCATGCTGTAATATTTATATAAGTAATGGATTTCTCCATTATGTGCAGATATTTGAAAGTCGGTATTTACTGAAATTGTTTTGTGGAGGGGTTTAACCTTGGTGGGTACAGCAATGTGGACTTCCAAGTCAAATAATATTTGTACTTCCTATGTATACATAATATTTTTCACCCTGTGTGTGACCTACAGAAGCAAGTGTCGCCATCATTTGGGGACTGATGAAGTCATCATTCCCGTCATGAGCAGCTGAACACTTCAGGTGATGTTTCAGGTTTGACACTGCAGTTTCCTAATGCAGTTGGTAGCCACACAGGCTAGCCTTTGTTAGTCTTAGAAACCATAAAGTTGATTTATACTCTGGCCTCAAGTCTTCCTGATGTTCAGGGTTTAATGAATCCATAGACCTCTCACCCAGTAGCAATACAAATATATCGGTTTTCTAACTGCCACCACTTGAACTTATCATGAAGGAATTCAGGAGTCGTCAGAACAGAATCCCAACCTTTCAACTGCCTGTGGATTCAGCACTAGAGATGGCCAGTTCTGTTTTTAGCTGTGGTTTGAGTGTGATCTTGAGAGACTGTACTCTTTTGAGGCTGTACCTTAAGGAGGCTGTAATCTCAGAAGAGACCTTGTGGATATTTTTGTGTGCGTGTAGGTGGTTCTTTTCCAACAGTACCACTACCAGACGCCTAGAGATGAAATAAAAAGTAACTGTAGACTTTTCTGTGAAAAGGTTCTGGAAGTCTAAAAAGGACTGAGGTAAATTGCAGCATTTTCTTGCGTGCAAATAAATTCACTTGCCCCATGATTTTAGGCACTGTGGAACAAGTAGCACACACACTAGCTGGAAGTCACTTAGTGACTTGATGCCAGCAGTGCAACTTTCTTTGCCTTAGGCATTTAGAAGGATGAAGATGAATTAATTGTCTGTCTCTTGAGGAATAGATATATTAAAGAGGAAAAATAAACATTAATGACATATCAAGGAATCTCCTAAAATCAAGATATTTGCCACCAGTTTTTATGGAGTGAATGTAAAAGGGAATGTTTATAGGCACTGTTATTATGACACAGTTGTAGAAAAATAATCTGTATCAATCATGTAATGATTAATTTTATGAAAGTCACAGTGAGGGAAAGAGAAGTTAAGATTACTTAGTAAGCACTGGAGAAAAGATGGAGTGAAAGGTATGTTCCTTGTAGCTGCATTTTCCCAGTGTTTTGTTAAAATGATATTTCAGTGTTATTATTCTCATTTGGTAAGCTACAAATTTTTTCCATGAAGTGTATTTACAAATACACAAAATACCTTCTGTATGACATATGTTTACTAGTTTAACTTGAGAGATTTGCACTTTAAAATCAAAACAAAAACCACAGCGGTGTATATCAGGGTTGGGCATATTGTTTGTATTTTAGTTCTTTTCTCTCAAGCTTTGTTGTATGCAGTAGTTAATGTCCCACTCCTAACCCAAATACAGTATATTCCAGCTGCTGAGTAATGAAGTGTCTAATGAAAATTGGACACTTAGTTCATTCCTTATACCTCAGTGCAGTTCCTACAAAAATTACTCAATTGCTTTTTTGCTCTTTACCCTCTCTTCCTATTATAGAAGAAGGTCTAGTAAGAAGTCAAGAATTGAATCAAAGTGAAAAACGTAATGGTTGCTTTGGGGTTTAAAAATGTTCAGACTTAAGCCTATTCCTGACCTGTCCTATAAATAAGTTAGCTGCCTTGGAATCCGATATCCTTTGTCTGACCTTTGCTACTGAGTTGCTCAATAAGTAAGTACTGGAAGGATGAATAAGAGCTCTTCAGAGCAGTTTGTATTCCACATGTTCTTTTTCCCATTTTTGTTATTTTGTTTTTCATTATTGCAACCTGTGTCTTGTTTTCCCAAGTAACCTTTTAGATACCACTGTTAAATGGACGTTTCCAATCCTGTTTGATTGTTGTAATTGCTATTCTACCCTGAAAAATGCCCAGGCAAAATCCTTTCCTTAAGGAACCTATTCCCACTTAATCTGTTGGGCATTGTATTAATTGGTTAACCTTAAGTCACAAAGGAACCTATTCCAACGTTTGCATGAAGAAAATGTCAGTTTAGTACAAAGTCCAAAATGTAGCGTATCATTCTGTTTCTAAAAAGTTTGGTAAAAAGCTATTTGCAGTATTTTTGAGAATGCTGTTGCTCTGTTCTCATAAGCAATGCAATATCTCATCTAAAAAGTGGTACAGTGAAAGTACGCAGCAGTGGAAAAAGCAAAATTTGGTTTCTTCATAAATTTGGCCAAGTACATTTCAAAACCTGAAGTGTCCAACAAAAATAAATACAAAAGGGTTCACAAAATTTTAAGGTAGTCAATTTCACAGTAAAAAGCAGCAATGAGAATTTCTTAAAAGAGTGAGCTTTTTGCAAGCTACCTGAACTCCTTTTAGACATTGGCAGTGTCACTAACACAAGAAAATAGAGATCAATGAATGACACTTTCTTCGTGAAGGAGAGTTTATAGCTAAACTGAGAAGACATGTGGTACTGTTGTTACCTTTCTTCATTGGGCTTTAAAATGAGAGGACTAGAAATTACAGCTTCTTGCCTGTGAATTGTTGTCTTATCCTTTCTGTTATGACAATTTTGCTTTGATTTTAACATTTACTCAGTAGGTTTTTAGAGTTCTTTCAATTCCCCAGTAAATCCGGATGAGTGGTGGTATCTATCTGTCATTTCCATTACACTTAGCATTTCCCATGTGATAACGAACTATTGAGCTAACGTATGCCTCAGAGCTCTCCCGTGTCTCAAGCACCTTCTTGTTCTTCATTTTGATCCCTCTGCTTTATTATCATTCTCCTTTCAGATCCATTGTGTCACTGCAATTATTAAAATAATCTGATCTTCATCTCTTTCAGGTGAAGTATTTTTAACCCTGCCTTCTGGGTATATATGACACTTCTCTTTCCTAGTTTAATAACCTGTCACATCTTCTATGTCCTGTTCACATTTAGCATTTTGTTTATTAATTATTTAAATGTATTGTAAATTATGTTAATATTATTTATTAATTGTTTTTACTGCAAGGTACTAATAGTGACTGACACCATATTTTTTTGTGGTTCTGTGTGGATATGGGCTTTTGTGAGAAAGCCAGTCCTAGCACGATACTTCAGTAACATCTTGTTCATACAATTGGAAGCCTCAATTTCAAGTCCTAGTATTTATGTGCAATGTTTTCCTTATTCTCAGGGAATTAATTTTATAGCAATAATAGTCTGCTTCTTTCTAAAGACCCTGTGTAAAGAGATGAGTTTTATTTTGCATGCCAGCCTATGTCTACATATCATAAATTGGTGCCACCGTAAAATATGTAAACTGCCTTTGAACCAGTATCCATAACTTAGTGTTATGCTCTATTTAGCCTAATTAGTTGTATTAAAAAACGGCCTCGGTGAAACACAGCACTAAGGTAGCTATATGGCTGCCAGTGTTAGAATTAGGTTGAATCATAGAATCGTAATCAGAGAATCATAGAATAGTTTGGGTTAGAAGGGACTTTTAAAGGTCATCTAGTCCAACCTCCCCTGCAATGGGCAGGGACATCTCCAACTAGATCAGGTTGCTCAGAGCCCTGTCCAACCTCACCTTGAATGTTTCGAGGGATGGGGCATCTACCACCTCTCTTGGCAACCTCTTCTAATGTTTCACCACCCTCATTGTAAAAAAATTCTTCATTCTATCTAGTCTAAATCTACCCTGTTTTAGTTTAAAACTGCTACCCCTTGTCCTATTACAACTGGCCCTGTTAAAAAGTTTGTTCCCATCTTTCTTATAAGCCTCCTTTAAGTACTGAAAGGCTGCAAAACATCTCTCTGGAGCCTTCTCTTCTCCGGGCTGAACATCCCCAACTCTCTCAGCCTGTCCTCATAGGAGAGGTGCTCCAGCCCTCTGATCATCTTTGTGGCCCTATTCTGGACTCACTTGAATAGGTCCATGTCTTTCCTGCGCTGAGGGCTGCAGAGCTGGATGCAGTACTCCAGGTGGGGTCTCATGAGACTGGAGTAGAGGAGTGGAATCGCCTCCCCTGACCTGCTGGCCACACTTCTTTTGATGCAGCCCAGGATACAGTTGGCTTTCTGGGCTGTGAGTGCACATTGCTGACTCATATCCAGCTTTCCATCCACCTGTACCCCCGGTCCTTCTTAGAGGGCTGCTCTCAATCCCTTTATTCCACAGTCTGTACTGATACCTCACGCTTGTCCTTGTTGAACCTCATGAGGTTCACATGGGCCCACTTCTTGAGCCTGTCCTGGTCCCTCTGGATGGCATCTCATCCCTTAGGTGTGTCAACTGCACCACTCACCTTGGTGTCATCTGCAAACTTCCTGAGGGTGCACCTGACCCCTCTGTCTATGTCACTGATGACGGTATTAAACAGTACTGCATGTTATATATCTTTGCATGGTATTTATCACCTAAATGCTTGAACTTGGTATTTATCACCTAAATTCTTGAAGTGATAAGAAGCTCCAAATAATTATGTTGAATACCATGGGCCACACAGCTGACCATAAAAGGTGTCAGTGAAGACAGAGCATAAAAGCACTTGACTTTCTTGCTGTAAAAAGCTTCTAAGGCTTCATTAAAAGAAAAAAAAAAAAAAAAAAGAAAAAAAAAAGAATTCTTCAACTCTGTTAAGATTTCTTTTGAGGAGATTGCAGCTGCTAGTTCTCTTAACAGCTGATTAAGCCCAGAGGTTTTCTGCATATCTGTGCAAGGTTTGAGGCTGGAGGACACTGTAGGCACAAAGGGGAAGTGGTTCTGAGTATAATATTGGCCTGAGAAAGATGTAATTGTACTTACTGTCAAACTGGAAGGCATTCCTTGTGACGAGTGTCTGTCTCTATACAATGGACTGTAGGACCCTGTGACAGAAAGAAGATCAGAGGCGATTAATTGTCTCTGACCTTGAAATCAATGAATCTAGGAAAAGGAGTTTGGCAGGGTTTATCTATGACATGTTGTTTGGGGTTTGAAATGTGTCATCTGCTATTTGCTTACTGGTGGTCCTAGCTTTCTTTAACATTTACTTAATATGCGCTAAAATGACACAGTCAAAAGCAGCAGCTTAATTTAACTGACAAGTGTTCAGTCACTGAGCAGAGTTATGTCTTGCCTTACACTTCACAGTTAACACAGGTACCTTTAATCTTAAATCTACAACAATATTGAAGAAGACAAAAAAGGCCGATATAGGGAGCAGCAAATTCATA
Organism: Vanellus vanellus; assembly: GCF_965231255.1. Classification (NCBI taxonomy): domain Eukaryota; kingdom Metazoa; phylum Chordata; class Aves; order Charadriiformes; family Charadriidae; genus Vanellus; species Vanellus vanellus. The sequence goes on from NC_138908.1 coordinate 29,357,709, forward strand.
GTTTAAGGAACATAATATACAAAGTATATTTCTATCTCATTTAAATGTCAATTAGATTAAGAACTGAAATGTTTCCACCATTTCTATTTTAGGTAAATTATGGGAGATAAGAAGGGGAAAAGGAAAGAGCTAGGCAAAAAAATATATAGTGCATGAATAAATGTATTAAGCATCAAAAAGAATCTGTGTATTAGCAAATTTGCAGTACATAAAAGATACTTTTATCTTTCATTTGGATGAGGACTTAAAAAAGTAAAATAAAGTTGTGACAGAATTATTTCCAATGCATTTTCTAAGGATAGTCCTGACTTTAAAATGTTCTAATTCTCCCAATAAATGCTTAGGTCCACAACACTGAGCAAAATTCCTTGTAAAAGACACGACATTATATTTTAAATAATTGCACAAATAAATGTATTCACAAGAGGAATCTTGTTTGAAAGTTGTGGTATCTGGCCAATTTTTGTAAGAATGAATACACCTAGAAGACAATTGCCCTTCTTTCTTTCTCTGTCCTTCTTTCTTCTCCATTTTGCTATGGTCCGAAAGAAACTCAGTTTATATTCTTTCATTTGTCTGTAGATTTCTGTGTCTTTCATGCCTGCTGAAATCAAATTTGGAGGAGTTTGCAAAAATGGATTTATTTGTTTTGAACAAATAACTTTCTTCTACAGCAAACTTCATTAGTCTCTATGACTCTGGAAGATTCTGTTAACTCCATTGTGAACTTTGCTTTGGGCGCTGAAGGGGAAAGAGGAGGAGGTAAGTTTGCAGAGGAGTATGTAATACATAGCAGGATATGTATTTGGTATACTTGTGGGCTTTTTGTTTATTTAGTTTTTAGAAAGCCTTGCACAGAGACATCACATTTCTTTGCAGCTGGTAGCAGTCTTTACCTTCCAGCAGGTACAGAAAAGCTTTTGTAATATTCACAAAGGGTAATATATTGACATTTTGATTTCATTTTCTCTGAACAAGAATCGGAATTTCACTTGTTGAGTTGTGTAGAAAAAAAATAATGGAGCATGGCACATCTGCAAAATAGTAATTGCTGTAGTACTGAAACAAATAATGACATTTAATTAAGCAGGTGTGATTTTATGCCAAGAGAATGGGTCTTATATATTTTTTTTACTACTCAATCAGGAAACTTCTAATTACTTTGCATGAGATTTAGTTTATCTACTTCATATTTTGGTTGATTTCATGAAAGTAACCAAAAGAATCTCCACAAGAAAATAATCAGGAAAATGCAAGTAAACCAAAAGCCACCAATTTTCAGTGGCTGAGTGAACAAACTGTGTCATGAGGGAATATTTACTTGTCCTTTGCCACACAGCTTAATAGGATTATATTTTGGTTTAAATCAGGACAGCATAAGACAGTAGTGCATGAAAACTACAACTCTAAAAGAGATGGGAAGTGGAGTATCTATATCAGTGATAAATACAGGAGTAGAAAGAAACTGCAGGTAAAGAACATCTCTCTCCTTCCCCTACAGAGAAGTCAGGAAGCTTGAAGTTATCTGACACAATAAAGGTTTCTGAATAATTTCTCCGACAGAAATTACCAGACCTACAACTCATCTGTTGTTAATGAGACACACATTAATCAAAGCTGAAGACCTTTGGATGAATGTCCAATACATTTATTTGGAAGAGCTGTCCTGAGTTGTTTGTGACAACAGCTGAGCTTTGGCACCTTTTTGCCAGGGCTACTTGGATTTGGGCTGTTAGGTTGGTACCATCAGCAACAGGAACGCTTTCAGGGAGACGTATGGCACATCAGGAGGGGGCTGCTGTGCAGGGGCCGGGGGTCAGGCGCTGAGGGTGGCAGCAAAGCACAGCCCCACAGTGCCCGGGAGCAGTGACAGTAGCAGGGGACAGCCAGCAGGACCAACATCGCCAGACAGGCACGTGGTGGGTTTTCTATCTGCTAACAGTGCAGAAAAATTAGGAGAGAAAAAAGGCGCAGATTATAGCTTGCTCAGGCTCCAAAATGTTAAAGCCCCACTGCCAGCCTGCAGAAGAACAGCAATTTCTAGCATTTCTATACTGGACCTTGGAACTCTCAGTCGAAAGGTTAGGTCTTGCGCCTGGACCACTCTTTTTCCAAACTTTTATCGATTATGAAACCTGTTTGCTCATTATGAAGTGAAATGAAATAAAAAAGCACTGCGGGAGAAGTTACCCCTTACCCTTCAACTTTAGCTTGACAATCTGTCTTCACTCGTGGCTAAAAGGATTATCATTGCACTAATAAACAGAGAACTTGTCCTTTTACATATAATATTGTGCAGAAAACCAAATTTTCATAAATCCATATCTGCCGTGTAAAATTTTAGCCCAATACAAATGTAAAATACAAAGCTATAGTTCTCTGAAATAGGGCTTTTTTATGCTGTCCTCTTACATTTTGTTCTGAAAAGGATGAGATGTCTATCAGGTCATAGCTGACTGAGGAGGATTAGAGATTGGAGGGGGAAGTGCTGAGGGTTGGGGAGTTTTATGCTTTGATGTTTCTATCCACTTTATTAGATTGTAATTGATTTCCATGCCTTTGTTTTTGACATTTATCTTCATAATTGTGCCTTTTAATAGCAACAGAATGTCCAGCTGCCCTATTGAAGTATTAAAAAATATCAGTTATAAACAAAAGATATGCTAAAGGAATACTAAAAATATATTTTCAGGCTTCTTAGCCCATTAGTAGTTTTACTGACATTGAAATGTAAGGAAAAACACAAGAATCAAACCCAGTTCCACTCCTGATGTCCAAGTAAGGAAATACATAGTATGGATCCTTTTCCTTAGTGTAGAAAACTGCAGCAGAGTGCTGTCACAATCCTGTTGTCCTCCGCCAAAAGAGGCGCAATATGCTTATTAATGCTCATGTCTGCGAGTCTATTATCTTGTACCTTTTCTGCATTCAGGATCTTCTCTGTAAGACTTTTCTGTTGGTACTTTGGAACTGTTCCATGGTGTGCAGGAAGAGTATGCTCTGTCCTTTAGCTGTATTCTGGTCCCCTCAGAGTACTTCTGTGGCATCCAGGTGATTTTCCAGCTATAGCACTGGGAAAAAGGATTAGGATTTGGCCCTAGAAAGAGTTTCCATTAAAAAAAAAAAAAAAAAAAAAAACCTAAGAAAAGAAAACCGCTCTTATATCTGAAACACTGAGCAAGAAGATTAACACAGTAGCAATGGAAAATGAGTTTAAGATGAGAGGAGCATAACACAGTGACTGCTTGGGGAAAGGAGAATCATCTACTGCAACAAATATCAGTGTAAGAGGGCAAGATGAAGCTGCACAATATTCTTACTCCAGCAAAGAGTCTGAGCAAAGAAGTTCTTAATCACAACTGGACGTCATCCCTGCTGTTACAGGGAATTGTTCTAAACATTTTCTGGTTAAAATGGTGTTATATCTGATGGTTTATATAATTTGAGCTTGTAGATCAAATGTTATTTCAAAACTCCAAGATCTGCAGACCTTACTCAGCTAAAATGTCCAAGTCTATCAAAATGTCTACTTGTCAAAATATCCGAAATTTGACCACAAAATGGAATAACAATGGCTTTGTATAAGAACAGTTTTTAAGAGAGCATTATATTAATTTGACGAGGGCTTTTTAGTTGCTTGGATAAAAGAAAGAACTGGAATGGTTATTCTTGATCTCTACTAAGTAAATCACAAGTCTGATGAACATAGAATAATGACTACTTAAAACTTGCTTAATTTGAGTTTAACTGAAATTTATCTAGGCAACTGGAAAGGTGCTAGATATCAGTAGTTATCTGATGAGTTGTTTTGGAGAAATAAGGAAATCTCTTGCTAACGAGATTTCTGTGCTAGGGATAAAAATTATTGTCAAGAAGCCATCTATATCCTGATTCTGGAGTTTTAGGCCAAAAGGATATGCTAATAGAAAATGGCCCAATAAGTGTGGTTCTTCTGTGTATGTATATATGTGTGTGTGTATATATGTATATATACACACACACACACATATATATACACATATATACACACACATATATATATTGCTGCTCAGCTACTAACCTATTATAGTCTCTATTTTTTTAATAATATATTCCATTTCACAATATTGCAGTCCCTTCACTCACTCAAGAACAAAACTTATTTCCTTTTTTAAAATGTTCTTTAAATGTCTTAGTATTCAGAATATGCAGAATATAAAGCAGAGTACCAATTTTCTTTTACCTCTACTCTCTTGTAATGCTCTCATTTTCTAATGTAGATGGAAATAAAGTACAAAAATGTTACTATTCCCTGATATTGTGGGTCCAAGAGTAGGTTTGATTATGGGTTTTCCTGCGCTAGGATACACGCTCAGTGTGCAAACAATCTCAAAATTGAAGTATGTAGTAGTCACACCCGTAAATTGTTCCACCTTTCTTCCTGTTACCTGCTTTCACCTAAGTCTGATGTTAGTGATAATTATTTGCCACCTGAAGCCCTTAGTAGAATTGAGGTCCTGTGCCCTCTATTTTATAATTGGCTTTCAGTGACAGGTTTTAAGGCATTGGAGGAGAGGCTGGAACAATTCAAGAGGATTGGTGGCTCTGCAAATCCACTAGCCTTGCCTTTTGTGAGTGCACAACCCTCAGTCATTTCTGTAAAAACAGTAAGTGGCTTTGTGTTTCCCTTCATTTGTAAAAGTCTCTGTTCTTCCCTAAAAGCAGTTTTGATTCAACTTTGCCGAAGGAATACAAAGACAGCACTTGCCCTGTGAATCATAAGAAAAAACATTCTCACCTAGGGATATTTTCTATGGTATGTTTCACATTTTTGTTCATTTAGTGGTGTATCTGAACAATTTATAGAGGCCATTGTCACATTTTCCCCCTGTTATTTTTTTTATTATTGTAAGTTTTTAAATGTATGCCCCACAAAATTAGCAAGTTTCTTTAGCTCAAGGCAAGGAAAGAGTCCTGCTTCTTACTGAGCTGAAGTTTGTTACCTTGCTAAAAATTAGCATAAAATAATTTCCAGTATATCTTTCAATTGAAATTCAATGCCCTTTACCTGCAAAATGAATGTCATTCATGCATTGTGAAAGCTGGGTTTAATTATTAAATATTTTTTTAAAAAAAACAAACTGTGATTTTACAGTTGAATGGATGTTGATGGAATAGGGAATATATATATAATGACTGTATTTTCAGCTTAGCCTGGTCAAATTGCAAATCCTACTTAATGGAAAAAAAACCATCATGGAATAGTGATGTTGGCAGTTACTGAAGTCAACTTCAATTATTGTTAACAGTAAGTAATCATCCTTCTAAATAAGACTTACCTAGAAATCATTAAGCAAAGCCCTATCTGCCATTAGTACAGACTCCTAGGAAGTGAGTCCACCATTCTAAGAGTGCTACTTCTCTACAGAATATATTTTACTGTTCTAGCTTAATACATATAATCCTACATATAATCCTGAATAAAAAATATTCAATAGTTAGATTAATTTGTGAGTCCTCAACTTGGGCAATAGGATAGCTTTTTTGCGTGTGTTTAATTTTTATTTCAGATATCCCCCTCGTATTTTGCAGTGGCAGAATTCTAATTTGTGGAGTCATTTTATGTGAGGGATTTATAAAATTAATCTGTTTCTGGTTTCTCCCTGCATTTTATATGGCAGAAATAAGAAATAATTTCTTACAGTTTGTGAGGTACTGGCATTTCTACCTTCTTTTTAGCTTTTGACACAATGCGGTTCAAATTCTTTCATACACTTTTTATTTGTGGCAATGTACAACTATAGTCAAAGATTTCTTTTTTTGTCATACATAATCTAATAGATACAAACAAAAGGATTTTTACTATGAGCATGATGAGTATTCTCTTTGAGACACTGTTTAAACTCAGTGCTTATTAATTTTTTTTCATGAGGACTGGAAGACTCTCCGATTTTCAGTTAATTACCTTATTAATGATTTTTCTCAAATGAATGACGCTTAAATTTGTATATAATGAGCAACATTTATAATTTCTCTAAAAAGATCTGAAAATACCTAACAGCAATAGTTTGCTTGGAAAGTTGATTTTAAACAGGTAAGTATAAACGTCTAAATGTTTCATTGTTTGTAACAGGTTAATTTGTCTAAGTAAAACCCTACATTTGCGGTTTTGTTTATGTTGAGAAAAAACACTTCCAACCTTGCCATAGTGGGAAGGAATGTTATGCTGTTCTTCATTATGGTTCTTATAAATCTCAGTGCGTTATACTTTCTATTGAGTATCAGTTGAACTGCATCTTTATTGGTATGTCTGTACTTTGTCGTTCATTTTGTCAAAGGCACTGAGATGAATGACAGAGGCATTTGTATGTACTTCACTGCAGTGAGTTGATACGAGCTCCAGCTATCCCTTCCTCTCAACATTTTCTGGGGCTGTGGGAGTTCCCATCTGGAACAGCCAATCTGAGTAAAACCTCTCATCCCGTCTTGGTACACAGATCACTTTTGATGCTGGGAGAGCTTACGATGTTGAAGAAGATTAGCTACCTGCATGAATGGGATTATCATAAAGTTGAGTTCTTTTTAGGTCTTTTGTCTCATAAAGGCAGAATTCTCACAGATATATTCTCTGGACATGTAGGAACGATGTTAGGAAAGCTAAAGCTTAGCTGAAGCTGACACTTGCAAGGGCAGCAATAAGAGTTTTTTCTAATATACATTTCTAGCAAGGCCAAATAAGGAGAATACAGACCTGTTGCTGAATAGTGAAGGTGATTTAGTGAATGCAGTCACAGATAAATATAAGATACCAGATACCTTCCTTACCTTGATTTTCACCGGCAACATCTATGCATCTGTTTTTAGAGGCAGAATAATTATGACCAGAAGGGGATCTAGTCAATGATTTATTGTGACCATTTGACACATACAAGTCCTTGGGACAGGATAAGCTACATCTGAGGCTGTGTCAGAGTTCAATACTTTCTGACCAGGTTCTTTTGGATAATCCATGTGTTGAGGTTGCGAATGTTTAAAAGAAAAATTACTTATTTAAAAATAGTTGATTTTACATGGAATTTCTGATTTGGCAAAAGGATACAAAATATACTGAAAAGATGATACAAACCTAAGTTAATACTTGGCAAAAGTACAGCAATTGCAATACACAGTTCAGTCACAGTACCAATGTGATTCCCATTACTGATCTCTATAACATGTTCGCTGTCGTGACGCTGGGCCTCCTTAGTTGCTGGGAAGGAATACATAGGTTGAAGCTAGCTCGAGCATGGTGCTCTTCAAAATTCTTTTGCTGCTTTTCTGGGTTTTATACTCCATGTTGGATTGAGCCACGCATTCATTCCCCCATGCTGGTCCGACTTATCTGAGACTTATCTTCATGCTCTCTTAATGTACTAAGGGAGAAAAATTTGCACTGCCACTTGATCCACTCAACTGTTGATAGATGTTTACCTAAAACAAAGGCCACGCTCCAGTCCCTTTTGTGTTGAGATAGTCAGCTCCTTTGCAACAGCTGGGGTCAGTCACACCCTGCTTTATTCCCTGAGCTTTGCGGACACATCACACCTGCCCATATCCTCTGAGCATTCTTCCATGGTAGCAGTTCACTGGTGAGTCATGGAGTGATGAAAGTACACGGCTGATACCATAGCAAGGCCACTTCCTATCATCTTTGAAAGGTTCTGTAGATCAGATGTCCTCAACAGATGGAGAAAGGCAAAATTTTGCAAATCTTCAAAAAACACCAAAAAGACAGTCCAGAAAAATACAGGCCAGTCTGCCTCTCCTTGGTCCCTGGGGAAATGATAGAGTGAGTCCTCTTGGAGCACATTTCTGAGCACATGAAAGAGAAGGTGACTGGGAAGAGTGAGCATGGATTCACCAAGAGTAAATCACTATGGACAAACACGATTGCCTCCTAGGCAAACTAGAGTGGATTTGTGGAAAAGAAGAAGGCAGTGGATGCCATTTACCTCAACTTTAGCAATGCTTTTGACACTCTTTTGCAATACCCTTTTAGCATGTTGTGGTCTAGATAGATGAATGACTGGATAAGTAAAAAATAGATGAAATGATTGTGAGCAAGAGCTGCTGGAGCACACTGCCAAGCTGGGCTAAGATGAAGCTAAGTATGGATATGCGCACACTTTGGAATAACAGTTAGGATTGCGTTTTAGGCAGACATGGGAAGATGTGTAGAAAAATGGAAGTGAGGTTGTCCTGGATCAGACATAAATTTTTTGCAAGCTGCCAGTCTACGTAATAATTTCCTTCCTGTTGAAACAAGAAAAGAATCAAAGCAAGTCCTCGTACTTGAGATGACATTTCCACCCTATCCCAACTAACTGCTTTTTACTGGAATGATAACACTGAGCTTTTGGCATTGCAGCTGCTTTATTCTGGTGACTTCTAAACATTGGAGCAGGCTGCCCAAAGAAGTGGTTGAATCACCATCCCTGGAGGTATTTAAAAGACGTGTGCTTGGGGACATGGTTTAGTGGTGATTTTGGCAATGTTAAGTTGATGGCTGGACTCAGTGATCTTAAAGGTCCCTTCCAACCTAGATGACTTTACGATTCTACTGAACCTCAGATTTCTATTGTGCACTTTGATGACTATGTTCTATGTCTGCAGAGTAGTTTTTGTAACCAAATGCTCCACATCAAATAAATTTGCCTTGGCACGACTTCTGTATGAAAACAATGAGGTGATTTTTGTAAGGTAGAACAGCTGACTGGAGTAAAATATTGCAAAGAAAACAAATTTCTTTCCATACCCCTACTTTTGACCGTGTTAAGAGTTCCTAGCATGAGGTGTTACTTCAAAGCATTACAGAAATTCATAGATTCTTGCTCACAGAATTAGTGCCATTCTCCAGCTCTGCCCTGACCAGCCTTGGGCCCACACATGGGACCTACGTCATGGCCCATCCCCAGGGAGGTGCCCAATTCCCAGGGCTGGAGCTGCCCCTGGTGCCTCCCAGCTGGCTTGCTCCCCAACCCAAAGAAGTCTATGGGTACTCAATATCATTTTCTAGGTAGTAGACCACCAGGTCTCCAACATGACTTTGGAATATCTTCACAAAGTATTGTTGTGATGGATAATGAATAATTTTCAATAGTAGTAATTTACAGAAATGATGGTTCCTCGATATCTGGTGTACCATCTGTTGCAAGCATCTGTGCATTGCACTTACTGGCTTTTCAATTAAATGTGTAATCAAAATAGGGTGTGTGTGGAGTGGGGTGGGGAGATGGGGCAGCTCCCCTGCAAGAGAAGTTACAAACAAAAAATATGGAATGCGCTAGTCTGGGACCAAAAATCTAATGCTGAATTTAAGTGAATAGGAGGAGTGATTAAAAATAGGACTCTTCCTTTTATTCTTCTTTATTCTGATTACCAGAACAAAAATGTTTCCCTAATGTTGATGAACTTTTCGATAAATCTGTAAAAATGACCCATTTGCACATGGAAGGTGTAATTGCATGTAAGAAGCAGACAGTTTAATGTGTAATTACCTGTTTTATGCATGTAAATGTACCACTGAGTCCAATTGAAATTTGACTCTATTGATGAAGCAGAATAAACTGCTGAATTTCTAGTAATCATGGCCTTTAAAAGATGTCTACAGTTGAATGAGACTGCTTTTATGCAGCTGCCTTTAAATATAGCCTGCCTTTCTCTATTATATTACCTCACTCCCCTAAGACTGCATTACAAAAGGTAATGGCTTCTCCGCTCCACTGAACTGCATGTTCAGCTGTTTTGTAGAACTACAGAGGAAGGGATAAATTTGAGTTATTAATTGATACGTCTTTTCCATGTGCCTTTTTGTAATGCTATTTATGTAGTGCAATTAATGGTAGTGATGAAAGGTTTTTCTGAATGTTTCTTTTTAACCAATGAAGTGTATTATATCACTTTTTTTTTTTTTTTTTTTTTTTTTTTTGTATGTGTAGCTACATAACATTAACCTTAAATGCACTTTTAGCTCCTTGGATGTATTGCCATCATTAATCAAGACATTGCACAATTATTCACTGTGCTGGGGAGAACATCATGTGATAATAAAGTTACTGGAAACCAAATAAAATATGTTTTCCTACTACTGATCTGCTGGTGTGAGGAGATTGGGAATATCTTGTTCCATTACTTTCTTAGCCATTTTGCTCCCTGTGCCTCTGATTTCACCTCTGGGAGTCACAGAACAACTCAGACACATACTGTAGGTATGAGTAGTGAAATGAAGAAAGGAAAATTCTCCATTTTATGATATCCCCAGATTACAAGGTAAAAGTAAAGTAGATGATCGTTGTCTGCTGAAAATGCAATTTCGGGAAAGGAGAATTAGTAGTAAAAAACCAAATCATTCTATGCCTTTTAAGCAGTGGTTTCACCTAATTAGCTGCAGCGGCACTATCCTTGTAACCTTTCAGAAGCTTTCAAAAAGTCACTTTTGGAACTTACGCTATTTATAATAGCTGTACTGACTCAGTGGTAACATTAAAAGTGTGTTAAACCTGGCACAAATGTATCATTAGCATCCTGTTCTAATTGCTAGGATGATTCTTTTAACTTTTCATTATTATTTTTATACCTACCAGGGAAGATAGCTGCCTTCATCTGCTCTGTGAGGTCACTGAACAACAACTACACAGAATGTAATCATTACCTTTGGTGCATTCTGCTGGCATCTTGCTCCAGCTTCTATAAATCAGTATAACATTTCTAGAAAGCATCTTATATTTTTATTTTAAAAGCGATTACCAATGACCTATACCTGAACATACCTTGTAATACCTCTGCTCCTGTTTGAATTTGGGTTTTTTTGTAAGTTATTGCGTACTGAGGCTCAGATGTCTTCTTATGTCTCCAAATCCATTATATTTTGTTCTATATATGCTTATTTTTGACCCCGGCCTTTTTATCCAGAAAAGGGAATGCCAAAGCTGAAAAGTTCTTTATGTGATAGAGAAAAGGAAATATCTTGTGAAATGGCCTTTCCTATCTGATGCTGAGACATTATTTTTTCCCCTACATCTGATGTGGTCTTCATTCATGCTTAGTCCATTTAGTGAGTAAACTAGCAAATGTGCCAAACTGTGAAATACAGTGAATTCTTTACATTTAACCTGTTCATTGCAAGCTGGAACTTCATTAAAAATCATTCTGTGTGGTCCATGAAAATAGTTAATGAGAAGGGAATACTCAAAAACGAGATTTGTGTATTCCAGGTTTGGCATGGGCCAAACTGGGACTTTACTGTGGAGAAATGCCACTGGCCAAGTATACGCTGATGCGTTTTAACAGATGTACTACATTTTCACCAACTGTTTTCTTCAGAATGTATGATGTGTGTGTGTGATTGCGGGCTGAGAAAGGGTGCAGGGTTGCTCCAGAGCATGACCCATATTTATGAGGAAGAGATAGGGAGTGTTGCTTTCTGAGGGAAAATCAACCTTTACTTCTGCCGAAATCAGGAGAGTTGCACTAGCGTGGGCTGAATTTCAGCCAACACAGCTAGGTGAAAATAAACAGTGCTGTATTCAGTTGACATTTTTTTTGTGCACAACATTCTTACAAGGGAAGCAAAGCAATCTCTCCCACCTCCCCACAAGCTGACTGATTGTGCTTCAGGAACTTGGCAGCTTTCCCGTCACTGTTAAAACACAAGAGGTGCAGTATCAGGCTTGATAATATTAAGTATTTTAAGAGTGTCCTTGTTAAGTTCCCTTGCTTCTTCATCCTGGTGTGAACATAAAAACGCAGTCAATTGTGTTTTATTACTTCAGGATTATCAGTGAGAGTTAGGTCAACAGTTAGCTAATTGTCAATGTCATGGTAGATATGAAAAATGCAGTTTTCTTATTCGCTTGTAATGCTGTAATTGCCACCATTATATTGGGGAAAACAACTGGTACACTTCCATGGTGTTACATAGCTAAGCTGTTGAAAAGAATAACTGAATATAATGAGCTTTGTTATTGCAGAATTTTCACTTCATCTTTGGAGTTGACTTGGAATGAACGCCATTTCCATCATTTTAATTCTGTGTGAAAATTGAATAATAACATATTATTTGCTTGTGCTCTTTCTATGTAAAGGTAATATTTTAAATTGTTCTCTTATGAATAAAATTATTTATACTCTTCATTCAGTTTAGTTTTGTCTTTCTAAATTGTTTCCCTCCCCCCAACACTACAGTTAGTTTTAATTGGCTTAATTGTACTAGGCAAATGATAATTGTAAAAACTAGTGGTGAACTTCTAATGAGATTGACGGCTAATTTTCATGGAATTAACAGAGCTTGTATGGGAGACTGCCACATGCCGTATTGCAGCAATTAAATGTAAGTTGTGTAGCTACTGATGCCTTTCATTGATTTTGCCTGGCACTACTTTCTGCTCTTTTCTAGGTGAAAAATCAAATGAAAAATAAAGCAAATAGAGCAAACACTTAAAACAATCTTAACTCACTGAAAGACATGTCTCCCATGTGGTGAATCTTTTCTTCTTTTCTTTCACTGTTGAATTAGTACTAAACTTGTGGTTAACAACATGGCATTTAAGATTCTTCAATTTGGTGGAGGTGCTATATGAAAATAAACACTTCATGTAACAAAGTCATAGTTTAGAGGCTTCTTTTTATCCTCTGTTGGGCTTCTGAAATTCTCACTGTCAAAAGAATGGGATGAAGTTTTCTGTGGGTCTGCATTGCATTTTAATGCAAATTGAGAGTAACTCCAAAATCCCTGATGTGCAAAACTGTAATGTAGAAAGAAAAGAGTTCTGGATGCATCTTTTTAAATTAGAAAGTGAAAAAATCTTTGATAGTTAAAATATTTTCTATAAATATGTAACTCAGAATCAGCAAAATGATATTGTAATTGGTGTTATTCATCTCCCAGCTGAAACAACTCCTGTTGCTTTTTCAATAAGGGTGGTCTTCAGCTTCAAGCATTAAGTTAGAAGTAAAGAAATAAAGTTAGATTGCTATTATAATCTTAATGAAATTCCACATAATGAGGAGCAGAGTTTAAACTATAAACAATAACAACTGAATTGGATGAGATGTTTCTGTCCTCCTTATCCCTCTCACGCATACATACATTTTATTTATTATCTTCCTGATGTGAGAAGAAACGTCTGTCTCTGGCAGCGGACAAAAAACATTTCTTTGGATTAGTAATATTACTGAACACATTTCCACAATGAATGCTTGCCTGCTTCTTGGTAAACATGAAGCTGAACAAAGAAAAGCTAAGAATTAATTCCATTCTGAAAAAGAATTGATACTTGTACAAGCTATCATCACATTTTTGATAACATGCCTTTATTTGCTGATGTTCATAAACAGCAGACATTTCTTGATAAGGTAGAACCTTTATGAGATTGAAAATCAGCAATTCCACTTGAAGAATTAAAATGTTTTGTAAGTTCATGCCAATCTATGAGAGTCTAATTTTCTTCCCTGACACTGAGTAGTGTAGCAGTGGGATTATTTCCATGGTGAAGCATTACTTAGCATGAATAAGGATGAAAGAAACAGATCCTAAATTTATGTAATGTGAAGAAAATTCAAAAGGCAAGATTGCTTATAACATAGTAAGACCTCAGTTTTCCCAAGCATCAGTAAGGTATGTATGGATGATATGTTTATGGTTTTGCTGTAGGTTCTATAATTAGGATACTCCACTTTGCTTTAACTGGGGCATGAGATAAACAGGGATGTAGGACTCCGTTCTGTGAGAAATCACACAAGTTGCTTTGGCGGGTCTAACTCCATACTTAGATTGGGTAACCTCTATGCATATGCTGTAATGCAGTGAAAATATATTGCTTCAGATGGGCGAACCACCTTTGGGCTGCATAGATCACTCTCTGATCACACATAATCAGTCTTGACAGATAAAGAATAGCACAGAGTGCATTTCATTTTAGTCTCTTCATGTTCTTCTATAACACTAATCACCGTGAGCATTTTCCAAGGAAACAGCAGCGCACATTATTTTCAGAAAGGATGTGAAGAGTGAGAAATAGGTGAGGAAATGCTGTGTTATACATTAACAAAATACAGGTTGGCCTGAGCACCCATCAGTGATGGAAATCAGGGTGTTTAAATGTGTCTGGATAAAGAAAAAAAACAAACATAGAAGCAAAGAAGTTGAAATTATGAGAATTTATTTTACTTGGGAGGAGATGGATAAGTTTTGTTTTGTTTTGTTTTGCTTTTCCTAAGAATTAACAGGAGCATTTAGAATGCATGAGACCTGATAATGTGGAATTTAAGCTAAAACAGGTATTTTGGCAAGGAAAGGAGCAAAGGCAGGCTACCTAGTAACCTTCTGGAATACGTTAGGAGCAAACTTGTGTTAGAATGTGAAGGAAGTCCATAGAGGAATACAGTTTACTTAGGCTTTTGGGTGGAATGGCAGAGGCATCAGAAGGTGGAGAGACTTCAGATGGATCTTCATAAAATGAAGATTGTGACAGATGCAGAAGTGAGGAACCAAACAAAACCTCCAAACAAAACATCAGCTAAAGTAGGCATTGAGATTCTGGGAAGAAATTCCAATAGGAAGAGAAGCTAACAGATTTTAAAGGCACTGAGAGGCGAACTGCAAAAGTTTGGCATTCTCAGTTGTCAACTCTGATTTTTCTCTAAAACCCACAAACCACAGATGACAGAAGTGGGACATTTTTAGGAGTTCAGCTTCAACCAGCTTTACCAGTAGTTTGAAAGGAGATGGCAAATGGTGACTGTTGAAGTGCACACCATTTTATGTGACCCTTGCACAGGTGACAGGACATTTTAGAGCTGGTTGAATCTTAAGCTTGCAAAGCTGTTGCAATGTATCTGTCAGACCCCTACAAAAGCAGATGATAAAGGCTCAACAGAAAATAACCAGCAATAAATCATTAAGTATATATAGCAAAGACCTGCTGGACTGTGTAAACAGATCTGTAACTTGGAGAAAAGGAGGGAAACAAGGATGCCAAGAAATTAGTAATTTGTTCCAGGAATGAATACAGAAGAATACCACAAGCACGGGGAGAGAGAATAAGAAAAATGAAAAACATAACCAGCAAAAGATCATAGAAAAAACAAAATATTTTATAAATATTAGAAATAAATATATGAAAGAAAGAATGGCTCAAAACTTAATAAAGCTTACCAATAAAAGCCAAATAATAAAATAAGAAGCTTTTTGCAATGGAGATAGGGAAGGGAAGTTCCATCTTGACTATACTCTTAACACAGTTAATTTAAATCACAAAGGAATTGAAGATGTTGGCCAGAGTAGGAGAACACACTAAACAAATTTTAAGTTAGCTAAACACGTTAACCAGAAGAGGATGGATGGAAATTAACCTTAAGTACTTAAAGAATTTTATGGAGCCATGGGTTGTTGTGTCTTAGAATTCGTGGAGGGTGAGTGAAGCCCAGAAAACAAAGAAGAGAAAGCACAGAATATATCTTTAAGTGGGTAATGGAGACGTGTGCACTAATAGAAAAACAAGCATAATATTACTTGCAGAAAGATACAAGCTATTTAACTGTATGTATTTAAATGAGAAGATGAGAAGTGCATGCTGGTTCTTTTAACGTGTAAGTTGAATTCAACTTTTTCTCTGACAGGATGTGGGAACTCGTGAGTGATGGAGAAGCAATCATAAGCTTCAGTAAGCTTTATCTGCTCTTCACATTCTCCCACGCTGGTTGAAAAACAAATACAGAGCTGAAATTACTGTTGTGTGAGTGCACAGCTAGTTCAAAAACTATACTTAGCATGTTGTCACTGGTGGCTTTCTGTCTAGCTGGGTGGTCATGCCTATTTGGAAGAACATGACAAAAGAGGTTTCAGGGTGCTGTTCCATACTACTATATTCAGTAATGGATAGGGAGTACACTTGGTGGATAACAGCCAGATAACAAGGTTTGCAAGTGGTTTGAGAAACAAGATTAGAATTCAAATTGATTTTGAGGCACTGGAGAACTTTTCTGAAAACTGTGAAAAGGAAAAGGAACTCAATAATGATAAATGCAACGTACTTGGCTTTAGAGGGAAAACCCCCATAAAATTAAATGAGATAACATATAGGTTTATTTTGCTTAAATCAAAATAAGATTATGGGCAAAGATTCCATTTTAACTAATTTGTCTGATGTGTGATTCCCATAAAAGTCTTAATGTAATAATTAATTTGAACACAAAATTAATTTTTTGAGTAGTGGCTTATCTGAGCTTCCTGTTTTCTAGACTGGCATATTCACCACTGAATCATCCAATCTCCACATGAATTTGTTTAACCCTGTGTATTTATCTCAAAAAAGGACTGTGGCAACAACTGTCTTTTTCTTCTCCATTTTTAATATTTTGGATTAACAACCAGTGAAGAGACAGAAAAATTGGAAAGAGAATTAGTGGTGAGGAATTTCAGTAAATCACATAGTAATTTATTCTACCTCAAGTCAGGTTTAGCTATATCTGGAATAACTGAAGTTCAGCCCATTGGTATAAATATTTTTATTTTTGCAGTTGCTAACAAAAGCATTCTGAACTCTTAGTTGTATTCACAATAAGTTTACTTTTCTCTTTTCCTCTTCAAGAAAAAGACTAAATGAACCGTTTTAATCTTAAATTCCAAAGGAAAATGATTATTTAAAAAATCTACAATAGCAAATATAAGAGGGCTCCAACAGCTGTCATTTTTAAGCATGATTTACAATTCTGACAAAAATTATATTTTTCCATCTGCTGTTATCACCACTTTTTTATGATATTTTTTATATTTCTCTGCGTTTTTTTGTTTATATCAGAAAAAAATTAAAGTTATTATGAAAAACTGTCTGCATACACAACATTATACATTAGGAAAAAAAAAAAGAAAAGCTGAAAACGCTGAGACAAGTAGTCTAGCTGATTTGTTTGTAGAGAAAGATTTCTTCAGTGTGCATGTTGGATAAGAAGTGATGCTAACTAGCAGGTATTCAACACGTTCATCTTTCTCATATGAGAGAATCTCTGTCAGATGTGATGGGTGCAATCACTTACCTATTACACTACAAAATATTTGAAACTCTAGACCCAGACAGTTGGCGTATCTCAATGTTTTTGAAGAACATTCTCTCTTTTACTTACCATAATGAAAAGGTAAACCAACTTCCTAGCACTTTTGTTTCTTCTAATTGTTGGACACAAGCAAGTTTGACTGCAACTATATTTGCTTAGGAAAAATCCTATTATTTCTTTTCTTTGGGTATTTCTTTGACAAGGTTCTTGGAAGACCTACGTAACATCCCAGGGATATCCAGGTAGTGAGTCATTGGGTCTGGATATGGGGGACAACCATAGTTTCTTAAAGCATTCAAAGCTATTTTGATTAATGAGGCAAATTCGATTTCTCTATAGACAGAGGGAAGAATTCAGGGACATCCCTTATGTCAGATTTTTCTACGTAAAGAGATTCTCTGTAAAGTCTGTAACATTCTCCAAAAGATCGGAGGTTTTGAGCCGTGTTTGGGATAGGACTATATGTGGACAAATCCTCCTCTGTTCTAAATGTGAAATGGCTGGATAAGGCATGAAATTGCAGCCCAGATATGTGATTACCATGATAGACCATTCACTTCGGTCAATTTTAGTTTTGGTAAAATTTACTATTTAGATAATTGTTAATTTACAAAAGTAGCTGACATTTTATTTTACTTATGGAATCGTTTACAATGAACCATTACACTCTGTGTAGTTTTCAGTATTTGAATGTGAAGAAGCAAATGCCATTTTGGGTGGTAATGCATAATATGATTAAAACCAGATACAGACTATAAAGCAAGGTTCAAGTTGCTGCATATCATCTTTTTCCTAAAATATTTTTTTCTGTAAGTCTAGTCTGGTTGAGTGCAATTCTTGGTGAGGAAGATGATCTTACTTCAGTAGATGCTAGTGTTGCACTAGGTGTCTTTGAGGCCATCTCTGCTTCCTTCCATTCATGGATGAACAGCAGGTAAATACCTCAAGTGTCTGCTTCACTGATATAGCATCACTCAAGAAAAGACTATGAGGAAAATCTTTTCACGGCTGGACATTGACAAGGTGTGTACAATCTATATGGCAGAAATCTAGTCAAACACAACAGGATAGTTTCACCATCCGAAAAAAAATAATATCTATTTACTACACAGTGGTTTTGCATCACTTTAAGACAACTTCTGGGGTTCCTCTTTCTCATACTTGAAACTATTGGCCTCATAACAATAAGATATATATTTGTGAAAATAAAAATATGGTTTTGATGTATTAATTTGGTCAATGTCTACCACAGTTATTCAGCGCTTTCAGACATGTAATAATGAAGACAGCAGGAATATACACGCAGAATGAGCACCTAAAGTTGGAATTATTCTTAACCTCTGGTATCAAACCTGTATCAAAGTTATTCAGCCCATTAAATTATCATTTGAAGCCAAATCAGCAATATAAGCATAAGGTACATAAGATTGCAATCTTAGAAGGCTAATTACCGGGATGGATTCGGATCATAACCTTTAATATGGCATTTGGAACCATAGCTTTCCCATTATGTGATTTTTCAAGCTGGTTTTATGGAGCAGATATTTTCCATTCTGAAGTGGCATTTACATTCTATATGGCAAACAATAGTGAAAGCAATAACTTTACATTCAAAGTGTTGCAGTTTCCTTCATATAAAATATAACAGATTTTCTTCAGTATAAAATATAACTGGTGAGTAACTTCATCATAGGAAAACAACATTCAGTATTCCTTTTGCCCAGTAAGTACGTTGTAAGGAACCTATTTGCTGCAGGACACTGCGCACATGAAGCCCAATTCAAATCCCTAGAAAGTCGTGAAAAGGCTCTCATTTCCTCGGTGTTGAAGATTGTGATTCGCACACGTATTAGGAGGTGCTGCACTTAAGTTGGAAACACATGCGTGTATATAGATTACAGTACACCTTGCAGTGTGTATTTTAATGCAGCCTTTTAAAAGGCACTATGCCCAAATAACATTTTCTACACCTGCGTCTGTCCAACCTATTACTTGAAGAATTCTGCCATGGTAGAGCAGGCAGCTGCATTTATGCAGAAGCCTACTGACTTTGTATGAACTCTTCAGAGGCATCAATGGAGTTTTCTGAACAATCTGATGAATTCTTATTTCAGATGAGAAATTTTATGTCTGCAGAGTGTGTAAGAAAACGCATAGCACTTCCAGAGATGTCTGCACCAAGAATATTTGTCATAATCTTTGGAGAACAGGAGGTGCGATTAAATCAAATGTACCTGACCAAGTCTGATTTAGATTTCATACCCTTTGTTTCTGTATGTTCTATCCAAATTAAACACGTGGTCAAAAAGGCTTATCCTTACAAGCATAGTTAGCTTACATTGAGGGATAAACTTTGATCCTCCATGGTGAGAGAACAACTTTCAACTTTGAAATCATCTCCCACTTACAGAAATACATACATTTTGAAATATTTTGGAAGAAAATTCCTATCCCATTTTGTAAAAATCATCACAATATCATATGTGATAAACTGCGGCATTCTTTGCTCTCCACTCAGAGTGAAAGTGGTCTTCAAATATTTTCAAGAATTGGAATTTTGTCAAAACACTTTTTTAAGATTAAGAAAAAAAAACATTTTTTCTCACATGGATCATTCTTAAAAGGGGCACTAATCAAGGGCCTACCAGAAGTATTCCTGTCAAAACAGTTGAAATTAGTGATTTTTGTGAAATCATAGAATCACAGAATGGTTTAGGTTGGAAAGGACCTTGAAGATCATCGAGTTCCAACCCCCCTGCCATAGGGGTCTCCCACTAGACCAGGTTGCCCAAGACCACGTCCAGCCTGGCCTTGAACACCTCCAGGGATGGGGCCTCTCAACAACCTCTCTGGACAACCTGTTCCAGTGCCTTACCACCCTCACAGTGAAAAATTTCTTCCTAATGTTTAATCTAAAGCTGCCTTCTTCCGGTTTAAAGTCATTCCCCCTCGTCCTATAGCTACATGTTGTCTTTTATCTAAAAAAAAAACCTGTAGCTGAATCTGAAACCTGTTTTTATTTAGAGTGATTTGTGGAAAAGCAGTTAGTAATTTGTGGTACTAATGTTAGCTAAACTAACTGGGCAGTTAACTAAATTATTCCTGTGTTTTGTAAAATGCATATCTTTAAGAGAGAAAACTGAATGTGAGCAGTGCAGCACCTTGTCTGTCTAGCAGGGTGTCCATCCAGTGAAGTGGTGGGCAGCAAGACAGGCATCCTGCAAGCTGTTCTGCTTGGGGGGATCCAGCCAGCTAAAACAGCGTGTTTATTTTTGCATTGCTTTTCTTCAGCTTTGTGCTGCTTCCTTGAGTACTTATCCATGAGAAATAAAAGAATGCAATAGTTTTTTAACACAGTCATCCCATTGGTTCCTAACTGCTGGCATCTTTACATTATTTAAACCTAACCTCCCTTTACTGATGACTATGAGGGAGAAACTTAGTAGACACTAGCTTCAGCTGAGTTTTGGAAATACTTTGGATTTCATTCACCTTCTACAACATACTCTTCCAGGCTTTCTAATTCTTTCTCAGGCAATTCTGAGTGGTGAATTCCTAGTGAACTGAATGTGGATATGTGAAGGCATTCATTTTAAATTACGCATGGCAGCACGGAATTATATTAGGATGTGACTGCCATAACAGCAACTAAATAACAACACTTCAGGGAACAACAACTTCACAGTAAAAATTATTGAACCAAGAGTCTGTATGTTGTCTTCTGGAAGTTTTTGGTTATAACTCAAGGTGACTTAATAATTTGATTTCAGAGTTCAAGATGAGAAAGTAAGAATTGGTCCAAGTTAATTAGATATCAGACGACATCAGCTGGCAAGAGACACAAAACCCTATAAGATGTTCAATGTACATTTCTAGCTGCTGTGGTGCTGGTTGCTTTTCATTTTTTTAATAGATTTTCAACACTTTTCTTAGGCTTTGTACCACACAGTGCATTAGAGAAAGTAAAGTAAATCTGCAGAGGTTGTGCAAAGACACTTGAAGTTGCTCTGTGAGAATTCTTCTTGGAAGGAGGAGTATTAAGCGGAGTGCAGTAACATTCAAATTGGTTTTGGAACGATATATAACCAAGGTCATGCAGATTTGTACCCATTATATCAAACCTAACAAGTTATGTCTCACGAAAAGCCATCCAGCTTTTAAGTTCGAGCTTATGTTTTAAGTTCAAGTCTATGTTTTAAGTTCAAGTCTATGGGCCTGAGCCCCATTGATAAGGGATTGGGCTAGCACTGTGGATCTCAGTACCATACTCCTGTAACATACTGTGGCAAGCGTTTGTTACGATTGTAGTAAGAAAAGTACTCTGACTCCATAAGGCATTGTTATAAAACATCATGTATTGATGCTAACACCAGAAGGAAAAAGAGGGTAATCTTATGTTCTTTCAGGTGCTGGAAACCCTGAATTTTGCATCATCAGACAGACTCCTAGTCAGGTCATGGCACACCATACAGATCCTTTCCATGAAGGCATTCTTCGGCGTTATGGCCTCTAGAGCTCTTGCAGGATTTTATTCGAAGAAAACAATCCAATTTATCATTTCTATTGTTAGGAAAAATGATGTTCATGTGAGATCATCCTGCATCACTCTAAGGTAAAAACAAGGACATGAAGGTGGTCACAAGTGGGAACTGCCTGCGAACTCCTCCACTGTGATTAGCTAGCTAATTTCATCCTATGGCCAAGGGATATCCACAATGCAGGCATGAAGGAGAAGTTATACATGCAGCATAGCACCGCATAGCCCAGTGCAGGCCCTGCTTGTGCCTACTCAGGTTAACTGCTCTGTGGTCAGTAACTTCTCAATGTACAACAGCCTCCCGGCTAGGATCGATATAGCTCATTACTCAATGTAGACATGCCCTTCGAAGCCTTTGTAATCTCAGTCTGATTCCCCAGACTTCAGTCTTGCATGGCTAGGGAAGGAGAAGCTGTGTTTCCTGAACTATATTGAGAGTTGATCATAAATCTCAGTTACAATGTGCTTTCCTACATATATTAAACAATAAAACAGCTGGAAATAGTGGCATTTACCACTGTTTCACAGGACATCTAAGATTAACTTAGATCTAGGAATTCAGACAGGTTTCAGTGCTTCAGCTACTCTTCATTTAGACTTCCAAGCTCCTTTTATCAGCTATGGTGTTTGCATTTGCATAAAGAAGCATTTTTGCCCATTAGAGGAGGGAAGCAAAATTTATAAGACAAGCTACCAATACTGAAGCAACTAAAGTTCAACTTCTTCTAGAAGTTCAAGTGTTGCAAAGACAATATACAAGGTAAAAATCCCAGAATCACAGAATAGAAGGGCTGGGAAGGGGCCTCTGGAGATCGTCTAGTCCAACCGCCCTGCCAAAGCAGGTTCACCTACAGCAGGTTGGACAGGAACACCTGCAGGCGGGTTTTGAATATCTCCAGAAAAGCAGATTCCACAACTTCTCTGGGCAGCCTGTTCCAGTGCTCTGCCACCCTCAAAGTAAAGAAGTTTTTCCTTATGTTCAGATGGAATTTTCTGTGTTCCAGTTTGGGCCCATTGCCTCTTGTCCTGTTGCTGGGCACCACAGAAAAGAATCTGGCCCCATCCTCTTGACACCCGCCCTTTAGATATTTATAAGCATTGATGAGATCCTCTCTCAGTCTTCCCTTCTCCAGGTTAAACAGATCCCTTTCCTCATAAAAGAGATGCTCCATTCCCTTGATCAATCTTTGTAGCCCTCTGCTGGACTCTCTCCAGTAGTTCCTTGTCTTTCTTGAACTGGGAACACCAGAGTCAGACAAACTACTGCAGATGTGGCCTCACAAGGGCAGAGTAGAGGGGGAGGATAACCTTCCTCAACCAGCCGGCCATGCTCTTTTAAATGCACCCCAGGATAACAGTGGTCTTCTTGCTGGCTCAAAATACTATACATTTTGCATAACTTTGCACATTTATCCACTCAGGATACCTATTCAGTAATAACAAGCAGTGAATCAAGTTGAGATACTATTTATAGAGCCTGGAACTATGGAAGAAGGAGAAAAATCACTAGGCAAAGCGTGAACCTCTTTTATCTATGTATATACATGAAAATATTGAAAGCTCTGCTTCTGTGTGCAAGTTTTGCATATAAAAATATATAAGTTGCACAGGTATTACTCTCAACAACTTTACTGTAACATCATAGAGGATGATGACATCCAAAAATGAATAGATGGAAATTTACATTCAAAAACTCAAGGACTACTTGCTGTCACATCTGAAAATTATGATTTAAGTGATTAACAGGAGCCCAGCCAAGGTTTTCATTCTTAGTCCATACTAGGACAAGACCTAAACAATCCTCCTCTGCACTTCCGTGAACAAGATTTTCAAGTTTTTTGAAGAGTTATTTTTGTCCTCTTCTAAAGACATGTGTTTAAACTGTGTATCCACCAACTCATTTGTAAGAGGGGGAAGGCAGCTCTGTGATTATTAACAAAAACATCAGGTGATAATTATAATGTGTAGGAACAAATCCTGACCCTGCAGCACTTCTGATTCTGTCTTTGTTCTGGGTACCCTGTTAGTGCAGCTGACATCAAACTAGTGTTGGAGCTGTCTCCTAGTGTGCCTTATAGAAATTGTCAGGAGCCTGAGAGCCTCCCCGCTCCTGGAGGTTTAACTGTTGGGACTCTGGGCCACGTGGCAGTGATAGAAAATGTGAGGGCTGCCCTTTCCCACTGGTGGCCTTGA
Source organism: Vanellus vanellus (assembly GCF_965231255.1). NCBI lineage: Eukaryota > Metazoa > Chordata > Aves > Charadriiformes > Charadriidae > Vanellus > Vanellus vanellus. The sequence continues at coordinate 29,381,509 of NC_138908.1, forward strand.
AGAGAGACTCCCACGGACCACTGCTGGGAAGCTGCAGCCAGGGCCAAGCCACCGTCCCTGCCAGTGTTGTCGCCAAGGCTGGCTCCTGCCTGTCCATCCCTTGCAGGGCAGTTAGCCCTCACTGCTCCATGACCCTAGGAGCGTGACATCATGTTATAATTTAACAATTTTCCTCAAAACCACAGAAGAATTTTCATTTTCCTAATGGAATGACGTGCCTGATTTGCCAACTGTTTCTATCTTTCTCTGCTCCTTGTAAGACTGCTGCTCTTAGAAGTAGTTCTTTCCCTCATTGTTGCTGCTTGACCTATTACATTTAGTAACTAACCGATGTTCTGCAACAGGTACTCCTAAGTCACCCACTTTTTGACCTCTTCAACCAGTTTGCAGTTTGGCTGTGTACATGTGGTGCTTGGCACAGAAGCCTGTACTCCAAGAATATCTGGTTGTTTAGGGAACTAAGATTATTCCTCTTGGACATCTGTGTAAAGACTGAGCAAATTTGATCAGATAAGGTGAAGACTACATTAGTTCAATGGGCCCTGCTAAAAATTCCTCTTCAACCTTAGTAGGTAGGAGGAATGAGAACGTGGAAAACAGATACTGCTAGGGGTAGATAATAAGGTGATGGGGGCTATAGCTTAGGGGTTCCTCAGGAAGGATTTTCTAGTTCTCTTCTGTGCTGAGAGATGTCAGCCTTTGTTAATATAGTATGTGACCATGACTGAATGTGTACTGAAAGTACACATTGCTCAGTGTCTTTGTACAGGATTTGATGCAGTCTGTGTTTCTTCATCCTAGCATTTATTGACAAAAATATATATTGGAGTATTTAAAACAATCCCTCTTGGTTAAATTAAATACAGATTTATGCTAGCTATGGAAGCAAAGTTTTTATACAGCTGGTTCTTCCAGCTAGTAATTGAGGAAGTAAGACTGGTGCAAAATTATGGATAACATGGCAGCTCTGAGCAGTATAAGGTGAGAAGATGACCTAATATCTACACTAGCACTGCTGCAGCATGTCAGCATAACTCCTTATGTTACAGGAAACCTCTGTTGACAAAAGCAATAGTTTGATTAGTGATTGGTTGCTGACAACATTAATACAGGATGTGTGCATGTATTAATAATTTACCACACTTGAATATAGCAGCCAAATGGTATCCCACTAGTGTTATATTATGACAATGTTAAGTTAACATGTTGGGTCTTTTTCATGAGAAATCTTAGAGAAGCTTGATAGCTATATCAGTTGAAAAATCAGTTGCATTAAATGTAACACAGTGAATTTGTTCCAATGTGATCCTAGATCTCCGATTATTGAGATTAATTAAGAAAAACTTGAGCTAGGCTAGTAATAAGATGTTGTTCTTAGATAACAAGTGTTAATTTCACCTCAAATCCTTTTTTTGTAATAACATGGATTATTATTATTCCATGAGATCTGAAAGTAGTAACAGGGATAAGTATCTGACCTATTTTAAGTTTTTTTTTCCCTCTTATTGGAGCAAAGTTGAAAGAACTGTTCAGCCACCCAAGCAGATTTTTACAAATGATGTTTGTCTCCTTTTCTGAGTAGGAATCCATACGGTTCTCATAAACTCTAAGAAAAGCTATCACTTGAGTGATAGTACTGAGTGCTAGGCTATTGCTTCTCTTTTATAAAAGATAAAATGCAAATCACTGTGCTACATAGCATCAGCAGAGCAATTAATAATCCCAGTTTAATGGACTGTTAAGGTACAGTGAAATGAAACAGGAAATAATGATTATGTGCAACTGCAGTCTGAAAGTGCTGTGGTAAACCATAACCCTAAATGAAGGAAAACGCTACAGCTAAGTGTATTCAATGCTAAAAATACAGGTAGTTAGCTTCAAAGAATCATCCCTTTAATAGGCTTCCTAAAAAGTAATTAAAAGTTTAGGAAAACATATGACCTAAGAATTATTTTTACATTACAAATATAAATGTGGTGCAAATCTCTAATTCAGTTTGTGACTCCAGATTGACCAAATTGTGACTGGAAACACAGTTTGTCCTACTCAATATAATGAAATATTTTCCGTTGACAGTAACAATTATTTATTCTATTGAAATTCAGAGCAGTTTGCAGTCATCAAAAGCATCTGCATTTGGTGATTAGAACCACTCTGTGTCAGGGATGAATAAGGCAATGGATTTTAAGAAAGAAATCCTTAATAATTATGTAAAATAAAATTTATGTCCAACTTTTAATTAGTTTTAACTAGCTCAGGGATAGGATTAAAGGTTTTAAGTAAATGTGTTTACTTTATCCCATTAAAGAATGAATGAAACAGCTTAAACATAGAAAAATTGAGTGACCAAACCTAATTGTTTAGTTTAATGCCATGTTAAGTACATGTGGTGCTTAGCAGATAACATTTTCTCCATCTAGACCACAGCACTTTGAATAAGTGTACTGAAATTCTAGGGAAAGTTGCAAAGTTTTTATTCCTTTGATCTATTTCAACAAATATATATATAAGTTATATGAAAAATAATGTTAGTTTGTTAAGTAGCTGTTGCTGTGATTACCTGTGTGTATCAGTGTTTTACAAATGTAGAAGAAGCTCTGTAAAAAATGAAAGCCTTGCGCTTTTTAAAAATTAGTCAGAATCCACCATTAATGTTCTGTGGACGTCAATGGATGCTGAGCTTATAATAGTCTGTTCACTGTTCAGAAGTACCCCGACTAGAATTTAAAACTGAATACACAGAAAAATACATTTGAATAGATTTCTTGTATCTTCTGGAAGTTCAACAATCCATCGTACATAAGCAGATACTTTAAAAAAATCCAGGACATGCAATTGCACTTTGGAAGTTTTGCTATCAATGAAGAACATTTAATTTCCTCTATGCAAAGGAAAAGTGGCTTATATTTTATTTCTCTCCTGAAGTTAGCAATTACAGTTCACACCATCTCTCAGTGTTTAGGAGATATGAAACAGAGGAATTACAATGCTTAGTATACTTAAAATACAAAGCTTACATGCTTTCTCATTTTTTTAGACATTTTTAATGTTTCTAGAAGTATCGCAGGAGGAAAATTTCATGTGATTTGGAAAAACCCCATAAATTTCCAAGTATACTGAAAAATTTCACGGGACTTTTTTGTTTGTTTGCTTGCTCATCCCAACGGTGTCTCACTGAAAACACAAATATATGCTCATGGCATTGTTAAGAGATTTGAGAAACACTATTCCCATTTTTTTGTCAGAAAAGAAAAGAAATAGTGGGGAGGCATGAAACTTCTAAAGTTTCATAGGAAGTATATAACTGAACCAGACTCAAATGCATTTACTATATGTCTTATTGAGAAAGTCAAGGCTACCAGTAGAGCTAAGTCAAGGCTACAAGCAGTGCTGTTGTCATTGGTGCTGCCGTTATGGATGGGGAAGTACTAGGATTTCACCTTACTCCTTACTAAATGCCCTGGGTGCTCAGTGTCACTGATCTCATTTCATCTGGCTGATTTCGTGCGAGTTTTTTGTAGGTGAGATTTAAGTGGTAACAGTGGCAGTAGTGTTAATGTATTTTTATTCACCTGTTACTGAATATCTACTTGAGAAACTGATAAGATTTCTTAGATCTGGCTAGGTTTTCCGACAGTGTTTTTATTAATTTAATTATCCACTCATCCGCTCATCATTCCCCTGGAAGGGAAGAAGGAAGAGCTGGTGACTCCTATTAATCTTACTTTTACCCAAAGTACATTATTGTTATAAGTGTTGCTCCTTCTTCTGCAACACTCCCTTCACAACAGTTTGGACAGAAGGAAGTCCGAGAGAGCCCTGCAAGGAAAGGGCCTGATGCAGGGTAGCACGAGGAGGGTAGTCGGTGACCACTCAGGTCCCCTCCTTCTGAAATTTGGAGTCTTGCACAGATCATCCATCAAGCTTTCTGTGGCAGCACTTCTCAGAGAGGTGGACACACTTTATTTATTATTGTCAAGCCTCAAATACCTAATTTGTTTTCAAAGAGCTTGGGGAGTTGTTTTAGTTATGCTGTGCAGTAGTGTGGAAGAGCATATGCTTTTGTTTCTGAGGATCAGTTTCTCTGCTGGGACAAGGACTGCAATTTCTTCAGTGTTCCACCAGTGAAGCATCCTAACATGGGGAAAAAAGTTCTCTTTATTTGTGTACTGAAGTATTGTTGTGCTTCAGTGAATACCAAAGACCTCTTCACGAGTGCTGACTTGGCATTCGACTATCATTCTTTTCCATGGACAGGGCCATCTGTTTCTTCTGTTGATAAATCATTCTTCTGGAAAATTTTGGCTTTCTGTGGTGAAATGAAGTCTTACGATACAACCTAGCTGTTTCTGGGAATAATGAAATACTGGGAGTGAAAGTCTAGCTCCATGAAAATCAACAGAACTTTTGTTAAGGAATTCAGAGGAGCCAGGACACTATGTTTCAAGAAGGACCATTAAAATGGCTTTTCAGACACACTTAATAGAGAGCAGTCAAATGCAAAATGCATATAGTTTGATATTGAAGTGCATTTCCTAGTTGATGTTCCTTATCAAAGCCTTGTGGTGTGAGCACAGCTAATACCATGGTAATTATAATAATATACTTGGATGCTATAAAGTTGAAGAGTACATATAAAAAAGATAGGCATTTAAAATTGTTGCATCGTTTTACCTGGTGTATGTGTAGCTGGGTGTTGGACTGTTGTTCATATAAGCCGTAGGGCTTAGGGATAGGTGAGGGCACGGCACGAATTTGTTAAAACCAATATCAAATATTTTACTCAGCTACCTCGTCTTTTTTTTTCCCTGCGATGCTCTCTATTTATGTAATTATATTAACTAACTCATATATGAAATTAAGAAAGGTCACTATTTCCTCTCACCAGTGCTTTCTTGTACTGCTGTGGTACTTGTATTTTACTATTTGCAGGTCAGATCCTGCTACCTTGTACAGGCTCCAGGATGGAAGTTAGTGCATGTGGAGGTGGTGCTGCTGCTACAACAGGCCTTTGTTGGGTGTTTACCTGGAGTTTTGCATTCTCCTCTTATTGTATTAACTTGTATTCTTCAAGTGAGTGAAAATTTTCAGTGTGTGGCTTCTGTTTAATGACTAAATTACTTAAATACTTCATTGAATAATTTGGAAATATTTTATCTGGGACAACGGAAGAGTAAATAATTTCAATGGAAAAAGCATTCATTAAAACAAAGGCAGTGCAAATTTGCCCTTGTTATAAATGTAACCCTGGAAACCAGGCAGATGGTTTGGTGTAGTGACCTTGTAGGCAATAAGTGTTTGTAAAAAAGGACCAAAGAAGCAGGGCTAAACCAAATGATCACATAATGAAGATTAGATGCGATTAGGTCAACTTTCTTAGCTCCACAAGGATGCAATAAGATTGAGTCATACGAGCCATTTCAAATGATTCAGAGCTACGCTCAGAGGTAGTCTGTTCTGTTTGTTTTATTTCCTTTTCTTTACTGCTGAAGATGTGTAAAATACGTGCTTTTGATTCTTAGGTTGTAAAAGCAAAATGTATTTTATGACTGAGAGATTATTAGTTCTACCTGAGTGAATATCCAAACACTACTCTTCTCAGAGAAGGAAAGGCAGATCTCAGTCTGGTTCTTAGCAGAGAGATATCCTCATCACAAAGGCACAGGCGATATAGGCAGATTCATTAACTGTCATCGCCAACAGCAAAATGAGCATAAAAAGAATCATACTTCATCACTTAAGGTGGTATATTTAGGACATAGTTGAGGTTTATGAGGGATTTTTCTTGCGTCCCTTTCTGTAAATGTTTTACAGCTAAACCAGTATACTGTCCTTTTAGAAGCTTCCATAGAATCATAGAATCGCTGAGGTTGGAAGGGACCTTTAAGATCATTAAGTCCAACCATTAATCTACCCTGACAAAACCACTTCTAAACCATGTCCTCAAGTACCACATCTACCCTTTTTTTTTAAACACCTCCAGGGATGGTGAATCCACCATCTCCCTGGGCAGCCTATTCCAATGTTTAATAACCCTTTCAGTGAAAATTTTTTTCCTAATATCCAATCTAAACCTCACCTAGCATAACTTGATCCCATTTCCTTTCGTTCTATCACTTGTCACTAGGGAGAAGAGGTCAGCCCCAACCTCTCTACAACCTCCTTTCGGGTAGTTGTAGAGAGTGATAAGGTGTCCCCTCGGCCCCCTCTTCCCCAGGCTAAACAACCCCAGATCCCTCAGTCGTTCCTCATAAGATTTGTCCTCCAGACCCTTCACCAGCTTTGTAGCCCTTCTCTGGACATGGTCCAACACCTCGATGTCCTTCTTGCAGTGAGGGGCCCAAAACGGAACACAGTACTCGAGGTGGAGCCTCACCAGTGCTGAGTACAGGGGGATGATCACTTCCCTAGTCCTGCTCACCACACTATTCCTGATACAGGCCAGGATGCTGTTGGCCTTTTTGGCCACCTGGGCACACTGCCAGCTCATATTCAGCCGGCCATCCACCAATACCCCCTCAGGTCTTTTTCCACTGGGCAGCTTTCGAGCCACTCGGCCCCAAGCCTGTAGTGCTGCATGGGGTTGTGACCCATGTGCAAGACCCGGCACTTGGCCTTGTTGAAACTCATACCATTGGCCTCAGCCTAGCATTCCAGCCTGTCCAGATCCCTCTGCAGAGCCATCCTACCCTCAAGCCGATCAACACGCCTGTCTAGCTTAGTGTCATCTGAGAACTTGCTGAGGGTGCATTCGATCCCCTAATCCAGGCCATTGATAAAGATATTAAACGGAACCGGTGCCAGGACCCAGCCCTGGGGAACACCACTTGTGACCAGACACCAACTGGATTTAACTCCATTCACCACCATTCTCTGGGCATGTCCATTCAGCCAGTTTTGTACCCAGCGAAGAGTATACCTGTCCTGGCCAGAAGCAGCCAGTTTCTCCAGGAGAATGCTGTGGGAAACAGCGTCAAAAGCTTTGCTAAAATCCAGGTAGATAACATCCACAGCTTTTCCCTTGTCCACCAAGTGGGTCACCTTATCATAGAAGGAGATCAGGTTTGATAGGTATGACCTGCCTTTCACAAACCCATACTGACTGGGCCTGATCACCTTGTTCTCCTGTATGTGCCGTATAATGGCACTGAGGATGATCTGCTCCGTGACCTTCCCAGGTACTGAGGTCAGACTGACTGGCCTGTAGTTCCCTGGATCCTCCTTCCGGCCCTTCTCGTGGATGGGTGTCACATTTGCCAACCTCCAGTCAGCTGGGACCTCCCTGGTTATCCAGGACTGCTCATAGATGGTGCAAACTTTGGTATGTATAAACTTTCCAGTTACTCTATCACAAAAATATTGAATGTCACAGAATATTGGCATGCAGTACAGTACTATTCTGTATTACACAGGTATATTGGTGTCAATATCTGAAAAATGAAAGCCTACAAATGTTAGAATGTTCTTCTCACATGACAAACCTCACTATGGAAATGTCAGTTTCAGCTAATGAAATGGAAAATACACTGGAAGCTGAAGCTTCTCGCTTTATATGGTCAGTGCTACTGTTGTAGGACAATGAAGAACTGTCAAATGGACCTGCATACCAGTCTACATGGTAGGTTATGGTAGATATCTATCTGTGGAGATATTCAAAATGCAACTGGACAGGGTCCTGGGCAACCTACTGTAGCTGACCCTGCTTGAGCAGAGGGTTTGGACTAAATCTCGACAGTTCCCTTCCTACCGAAATGATTCTGTGTTCTGTAATCAGTGTTTACAGGTGTTCAACAGTAAGAAAAACCTTTGGAATAACACTCTGTAAAGAAACACTGTCTGTCAGCTTGCATGTGGTATACGTTGCTAATTTCCAAGTCAAGTAGTAGATTTGTCACTGTTGTGATTTCAGTGCTAAAAATCTGTGATTTCTTTTACTTAGTGGAAAAATTTTGACTGCTGCTTTTGTTCGTTTTCATTAAGGTAGAGCTCTTGATCTGTTGAGAGTCTCAGTACATTGCTTAAATGAGTCCTTTTTGGAGCAAAACTTGCACTGGAAGGAAAACATTGCTTATATTTATAGTGAGAAGAGATGCTGACATTTACTTGTTTGCTATGGAAACATTAGTATGAAGAAAGCAAATATTTTGTGTACAAACATACTTAGTGAAATGGGAAAATAAAAGACTTTTCAGCCTTAACCAATGTGTGCAAGGTGTGGGAAGAGAAAAATATTTACAATCTTGTTAAAATTGGAGCTCTGTGTTACCTTTTATTTGATAACACAGCTGCAGGATTTTCTTGTCTCTGCCAAAACCTCCAGCTGTTGTTTATTAACCCCTCAGCTATCCTGATGCACTGTTTGCAAATCACTGCGAGTTTGATTATTGAAATGACAGTGGGTTTAGTGAACAAAAGAAGTCTTTTCTTCCCCTCCCTATTCTCTTTGTAAAGTGATCACTAATTTTTTCCCATGCTTTTAGAGATTTGAACAGTGCCTTCTATCTGTTGTCTTACTAAAAAGATCAAATTAAAAAAAAAAAAAGAAAGAATGGCTAGAAATTCTGACTTGGTTAACAAAGAGCAAAATGTAATCCCCGTGTGTCTGTTTGCTGAACATAACATTGGACAAAAATGATTTTATGTTGAAAAAAAATTCCATTCCATGCAAGTGTAGTCAAGAAACTGAATGTGTTGCAGTTAACCTGTCCTGTTGAGAAGAAGAATCTGGTCTTTAATATCCAGATTTGATTATAAGCTGCAACAGCCAGAAATGCACAGCTTTTGCTAATGTGATAATTTACAAATCATTGAAAAAGCTGAAAGCTAAGTTTTGAGCAGTGGATAGGTGACCCTGGAATGTACAAGTGAAGCTTGAAAGGATGCCATACTACTGTATTTCCAACACTAGACATTTTTGTAAGATGTTGTTTGAAAACAGGCCTAGTCTATTGTATTAAATAACCCCAGGGCAGTTCTATTACAATGTTATCAACCCACATCACTAACACCTATGTCAATGCAGAGTGCCTCAGAGAACTTTTCCTTAAAGACACTCGTTTCTTGGAACTTTTTTGGACTACAGCTGTTCATAGATTATTATAATATTTAAAATACTTTAAGATTAAATTTGCATTTAAAAGTGTATACTTCTATTTTATTTATATATATTTAAGCAACTGTATATTCTTTCTTCTGAAGAGAAAAATAACTCGAATCTTTTAGGTCACTGAATCACCTTGAAAAAAAATGTCTTTTCACTTTCCCAGGAAGTTATAAAAAAAGACTTTTTTTTACGTTATCAGAAATGATGGTTTCCAATTAGGATCTATGGTTGTCCAGTAATTCTTTTTATAGACTGCTAGCTGCATGCTAATGCAGTTAAATGATGGACAATGCTGAGGACTGACATAATGACCATATATTTGGCAACATAAATGACCTTCTTATTGATGACCTATATAAAAATCAAACAAAACTTTTAAGTTTTGTTAAACGGGATCTGGAAGAATATACTTAGATAAGGTAAAACAAATTATTATGTTAAAAATAATAATAATAAAAAAGTAATCTTGTGTAAGGGTATTTGGGACTGTTCGTCTCCACACTATTATAGCTACATGCTCTTCACATTCCATATTTAAAATCAGTTGTCAACATCACATATGTAGTTCATTGTCTGGTTACCAATTCTGTTTATCAATATCATACACTGACAAAATGTCTGGCAACCCAAGCTGAGTTTGGATGCTTGACTGGAAAAACAGAGGCTTTGGGCAGATATATATAGTCCAGTGAAGTCAATAAGATCTCTTATTTAAAGTTTAATTCCTTTTTTGACACAGTAATTGCCCCTATATGCCACTATTATCCAGTTAGAATATCTGATGATTTGACAGTATTCCTAGAAACAGAATTATTTGAATAGGCTCAGACTGCTGAGCCAGTGTGGCAATCTGGTAGTGTCACATATGTGGCTAAAACATTACTAACAAATGTGGTAATTTGTGCATGAAAAAGGACATTTTCAGGTTCTAGCAGTTCTTAGCAAAAGGCAGTTTTGGGTCACAGATTACACCCCTGAAACTCACCATGTATATGAATAAAGAATCAAGCAGAGATATTGGGGCCAATGTCACAAACGTCTGTTTTAGATGGTCTCTTACGAGGGCACTGAGATCACAGATGTACCAATGAACATTTGGTGTTTTGAAAAACTGAATGGTGTTTACATAAAAATCTGATACTTACCAGCTTTATAATACCCCAAATACAATACTCTGTTGTAGGGTAAAATACCTGCTTTCTGCCAGAAACACCTTCTATGCATAGTTCTCATCCATCATTCATGAATGCACTAAGCTGCAAGAGCACAAGTATCCTCTGTTCTGCCAAGTGCATACGCAGATCTTGAGAATCTAGACCCCAAAGTTGAAACAGTTTGATTTTTCTTGTTGGATTACAGTGATTTCTGGGACTTTATCCCCTTTCACTCAGTACCACAGTAGTACATTAGGAAGAAAAGGAAAAATGTTGAAATGTTATTACCTCTTGGCTAAAGGTCAGCTTTATAGGCAAATAAGAAAAAATGTAGGTTTTCATTTGAAGAAACAGTTTTTATAAAAAAAAAATAAAAAATCAATATTCTGTGGCCTGAGAAATGTTCCAGTAATAAAATGTCAGTTGAATTTATTCTTGGATTTCCTGTATTGTGTCAAAATTATTTATTAACATTGGATTACTATGCTCACTGCCACTGAGGGGGCAGTATCATGTTATGTAAGTTACTCAACAACCACAGAGAAAGACAGATATTGTTCTAAACCAAAACAGAGAACAAAAAGATATGCAGAACTGTGGGCACCTTGAGAAAGCAATGATAGATTAATGTAGGACAGCATGATGGATTTTGATTTTAGCTCATCAGCAGTCTAAGCAGGGTTTGAAAGAGGACGTGCAGTAACTATGCAGCTGTCCAAAAATCAGGCACATCATCGCAGCAGAATTTGTATGAAAATTCCACAGAGGGAATCAAGGGTAGATATTTGTCAGTCAAATGTGGATATTAAGAGCTGTTAGTATAGAAAAGGTGAAAACTCTTTGTACCCTCTGTTGCAAACTTTGAGTTAAATCTACTTCCAGCATCATCTCTCCCTGTTGATGGTCCTGTTAGAAAGGAATTTTATAACCTACTCATGCTTCTGCTTGCTATACAATATTCTGTCCATCTGGTAGAACAGCAAATCCACTGTAATCCAAATTAAGAAGTAAGAAAGGAAGTCAGTACGACAACCCTCTTTCAAAACAGTGCAGTTTCAGAAATGTTTTTTCTATGCCAGAGCGAAACAATTTTGAGTTTAAATAAAAGAAAATAAATGCTGTTATCATTACAGAAATTATTTTGTATGATTATTCTGACCTTTGGACAAAGCTTTGGACATTGCCTCAGCTTGATGGCTCATGTCTTCGTCAGCAGAGGACTATTCCAATCTTATGATAAAATTGATATAATTGATCTGAGTTTTTTATTTCTGATTTGTCTGATCCTAAGCAACTAACAGCACAGTGAATACCACTTAAATCATTGATAAAATCCCACAACACACACAAATGTAATCATCAATCCTTGTTGAAAAGAATCAAACCAAATACATTTACTAGTTACTGAACCGATTGACTGTGTTTCTGGAATACCACAACTCGTGAATGATTAGCTAGTTAAGGTGAAAATAAATAATTCAGTATGAAAGTGAGAGGAACTGCTCCACACCACCATTCACAGATGGCTAGATAGGAAAATTGTATTATCTTTCCCTCTTTAAAAACATAAGAAGATACTATCCTAAGCAGCAAAATAGAAGAAAAAAACGGCTATTCTTAGCAAAAAACTCTTAAAGCTACAGAGAGAAGAGCTAAAATGACTCCTCAATAGGGCTGAGCAATTAGCTGCCCTTTTTTACTCTGAAAATTTTCATGGCAAACCTTTGTGCTAAAATGCTGTTACAGCAGGGAGCAGAATGGAAAGTAGAGTTTCACTCTTGACAGTATGTTCTCTTGCTAAAGGTAATTTTCTAGCAGGGGGACTGTCACAGGACACTGAAGTAGTTAAGCTGTTCAGTAACAGTGAGATTCACTGTAGGCACAAGTGTGTCACGCTCTTCCCCCTTCTCTCCTTTACCCCCTCGTGCACTGAGACAAAGCAGCTCACTTTGTGAGTAGATATGAGCAAAAGTTTTCTGCATCAGTGTCAGGAATTTGGAAGTGCAGATTTGGAACAAAAACCTCCTGTAGCGAAGGAAAGGGAGGAAATTAAGTCAGTGAAACAGAGTTTTGCATGTACCTTCATAACTTCTTGTTCTCCTCTGACAAACAGGTCTCACTTTGAAAGTTTTGTTTCGTCACGTAACTACTGCAAGTGTGGTGAAACACTCCTAGTATGTACAGCAACTTGGCAGAATCATGTTAGAGCATTTTGGAGGCTGCAGTGTTTGTCCCATTAGAGACTTTTGGCTCTGCCTATGCAATATGGTCCTTTATAGCCAAGCTATATCCTGCTATTCCTGATTACAAGTGAGGTTTCTAAATATAGAACAGCTAACTCCTGCGGAGCCCAAGAGTGAAGGTTTTGTAAACATTTTTCTTACAAAAGCAAAAATCACTAAGAGAATAAAAATGATCCAGAGGAGAATTTTCTGACCATCTGTAAATACTGTGCAACACTTAACCCCTCCTGGACCCCCCCTTTCTGCCAGAGGCCTGTTGTGAGGCTAAAGAATGTTATTTAACATGGGTACCTCACTATGTGAAGCCAAGCTGGGATCCACTGGGTTCCAGTCACTGGGAACATTTTGTATAGCAGCCATGCCTTGGAATAAACTATGCCCTCCCTTCTCCTGCAATCTGCAGTCTTCACTTTAAGTTTAATGAAGACTACAGGCTTTCACGTTTTATCTATTTTTGTTGTTTTCCTTGTAGTGGGAAGTGGCAGGTGAGCTTAATAATATTATTTGTTTTATTATTAAGACACACTGCTTTTAATGCTTTTTTAAATTTCTTTTTATCAAGTCTATATACAATATAGCAAACAGTAGGCTGTTGACTCTCAGATGTTTAGAGATCTGCAAAGTTTTACCTCACAACTTAGACTACGATTCCAGTCGTCCAAATTTAGTTAAAGATTAATGTAATTAGTTCTGTGATTCACCCTACATCTTTGTACAACACACCTGTCTTAAACATGTCTTGTAATATTTCTAAAATCAGGTGAGGTAGATTTAGCTGTATTCAACTCACTGTGAACTCAATTAAAAATATATTAAAAGGAAAAAAAAATGCAGAAATACTTCTTTTGTCTAGGAGACCAAGAGGTGAAAGAATCCCTTCTAGAAATTGGGCTTGAATCTTTTCCTCTTCCCATATACTAGCAAACGGGAAACAAAAAGCACACACACGCGGTAGAGGAACCATCTCTATCTGACAATGGTGTAATGTACCCTCAGTGTCTAAGAATATTTTTATTTGCATGAGTTTTAGGAATTGGAAGAGCAACTATCTGAGGAGGTGTGGAGTTTTGATTTAAGTCTAAAGCAAAAAATTAAGCTGTCATTTAAGAGGGAAAGTCCAGACATCCAGGACTATCTCAGGCCTATCTCAGGAGGTGTGGAGTATTAGTTTAAGTATAAAGCAAAAAATAAAGCTGTCTTTTAGGGGGGGGAAGCCCAGAACGTTTATGGAAATTGAACTGATAGACCAAGTTGAAATTTGGCTGTTGATTTGACCTCAGGCAGTGTAGCTATAAAGTGTATCCACTTATGTGGGGAAAGCCTTGGTTCTAGTTGCACATGGCACTACATGAAGCTACAGTTGGAATAGGAAAGAGATTACTGTTAACGCCGGCAGTAGGTCATTGATTATTTTTTGCTAAAAACCATTTGCCTTTTTCTGTTCTCGCATAGCCAAATAATGTACTTTCAAATCATAGAATCACAGAATGGTCGAGGTAGAATGGGACCTCTGAAGATCATTTGGTCCAAGCCCCCTGCTCAAGCAGGGTCACCTGCAGCCAGTTGCCCAGGACCATGTCCAGATGGCTTTTGAATGTCTCCAAGGATGGAGACTCTGCAACCTTTCTGGGCTGCCTGAGGTTTGGTTTTCCTAACTGCGTCTCTGCATGCTTGGACAGAGTCTCTGTATTCTTCATAGGTTACTCATCTACCTTCTGTATGCTTCCTTTTTGTGTATAAATTTTCCCAGGGGTTCCTTGTTCATCCAGGCAGTCCTCCTGGCATTTTACCTGACTTCCTGCTTATCAAGATGGACTGCTCTTGAGTTTGGAGGTGGTGATCCTTGAATACTCACCAGCTTTCTTGGGACATTTTCCCTCCAGGGTCGTATCACATGAGACTCTACCAAGCAGATTTTTGAAGAGGCTAAAGTCTGCTCTCCTGAAGTTCAGTGTTATGACCTTGCTTATCATCCTGCCTCCTCCGCTTAGGACCCTGAACACAATCTTATGATCACTGTAGGCAAAGGTGCCTTTGACCTTCACAAACCCAGTGAGCCCTTCGTTGTTTGGGAGTATGAGGTCCAGGAGAGCAGTCATTTTATGATGGCCTGGTGTAGGATTAACAAATATATTTCCTTCAAGAAGTTATTATCAGCAGAAAAACATTGTGCCTAGGCAAGGGAGTCATGCCAAAGAGTACCAGGGTCTAATTATGTATGCAGAAGGCAAGCTAACTGACTTTGAAGAGTATTGTGAGCTTATTCTTAATCATATATAGTGCTAAGTATTCCCTACTCATATGTTTGATTTCTCAATTTCCTTTTCCAATCAACATGTTACTTCCCTAATCAGCTTTAGTTTATTTATTACACTAGATAACAGAAGAATAAGACTGCGCTCTCAAATTTGATTTAAAAAAATATTTCTATCTCTGCCCAGTCGTTAGCATTAATGAGTATAGAAAACAGAGAAATAATACTGATACATCTCCAAAACATCAGAATTTAATAAAAAACAGTTTCAAGTTTAAGAAACACAGATATTTGCATTTAGACATGTCGTGGCTTTGGGAAAGAGTAGGTAAAGAGGGGAAAAAATTTTCCTTCAATAATAGCTTTAGTTGTTAATTATACACCCAGAAAAGTCCAGAATTTAAAATTTCCTAGTTTTAAAACTCTGTCCTTTCCCTGACTTCTACAGAATATTCGATCCAGATCATAAGTAATATTCCTTTTTTTGTAAAATTTTATGTCTGTAATCAGTAGAATTTACCAGAGGAACCTTTTTAGAATCCAAAGAATCAAATTTTTTTGCTTCAAGATGCTATGTTCTGTCAGAAAAACAGGAAGAAAAAAGACTCCTGAGGCTTCTAGGAAGTTTTGTCTCACAATATTTTTGTTTTCTGTTTTTAGGTACATGATAGAAAATATTTAAAATGAAAATTTCAAACAAATTTTGTCTCTGCCAGGATTAATTTCCCCCATATAGCTCAGAGGAGAATTTAAACATACAATGTTAAAATAAATTTTCCTTTTGTGAAGATGTTAGTAAAACTGACTATCTCAAATGTTAGGATGTTGCAAATGGTAAGGGAATATACAAATGTTACTATGGAATAGCAATTAATATTTTCAATATTAAAATCAGGTTCAAACTGAGAAAAAGTATGGACTCCTGTATGATGTAAGTGAACAATTTAGGAATTGCTGTGTTGCTCTCATTTGTTTTAAAAAAAAAAAGGAAAAAACACTCCAGCACTAATGCACACTAAATGACAAGTCATTTTGAAATCCCCATATGATACCGAGTCGTTACACGTCATATTCTGTGATACTGTTTGAAGATCTTTCATTGTAGTTAGGTTAAGATCCTTTGCATGTGCCTGTGTCATAGGTGTCATAGGTAACAACCAACTAGTGTAGTCAATATAGGTAATACATTTTCCTACTACATGCATGTAAAACTATGAGCCCATTTATATTTGCTTACATGTTAAAACACTATATGTAATGTTTAATTCTTTTTCTTCGTGTTCTTTTTCTTGCCTTTCCTTTTTTAAGTTGTTTAAATTGCCTATTAATTTTGTAGGAAATTATTTATACTTCACTTTATGCATTATCAAGATCCTTCAACATTGCTGCCCTAAATCTGAAAACATTGAAGATGTGGATACAGATTTTGCACTTGCTTTTCAGTAGAATATTTGAGAATTGAGGTTGTTACTATGTTGAGTTTGGAACCATGAAATACTAAAGTTTATGGAGATTTTGGAACTGAACAAAGGTGGCTTTTGCCACTGAATCACTGATGTTGCGAAACAGAACAGTCTATATTTCAAGCTTTTGAAGAAAACTGAAAAAAGAAGGAGCAGCATCTGTGCCACATTATTAAAATCTGAACTGGAATATAACATAGCTGCTAAGTAGGCTCTGACAGTCTTTCTTCCAGTAATAGCACAAAGCTTCTCTTTCTTTCTTTGTGGTGCAAACTTTTTTTTATTTTATTCAGTTAATGAAAAACAGTAGTAGTTCTGGAGATCTCAAGAGGAGATATGTGTATGTGAATTTATGATCTGATGAATGTTAGAGCTTTCTGAAAGAAAATTATCACTCCGCAAATGATAGTGCATACAATAATCCAGACTAAGTATTCAGGACTTTGACAAAGTACCGTATGTGCCTTAATATTAATGTGTGCACAGGAGGGAGCAGGATTTAAGTTGCACTGGCAGGTGCTGAGGTATTTCAAGAGTCTCAAAACAGTTGGAAGATGTACTGAACCATATGTGCAGAAAAAGCACTTGCAGTTGTGTATCGACAAAAGTGAAGGAATCCTGCTGCAGGGAGGGGGAAAAATAGACTTTGTTCTGTACTTACCCTTAAACATTTGTAAAAAGCCTTCCAAAACACTTAAGATCTTGGGCAACCTTTGTTTGAAAATTAAATTTAAAACAAACAAACAAACAAAACCAAAACCAACAAAAGTTTTCTTAACAGGCTAAATAAAGAATTTGATATCATTCAGTCACAAGACAGAACTAATACTGCAAAATTCTTTATCCAAAGATTTTGCCTCCATTTGTTCATACATACTGATAACTGATCAATGAGACAAATGTTGGTACAATAGGATCATATGATAAAGTGATCAAAAAGACCCAAAATAAGGCAACTATGTTTCAGAACAATCATGAGAGTCTTGAATGAATCACAAGAACTTAAACTGAATATTTTTCAAATGAAGAAATAAGACAAAAATGATCCAACATGGGGAGCATCCGGTAGGTTTTAGATGGCAGCATCCAGTCTTAAGCTTCAGATAACAAACATCTACCCATATCAGCTGCCACAGGGTGTTTAACAACAGGCAACAGAAACAAGTTTTCCTTGCTCCAATGATGCAGAACTATCTGCCTTGACTCTGCTTGAAATTCACAAGCCATATAAGATCGACAAAAACACATCCTAGATGAAACTGGGACAGTAGTGGATGTGTATTCACTTGCCAAAGATGGAGGCATTTGTCAACTCTCGTTAATATTCATCAGTGGCAGTACAGTTCTCCATTATTATCTGAAGATCCCATTATGGAAGTAAGCATTTTTACCACTTGTCTCTCAGGTTTTACTTGTGTCTCAGGTTTATCTCTCATTTTATGACTTTTTTGAGCCAGATTTATGCTACTTTATGTTGTGATTTTTTAGAATTTTTCTTGTTCTTTTTTGGGGGGAAATGGGAGAAATTTTCTTAGACTGTAAAAGTATACTCTTCATGGTGTTGTACCTTAGAAACTCTTAGGAGCTGACACAGATGTGGTACATAATGCTCACTTACTATAGAGAGGGTAGAAGAGGGTATTTTACTGGAAGTGTTGATGTACTTCTGTGGTATTTACAGTGACTGCCTCGTGGTCTCCAGATGGAATTTAAGAAGTTTGTTATGACCCATAAAGTCCTAAATGACCTATCAGGAATTAAATCTCTCCTCTGGCACAGCTGCTACTAACTGATATATAAGAGACATGATGGCTGGCAGGACATTACCCATGAAAGTTTTTTCTCTCATCCTCAATTCAAAGTAGTCTGAAATCAGCAGATTTCTGGGAAATCTGCAACAGATGTGTGACACGGCTTTTTGGAGAAAAGAAGAGGCAGAGGCAGGTGGAAGCAGGCTTCTGCCTGAAAATTGTTGATGACACTGAAATTCGCTTGAGATCTTAAGTGTAGTCATGGTCTGATTAATTATTTTAGACTGCCAAGTAACTATAAATAACATAATTGTATCTCAACAATAGAACCTTGCTAGTTGGTAACCGAAAATGCATCAGACGCTTCCCTGTTCTTCCAGTGTAGTGTCATATTTCTAGCTTTGCCTTAGAATACTGTTTAGCAAAACATGGTAGCAAATCATGTACCAAGTCTACAGAGCATTAATAAAATAGATTTTATAATTCACTGTAAAGAATAGTTTCATCCAAATTACATTTGTCAAAAGTACTAGTGTTTTCATGCAAAGTTCTTGATCTTTTCTTATTTGTGTATGTCCTGGTTTTTAGAGATAGGACAACTTATAAATTGAGTACTGGTCAATATTATGGAATAATGATTATTCCACTGTACAGTTCATAGCTCTCAGAAGTGCAGTTGTCTGAAGTTAGATTTCCGCACCTATGAGAATACAGTTACCTGGAAGATTGTAACTGATTAAACCACATCTGGTTAAGCCACTAAGAACGCATTTGTGGTTGGTATCTGATTTTATAATGCATATATTTTATTCCATTTGAAGAGTTGGGGAAAACGTAGTTTCTCTATCCATTCCTAAACAAGTCCATAACAAAATCCACTCATGCAATGCAAGCTGAGGAGGAAATCAGTTGAGTTGCCTGGCAGTTTTAGAAGCTGTCAAACATATTTCCATATTATACAGATTATATGAGCAAAGCAAACTTTGCATTTTTGCCTCAGAAATAGAATACATCTTATTTCACAGTCTAATTAATTTTAAAAGAATGTGGATCACCAGAGAGTAGGACACCAACAGACAATGGAAGCATTCAGTAAGCTAAGGCCTTCAGTAAGCCTGAAGCACTATGCATATATATATATATATATATATATATATATATATATATATTCAAATACTATATGAAAAACAGAAATAAAGACTACCAAGCAATTTCCCCCCTCTCTTAGGACAATAGATACTCTGAAAATGAGCTGGATATAGATACTTACTGTACCCATCTTAGCTGGTAAAATGGGGTTTCTTCTGGACAAGATCAAGGAAGAAGGCCCTAGAACTGGATTTCATAGAAGTAGTACATGCCATTTCATAGTGCAGCATTGGATCAATCTAAACAGAATCAATACTTGGGGTTTTGTGTAGGTCATACTCTGCAGCTAAGTATATGGTTAGTCTTTGGACAGGCTTAGTGAAAGAAGAAACACTCAAGAGGTCAGTGGACTGCAATTTGTGGAAATATCAAATTCACAATATTCTGAAATGGATGAATGCTGACCTATTAATAAAAATTTAGGGTAGCACTTTAAAAAAATCTGATTGAATTATATAATCATTTAATCATCTTTTCATCCTCATCATAAATATTATTCAAGTTGTCCTTGGAAACTGGCCATTTCTGCATTATTTATTAAGTAAATAAACTTGCTAAACCCATGAAAATTGGGATTTATCTGATAAATGCTGCATCACTACTTAATCATCAGTGATGTTGTATGTGTTCAAGACTGATTTGCTTTCAAAAGCTGAAAAATTCAAAGTTAAGACGAAGAAGTGATTTTAAGATTGTTTTGCAACAAAAATGACACAATATTGCTTGAGGGCATTATATTCAAGGGTAGGCTCATGCAATAAAACAAAGGTATTATCCTGGAACCTTATTGTTTACCTTTTCTGAGATCACCTCATGTGGTACTTCATGTGGTCAGTGGGCATATTTAAAACACAACATTTACAGCTTCTCAACTTCCTGGTGTATTTTGGCGACTTTCTGCTTAGAAGTGTAATATGTGAATTTTGATGGTCATATATTTTAGCTAAGTGAAAGAGCGTACTTCAGAGCTTCATACATACAGCATATGCACTTTATATTTGCAGACTGACGACGCTGAATAAGCTGTTGGTACTCCCACCATAGAGAAGAAGGTGTCCCTGATTTTGTCTCCCACGGGGTATTAAGTACAGTTCCAGTCAGGTTACGGTTTCATCGCTAGGTGGGGATATTGCTTACACAACTCTGCCTTTTTCAGGCTGCCAGAAGTGCTTTTCGGTAGGACACCACGATGTGCTGATTAGCAAATGGCAGGCAGCCAAGTCCCAAACAGCTAACTGCCTTTAAGTCTAATGTAATTAAACCTATGTAAATAGTTTAGGACTGAACCTTTTGTTAGACACGCGCATGTTATTTGAACGAAAAATGTATTAGGTTAAAAAGCACTTTATCTAATAATCGTCCAGTACCTATTGTATTCTGTGTCTGCTGTGTCCTGTATCCCATCCGCACCTCCCTTCCTCCCATCCTCCTAAGGTCCTATAATCAGCTGCCTGTGAAATACCTGCAATTCTATGGTGGGTGAAATCTTACAGAGCTGACATTTGTTTCATCCTCACAACTGTAAATTTTCCCTCACAATAAAGAGCTTTCTTTGCAACCTACAACCACTGCCATCTTATTGTGCATGACATTGGTTTCATTCACTGCTTTGTCTGCACAACACTTCGCAAACAGAAGCAAATTAAACGAAATATGATATTGCTTGGGTCATGCCATAATTTTTAGAAAATTACCCATTTCCTTTTGGAAAATTTACTAGTTTTTCCTCAAGCTCATTCTCTGTCACGCACAAGACAGCATATACCCATCCATAACACATTTGTAAATCTTCAAGTCTGTGCTGAATTCACCGTGGATGTGGTTACTTTTCATCTACAGAATCTGGAATACAGAACTACATAGCTCAAGCTGTACTACTTTATTCCCAGAGCTCTGCAGATCTCTATCTTTGGCTTCAGTCAGAGCAGTAGCTAAAGTACATCTTTATACCTTAATATTTGACTCACAATTAGAAAACAGTCTCTGTCATCCATTGCTGAAGATGAAAACAATAGGCAAAATTTTTATTGTAAGATAAATGGTGGTATCCAAAAGTATAAAAATTCATGAGTATCACTACCCAAATACACTATATAAGAATTTGGAAAGCAGTTAAGGCTATGAAAGAGAAGGGGAATTAATACACTACTACAATCTAACATTTATTTATTCGCAATATTCTGAATATCTGTTGGGACATTTTCAGAAGTTGTTTGTAGCAGTAATTTTATATAAAGTTTTCAAAACAAGGAAACTAGTGAATAGATCTCTTACTGTTACTACTGAAAAACTGGGAAGGATTTTTGAGAAAGCTCTGCATCGCTTCAGATTCGGTGACTGTTACCTGATCTATACTTGTGTCCAATTACTTAAGATCGTTTGCCGTACTCTGTTCACAAATTTTGGATCTCACTTTTCAGTTCAGGAGAGCAATAATCTTAATTATTACTACTGATGCTCACAAGCCCACTTAAATTAGGTTCCAAACAAACTGGAGTAAAAGATGAGCACAATATAAAACTAAAGCTATAGATTTTGAACATTTAATTCACAGCTGGAATTTGAAGACTAAGCTAGAATAACTTTTGATATATGTGCTATGTCTCTGCAAGGACACATTGAACTTTTTCCTGTATTGAGGAACATTGCTGTGTTATAAACAAGATACCACTCCCATGTCTCTTTGCACCAAATTGTTTTTAAAGTGGGAGGCATGATAAGTTACTTAAATGATAATAATATTCACTGCTGTCCTATAATTCTCCTATTTCTGTTACACTTAATTTCAAAACATTCGAAAGATTTCTGAACTGTCCTTTGGAAATGTAGGGTGAACTGTACACCTGAAAATGCTTTTTAATCAAATAATGGTATGGAGAAAGTGCTTTGTCCTCCTCACTGACCTTTCATTTAATTCCACCTTCACACATTTCAATAAAAACTTGTTCATTGTTAGCTGATGGTTGCATCAGGGACTGTTAGCCGTCCTTCTGAGAACAGTAGTCTGTTCCCTTGTACAGACTCAGGAGAGAGTGTCCTGGTGACTGGGGTAACTCAGGAATTGCAGTACTAAGCACCTTATTTTCCATTTTACAGCTTATGCTCCCTGGGAAAGTTATTGATACCACCTATCACAGCTGAATTGTTGAGAGAAGTCATCGTTATGGTGTTAACTAAGAGGTTTTATTAATGGTTAAGCAATGATCATATGACAATTATTCAATGACCGAATAATAATTAAACAATCATTGATAGTGATTAAGCCACAAACGAATGGTAATTGAACAGTGATTTAACAATGATTTAACAATTATTTAACAATAACTGAGCAATAAGTAGATGGCGGTCAAACACTCTACCACTTCCTACACTTCTCATAATTAAGCTATAGCTGGATATATAAATGTCATTGGTATACAATATATTTTTAGGCCTAATGTAGAATGTCGCTTACCTCATTACAGGTATCAGATGCCAGGTAATGGGTGTCTCAGCCTCGAGGAGTAGCCTTGAGAAGCATCCCTACTCAGAGGGGAGATCACTATGCAGCCTGCTGCCGTACAGGAGAGCTCAATGAGCTCAGAGGGGACTGCAGATTTTTATAGCATAAAGTGATTGACTCATGGTCAATCTCCCCTTTGGTGTATATGCAAGTGTGCAGCTGTGGTTTTGTGCAGTTTTAGTTTTATCTAGTCGCAGTTCAGGCTGGTACTCTTCCTGATAAGACATGGCCTAGATTCTTTGGTTCCTGAGGAGATATGGCCTAGCACAGTTCTGATGGTTTGCACAGCAAGGCTGATTTCAGCCAGGTCCCCATGTCTCCTTGTAGGTGGTGCCTGAACCAAAGTGCTGTTCACTCAGTCAGAGTGGGGGGCATCCATCACACCACCTGAAGACGGTAGTCTTCTATCTACAAAGCAACACTTTCCTAAACTTCTCGGAAAGAAATACCCTCAGATTTGGTTATGTAGAAAAGCGCGGCTGCACTTCTACACCAAGGTGTGTCATAATTTGAATTTTCATTTGTGCAAATTTATTAAAAAACACTGCATCTGTGCAAGGGGAATGGTTCAAGTTTTTCTAGCAGGAAATGGGACTGGTTTATGACTTGTCTGTACCTCCTGTGAAGAGGAAGGCAGTCAGCTTTTTTTCTATGCACAAATTCCTTTGAGGCTGTCACAATTATATTTCCTCTCCCTGCAGCATTTATGGAGTGGTGGGAGCTAGCTGTGTGAAGCTGAGGTTGAAATGGGCAATGAATATACATTTGCAGGCTCTGTAAGAAATTGATGTTTCTGAGACAGACGCAAACTCATAGCATTTCATTGTCCTGGCATAATACTGGGTCTTAAAAGCATCAACTAGCACTTCTGTGATCTCAGAATTAAAATTTATTTTTATATGACATTGCTAAAAGTATTGTTAAATAAGAGAAACTATTATTTTCTAATCTATTTTTTCTAATGCTGTGACGTGCATGTGAGCAAATGCCCTAATTGCCTCTCCTTTTTCTAGAATTTGTCATTTGAGGCATCTTCTGCTTCTTTCTGTTACAGACAGAATGTAATATGTACATGAAATGATATACTCAATAGGTACGTGGCACAGACTTCTTAAACTAATCCACACATTTTGTCAGACACTGCACCAGTTGATCTCTAGATTTTTTTTTTCAAATTACAGGTCGTATATTATTATGATTTTACCCATGCTGGCATTGCTGCTACCGTACGTTGATGTGAAAAAGAACAGGTGGAATTCTGAACAACATAGCAGTAGAAAGTACAAATAAAAATTATTGTTCAGTGGGTAGGTAGGTTGTATCCTTCTGCATCCATTCAGACTTTCTTCCAGGTGTGATCCTTATCTCAAGGTTTTGCATATTTGTCTTTTGAAATGAATTGGATTTAGGAACCATGCAGCATACATTCACAGGTAGCAAGGAACAGAGCAGGTGGGGTTTTCCTTTAGAAACCAAGGAATATAGACAATATTACTTGGAAAATTGACCCTGTATACACTGCATACAGTAATGTCTATGTTTACCATGTAGCAATACAGAGATTTCTCAGAAGACCCATTTTTCAGTACCTCCTTTTTATGAAAGTGTGAAAAGGTGGACTTTAGCAGAAATACTTCTTAGCTCCTCGACAGAAGTGAAGGGGGTTTTATTAGTGTGGTCTTTTCCTGCAGTCAGTACACAGTTTATCTACTTATAGTGGACATTGAACTGAAAGTTAACTTCCCTTGGCATTAAATGCTGCATCTAATAGTATTTTAATGAAGTTTATTGTTTTCTGAATGTGTTTTTTTAATTTTTGCTAAAGCAAAAAATACCATTTCACAGAATATTGTAACTAGTAAATGGTATGCTGAATGGTTTGTTTATACTATCTGATTAAATCCCTGTTGATTTGGCATAAATATCTTTTTAAAAATGTCTTTATTATGCAAGCAGTATTATAATTACCATTATCATCTATTCATGAAAATACATCAATTAAACTTGTAAATAGGTCATCTGGCATTCTTATGGTGCTCCAGAGTTGAAGGGGAGAAAAGCTTTTTTTCTACACAGCTGTGTTATCCGCTGTTTATACGATGGGTGACCAGCAAAATCAAATGCTTCTAAAATACTCCCTCTCAGGTAGTCACTGACAGTTAAATAAAAATAATAATAATAAAAATCTGTATGACACTTACTTGTGTTTTTGAATGAACAATAACAAAACTCCCACAAGAACCTTTGGAAAGGCAAAGCTGTAGGAATGGAACAAAGGTATTGCAAGTTTTCTGACTACAGAGAACAGTGTAAAGCAGGTAATGATGAATTGCTATGTTTCTCCATATTGGTGCAGGACCATTGGTTTTACGCTGTTCATGGAGAACAATTGTTAAGTGGAGGTCACTTTTGAAAGTTAAAGCTAATAAGTCCTACTGTTGCAAAGACCAGATGAGGTAATTCTCCGCTGCAAATTTTTTGTTGCTTCTGAGGAATGTAAAGTAGCTGTGTATGAAAAAAAAATGCTTTTGTTTCTGTTTCTCATTCGCTTATATGAGACATGGGGAAAGAGCTGCAGGGTACATTTACAAAAAGTATAAAAGAAAACTTCATATAAATCTAGGTTTGTATGTGGAACGACTGGGCTGACCAAAATTTGCTCAGGGCACACGCTATGAGAACTCTGTCATTCCAAACAATCAAAATCACTTTTTTCTTGGGCATGACCTCAACTTAACAGTGGATACTGGTAATTTCTTAAGACTGAATTCTGAGTGTTTTCTGACAGCTTAATTTTTCTAATCTCTTTTTAACTAATAGTCTTAAATGCAATTTCAACTTCCACTTTAACAACTATATTTCCTCTGAGAGCCTTTCACTGAAATCCTAGAGTCAATCCACAACCAGAATACTGTTCAGTCTGCATCTTTAAGTCAGAAAATAGTAATTGTTCTAATTTGTGTTACAGAAAAAGACAATTTTAATTTGTTCACCTTCCATTTTTTTTTAGGACAGCTCAAAATGGGCATATCAGGGACAGCTCACTCTCAATCACCAGAATTTCAGTCAAGATACAGTTTGACCAATGTGGGCCACATAAAAAATTGGATTGAGAACAAGAGCTCAAGGATACAAGAACAAGATCTTGAGGATAGATTTAAACACAAGGAATTTCTCTTAAATACTGTATCAGATACTATTTGATATCTCCAAAGTAAAATTCTTTCCAACCCACTTATTTAAATATAATTCAAATAAAACTGCATGTTTACAGGACATAAGAAGTGAAATTATATAGAAAACACTGAGTAATAGTACCTAATATTAAGCTGTAATTTAAGTTACCCATAGTATTAAGGTATTATGAAGCAAGTTTTCAGAACCTGTATTGTGAATGATGGGATTATAATATTCATATAATACATCTATTTTCATAATATAGAGCTAACTGAAATAATTTGAAGGAATAACGTTGTTAGAGAAATGCATAGTTTGATCTAAATCCAAATATTTTCTGGCATCCATTCAATTTCAACCAGTCTTGAAAGTAATTAATTCAGTATCTATGCTTTGTTGAGATATTAAGTTTATCTAAATTGAAATCAAAACAACACATTCATTCTTGATCATAAGTTTTGTGTGTTCATGATTTTCATTTCATAGACAACAAACTATTGCTGTAATTTGGAAGAAGAGATTTATTTCATGATTTAAAGAAAAAGAGAAGAAATTATTAAAGATGGAGCTCTCCAAGAAACATGAATTTTTGCTTTTATCTGCAGATGAAGTCGGAGAAGCTAAGAATAGGAAGCTGAATTGAGGTCAAAGAAGAAGTCTTTCAATGTCTTATGGAGAGTTTCAGAGTTATAGAACAGTCAGAAACATTGCATTTTTACAAGGGATATTTCCAAAGAATAAATGGAAAATTAAGTAATCAGGTATTGTCTACACTGTGATCTTGCAAGACTCTATTTTACTGAGTGGACAACCATTATAAAGTTCAAGACATGCATCTGTATGTGGACGTAAGCTTGTCTTTTCAAGCGAAGACTGTGATGAACTTTAAGTTTGGATTTATAGATGTGCTGAGGGGACTGTAGAAATAAAAGTATTTTCAATCTTTCTGATAAGTTTTAAGCAGCAATTTGGGCATTCTGCATTGTTATAACCTTCACCTATTTTCTCTAAAAAACTATTAGGTAGTTGGTCTCATGCACAAGCTTTGCAGTCTGAAGTTATCATCATACAAGAATCTAGATTACCTAAATAAGTCAACTATCAGATATTAGCATTTTTCCTCCAAATAATTTGGGAGCCTAGGTGAAAAGTGTATTTTTAATTAGGCTAGAAAAGCCAATACACTTTTTATAAATATTTGGCTTATTTCTCTTTAGACCTTTTACCTTTATAAGTAAATGTCTTTAGAGACACTTTTCATTTACCGTGCCTTACTTGCCTCTTATATATGACCTGGCACCATAGTATTTCCCTGGACTTGACTACTGCGATGAAATCCTTTAAATATTGACTTTTTCATTGGTATGCCAGCAAGAAGTGGGGGAAAGAAACATCAAATAGGTAGAAATAAGTTATGGCTCCGTATGTCTTCGATATGTGCTTTTCATTGTGTAATTGAGGCAAACGCAGATATAAGCTAAATTTTCAGGGTTAGCAGAAAAGTTTATGCTTTCCAAAGACAGCATATTGTGGCCTTACCTGAAAACATACTATAAATCAATCATTTTCATACAGGGTGCAGTGCTGTAATGTGCTATGTTCTGGAGCATAACTTGTAGCTTTTTCCTTGCTTTTAAGCTAACTCTGTTGATAAGTGGTGGGAGTTGGACTGAAAAGCCTGTAAAGGTAATCTTTATATATATGTGTAAAAAAAAAATCAGACAATTGATTAATAGAAGAAACTGGCAGCGTATTGGGAATTCAGTACATTGGCATGAAAAGTGTACAGTACTCTGTGTAAAGTACAGCTGAGCTGCTTTATTTTGTTAATGCCATTTCTTTGTTGCATGTAAAAAAAAATCACTGTAATAATGCAACTTTCTAATAATGTGAAGCCTTATAAACCTAGAAGACATTACGCAGTCACAAGCTGTCCAAAAATTCCTTTGAGTATAGTTAGAGTTAATCCATCCAAAAAGGGAAGTGTAGGTATAAACACCTTGTATGTCTTCATTTCTCGATTTTAACTATTTGGTATTGGGTGAAGACTGCTTAGCAATTTCAGTGTTTTGATTTAACAACAGGGGTCATGTCGAGGAAATAACATCTCAAGTACAATTTTGACTCCAGCATTACCGAAAAGCAATACAAAGCATTGCTCAGCTCTGTAAAGTGTTCATTAAAAGAGGAAAGACAAATTCAATGAATGAAGGTTTCATACATATTTGCACATGAAATAATAGTGACAATGGGTGAATATGCATTTATTACAACAAAAAAAAGTTAAAAAAAAACATTTGGTAAACTGTGCAATGCTAATGGGCAATTCTCAAGGTAAACCTGAAATACCTATGACTGGAAGGGAAAAGGAGTGCAAGAAAAAAAAACTGCTTTGATCAATGTAACAGCAAGATTAGATTTCTAAGAAAAATACCCTTTTTTGTTAATTATAGTCTAGAGATAAAAATAAATATAATCACAACTGACATAAAATACTAAATTAGAGCAGTCAAAATCTGTTGGCCACACAAAAATCAAGCAGGAAAATTATTGAGCTGTCAGTTGGTTTGACAACCTACTTCAGCATTCCTACTTTCAGTTTTGTTGTTCCAGGAACCCTTCATCTGTCCACCAAGAAGTTCGAATATGTTGCAGATAACTTGAAAGATGGCCAGTTTTGAAGGCTCTGTTTTCTGTCGGGACCAGGTTAAGTAAATTTGAAATATTTTTCATTGGCATGCCAAATTAATCAGACTGCTTACCTAGAGGTAAAGAGATAAATATAAAAATAAGTATTTTTAAAATAAACGTAGATAAAATAAATCTGCTTTATTCTTTCATACTGGAGTAAGCATTTATATAAAACTTATAGATCCCCACATCTGTTTAAAGAGCTAGAACATTTTTCATTACCGATTACCAAAACTATCAAGTATCCTGATAAATGCAGGCATGATTGTATCTGCAGTAGCCTCTTTACTGCACCATATGTTACTGATGCAAACAGGGAATCAAGTCCGTTGACAATCAGATTAGGTGGAGACTAACCAGGAACCGAAGAATACCTATTAACTTTGTTAGGTAAGTCTCCAGTCAGTAGTACTACAACTAATGTAGTAAACCAGCAGTTTATGTATACAGAAATCAAGAAATGTAATTAACATTTTCTTATTAAAATAAGAACAGTTTATCCGTACCATGGACTCGAACAACTTGAGGTACAATAGGGTACAGAAGCCTGTCCTCTGAGGAGAGATTTGGTATGCTTTTTCTTAATTTAGATGTTTATTTTTGAGTAAGTTATAGCTATGTAGGATAACACAGTAATCTCTTAGTGGCTGTACGAATCACTTTCATTAGCTTTATATCAGCCTAACTACTTCTTTAATTTTATTATAACAATATAATCTTTTTCTTCGATACTAGACATAAAGCAGCACTAGCTAATAACACAAACATTCTGCCTTAACCAAAAATACCTTGTCTTTATTACTTTTTCAGCAAAAAATGAGAACATCATAATGTTGTATGTATGAAAGTAGTTTCTGTATTTCAGTTTACAAACAACGTACTTCTATCAATCCAACCTTCTAGGTTTTATTTTTCTCAGGTTGCGTTTCAAAGGAGCTAAAATAGTAGGGTCAACATCAAATCACAAGGTGAAGACAAAACAACCATGGGGTGGGGGAAAGAGGAATTATTCATATTCTTTTTTCTTTTTTTCAAAAAAAAAAAAAAGAAAAGAAGAAAGAAGTATTTTTAGTGCTCCAGCCATTCAGAAGTCCTTTTGTCACTATCTGGAAAACCAGAAACCATCAGTATGAAGGGGCTCAGTGATGTAAAATACATGTAAGAGCTATTTTATGGAAACTTTTCCCCATGTAGTATATACACAGTGCCTGGAATTAAGAGCCTGATAAGGAAGAAATACAGTTTACTTGATTAAAGAAAAGAATTGCCTTAGATGAAACATCTCCACATAAACTAAGCACAAGCAAACGACCTTGATATCACAGGTGTCATCTGCAACCATGGGAATTGCTTTCAGAGGGTGATCTGGAAGACTGAAGAATTACTTGCCTTCAAATGAGACAAAATGGAAGAAGGGAGACTAGTTTCATCTCCTTCACAGCAGATGAGAAAAGGCATTTAAGCAAATGAAAGATGAAGGCTACCGTGAATGAAAGCACCCATGAATAGTTTCATAAATATGAGATGACTGCTTCTACCCGCAGCTAGAAATGAAGTCCAGAGAAATAATTTTCTGCTGTGTTATTCAGAGGATCTTATTTTATTTTTAAAATGTTACAGCTTTTTCTGAGTAGCTGTAGACAAATCATTTTGTGTGAATTCCACAAGGGGAATTTGTTCAATTTGTTATCCTCAATTTTTAATATTCTTCAGAGCCCAAAGACTAGTTTTTATTCATGCAATGAGATTAGCCAAACGAGGAGAGATTTAAGAAAGACTCACTCAAAAATACATGATAACTGAGTAATTAGGACATTATCTTGGGAGTTGTGACATTTTAATTAGGGGTAGCTGGAATTTATACCATGGTTGGCCTTCAATGATGGATGGAAGACAGGTACGGCATCACTGTCACCCTGCCTGACTGTGGGTTGTGCAGATGTGAGCTATCCAGTTCTTCCAGACATATTTTAGGGGATCTGAGATTATTAGATTGTCTTTGCATGAGTCTGGGAAAATGACACATTTTGATTCCTAGTAGGGCTTAGGCACAGGACTCCCCAGCAGTGTCACAAAGTAGGCTGATATGGTGGTGAGATAGAAACATTTAGGTGAACGTTTGGTGGTGAAAACACAGATGTGTGGGAAAGTTCTGGCATTCAAAGAAACAAGAGTAGCAGTACCTCGGTTTTGAAGACATGGATTTGAAATATAGGTCCTCAGATCTATTTGTGGGCCCAATTTTGTGCCTCTATCCATATCTGTAAGTGTCAGTATGTCACATCACGTGATATGACATCTCTATGAAGAGGATGAATGAATTAATACTTGGAAGAATTTAGTAGGTCATGTGCCAAAGAGCACATGTAGAAAAGCTTATAAATAGATTAAACATCAGCACATAAGCGGTTAGCATATTTGTTGTGTTGATGATCGCATTTGCGTTGGGTTGCAAAGCTGCTCTCTTGAGGCAAGAGCAGTGGGACCAGTGGGGGCTCCCCATGAAGCAACCATGGAGCGGGGCAAGCCAGCAGATCAGCTGAGGGCAGCTTCAGCCCAGTGAATCAGGCATCTCCCTGGGGATGAGGATGGGCTGAGGTCAAGTCAGGAGTGCAAGCCAGCGAGTCAGTGTGAGGATCGTGAATATTTTCAAATTGTCTTGTTAGTTTCACTGAGCAACCATACATTTTCTGACAGTGGATGATTTGGTGCATCAGTTATGACCTTAGTACTGCCTGTACCAACCTTCCTACACTATGCAAATGTAAACAGAGTCTGAGGTATAGAATTTTGTAGAGTGGGAGAGAAAAGCTGCATCCTATCTTTGTGCTGAATTGTCTTATATCTTTAGAAGAAAAATTATCCCTCTTAGGGATATTGCCAGGTCTACTGTCAGTGAAAAGCTAATAGTGAGCTAAAAGCATTTCTTCTGAGCAGATATTTGTAAAAAGTATCTTTGTTAATGTATGTGTGTTGGCATAAAATGAATGGTTCGGTAGCTGGAGACACCTTATACTAAAAGATACATGTTGAGTCATCCAAGAAAGCAAACGGGAATTTTACCTCTTACTAGATGAAAAGTTACCTATCCAGCAGGCGGGCAGGCATACTGGAAAGGTTCTCTTGAATGCTAAAATGCAGACTGACATTAACAATAAGCTGATGAACCAATGATAGGACAAGGGGTAATGGATTCAAGCTGGAACACAAGAGGTTCCACTTAAATTTGAGAAGAAACTTCTTCTCAGTGAGGGTGACAGAGCACTGGAACAGGCTGCCCAGGGAGGTTGTGGAGTCTCCTTCTCTGGAGACATTCAAAACTCGCCTGGACGCCTTCCTGTGCAACCTCATCTAGGTGTTCCTGCTCCGACAGGGGGATTGGACTAGATGATCTTTTGAGGTCCCTTCCAATCCCTAGCATACTGTGATACTGTGATACTGTGAACCAGATTTGAATTTTCAAACCCCACTGCAATGTTATCATAATCTGTAAGCTTCCTAACATAATTCTTTTTCCTGGACCTGTTTGTCCAGTGAGTTGAATGGTCCTCTTCACCTTCTCTACATTCTTCCAGTTCAGCAATTGCAATGCTCAAAATAACATTTGAATGTAAGTATCTTTTTTAATAATCTAATGCGTTATTTTATTAATTTAAAAGTTTTGCTTGTTCATATAACTTGTTGAGGAAATTTTAACAGATTATTCAACGAGGACTGATTTAGGCTAATGGCATTACCTCTGGTGGCCAGCATATGAGGTTATTTATGAGAAGAGAGAGAAAAGAAAAAGCAATCGGTTTGTACTAAAAGAGATAAGAGAGACTGGATAACTACATGACAGAATTGGGCTGTGTTACTGAAATACAGTAAAAACATAAAAGAAAATCAGAGTACTTAGTGTGGGAAGAAAATCATAGACATTTCTAAAAGTGCAGCGCATTTTCTTTTTGAGGTTTAGAGGGAGTTTCGCCGAAGTGTTTACCAACTATACTATATGCTTGAGGGAAAAAAAGTAACAATCTAAGAAATCTCATATTTGTTTCAAAAAGAGAAAATGTATATGCACACACATGCATATGAGATAGAACTGAATCCCTGGGTGGTGGTTTTCTTGGGAGAACATAAAGTGACAAAATAGTCCATACTGACACCTCTCCAAGGATATGTGGGGACGAATTACTGGAGGCATGACAAGAACTTTGCCGTGATATATTTATTGCTTAAATTCAAGTATATAAAAGTTAACGATTTAAGGTGTAATGGCAAGATAATAACTAATCAAGAATACCTGTATGTTTTGTGTATATTTCTTGCTTCCTTGTTAGTGAGGATGTGTGATAGTTGTTCCTTGGCCAATAGGGATGATCTTATTCTGGGTTTGCATTTGTAAGGAAAAAAAGACCTAATTCGTGTCATGATACTTTAGATAAGGGTAGTTATCGGTTGTTTATGGTAATAATGGCTCAGGTAGCATAATTTTGAACTGGAGGAAATATTTGCTGGTATCAGAGTAGTTATGCTCCACAACTGATACAGCATTGGCATTGGCCATAGAATTGATTTGCAACAGGTTCCCAAAAGAAACAGGAGGCATTCAGAAGGCCTGAGTAAGTTCAGGGGAATGACTTTGCTTGCCTGGTGGCAAAATTTAGAATCTTACCCAGAATCTAGAAAAGTACTGAGGTCACAGGTGACACTGGAGCAGGGATGATCTTTACTGTATACAGAACTTTAAAGGAAATGATGAAAGATCTGTGGAATGCACAGTTCTATAGAAGAAAGGAAAATAATATATCCCTTGCTAGCTCTGTGAATGTATGTAGCCAGACTAAGTGGTGAATTATCAAAACTGTCACTTCAAATAAACTAATGACAGAAAAAGCATGCAGTAAGCACAGTAATGTGTACCACAAAATTTTATGTGTGTCTACACAAGTGTCTACACACATGTGCACATATATTTGACATTTGAATTGCATTGCCACTCAAATAAAATTGCATGAGTTATAATCAATTGCTTTTGCAACAGATTCTGTTCTCTTCTAATTCTTAGAATTCATCTGTTCTAATTCTTAGAATTCATTCAGTTGTGGGTTTTTTTTGTGTTTTCTGTCATGTGCATTTTCTATTGCCTTGCTCAATGTTCTTTTTTTCTGGATCAGAAACAAATAAAATTAATCCCTTAGCTATGTGGCAGCTCACTTGTAACCCTCACCCATCTATTCTCATGCATTTTCACTCTTCAAGATTGTTTGGTTTCAATCCTCAATAAGTTTTGTACTCAACCTGCTTGCTTCTGCACATCAGATCCACTAAGCTTGTAGATTAGTCTTCTCTGAGTTATGCTGCATTGAAAGCTTTCTTGAAGTGTTGGTAAATTATGTTCTCAGCCTTCACTCTGCCAACTTTTTGTATTAGCTCTTCAAAAGGTTCCATAAGATTTATTACAAAAGCTTTTGTTTTTCTGAGTCCATGCTGTGACTATCTTTAATCAAACTGTGCCTCACTAAATGTCCTTCAGTCATATTTCTGGTTGGTCCTTCTGGTATTTTCTGCTAAAGTGAAACCAGTCTTATATTTCTTAATCCTAAGGTCTCACCAGCTAACCTAGTCTTTAGGAAATGGTTACCTTTTCCATGTAATTTAAAAAGTGTTTTATAAAGGGCAATGAAACATTGCAATCACTAATAGCTTTCCCCCTGCATTCAGAACAGTGGACTATAAAAGGGCCTAAAAGACCCTTTTCACATGGAATGATGCAAAGTTATGTAAACATTCACAGAATCTCACAGAATCGCAGAATCACAAAATCACAGGATGGTTGAATTTGGAAAGGAGGTCATCTGGGCCAACCCTCATGCTTGAACAGGGACACAAGTTGCCCAAGAGCATGAGTATCTCTAAGGAAGGAGACTCCACAACTTCCCTGGGCAACCTGTGCTACTCTTTGGTCACCCACATAGTAAGAAAGGGTTTCTTGATGGTCAGCTGGAACTTCCCGTGTTTCAGTTTGTCCCCACTTCCTCTTGTCCTGTCACTGGGCACCACTGAAAAAACACTGAGGGGAAGGACCACCTCCATTGACCTGATGGCAAAAACTGCCTAATGCCCCCAGTAAACCACTCACCTTCTTTGCAGTGAGGGCACATTGTAGGCTTATATTCAGCCTGGCGTTCATCAGGACTCCCAGATCCTTTTCTGCAAAGCTGCTTTCCAGGTGGGTAAGTCCCAAACATATATTGGTGCATGGGATTGTTCTTCCCAAGACTTTGCACTTCCTTTGTTGAACTTCATAAGGTCCCTGCCAGCCCACTTCTCCAGCCTGCTGAGGACTCTGGATGACAGCACAAAATTCTAGTGTATCAGCCACTCCTCCCAGCTTGGTGTCATAAGCAAAGTTACTGCGGGTGCACTCTGCTTCATCATCAAGATCATTCATGGAGATGTTAAACAGGCCTGGTCCCAGTATTGACTCCTGGGGCGCACTGCCAGTCACTGGCCTCCAACTAGACTTTGGGCCACTGATCACCAGCCACAGTGCCCAGATCTTCAGCCAGTTTTCAATCCACCTCACCGTCTTCTCATCCAGCCTGTATGTCAACAGCTTCCGTATGAGGATCTCATAGGAGACACTGCCATAGGCCTTACTGAAATCCAAGTGTTTCCTGAAAACTTATGAAACAGTAGAAGTATACACACCAGCTATTACTTCATTTTTTTTAATGGACAGAAGGAACACATGTATTTTCATGTAAAGTAAAAGTAAAGTAAAATTTTATTTTAACTTTCAGTACCTTCTACAAGAAATAAATAAAATGAACTTTTTCTTTTTACAAAAGAACTTTTTTAGATTACTTTCCTTGTATGTGTCCTAAGCACTCATTTTGAACACATAAAGTGACTTAATTAGCTTGCTGCATTAACTTCTGGAAACCATCCATAAATGCTTTGTGAATGTTTAATATCAGAGACTCTGCATTTATCTATAGCAAAATGAAAGCTTTACTTTGCTCATAGTCAGAACAGTGATAGAATGAAAATATAGTAATGATGGAAGATTTTATCTGAAAAGTTCAGAAATCAGTTATTCTAGTATGGGAAGAAGCATGCAGAGAAATCTAAGTGCATGCAGAGACTAACAACAGGACATTTGCATCATGTAGTCATATATGCAGAATATATGTTTCAAAAGAGTACAGTACCATGTGACCAACAACAGTGAATGAAAGTAACATAACTTGCAACAAAAAGCAATGCAGAAGCATAGTCTTTGGAAGAGGTATTCCACAGAAGAATATAATGCAAAAGCATATACAAGTCCAAAGTGTTATGACATCCGTCATGCTATTGGTTTTCCTTAAAGTTTAGCTGTAGCCTTATAACACTTGTCAAATGTTGTTAAATTACAGGCATCCAAGTCCAAAGTAAAAAACTGTTTCTAAGTGGGCCAGTTGTTGCATTCTCTGTTCCAGAACATCTGTTCCACTATCATAAAAAGTCAACCCAAGTTTCAAGGGTAATTGGCCCATTTTTTACTTTCCTGCCTAGTGCAGTTATATCTTGCCTTTAAAAAACACCTGTATACCCCCTGCTCTTTCTGTTTATTTGAAAATGTCTTCTGATTGATAACCTCTCCTTTTCTTTTTCAAAAACTGGAAAGTCTTACTGAACTACTTTGAATAGTTTTATATTACTTTCATTTTTCATTTTTGTTACATTAAACTATGTGTTCTTCTCTAATAAGGTGACTAGAATGGCATACATTATTCTAAGTTAGTCTCTCTAATGTGGGGTATTAAATATAAATTAGATGAAATTATTCTAATACCTCTATGCAGTCTATTGTTTCTATTGTTAATTACTCTGTATGATAATTCAGCAGTTATTGAGTGTTTCCAGATGTTTCTCATCCTCTGTATTTTTACGGAAAGTCAGTTTAGTTTGATATATTTCCTTCTGCACTGAATCTCCCTTTCCTTGTCATACCTAGTTTTGGTATTTGTCATATTATAATTCTTATTATTGCTATTAATAACTATATTTTGGTAGCTCCACAAGGCTTTGATCATGATCTGGATGTTGTTAAAGCTCCACCTGTCCAAAGAAACTTGTAACTGAAGAGCTTACATTCCTAAAATAACCGCACTTGTATAGTATACTTGTATAGAATCTATATTAAAATTGTTTGTTTAACAGTGACCTATTTCTAGTGAGAAGCCATAAGCAGTTAATATTTAGACTGAACTGCAGAATTGGGGGATTTCACAAATAGGAAAGTTTGCACAGGTTTGACTTATTGCACATTCAAGGTACTTCAAATTATTCACATTTTTAAGAAAGTAATGCTTGCACACATGCAGACAAAGTATAATAGTGAACCTCATTTCAATATTCCAGTGCAGAAGTGAGAAATGAGCAAGCCTCTGTATAAAACTTGGCCCTATTTTTTGTCAGGACTGACTTCGTTATATGAAGCTGTCATGGTTTAGGCCAAATGGGCTACTGGGGACCTGGGGGACCCCAGACTGGACCAACAGATGCTCCCCTCTACCCCTCTTCAAAGAGAGAGGCAGAGGAGGAAAAAGAGACTTATGAATTTAGAAGGAAATAAACTACTTTAATGAAATATTAATAATAAAATAAAAAGAAATCATGAAATAGATACAAAACTGTATCAAGCTCCCGAGATGACAATCAAGTCACCGGCTGGCACTGGGGCAGTCTCAAGCTGGACTCAGTGACAGACAGGAACTGGATTCCGGATCTGGATTCAGGATTGGGTTCACAAGCAGACGAACAGAGTCCTCCTCAGACGTCGGCCATTGAAGGAAGAGCCCATGACCCTTTGATCCCTCAGCTTTTATATTGAGCATGAGGCAGATGGGATGGAATACCCTGTTGGTCAGTTTTGGGTCACCTCTCCTGTCCGCTCCTCCCTGCAGGTGGGACCCCACTATGCTTTTCCTCTTCTGACCCTCCAATGGGGCAAATACCAAAGTTGGTTGGCCTTGGGGGTTATAGCAGTAAGTGTAAGCAGGAGCCTCTCTGCATACCATGCCTGGGCATCAGCTATAAACAATTGGTCTTATCACTCTGAGAGAGGGAACATTGTCTGCACAATATGCAGTTAATTTCAGTAGTTAGAAGAGGACCAGCTAAGAAGCGAAGTTACTGAACAAAATTGGTTCTGTTTTACCTCAAACCAGGACAGAAGCCAGCAGCTGAAATTTTTCAGAAATTAAGTTTTAAAGTGTATGACGTGTTTCTCTGCCCATCTTTGCAGAAATTTTTATTAAATTGTCTCTATGATTTTAACTGAGATCTAACTTCTATTCTCAAAAATTGAGCCAGATGTGCCGTATGCCTCCCCTACTCTCCACTGGATGGTACTGCACTGAGCACACAGTTCATGACATTACTTTCTAGTTTTCTAAACTCTTTGTTGTAGCTTGATAACACTGGTTAGAGTTTGAGTGTGCTAAGTCAGATGCAGAACACGGGAAGAAAATCTAACTTGTTGACCTATCTTCTGCCTTCTTTGTCAATGAAATCCACACTAAAATACATGTAAGCATTCTGGGTAGTGTCATACTACTGATGTCCCACTTTATCACAGTAAGAATATTAAGATCTTATTCAGTCATGTTACCACAGTCACCTAAGACAGCCTTAGATGAAACTGACAGTGGAAGTGATTTTTATATCACCTATAGCTAATTTTAGTTACATTTACTTATGCAAATTTCTCAGTCTTGTAAGTTTAGGGAATACTGTTTATAATGACCTGAAGGGGTAAAACTTTATTGTCAGTATTTATTAAAATACTGACTTTATACATAGTTACTTTTGCTCAAAAGAGTACTAGCAAATATTCACCTGTAAATAAAAAAAAGATTTAAAATGATAAAGTGGTAGTACACCTTTAAGGACTGAATCTCCATATCTTTCCTCAAGGCTTCAATAAGAGATGATCGTCCTCTGCCCAGAAGGACAGTGACACTTTTGTAACATTTCAGTAGGAAACAGATAACAATTAACTTTAGGCTTCTCTCATGTAGTTTAGAACAAGTTTTAAAGGTGGCATTATTGTGTCAAGGTAGTCTAAAAACCTACATTTTTCATTATTAGTTAAATTTGTCATCTCCAATATTGCTTGTAATTCTTCTTCAGAAAGGTTCTTTCTCTAATGAGTAAGTGTATTTATACACTATTCCAACAGACAAGGTATTTTTTTGTGACGTACTCTGGGGCAAAGGAAAAAAGTAGTATTGGATTTCATTGCAGCCTTGACATGAATTTCACAAATTCTTAGCCTACTCCATTAACAGAGTAAACACATTGTGGCATTAGAGGAAAAGACTATTCAAGCACAATAGTTATAGTATCAGTATGCAACTGTTCTATAAAATTATACCTTATTTTCCCTTAATCAGAAGTATCTACTCACATTGCAAAATTTTCATAAGTTGTTTTGCTCTGCTTTGATGTAGCCATTTAAATACCATGAAAACAACTACTTATGGCATACTTGTTCT
The DNA here is from genome assembly GCF_965231255.1 of Vanellus vanellus. Taxonomy (NCBI): domain Eukaryota; kingdom Metazoa; phylum Chordata; class Aves; order Charadriiformes; family Charadriidae; genus Vanellus; species Vanellus vanellus. Next base: position 29,420,531 of record NC_138908.1, read on the forward strand.
ATTATTTAAAGGCAATTCATCACACCATAGCTCTCTGAAGCAAATTAATAAGCACTATTTCTTACAGTTCTCTTAATCTCTGGATTCTAGAAAATTGCTTTTAACTTGATGCATGTTTTTATCCTTTTACATAAGATGCTGAATTGCATCTTTCAAGTTTCAGCTTCCGTGCTTATAAAGGTTCATTACACTTCTTATTCATTGTTCTTATAATCAGCTGTTAGAGATTCACTTCATCAGTTGCTGAAATTACTACAGTGCTTTAAACAAACTAACTGGTGGCAAAAGTAAGGGCTAGGCTGAGGATGGGTTAGACCTGTCTGGATATTGTAAGAAATTTGCTTATTTTTTTCCAAAAAATAACACTCTAAGTGCCCAGAAACAGGTGCAGTTATGCTGCTTGACAAACTGTGTTTTTTACATAAAATTAATTCATAAAAGAAAGATGAATTTTTACAGCAACAAGAAATTTCTTCAAGTTTAGATGCAACAGAGAATAACGAGATTTAGAGGCATGTCTTTGTCTCACTAGCAATTACTGGAAGTTTATCTGCAAGGGGAACTTGAGATAGTGGCTTAAATTATGACCTTCAAGCCACTTGTGCTAAGGTGGAAAAAAAAGGAAGCATGATATTCAGAAAAGAGGCATAATTTTACACTTGCAAAAATATGTAGCTATATAGCTGTGTTGTATGAATGTTCTTGAAATATCCACAGATGTGTATACACACCCCCCTACACAAATCCTGAGGGAAAGGTAATAGAAGGAAAAGAGAGGAATCTTTT